>NW_028232827.1:37692902-38342485 GCF_057557595.1 Rhyacophila brunnea | reverse complement strand
CATGTATAATGGGTTACAGTGTACGTAAAACATTTCACCGTGGTACAGTTCGCCGTGAGCTTTTTATCGGAAAGAGATGACCATATACTATACGCTCTGTAATTTTATTAGATTCAATATGAACATTAATTCAATTTTCATAGCTGATTTTGGCAAAATTCATGATTTCAAGAATGAAAACCTAACCTAACATATCCTAAAAAATAATCTAGTATATCGGCTATTTTTTAAATTTGTTTGCTGCTGGCTTCCTGTAAAGTGTAAACCGACAAAAACCGTGTTTTATTTAGGCTAACTGTATACGTACAAGTTTCCGGACACTGTATAATGTACTCTATATATATGACTTATTTTCCGATAACTTGTGTTGTCTGTAGGTAAATATTTCACTCACCTACAAAGTGTGTGATTTTTTCCATTCCTAACTCGAACCCACTTGTGTACACGTGTGTGAACACTGATTTAAGAAACGAAATAGTAACATAAGCCGGAAATATCTCTCGTATCCTGTTGTCTGTGATATTTGACGCCTCCGTTCGTTTTCCACGTAAAAATATAATAACAAATATTTTCATAGACAAATCTGGGCAAATAATCCTTCACAAAGGACGTAAATGTTCATATAATTCGACGCAAAAATAATAAATCCGCAGACAAAGCTGTTCGTATTATGGTTTGTTTACATACCTGCTGTCTGTTTCCAACTTCGTTTTAATAAAAAAAAATGTGATTTGAATAATAATTCACACTCGTCGTTTCCGTCTAATAAAATAATCCACAAAGAAAAATTCACAGATTCATATTTCATACGACCGTCAAACTTAGACTAGCAGCTTCGCTCATGATCCATGGGGTGAGAATGGAATTTCGTGATTATGTCGATTTGGCATTTTTTTTATTAGCCAACAACACATATTACTAATTTTGAAAACACTTCTGAGAAAATATATAACCAATAGAAAAAATCTTTTTGAAAAAAGTAAGACACCCCGCAGGTATCGAGCCTGCATCTCTCGGGTATCGCGCCCACGCACATATAGAGTTGTGTTTCGGGAATTCTCAAGAAATTTTCGAGATTTTCCATCCCGAATCTCGAGAATTGAAATTTTTAACATTTCGGGAAATCTGTTCTCGAGATTCGGGATTTCTTTATTATCAAATATTAATTGAAAAAAGTGTACAGAAAACACAAACCGTTCAAAGACTGATCGGGGCATTTAACATAATTAAGCCAACGTTTTATACCCACGGTGGCCGCGCGGCTTAAGCGTTGGACTATAATGAATGAATCCTGGGTCTGGCAAGTACACATATTGTTTTTCAATTGTTGCGTGAGTCAGGGTAATCTAATTGGTTGAGCAAGTGGCTGACATCCATTTCTCGTAAAAACAATTTTTTTAATACATATCTCTACTCTGTGGAAGCCCATATTATGATCCTGTTAGGATCGGACATGGTCGAAAAAAAAGCCAACATCGACTCTAAATGAGCGCAATTTTTGCAAACGCAGCGATTGACAGTCTGTGTTTTTTGAAATTCCATTTTCATAAGTGATGTTTTTAATTATTTTTGTTTTTCTCCTTCTATTAAGTTTGTCTTCTTACATAAATAAAAAAAACATATTTATTGGAATTTACATGTTTTTACACTGATTTTATGATTTTTACAGATTTTTTTTAAATTTCCCGATATCTCGAGATTTCCCGAGAATTCTCGGGAAATACCCAACTCTACGCACATAGTCCACTATGCAAAAGGAGTCATACTTAATTACGACAACTCACCGAAATGCTTTCCAAATTGAGCTACTGAATGAAAGAATGTATTACGCATAAAAGCTAGATACCTACTGTTTAATCTCCTATTAGCATTACTCACCCTTTGTTTAGATCATACATACAATTTATTTATATAATATACTTAGAGCCATCCCCTATTTTACAGCGTTCTCTGTACTTAGATAAAGTACATATTTGTTCATAACACCCTATTCAGCATCGACGATTACCCGTCTGAGCCTTCAGCTCGTACGAGCTTTGATGTCGGTTGTCCAGTTTCGAGAATAATAGATTGATTCTTGAACCTCCAGGGCGTATTTGTGTACGGAGAAAATCCTCGCATGGAATATGCAACATAATATTTTCTATTTTATCTCAGGGCTTAATTCTGCTTTTGGCAAATGCGACAGACCGTACGGTATTGAAAGGAGTTTATAATATGCGTTGCGAAACCAGGGTTGCCTATTTTAATATGTAAAATTTAAAATTAATATGTACTTCAAATAAATATTTCAAATGAGAACAGGCGGCTAATAGATTAAACTATTTTTTTTATCCAACGAATAAGACACAAGATTTGAGAATGTAACATTCGAGATATTGAATATACATAATTTGAAAACATCTCATGTATATATCTCATGCACACGTTAAAAAAAAATTTGTAGAAAAATAATTACAAGATAAAAAGAAATTTTTATATACAACGTTTTTAAATTTTCTGTTGAATTATTATGCTCAATACGCTCAAACTTGTACTTAATATGAAGTAAATAAAAAACAAACAAACAAATATAGAATACTGAAATGTCATTTTGACATTTCATCTGGATTTCCATAGTAACGCACGTATATATTAATAATTTAGTTGCTAAGACCACCCCCTTAGCAACCAATAATAGTCTTTTAATTTTTACGGATTTTTCTGAAATAACTTTCCATACAAAACAGAATTAACTGAAAATAAATTCAATTCTACTTGAAGATGGCTAAAAGTATTGAAAGAATGCATTGGCATCGTGTTCTGATATATTCTAAAAGTTTCATATGTCTAGCCAGTTGGGTAGTTCGTTAAAAATCGATTGCAAGATTTGTACTGGACAAATAACCACCGGACAAACAAGAATACGAGCTAATAAAAATGTTGTAAAATACGACACTCAACAGGACTTGAACCTATATCTGCTGGATTCGCGTCAGTATGCTTTTCCAATTAAGTTACGGGCATCTTAGATAATTACGACGATTTTAACTGGTAGTTTTTGCATGAAATGCTTATCGAATTACGTTATAATATTAAATTCAGTAGATACAGGTTCAAGTCCTGTCGGGAGTCGTATTTTTTTTTCTACAAAATGATTTTTTCTAGTTTGCATATGCATGCGATGTTTTCAAATTATGGTCAATAAATAATAACATCAAGAATTTATACGCTAGATATTTGAAATCTCTGTCCTATTAACAAATTATTAGAAACTTAATAAAACTAATACGATCAACTGACGGAAATTGGTATAATTTATAAAATGTATTTAAGTTCTAGCTCCATGAGTAAAATATTAATATAAATGTATATAATAGTAGTTACAAAATTGTCATCAATTATAATATGGATACAAATTATTACATACTTACATACAACAATTTCTTATAATGTTTAGAATGTGACATTCGCTGTTGACGCACCATAAGTCAGGAGGCTGTCATAAGAGTTATTAAAATAATGAATAAGCTGCTGCGGAGAACGGTGTTTATCCAATAGAAATACTGTTAAACTATGATTATAGTATATAGTTAAAATTAAATATATTAGGTGTCGAATAGTCGAGAGTTGAAAGTCCGAATTTATAAAATAGTTTTAAAAAACATTTGAATATTTGTCTTATTTTATTGTAATATACTTATACTCTGAATCAAAATATTATTGAAGTTATACTTCTTTTGGCGCGTTTGGGAAATCAGATCAGAGTGTATTTTTGGCGTGTGACATGTAACACATAATTTATTTTTTCACACGAAAAAAGATGCACTCGATTCGATTCGAACCACCGATTGTTCGGTTATCAGCCGAACGCACTACCTTTACGCCACAGTATGATACTGCAATCGTGACGATTATACAGTATAATATTATAGTTTAGAATTGTTCCATTGCCTAGGCAGCGAATTTATTATTGTAGGCCATTTGCAATCCCTTACGTAAACAAACGGTTAAACGTCATAGTGGCAGTTGTTACTTTAAAAATAAAAACAACGATAAATAATTATATAATTTAGTAATATAAGTTAAAATTTATAGAAATAAACCAACGGCGCTTCAATAAGCGGCCCGTTTTCTTACGTGTGTAATTTAACAAGATAATTAAGAGGTAGTCGAATAATTTAGGTTATTACAAGTTTTGTTTTTGTTTTGTTACGCCAAAGAAGTATAACTTTTAATGCGCGTACATAAGTACACACACACAGATTTTTTTATCTATACTTGGAAAGAACTTAACAAAAAGTATGTAATAATAAACTAAAACTGTCCATCTTATTTGATTTTTTTCTTTTAATTACTTAAAGAATATCTTTGAATTAAATGACTATATATTTAACCTTTTTTTAATGGTGTACGCATTACTTAAGGGCGGACGTGCTCAGCGTGGGTCAAAATGGAGCTTTTTTTCTATTTTCAAAGCATGATCCTGGACATACCTTATACGTTGTAGATAGGGAATCCAATCCCGAGCCAAAATTCTGATCCCGGGATTATAATTTGACAATCCGGGATCCCGGGACTGGTCCCGGGATTGGCATTTTTTCCATTGTTAATATAAAATTTTTATATTTACAAATAACATTGATAAAATCGGTCAAAAATAAATCTAGTAAAATTTATACTATTTAAGACATTTATTGTTAATATTGTATACGTTCAATCTTGGAAATACACAAGTTTAATGGAGTAAATAATATTGTAATATAAATAATAATATGAATTTAATAGGAGATTGCTGTTTCTGATAGTAAAGACTTAATGAATGGATTAGCGAGATTTAAAATAGTAAAGCAAATAATCATGGCGTACTTATGGCCTTTCCGCTTCATAAATCTAATTAGTCAGCCTAATATGAAACTGCCCTAAAACGTATGATATCATGGTGGAATTACTTTGTTAAAAGTGCGAAGCATTGTTTTTTCCAATCTTTCCATTTTTAATAATTTATGTGAAAATATAAAATGAATCGGCAACCTACACATGGGTATAAATCAAACTTCATTCAAACTCAGTTTATTTCTAATGTAGTTATTTTTTATTAAAAGTATTTTTTCTGTTATATTTTCGCTTTTATTTTTTTTTCCATAAAAATTGATTGTTGTTGGCACTCTTCATCAGTGTCATTCTTCAGTGAATTTACGAGATGGTGCACGTTCAAAATATTCTGCAAAATGACTTAACATTAGACTAAATTTGTCGCCGCGAAATCGTGACAGTAGGCGACATGCACCTCAATTTGATTCGCGCTAAAGACGGTACTTCAGTGAAACGGAAAATAATTTTCAACTATAGGTGCGACGAAATTTTGGACTCGCTGGCAATCGGAGAGTGAACGTCGAGCTGTGAATACGTCAATTTGTTTCGTGATGGCAACGGGGGTATTTATTCTTAAATCGTTTAAAGATGACTTAAAAACATTACCCATTTACTTTAAAAAGAAAACATGTCAATGAATATATTATTATTGTTACTAATAGAACAATAAACGGAACATTAAATGGACGCATGTTGGATTTATATGACAAATTATATTTCGTTCGGCACGCGTCATTTGCACAATCCGCGCATCGCCTAGCCACGATCTTTTTAGACCATGCCTCAACTGAGGTATGACGACCACTTCTCGCATGAATAATTAATCCTGTACTTACGTTGGCAGCCCTGAACGTTTTGTGTTTTGTATTTATGTGCATGTCTCGTAGGAAAGTTTCCCTTTAGTTTAGAAGCCATAATACCTGGTAACTCCAGAACAGTGAGCATACCACCTTTGTAATGATGAACTATAAACTAAATATGAAATAGATTTTCCTAGAATTGAGCGTTTGTTTGCTAAGCCCCCTGTATGGCTTTGAGCGAGTTTTGTACGATTTGAAACGAAACGAATGCCAAGTATTTTGAAATGTTCTCAATGTCTTTCGCATAATACTGTGCTGCATTAAACTCATACTAGCATGAATCACCAAGCATCGCAGCATCCTCTACAAAGGATTATTTATTATGTTAACTGAATGAATCATAGAGAACGCGGGTGTGTATGGTGTCTTCGTGATTCGAGTTTGAAAAAGGTGAACTTAGATTCTTTGCAAGAGCGTTGCGCACTATTTTTTTTAACCAGCAGCCAATTTAGCTAAAAAAATATTGTTAGTACATCACGGATATCACTAAAACAACAATGAGGTCACCTCACGTTGAACTGCACTGCATAGACACCTGCACGACGTTTTGAACGTTTTTATCATATTTCACATGCCTACACTTTTCGAATTTCATGTCAAAATACTCAAAATAACCTTTTTTGTTTTTAGCTGTTGGCACTATGTATTTTCGAAAAGAATGTTGTCTATTATCTATGGTCTGCAGGTTGGGTTCTTTTCAAAATATTATCTATGGATATAATATAGCAAGTATTTTAACGTACGCACACGTAGAAACTGTTAAAATTAATTGAAATTAGCATGAATAATTAATAATAATTCAAATTACTAATACATTATAGTAGGCACTCTTCATCACTGTCATTTTTTAGTGAATTTACATTAGTGAGATGGCGATGGTTCAAAATATTCTGCAAAATTACGAAACCATAAATTTAACGTCGCGCAGCGTGACAGTAGGCGACGTGCATCATGATGTGCACCTCAATTTGGTCGCGCTCAACCGACCATTGGTGAAATATTGTTTCGCTTTGACTACTTTTGTCGAAACTAAGTTTATTTGTATTTTTAAAATGTGGTACTTACATCACTTTTGTTTGGTATTATTTAGTTTATGTGAAAACTATTTGCTAAATGTTTGAATGTTTTTTGTTTATCTGAATTTTGACTAAGGGACTAATAATGATAATATCTATACGACGCAAAATTATACACTACGATAAAGTGTTGTTATCCAGGAAGGATTCTAATTGGCATTTCTATGCGAATGATCATTGCATTGTATTGCGAAGGCTCGGATGGGAATCTTCCAATAATATTATTGATTACTTTCGTGTTTATACATTCTAAGAAAACGTCTCAAGGATTTCGCATTATATTAAATAAAATTTATTATACAGGTGAAACCCAGTGTACCGTACGTAGTAACCGAGCAGGAGCCTTGTTTCCCCACATTTATAATACAATGGGAATATCTTGAATTTATTTGATACCACGAACGTGTTTTCGTTCGCCATATTATAAATAAATTCAGTGGCTACTCTTCTTTAGAAAATCCAGAAGTTGGAGCCCACCTGTACTTATTTTACAACCATAATATAACACTCACATTATTGTTACAGTAGAGTAGTTGATAAAATTCCCATATTTAAAGCCTCGTGCGTGGATTCAAATCCCCTCTCTGGCAAACATTACATCTTGTCTTTTTGAAGTTATACTTATTTTCCCGCGTTTAGAAGAGGGGAAATTTGAGAGCTGCGCGCGCACACCGTTACGAAAGTGCGACATGAGGAAGTTAGCCGTGATCGGGGTATATACAAAACGTTCATGTGCGAATCAGTCAGCTGTATACAAACGCAAGATACTCAGCATATCACGTGGTTATTTTATTTTGTTTAATTGTGTTAAAAGGAAGGCAATGGAACGGAAGGCAATTAAATCCTTTGAGATGTGGTGTTGGCGACGAATGCTTCGTATTTCTTGAACGGAACACAGGACAAACCAGTCAATCATCCAGAGACTGAAGATAAAGGAACGGCTTTCGACAATATGTCTGAGAAGAATTCTGCAGTTTTTTGGACATATTATTAGGCGCGGACCGGACAACCTGGAGAAACTGGTAGTTTTGGGTGGCCTCCAGGAAAGGCGAAGCAGAGAAAGAGCGTCTGCGCGCTGGAGCGACCAAGTGAAAGAGCTGACTGGGGGCACCATCCATTCTGCCCTGAGAGAAGCGGAAGATCGAGAAGGGTGGAAAGTCTTGGTCGCTCAAAGGATGGCGAAATTCAATTGTGGTCACGATTCTCAGCCATGAGTGCACGGCCAAGAAGAAGAGAGTAAAAATAATTTAACTGTGTATAAATAAATATCGTTTTAATTTGATCATGATTTTTAATCAAAACTAAATTCATTGCATTAAATATCTTTCTTCAATTATTTTATCGTATTTTCTACTTACGTAAATTATAGGCACGCGGGATAAAAAAAATAATTGTAATTGTTACAATAAGTGTTTTTTTTTTTTTTTTTGTGATTTTACCGAGGCTTTGACTGCGACTCGCTGTCATATCGCCTCTTCTCTTCTAGAAGGGGATCCGTCGATCAGGTCCTCACTCCTATTCTGTTAAATAACTTTACAATTTGTTATAATTCGATAATTTCCTATCCTATTTAGCTGCCGTAGCGGACCGAGAGCAGCCTTGTGTATAGAATAGACCCGCAGGATTGAAAACCATTCCTCGCGATAACAGGCAAAAGTGTAACTTTCTCGCTAACTGTGACTATAATATCTAGTTTTTATAGTTCTAGTGATTTATATATTTTATTATATTATATTAAACTACACGAAAGAATATTAGTATATACATATGAAAAAGTTTATACGTTTATAAGAAAGGGTGTGTACGTATTTTACAATTAAACTTTAATTTTTATTTTATAACACGAGCCGCCATTGGATATATCTGCTAAGACGTCGTGTCTATGAAAGCATTCAATAATAATTAGTATTGTGACGGAATGTCGCTACAAATTTCGTATTAGTGCATGTCTTAATGTACACTAATATAGTAGTTAATCATTATTAACCCTAACACAAAAATTATTTATATATTATAGAAATTTCTACATATATTACCTATAAGATACTACAATTGAATGACATTACTAACTACTAAAATACATTTTTCAATTTTTCATTATGTTTTACACATACAAATTATATTAGAATTAGATTGTATACATCATTAATGTCTCCAGTGGCGAAGGGTTGAGGTAGGTTGATAAGATCAGCCGTATATAGTGCACACTAAATTTTGTCACTCATGCGTATTTGTTTTCATTGAAATACGAGGTGTTGGCTAATTTTTTTAAATTCAATTAAACCCTGCAAAACCAAACCATAATAAATAATATATAAAAAAATACTTTTTAATTTTTCAATTTTAATTTATTTTACATATTGTGGACATTACAAATTATAAGTTTAAGACGTTCACAACATGACATTTAGAAACAAAGAAATATTATTAAAACAGTATTATGTAATACTGTAATTATGCAATATTAAGTTATTCTACAGTATAAATACAAAAAATATGAAGTATATAGGTACAAGGAAGTACACCGGATGAGTTAAGCAGACCCTATTTTAAGAATTTATAAAATAACGTCCACCTATACTCATTGTCTATCTATAAAAATCTAAAATTATGCCAATAGACTATTTATCATTTTAGATATTTTATAGATATAATGATATTTTTTTATCTATTTTAGTTTGGTTTAGGCAGGGCTTAATGAATTAAAAAAAATGAACCAACAATAATATGTATAATATTATGTAACGAAATCCAAAATAACGAATCCAACGAAAACAAATAAGTATGAATGGAAAAGTGTGCACAATTTTGTCGTATCATCCAAAATATACCAAAACCATTATGGTTTGGTTTAGGCAGGGTTTAATTGATTTTTAAAAAACTAACCATCACCATATTTAAATTATTGTAGTCTTAGTTCAATAAAAACAAATACGTATTACTAACAAAGTTTAATGTGTACTATTTATGGCGGATCTTAACAGCCTACATCCACCCTTCACTACTGATTTCTACAAAAGAGTTTTAAAACATTGAATGAAATTTCATATCTCACTGTTTTTTTTTATGAAAATTCATAAACCGTGTTTAAAAAATGAGTTTGTTAACTTCAATAAAACAAACGAGAGTGCATTTTTCTGTTTGCAATCTGACTGCAGATACGGATTCGCTAATATAAAATGATGTCGACTTTTTTCAATCGTACGTCTCTTCAACAGACATAGTTTTGATTCGAAAACTTTTATCTCCAAAGATCGGTCTGCGAGTAATTTATTTACCTTTACATTTACCTTTGCGCAGCGTTTGCATGACTATATAAATATATCTCTATTATATAATAATATATTATTTTTTTAATATTTGTTATTTATATTGACAATATACGGTCCGCATATTGTGTTGCTATGGTACAATCCGTGATGTATTTGAAACTGTCGACGCTCTCGATGATGATCTAGATCAGGATAGGTGCTATTACACAAAACGCTGGTTTTCTTCGCATACCAACGGGGTACACATAACGGGAGATGGCATTTTGCATAGAGAGCTCGCTATCCGAATGGGAATGGCTGGAGTAACATTCAACTCGATGCGGAGTGACTGAGACTCACGATTGTGCTAGTTCAAAACCAAATGCCACCTATTCGACGATTGCATTCAGACGGTGCTGCTTTTCGGTAGCGAATCATGGCACCTTACGAAGGCTCAGAGCAACTGTATACTGAGCTTCGAAAACAGATGTTTGCGATGGATGGTATGACTTTAGGAGCAACGAGGAGATAAGGGAACGCACCAAGCAGCCTCTCATTACGCTGAGAGTGGAGAAGCGACGTTGGACCTGGCTCGGCCACGGGCTGCGGATGCCAGAAGAGAACCTCAACCTGGCTTGCCTGTTTTTTAAGCCAAGCGGATTCATTCCGACGTCCTGGAATACTATCTATAGAGTGTATACGGTGAAGCTACGGGATGCTGGTTTGACCTGGAACGAAACAAGAAGACTGGCAAGGGACAGGGATTCTTGGAGGCGCCGCGTGGTGTCCATATGCTCCGACTAAGGGATGGACATGAAAGAAGAAGATACAATCCAGTTTTGTATGTTTCTAGAAAATCGCATTTGAAATAGCTGATTTAATATTATTGTTTAAATAGAGAAAATATCTTCTCAAATATATACCCTGTTTGAACGTATGAAAATCGTAAGCTCAAACTGGACTATCTGGAATATCTGTGCAATTATTACACATCGATTACTAATGTGTATCCAGATGTCCCTTTTCCCATATTCCTTGTTATCATTATGCGATCCCGAAGGGTTGCCAGTCTGTAGGACGAGCAATAATACAAGCTACATCCTTGCTGTGAATTCCTTACTTTAACATTTATCCCCATTTCTACTCCCTAATAGTTCCAACTAACCCGCCCCACGCCACACTTGGTCCTAATCGAACGTATCACGAGGCCCTACGATTGGATCATCAGCAGTTGTTTACGCCTGAGAATGTCTCAATAGCAGATGCCCGAGACTGAGGTTGCCATGCACTTAAGTGTGCTTTGACTGAGTTTACTGAGGCTTAATTTATATAAATGATTCTAATTAATTTACATATCGTCACCTCAATACTCCAACTAGATAACTCTGATTTAGTAATTGTTGGGAAAATGTATTTTAAACTTTACTTGATTAATATAAATCTAGGCTAAAATTATTATTTAAAATTTAAATGGAAAATTGTGCTTGTATAATTGGGAACAATTAAATAATGTTCAATTCTATGAAAAAATATTGTACATAATATATTATTTGATTTATTTAATGCATTTATGGTTTAAAAAAAAACCTTCCGACCACGTCCGATCATAATAGGATCATATGGGCCTCCACAGAGTGAATGTTTGTATTAACGGGTTTTGTTTTTACGAGAAATGGTTGTTAGCCACTAGCTCAACCAATTAGGTCCATACTCTGACTCATACACAAATTGAAAAACAATGTGTGTACTTTCCAGACCCAGGATTCGAACCTGGGACCCACGACGCTATAGGCCGACGCTTAAGCCTTTTCAAACACAAAATTAATACAGTTCCCGTTAACTTCTGGCTTATCTAGTCTTATCATTTTGTAGAGAAAGAAATGTTGAATCATATTCAATAACTAGGTATCTCAAAAACAGTGAAAATTAAGTTATCTAGTTGTAGTATTGAGGTGACGATATAATATATAAAAACATAGCTAAAATTATTTTCTTTCTTTCGATCATGTCCGATCCTAAGATGATCATATGGGCAGATCAGAATGAAGGTTTGTATTAACAGATTTTGTTTGTACGAGAAATGGATATCAGCCACTTGCTCAACCTATTAGGTCCATACTCTGACTAATACACAAACTGAAAAACAATTATATGTACTTGCCAGACCCAGGATTCGAACAATCTAATATTTAAAACTTAATCCCCTTCATCATCTTCTAACTATAACAGTGGCTATATAAAGATTAAACAACAATAGTTATTATTTTCGTTTGCTATAATTATTTACATACATCGAATATACAGTTGCCACCACTGCTAATATAAAATCCACCCTTAAAAATAAGCTCAGCACTCATTTATACGCACATTGCTCAGATAACCCTAACGTTATTATAATCTTCGAAGCTATAAACTCCGCCGTAGCACCATGACAAAGCATCGTAGTACCTCTACGTTACGAGACGAGCGTAGCCATAGTTACATTTTGTCTCTCGCTCACGACTGCAGACGGTAAAAGAAGGGCTACGAATGTCTGTTGCCACTTGTTGCGCTCAATGTTTACGTGAGGGAAAATTCAGAATCATTACGTTGGTATGTATGTACCCGTAATCAAACAATACAGACAGGATGTAGGATTTAACATAAGCCTTTCAGTACCTGTCAGAAGTTATATCTTAAATCCAAAAATAACATTTCCAGGAAAACGTAATTTAATACTTTTCAGATGATAGGTAGATGATAGGTAGATGATTATCTCTCGATACGGTAGGAACAATAAGGGATTGCAATACCAGTATTGATTTAATCAGTTTCACCGTTAAAACAGATAAATATTAAGTATCTTATCAATCAACGTAGGTACCTAGCTATAAAAATCTCTTATGGTGGTTGCTCCGATGGATGGAGGAACGAGTTTTATTTGCAACGTAAACAGTCGGTACAAGAGTATGTTACAGTAGTCATGTTACAATACTTATGATAGTGTTCCGAGGTCCGAATCTCGGTAGAATGAGATGTTGTGCGGAGCGAGACTGAAATACTAACAGACCGGGATTTTATATTCGAGTGACATGTGCAATGAATTATGATCCGCTATTTATTGACGTACTCACAATCAAAATAATATTTAGGAAATAATTATTATAATTGAGTCAGCTATTTTATATGGAGTTTGCGTCATCGGATATAGCTGACTATGTGGTAATATGGATATCGCGGAAATTATAATAGCAGTAAACTATTTACTGAGTTTGCCATAATTGGACAATACGGAAAAGGATGTTAAATAATTTTTTAAGTATTTAATATCGCCGTTCAATATGCTGACACGTATTGGGTTGTATATCTCCATACATTGATATTGTATAGCGTACATATTAAAAATGGAAAATAATATTAGTAGTGGAAATGACTCTTAAATATACCTTGAATTTATTAATGATTTGAACTGAAATATTCCTTCAAAAATATTCATCAATAGTAGAGTCGTTCAAAGAACTACACCGAGTTAGCTAAGGAGACTCTATTTTAAGAATTAATAAAATAGCGTCCACCTAAACTCACACTCACGCAAGTGGAATATATCAACACTCGAAGCAATTTGGTTGAACATAGTTATCGCCCTCCCAATTGGCATCACCAGTGGCAGGTTGGTTCTGCACCTTGGGAGAATAAACAACTGATGCTCCCTATTTCTAAGATAGTTATCAGGGACACACAGGTCAACACTGCCCAGAATGGCAGAGTTCTCAGTTATACCTCGTATTAGTCGAAAAAAATAAAAACATGACGGGTGGAGATAGGGTAACTCAAATCAGTCCTATTTGGTGCCACGTAGGTACTACTTGCAAGTCACACAACGAAATCGACCCATAACTTCCGTTTCCGTCAATAATTTTCCGGTCAATGGTAATTTTTTGTTTTAATTCAATTAATGTAATGTTTCTGCTTTTATAATACGAAAAATACCGGTATTTTCTTTGTTTAAAATTGGTATTTCGGTATGAATACTGGGATCCCGTTTTTGGAATACCGGTATTGCTTTCCCTAGCGTATGCTGTGTTTTGGTTTTGTTTGTTTGCCTTAAATCGAAGAAAACAGAACAAAAATTGGTGGCGCAGTTATCATGTCGCAATAATCGCAATTATTATAAAGTGGAAATAATGTTCGCTTATGAAGCTGTGTGGATTTTCGGTTTCAATCCTGAAACTAGAAAATTCATACGATGTTTTCAATATGTATTTGAATCCAGAATAACACCTAATAATAAGACCTAATAGCAAGTGGCTAGCATTCATTTATCGTAAAAAGGTTTTGTTATAAGAAACCGTCCCTCACAAGCGACGATGCCAATAAACTGATGGGTTTACTCATTGCCGACTCAAGTTGAAAGCCGATACATTCACAACGACTGGTCTTACTTTTCCCACCCCTCCCGTTGTTGCTTATGGATGACCTGTCATTGTTCTATAGAATGCTCATACTGACGCGTCTGTCATGTTCACACAGAGAATGGTTTGATTTGAATATATGAGTTACATGATAAATAACACACTAGCATTAACACACTTTCTACAAATATTATGCCTCTAGATCAATGCTACATATTTTTTGGAAATCGATATTATCACCGGTTTTTGTGTGAAGAACTAGTCTGACTTTTGAGCTGATGAATAACAGGAATGTATATTGTTTATAAATAATACTGATAGTTAATACTATATTTGATTTGAGATTTTTTTTGTAATTCAATTTGAAATGAGAGAGGGCGAATCAATATCTCAAGCAATCTGGGATCTGATTTTGATAGCTGAACAGTGGACCACTCGTTGATTTTGCAAAAAGATATGCTCAGGCTTTATTAATCTGAAGATGGCGCTGGCTTACTTAATAAATAATCGTTGGGCTACTGGGTATACTAAATTTCATTCTTTGCTAAACTGATGAAAAGGTATCTACAACAAAAGTAGTACGAGAGGTGCCCTGGTTTGTAGAGTCTCCTTTGACGAGGAATGAGCTTTAATTAATACTGAGGCTAAGAACAAGGGACACAATGGGCAAAAGATTTGATGTCCTCATGGGAAGAAGCAAATCGCAACTCTGCGAAGAATGTCATGTTTTAGAGGACATTGTACATATAGCACTACAATGCCCTAAATTTGAACTTTACAGAGTACAGCTGTGAATTGCGGATATCTATGAGAATGTCGACGAATTGAAGGGTGTCCTGGCGGTGGGTAAGACGGAAGAGCTAGGCAAAATTGTAAAGTTATTTAACAGAATAGGAGTGAGGACCTAATCGACGGATCCCCTTCTAGAAGAGAAGAGGCGATATGACAGCGAGTCGCAGTGAAAGCCTCGGTAAAATCACATAAAAAAAGTATTAATAAGTCCACAAATCAATATTTTTGTTACGACGTTTTTGATTTCTACGCTTGGAACACAGTGGGTGATTTTAATATATTTTTTTTGCCGTTGTATTGTATTTTGAATAAGATCTTATACTTGTTTAATACTTATTTTATAGCCACGCTTTTTCAATACGTTGGCAAAATCAAGATTAAATTGGATTTTTTAAGAATGAATTCGTATTATTTAAATTATCTGATTTCTATAAGTCAAGTGTTCAAACATTCTTTTCATAATATGCTTTTAACATGTTTTTGAAAGTTGTAGATTATATTATGTACGTATTTTATATCTATCATTCACGCAAACAATGATTATTGTCTCGCTAGTATTTGTAATATTTATAATATCGACTAATCACATATAAATATATGAACAGTTTTAACTACATCTCATTTAATATCAACAACATTAAAAGTTACTTTCGTAAACACACAATATCACACCACTAATAAGAATTTCTTGTCATGTCAATAAAAAATATACGAATTGATTATACCTCACTAGGTATACTTATTAGTGTATCCACAATTGGTCAATTGAATTCAGTTAACTACTTAACTGATAAAGTAAATATTAAATGTACCTATATTGAATATTATTCTAAAACAATTCAATTTTTACTTTTACAGTTCTGTGATAATTATAAAATATTTTACTAATTATCAAGCAAAAAATTAGCAAGAATTCTGACTTCGTACTTATGCGGTGTTGCCTGAATCCTTTGCGACTTTCGCAGCTCTAATATTTTGAGGTACCTATGCATACCGTCATGTCCGGAAACTTGTACGTATGCAGTTCGCCGTATCACACTTCACCATGAAATGTTGTATCGGAAATATATGGCCGTATATTAAAGACCGTCCAAACTCTTTGGGTCGTATAGTACTGAAATTAAATTCATGTTTAAATAAAACACGGTTCTTGTTGGTTTACGTTTACACTTTACAGGAAGCCAGCTGCAAACAATTTTTAAAAATAGCCGATATATTGGATTATTTGTTAGGTTAGGTTAGGTTTTCATTCTTGAATTCACGAATTTTGCCAAAACCAGCTATGGAGATTAAATTAATGTTCATAATATTGAATATAATAAAAATTGGAGTCCGTATAGTATACGATCATCTCTTTCCAATAGAAAGCTCACGGTGAACTGTGCCACGGTGAAATGTTTTACGTAAAATTTACATGTAACCGCATAACGTGACCATACGTCCCGTTTTTATATAGCATATCCCCGTTGTCCAAAAGCACAGCTTCGGGACGCCGATGTGCCACGTTTTCAGAAAGAGAGCAACCTACAGTAAAAATTTCAAAAAAGCCGCGAAAAATCAAATAATCAATGGAAAAGCATCAGCAGAAAGGGTCTTTTCTCTTATTTAAGAAGTACCTACTGGCCAGAATTTCATTCTTATTTTAAATCAAAACCGAATATACTCTGTTCTTCAGAAAAATATGAGACCACATAAATTGTTTATTTTCATGTGGTCGGTCATTCATGTTCTTTTCATTAATAACTAAAACTATGAAGAAATATGCGTTTTCTTGAATAGGTACACATACTATTATCTAAAAATTAGTAGATGTTCCGTTTTGAGGAAAAAAATAAATGGTCACGTTAGGTATGCATGAAAAATACGTTCTTTATAGATTTAGCCTAAATGTATGAAATTGAAGCAACAAAATACTTAGGTATTAAGTTAGCTACATTTCAGATCCATTTGCAAAGATATTCACACTACTGCTATGACATTTATTTGCCAATTTACAGAGCGAATTAAAAGACAATCTTTACAAATTATTTATAGTCCAAATTCTTTGTATTAATGATATTTTGATGATGTTTCAATTTAATGTAACTCGACATTCTATGCATCTCGGCCTAAAGCCGTATGTATGCACCAGTGGCGAAGGGTGGAGGTAGGCTGTTACGATCCGCCATAAATAGTGCACACTAAACTTTGTCAGTCATACGTATTTGTTTTTATTGTATTAAGACTGCAATTTATAGAATATGGTGTTGGTTAGTTTTGCTTGCTTGCTGCTGCGAAAGCCAAGCCATAATAGATAATAGTCAAAAATACTCGTCTATCTAAAAACTATTAAAATTATACTATTAAGCCACACATAACTTTGGATATTTATGGATAGAATAATATTTTTATTAATTATAGTTTGGTTTAATAAATTTAAAAAAATGAACCAACAATATGTGTAATATGTATTATTAGTCCAACGAAAACCAAATAATTTGCACATTTCCATCGTATCGCCCAAAATATACCAAAATTATTATTTTTTCGTTTAGGCATGGTTTAATTGATTTTTAAAAACTAACCAACACCATCTTTAAATTGTTGTCTTAGTTCAATAAAAACAATTACGTATGGCTAACAAATTGTAATGTGCTCTATTTATGGCGTTAACTACGCTACTGGTAAGCACAGCACCGTGTTAGTTGCATTGGAGTGAGACAATAATATGCACGTTTGAAAATTACTATTTACTTACAGTAGCTAATTAAATATTGGCCATTCTCAAATAATGCATCCCATTTCGGATGAATTCGATTTCGATCCCACGTGGCTTTGCATGTGCTAATAATTTAAGGGTTACGAAATTCCATATTGATACACAAACCACATCAAATGCCTTTATCAGACTATCGACATTTCATGCCAGTCTCGAATGACATCGCTTTAGTTTACATGTACTTGCAAAATATTAACACACAAACCGCGTCAAATGCATGCAAACAACGCTGCGTTTGATGCATTTAATGCCAATATCTACGAGTACTATGACATTCGCTTTGAGAAATCCTGTTTAGCATTTTGGTAATTAACATGACTGTGATAGCTTTGTATCGAATTGAAACTGATGAAAGCTACCGGTCGCCTGGGAAAATTAAATTTATAAAGTCATTGTATAATGCAGGGTTTCCCAAACTATGTTCCGCCGAACCTGAATAGGTGCTCCGCGACAATTTGGAAATGTTTTATACACTTTTGCAATATTTTCTGAAAACTAGTAAGGATGATTCCTGGGTTCGGAATCTATTTTCCGTGACAGCTAAACCAGTAGGCTTAAGCTCAAGTGACTATGAAAATCTTATTGATTTAACTAGTGACTCTGATTTGAAGATCAGCCTTTAAATGATTTCTGGGCGAGTTTGTCAGAAGAGTAGGTACCCTAATTTTTCAAAACAAGCTATTATTGTTTTCATGGCCCCCACAAGGGGGGGCTGACAGGGCTTTAGCCTGGGGCACGGGCTCTGAGTGGGCCCGGTGTGGCGTGTTGATCAGATAATTAAGATAAACACATCACAAATTTGCTTTAATAGTTAAAAAAAGTCGCCTGCGGCGCTATTATAGTTCATAACTATTAACATTTGTTAATTTTAAATTATATAATTGAACGATGTAATTTTTGATTATTGCGTATTGATACTCGACAACTCCATAATAAAAGTAGATGTATTAAAAATAGAAAAAAAATATTTAATAATACACTGAATATGAGCCCTTAATTTGAGCTGTAACAAAAATTGAAAATTGTTAGTGTGATGTGTCACACTGCCTTTAACATTAGAGATAGGTAGGGGGGCAGTCAAAGATCCTAGCCTGAGGGCCCGCTTTTCAAACTCTCGACTCAAAATTATCAAAGTCATTACCTAAGTGCTTTATTTATTCATATGTTTATATTATAGTTGTGTACTTACTAAATAAATAATTTGTTTTATTAACATTTTTTTAAATTTTAACTAAGTAGTAGGAATCAATCTAAAAAATAAGCCAAGTTTTACGTTAACATTTCCGGGTTTGCGAAATGTTCCATTGCAGAAAAAGTTTGGGAAACCCTGGTATAATGAATGAATAATATTATAGGTGTTACGTGTGTGTAAATGTGAATATATTGTAAACTAGTGCTGCCCAGCCCGACATGTTATTTATGCATCGCGATCCACCGTCTAATTCTAATGTCTGAATCATAGGTAGGTGTCAACTTTTTGACCTTACTAAAACGACATACTAAAAACTTACGAAAAAATTCATCTAGAATCCGAGTCGATTATAGCTCGTCCTGGCAAAATGTTTTTCTTAATACGATCAAATTTCCCGACCAAATTGAAGATTGATTTTTTCCCATTCGTTCCAAAAATGTTGGTAGGTGAGGAGTCCGGATATAGGGGAAGGGGGTGATGAAACAGAATACGAGGCACTGACCTTTATGATGATTTGAGGGATGGCGCCAATGACATTATTAATCGACAGCGCACTCAATACAGTAGCTAGCAAGTAAATTCGCGCATAGCGACATTCGCACATGTATAGGTACAATTTCCATTATGCGATATCACGCATCGGGAATTTATAGCATTATGACCTTTATTGCAATGGCGTTAGAACAGTGTTTCTATTGTCAATGTTCATTTGAGCGAACCCGTTCGAACCGAACCATTCGGCAGACCCGACAAAAAAGTGAGTGTCATTTTTTTCCAGATGCTTCGTCCATATTAATTTCATTGGCTGGCGCGCACTAGCACTGTCACGGGTCATACACTCACGCACTGGTTTGTTTTGGGTCACCCTGTTCGCAGCACTTGACACACAGTTTATGGATGATACATGAGGGTGAATGAAAGATGATGATCTGTATGATTGATTGATCAGACTCCCTGTGCCGGTAACACAGCCTGGGTCAAGGTTCTGATCGTTGTATTGAGTCCTTGCTAAACGATTGTGACACTGTATCAAGTGCACTCACTCGTTGTTGTCGCATAACACCCTGTCTCTTTGCAACACGGTCTCTAATGACCCGTAATTGCTAATTGATTGTCTGGTGACAATAACACTGGCGATTAAGAGGTGGGTGGGGAGATAAGGAATGTAATGGGAATATAAATGGCCCAACCAGATACTAATTTTAAAATACATGACAATACTGGATTTTTGGGACTTAGTTATCATTTATAAGTGCACGGGGCCGCATGCAATTCTGTCGTATCGGTGTATCTCGCTCGGTCTCCTTCTCGTTGTAGTAGGTACTTCAACGTGGTATATTTTCTAACATCTTTTTATCCGTTAGTTATAATTTTTAACGTTTATTTATTATGCTGCAAAAAACATGTATCATTGATATACATTATAGTTCAACTTGGTGCGCGGCACATACAGCGATGAATGTTCGTCAAATTGTGAGTAGACTAGACACATTCGAAGATACCGAAATGATAATATATCATAGGTTCGTGAGAGAATATATCATTATCATTTATGACAGTGCTTCTCAAACTTTTTCTTACCACGGCACCCGAAATCAGAAAATAAAAATTCAAGGCTCCCCTCCCGAAAATTTTTAGTCTTTAGTAGGTAACCAACAGTACTTTATTTACCATTAATTATTATTATAAAATTATAAGTACAAATTTACTTAAAGTAATAAAACATTTCATTTACTTGCTTATAAAGCGAAATAAAAAAAAATAAAAATTTATTACCAACTTATCAACACAATTTAATGACAGGGACATCAATATCTGGTACAATTTTTGAAATTATAATTCGCAGGGTTTGCTCCAAAGTCACCGTTGAAAGACACGAACTGTGTTTATTTTTTATTATCAGTAATGATAAAAATGCTGTTTCGCATAGGTATGTTGTCGCAATTAGGTCAATATAAATTGTGTATAATATTTTGTTTAACTAAGAAATCAAAATAAATTATAAACATCAGTAGATTGTTTATCCATATCGGAAAAAGTATTGTGATCGCGTGAAAATTCGACCTCGTATCTCGTCCAGTGATCACATTTTTATGATTTTTTTTCAAATACTGAAATATTTCACGGGGCAGCAGCTCTAGTTTGAGAAGTACTGATTTATGAGATACAGCTCCTAATAGTAAAATAAAATTAATAAACTGGTCACTGTCATAAAAAGGTAATTCATCACTGTTATAAATATAAGATTTACATATTTTTTCCACAGTTAATTTAATGACTTTATTGGGCATTACCGGTGGAGAAGCGTGCGTGTGAATTACTATTTCGTTCATTCCTAGTGAGATATCCTGGGTTCCAAGGCTAATTCAGGATGTTGGTAGAACCAGGGATTCACAAAATTAAATAATAAAAATAGTCTTTTTGGTTGAGCACGTTGTTTTATATTTTCACCGGTTATTTATACAAAAAAAAACTTATGTTATACAGTGCGCATATTATTATGGTATATATAGTTAGTTTCTTAATTAATTATATCTAGTATCCTTATATCATAATTATTACTGCCGAAATGCGTTTTATGGTTAAGAGCGTACTTCAGTGAAACGGCAAATAATTTTCAACAGTAGGTGTGACGAAATTTCTCACTCGTCGCCTGGACTCGCCAATCGGAGATCGATAGTCGAAGTGTGCACACGTCGATTTGTTTTGTCATGGCGTTGGATGAAAATATTCTTAAATCGTGTAAAGATTACTAAAAAACCTTCCGCATGTACTTGAAAAAGAAAACATGTCAATGAATATACAATTATTATTAGTAATATAACAATAAACATAACATTAAATGGACGCATGTTGGATTTTTATGACAAATTATATTTCGTTTGGCACGCGTCATTCGCACAATCCGCGCATCGCCTAGCCCAGTGGTCGGCAAACCGCGGCTCGCGAGCCACATGCGGCTCTTTGGGTATTGGAGTGCGGCTCTTTGCCAAATTCCAAATTCACATTGTTTACAAAAAAGGTATACCTAATTGTTGTCGTTTTAAATCCGTCCATTGCAAAAGTCGACAAATTAAATTTTTCTTCATTTCCTATTGACACGAACACTTTTTAAATAGTTTTTTTTGTGGATTTAACAAGCAAAGAGTTGTGTAGCTTCAAATTAGTAGGTCTTTCCGGTATAGCTTTCCGAGCTCATATTCGAGTCTACATAATATGTATGTGAACAATCATTTTCAAATAGGAACAATATAAATAGCATTTAGAGAAGTCAAATAACCAATGAGAATTTGGAGTCACGCCTAAAATTGAAAACTACAAGTTACATACCAAACATACAGACACTCCAAAGAAATGCAAGGAAGGTCATTGTTCACATTAGTTTTAAGGAATGCGTGAAAATTGTATGTACCTAACTCATTTTCTGTTAAAATTATATTTATAATTTCAACAATAAAAAAATTTATATTTGCGTTAGTTTTATTCGCAAAATCTTCTTCACTCGATAAATAAACAATAACAGTCACTGAAATAAATCATATTTATAAAAATATATGTATGGCTCTCGAAATTTTTTTTAACCGTTGTGATACTTATATTTGGCTCTTTTGGTCCAAGAGTTTGCCGACCCCTGGCCTAGCCCACGATCGACCATGCCTCAACAGGCGCGAGAATTCGCGAGCTTAATATCGCGTTAATGAGAGTCGTGGGGTCGATGCTCACTCTTTAGATGGCGACCCCCATAGACTTATATATTTTTCCGACCCCAGTCTGATTTTTTTTCTTTCGAGCAGTGTTGTCATCTTTTTTTTTTACATACTCCTTAATATTAATTTCCCATGGCTTTCGTCTCTTTTATTTGGCACAACCACATTTTTCCCTGACACACTATTATTATAATTGCAATTCTTACGTGCTATTACTACTACATGTCGTCGGTGTTTTGTAAAAAGGGCTAATTAACCGATATGCTATTTTACTTCTTCTTCTTCTTCTTCCACCCTGTCACGTCCCAACATTGGGGCATAGGGCAAGCACAATTTGGCGCCATTTCCCTTGATCCATCGCCAAATCCTGCGCCTCCCGCCCTGTCACATCTACAGCACGTAGGTCGCTTTTGTAGCACCGCTGCAGGGTGAGGGAGGGCCGGCCACTGCAGGAGGCACGGAACCCTTGAGGCTGTGCCACAAGGGTACGAAGTGCCGCACTCTTTGGCGGCATCCGGAATACGTGTCCCAGCTACGTAAATCGTCTCTTCGTGATAACTTCAATAACTGAAGGCTGTTGTGTCTGCTCACGAACTCGGGTGTTTGTAACGCGGTCGTACCAATGTACCCCTAAGATTCGGCGGAGACATCGATTCTCAAAGCTCAAAAGCCGAGACTCTTGAAGCTTAGTAAGATGCCATGTCTCACAGCCATACAGGAGAACAGGTAGCACGCACGCGTTAAACAAACGATATTTGGTCTTCACAGAATACAGCCTTGACCTCCATGCGACTCCAAGTTGGTTGAACGCAGAGCCCGCCACACCCATGCGGATTCCAAGCTCACTAGAAATACCACCACGTGGATGATTATAAATATCTAACAAGTTTATAATAAAGCTTAGAAAGAATACTGTCATTATAATAGGCATTATTATATAATATTTTAAAAGGCCTAATATGTCACATTCGCTTTTTGTTCGTAATATTAAATTGATATTCGCCCTTACGATTATTGGTTTTAAGTACTTTACTGTGGCGATACAAATTCGCCGTTTTTACACAACAAAGCTAGTGGGGTACATGTTGTATTTTCATTAAAATCTCGATTTCTCCAAAATGGTTGATTCGCCCTTTCCAAAAAACACCGACGATATTTACCCTACAGTATTAAGTACTCACAAAAACTTCCTTAAAGTTATTGATTTAAAAATGTACATCTCTCATACAATCCTGCTGGTTAACCGAGGAGTACGATCGAGTGTTTTTCTAAACTTTTTTTTTATTGACTACATAATTAATGGGCATGATTAGGCCTCTTAAAAGATTCATAAGTACTTCCGGTATAAGACCGGAAGTGTGAGAACGTATCACTAGACTAACAAGAATATTCTTGGCTTTGAGTTAAAAGTATTGGAGGTTCTTTGATTATGTTGATGATGGTTGGCGCCGTTTGTTACATTTGATTTTTCGTGACCCTTGACGTCATCGGATTTATCAAAACTGAACGCCTGCAATGATTCAACCACCTGACGCGTATGTTTGAATAAGCTTCGAAAAAGTGCAAATAAATCGCACGTACAAGCACTTAGGATTTGGATGACGGTTTTTAGCAATTTCAGATTTAAGCACGTGTAGTAGCCCTTTTAATATATTCATCAGCAGGAACGGATTTAACTATTCGGTGGCCATACTCGTGCGTCAATTTCCTATTTCCCATAGAAAAAATATTTTCTACAAATTTCAATTACGTTTCTACGCGTAAACTTGCATTTCACATATTATTTGGTTTCATTTTTAAATGAAAGCAAACAATATTAATTAATCACTATCAAAAGCTACTCTCCTTTCTCTTACATAGCGTATAATGCAATTCCCAAACAATTTGAACTTAAGCAATAAGGAGTCTTTCAATATGCATGCCGTACCAGGAATTTTGAAGGTACATACCTAATTGGATTTTGTACGTGTCCAGTCCAGGATAGGGATTGCAATACCGAATGAAAATACCAATACCGGTATTTGCTATTAAATACCAGTATTAATACCGGTATTCGTTGAATATATTATGGAAAAAAAGAAGAATCTACCAATAAATATAGATGCTTACTTTATTTTTTTCTAAATATTAATATTTTATTGCAAAAATATCTAAATATGTAATTACATTGTAAACATGTTGTTACATGTAATTACATATGTAAACCTTTAAAAATAGGTAAAGTTAAGAAATGCTGAAATTTGTCCTGTTAAATCTTTTATGTTAATTAATACGTTTTGTTTCCAATTTCAATATCGATATTGTCTGATTTTTAAAACCGGTATTTCGGTATCAAAAAATACTAGGATACCAGTTTTGAAATACCGGTATTGCAATCACTAGTCCATGTGTGGCATATTATAAGGGTACCAAATTAACGAAATAATGCAAATTATACAGCGTTATCATAGAGGTATTGTTGTTTTTATTTAATAAAACGCAATTTTTTTGTAGTACTTATTCCACTTTTATATAAAAGATTGGACCAGTTTCGTCCGCCTCAGAGGGACATTTTCGAATTGAAAATGTCCCTCTGAGGCGGACGAAACCGGTCCAATCTATTGTATAAAAGTGGAATAAGTACTACAAAAAAATTTCTTTATTAAATAAAAACAACAATACAATGCAGTTCCACCATGAATTGACAGTTAACAAAATAAAAGAAGAAAAAAATTATCATTGAGCTATTAAATAAAAAGAGGGGCAAGTATTCTCTTTCTCATACATAAGAATAAAGCAGTTATGATCATATAACAGAATGAAGCAGGCCAACAATTAATAGCCGACAACTTCGATAAAAATAGCGACGCGATAAAAAAAATGCAGGTCATCATGGAGGATTTACTTTGGCCTTTTGACCGTCATTATAACGTACCCATACCTTAATTTAACAATGTTAACGTGGAAGTTTTGCTGCAACTTGATTACCATCCTGCCTAACCATACTTTTATATAACCTACCGCCCCTAGAGCATTATATTCCGTAGAGATGACAAAATTTTCGCCTGCAGCGTTAATATTATTTATTTATTTCCGTGTATGTGTTCGTTCTGTATAGAAAGATCTTTGCATTAAATAACGTCTCTTGGCTAACTGCTTAAAACGCGTTCTTCAATTCTTCGGTCACGTAGTGAGAAGAAATCAGGGTAACCTGGAGAGAAGAGTGATCTCTAGTGGCATCGGAGGGAGCTGGTTGCGAGGGCGTGCACCTTCCAAATGAAACGACACCACCAAGAAAGTTACGAAATCAGCAATAGCAGAAGAAAAAATATCCAAGTGTAATCGTGACTGTCTGTCACCTAATTATGCTGTATGTCCCCTGTGTTTCGAGACATTTGAACCCTGGGGACCGTCTGCTTGAAAACGGCGGCTGAGATTGGTCATCGCTTGACTGATAAAATAGGTGAATGCCTTTCAAATGAGTACATGAGATAGCGAATATGCACATAAATTCAAAGAGATGGAGCAGTCGCTGATTTCGGTACATTTGAGGCATCCACGTGACGTATTTTATATAGGTACTTGGGGAAAGAATTAATTCGATATAATATATCTATTCTCAATGCAATATTACAATATGTAACTGTTTGTTTCCTTTAATAAAATAGTATCAGTTTAAAAAAATATGTTAGTGATAGTAAGGGTGGCAATTTGATTGTATTAAAGAAAGGCACTGGGCTTGAGTACATTCTCTCTTCTTGGTCGTGCACTCATGGCTGAGGATCGTGACCACATTTAAATTTCGCCATCCTTTGAGCGACCGAGACTTTCCACCCTTCTCGATCTTCCGCTTCTCTCAGGGCAGAATGGATGGTGCCCCCAGTCAGCTCTTTCACTTTGTCGCTCCAGCGCGCAAACGCTCTTCCTCTGCTTCGCCTTCCCTGGAGGCTACCCAAAACAACCAGTCTCTCCAGGTTGTCCGGTCCGCGCCTGACAATATGTCCAAAAAACTGCAGAATTCTTCTCAGACATAACGTCGAGAGCCGTTCCTTTATCTTCAGTCTCTGGATGATTGACTGGTTCGTCCTGTGCTCCGTCCAAGAAATGCGAAGCCGCCGCGACGCGGCGCCAACACCACATCTCAAAGGCATCAATTGCCTTCCGTTCTCTTGCCTTCAGGGTCCACGACTCAACTCCGTATAGAAATATCGAGAACACTAATGTTTGCACAAGCATCATTTTTGTGGCAATCGAAATTCCCCGATCCTTCCATATAGTGGTAAGGCTTGTCATCGCATTTTTTGCAATCTGTGTGCGCCTTCTTCACATCCGCCCTTTCCACTGATGGTCGATCCAAGATATACAAACTCATAGGTTCGAGGTTTCGAGGTTTTGGGGTGTACTTGGTGTTGGTAGAAGGTTGGCCCGATCAACAACCATCAACTTGGTCTTTTTCCTATTAATAAGGAGGCCGTATTTTCGACTCTCTTCCTCTACCCGGTGTAGCAGCTCTGTGAGTTCTCTTTCATCAGCAGCGATTAGTGTGGTTGTAATATTTGTACCCTTCCGAATCGTAATATATTGTGTCACCCGTGTAGGGGTACCCCATTATTTAACAAAATGCTCCAAGGGTTGTAGAGGTATATAAACCTAGAAACTGTCATGTTGTTGTCAATGGGTATTGATAGATCATATACAACTACGCAAAAACGGGGAAGGAAACGGTTACATCTCGACCGACTTAAAACAGTTTTTTCAGGCCTTTCAACAATGTAGTCAATATACACGCGCAACTCCGCGTAACATTCAATCTAAATTCAAATTATAATGAAAACTTTCCAACTCAACATAAAACCAATGTGATAGTTCTTTATTAGTGCTGTGTTTATCCAAACTTTATTACTACACTATAGAACCGAGAAAATACCAACACCGTGTATTATTCAACTGTGTCCCGAATATATCATGTCACGCATTACACACCAAGCCACCTTCTTCGATACGAAAATTAACATCAGCACCTAACTTCATCCCCCGATAGGGTTCCACCACCCAAAAAAGGTTAAAAATCACTGCATAGATCAGTGGTTTCCAAACTTTATGTTACTACGCCTCCCTTTTAAAAAAAATCTAATCTTGGCGCCTCCCCCCCTTTATTTCATTAAATAATACAGACACCTTTTTAAATAGCCAAAAATGTACTACTTAATACAACAAAGAAAAAAAACTTAATTATGTATACAAATAAACAACTACTTTTATTATATTCATTTTTAAATTAATTTGTTTTTCATGCGATGGACGTGCTTGTTTCTTAGCACAAAGTGCTCTTTTTCTACTAAACGGGGTCGATATTTGGATTTCATTGCAGCTAAAGCAGAAAATCCCGTTTCGCATAAAAATATGATGTTACGAATGGTATAGCAGTACTTTACTTACAACTTGCATTGCTTTTCTTGACAAAGTATTATATTATTTCTCCACTTCGATTCAATCAAAATTGAACTAGGGTTTTTGTTTCAATGAATTATCGCATGATAATTCTATCATTTTTTTTCCTTTTCAATAGTAGTCAATCCAAATTCATCATCGTTCATTGACAAATGGATTCTATCATGGGCCCCACATCCTGAAGTGGGCCCACCTACCTATCGCTGAGGTTAAGAGCAATCTGGTGTTCTAAAGTAGTGTTTCCTAAATTATCCACGGGAGTTGTCATTTAAGTACCTATAGCAATCATCATATAAGTATCACATCAAATTGCAATGCACTACTACATATTTAAAATATTTAATATTGGTGGAACAAAGTAGCGCCGTAGGCGACTTTTTTTGAACTATTAGATTAAATTTGTGATGTCTGTTATGCCTGGGCTCTTTATAAACTATGCATTTGCAAACTGTAAAGCTGTGACTACATTATTTGTGATAAACTTTTCGCGCCTCCCTTTGCAACTCTTCGCGCCCCAGTTTGGAAATCGCTGGCATAGATGATACGATCGGCCAAAATCCATCGATCGACTCGTTGAAAATGCCTGGTCTACGTGAAACAAAACCACATGCCGTAGTGATATTGATAATTAATATATAAAGTTGCTTATATGGAAAATGATTTAATGCTCTACCTCAATAATGCACTAACATAATTTGATTCGAAGAACCGACAACCGCTAGTCGAAATACATCGCAATATTGCAATATGATGCGTTTAATATTACAGCATCAAATTTTCCGATTTAAACAACGTTTGCACAATATTAAATTATTGTGAAATATAAACACATCACGTTTTCAAAAAATAATGGCATCACCCAAAAAGTTAGTGGGGATTTACAACACATTTCAAATCAAGACTTCTTTCAAAGATAATTAAAATAATTTTTATACAATGCCTTCACTAGCAGGGTTATTCTAACATAGGTACCACCTCCAAAGTGGTAAATATGATAATATGTCGTATTCTGGCAGTTAATTATCCCGGGAAGTTAACTGTCAGATGCACGGCACCCGGCTTCATTTAGCAATGCTATGAAGTCTATGGTCAGGGGCCTTATGTTCTAACTTGTGACATTAAGTCACCCGACGATATGACGTAATTGTGACGTAAGCCAATACACGGTCGAGGCAAGCCGCCCAACGCACACGGCTCAAACATGCTGAAACACCTATTTGTGTATGGGGACA
Source organism: Rhyacophila brunnea (assembly GCF_057557595.1). NCBI lineage: Eukaryota > Metazoa > Arthropoda > Insecta > Trichoptera > Rhyacophilidae > Rhyacophila > Rhyacophila brunnea. The sequence continues at coordinate 38,312,942 of NW_028232827.1, read as the reverse complement.
ATGGATAACGCCAGTGTTTGAGCAGCGTTAATTTCTAGAATGCTATTATCACTCCGGTAGTACGTCACAATGATGTCATATGACGTCATGTCGACCGGGCGACTTGGACTCGCAAGTTCTAACATAAGGCCCCAGGTGTGAAATTTTTTAACACGGCCACCCATGACCGTGCTAACCGCGAGCTGTCAAATGTCGTTGAGTGACACAGTTAACACGTCTTAAGCCGGGTACTCATTAGCGAGCCGTAACTGTGACCGTTGCAGATACAGTAACCAGTGTAGACGCCAAATAATTAGTTCGTGAGCCTAATAAATAAATATTTGTCATCTAGAGTCGGTTACAGTATCTGGAATGGTTACAGTTACGGCTCGCTAATAAGTACCCGGCTTAACTTGATTACAAACGTATTACATTAGAATCAAGTAAGACGTGTTAACTGTGTTAACAATTATTTTAGATAACCGCCTTGTTTATGAAATCGCTCCGAGTGATATACGTGTTATTTTTTGAGCAATAAAAATAACGGAAACTTGTTACCGAGTTAACTATTTAGAATAACGCTGCAGATTACCGTGATACCGTTATTTTTCTTGATCCAAAATAATACGGATATCAGTCGGGACAATTCCGTATACACGGCGGTTATCTGCAATAATTGGTAACACAGTCCAATTTAATATTCTAATCGGATGCATTTGGAATCAAGTAAGAGATTGCCATTGCAGAATGGCATATTTACAAAAAATATGTAGCAGTACTACTTAGAGCTCAGATACACGACACTGGAGGTGCTAGTCTCGCAATGTTGGTATTAATTTTCAAAATCGCTTCATCTCAATTCTCAATATGCAATTGTCGTAGTCTATCTCGCTCTAAAATAGTAATAAACACGGTCATGAGTGCGATATTAAACATCACGCGTTACAGTTCACATCCTGGGATATTTATTAATCTCTGAATACGATACAGCATATTTATCACCCTTTTGATTTTTGGGGTTAAGAGATATGTTAAAATAGATCCTCAGGGCCGTATTAACCCTTTGACTCCTAGCTGATTTAGCCTAGCATAATATGTGAAAACTCCCAAGCGTTTTTTGCCAAAAAATCGTCGATTTAGTTTTTTTTTAAATAAATAATTCTACACGTCATGTTTTAAAAATTTGAAACTTTTCTTGTGTGTTCTCAATGGTGTATAAAGCAATAATAAGTACTTAATAATATTGGTAGTGGTACAGTTCGGTTATGAGGAATACAGCGGCAAACACATTTTGAAAATAGCCGATATACTGAATTATTTGTTAGTTTAACCTAACCAAACCTAACCTAAACTAACCCAAACTAACAAATAATCCAGTATATTGGGTGTTTTCAAAATGTATTTTCCACTGTATCCCTCATAACCGAACTGTACCACTATGTTTTAACTACAGAACAAGTGTGACAACATTTTTTTTATTTATAATTGATATATCAAATTGTATAGTAAGTATAATCTATTCTTACCTAGTAACAGGATAAAAAATAAACATATTATTATTTCTCTATGAAATAGAATTTTTATAAAGTACTTAATCAAAAAAAAAAACGTATAGTGTCAAGGTATTCAAGAATTATTCAATTCACGAAATCGCATGAGAATTCGATACAGTATCGAGGACTAACTGATATGGGAATGAAGTAATTTCAAAAAATAAGTTTCAAAGCACTAAATCCATTATAATAATATTTATTCATGTATTTTTTCACCATCCTACCAAAATAATAGTGGGCATTAATTGTTTGTTCGGTCCAGGGAACTCAGAAATAATGGGAACTGAAATACATAACGGGTACGGCGATAGCAGATAACCGACTCGAGTAAGGAAGAATCCGGGTTAAACTTACAGACGTGTCAAGAATACGTTTTACGTCAAATACTGAAAACTGCTCTCGGTTTATGCATATACGCTCATTTAATGTTGGTGTATTACACACACTATTGCACGTGCACAATGCGTGCTTCATTTTCGTAGGATACTCACACATTCAAAACCCTGCATCAAGATGCGGCGTATTGAATATAGCCTATCGGTATTCTATTTATTATCTGTTCTGTGGTTCGGTCAGTTCATAAAAATTACAAAATTTATAATGTGATGTGAAATAATATGAATCATAAAACACTAAAAGAAATGTCAGAACTTAAAATGTGTAATAAAAATAATGTTTTATTATTTTTATGACCCTCTTTGGCCTCGAGTTCGACAGCAAGAGCAATAATAATTATGTCTTGTGAGTTATTAGGGTTATGACCAGCGGTGGCTCCTTTAATACCATGCAAGTGCTACGCACTGCCTGCATTTTTGAAGACATCGCTCAACTTTTCATTGTTATTCATACGTGTATCACTCACTTCGCGAAGTAGAACATGTAGCAGTATTATGAACAATGAGCGCAAAGCGATTGCGATCCAAATGGATTTTCATTTTGCACAGGATTACAATGAGGTCATTGTATACTACTTAAGCGGTGGCCGTATGTTCCTGTAATGGCGTTTTGTGTAGAATTTTTTACACATTTTTAGATCGGCGCACGAAACGAAGGACTCTAGAAACAAAAACGCCAGTTTCTGTTTTATAACAATGTTGGCGAGTTAATTTTTAACAATTTTACAGTTAACATATTTAATGAATCGCCAACATTTTACGAAAATGCAAACTGCTGCGTTTATTTCTAAACCAATCAAATACATTCAAAATAATAAAAAAAACACATCGGCGGTTATTTCTTTGGCTGACGCATTATTCGCTCGGAGCGTAAAGCCATAAACTGTGACATTTATATTTCTTTATTGATATTAAATCATTCTAGCTGTTCAAATACTTTTTTGAGAAATAGTATAAACAAACAAAGACATATTCAATTTACCTTCTGAGAAGTCGGTAAGAGAACACGGCAGCCTTCGGTGATTGAGGTAATCATGAAAAGACGCTTTACAACCTTACGTGGCTAGGACACGTATTTCGGATGCCGCCAAAGAGTGTGACACTTCGTACCCTTATGACACAGCCTCAAGAGTTCCATCGCCATGGCCGGCCCTCCCTCACCTTGCAGCGGTGCCACAAAAGCGACCTACGTGCTGCAGGTCTGACATGGCGGGAGGCGCAAGAATTGGCGATGGACCGACTAAAGTGGCGCGAACCTGTGCTTGCCCTACGCCCCAATGCTGGGTCGTGACAGGGTGAAAGAAGAAGATCTTCTCTATATAGAAGGTAAACCATTGCGTACTACCAGAAATACTACCAGAATGCTATTCTGAAGACCACCGGCCGCCACTGGTTATGACACAATTATAAACAAGTGCGATACTAAAATAAATATTAGTCACACCTAACACAGAGCGAATGTAGTGTCTATAATATACTAGACGAAATATGACGGAAAAAATTGGAATAAATCGTAAATTTGGTTCCAAACTTTCGGCCGATGGGATCGGCCCAGATGGAGTTTTTGCATAGGTATGGTGGGCCGAAGTATCGACCGAATAGGAGTAAAAGGGGGTATTAAAATGCATGGCTTAATCGCAGATTAAGTTAAATATACAGATATACCTATTGTTTCTATACAAAAATGAGAAGTCATACTAATAAATTGAAAACAATTCAGAAAATCATAAACTCTGAACACGCCAGAGTATACGCCATGTTGCTATTATTTTTCAAAAACGAACACAAACTTAGTCCCACCAAACTAACCAGCCCCGCACCACACTCGGTCTTAGTCGAGCATACCACGCTGTGCTACGTTTGATGTGAATCATCAGCAGTTATTTACACCTGATAATGTGTCAGGTGCAGTTACCCAAGACTGCGGTCGCTATAACGCCCATAACGAACAATTCGCCATACGACCTCCTAAACGTTAACTCATTTTCAATCAATCTATACTCAGTACCTACTTGGCCTTGAAAAAATGAAAGGCAATTATGCATCTTTGAAAAAAATGTTGGTCTTCGGAGCCATGCGCGAACCACGAATTATCGCACTTACAACAATTCATCGTGACTACGTAAATCTGGACAGGTAGCAGCGGTAAAGTGGTGAGGTGAGGTATAGGCCTGCATCCAACCGTTGTCGATCGCGCGGGTTTAGTCTATTATGATACTGACATATGTGTCAAACATAACTTGAAAACACCTCAGATATATACGTACCCACTAGAAAAATCATATTTAAAAAAAATACGAACCTCGACGGGATTTGAACCCTTATAACCATTGGTGTCGCCCCAATCTGTGCATTAACCAATTATGCTACGATACTCCTATCTAATTACGGCCATTTAAACTAGTAGGTCATACATGAAATGCTTATCAAATTGCGTTATTATTGACTATCGGTGTTTGTGTATTAAATTAAGGAATATTAATTACATTAATTACTAAACGACGCCAGGCTCTCGCCAATATTTTAGTTGCTACGTCTACTTGAACTTGCTAAGAATTTTTAATAAACTATTTCTTTTATTCAACGACTAATTCACAAGATTTTGAGAATGTAACATTCCATATATTGAACATAACTTGAAAACAATTCAGATACACCCACTAGAAAAAATCGTATTTGAAAAAAATAGATATGAGGAGAAAATTAGATAGGAGTCTCGTAGCATAATTGGTTAATGCACAGATTGTGCGCGACACCAATGGTTATACGGGTTCAGATCCCGTTGAATAAAATAAATAGTTTATTAAAAATATGTGTCAAAGATATTACAATAGAAATATTACATAACAAATTTAAAATAGATTCTCAATGATTTAAAAAAAATCAAAATAATATTACTTGTACATACCTAATTTTAGCTTACCTACGATATTATATTGCGTACATTCAAATCAGTTCATTTCTTCAATGTCTGCTATTTATAACCTAATTACTATGTATTATTATAATGATCAATTCAACAACATAATTGGTACTTCAATTCATTTCAATAAGATTATATTTCAAGTAGGGACCTACTGATTCAGCATTTTAAATGTTCCTACCTATTAAATATTATTGTTTACTACATATGTCATGTTTTGACAGTCAGTTTATTTAGATCAATAATATTGCTTTTGTTTACTTAAAATATTGTTGACATCTTATTATTCCCATCCGTAATAAACACAACTACACGAACGATAGTCTTGAGGTTATCGCGGAAGTCCCTCATCATCGTCATAATGTACGGCACTACAACCCTTAGCGGATCTTGGCATCCTCCAATAACGTTTTCCACCCTGGAAGATCCAGCACCGATGCTTATCAGTTGCTTTGGCCTACCAATCTTAAGGGGGAGACGCATGCCAGCAGAGAACCTAGCGGAAATATACGATGCTTGCAATTTGAGATTTTTTTTGATAATTTACAATTTCAACTGTATTAATTAATAAATATGTATCCGAATACATTAAAAACATTTTTTATTTTTTTTAAACTTAAAGATAAACTTACGATTGTAACAAAATGTAATAAAATGTGAATTCGTTGCAGGGTCAAATCTTATTATTGCATTATATTTTATGGTCATAATTATCATTAAAATTTAGTTTATTAAGTTTTAGATTTTCTGTCGTTTAGATTTTTGACTAATTCATCGTTTTAATATTTTTTATATTTATTTTTAAAAACATCGATTTTTATGAAAAATATAAATGTGTATAACTTGAAATCCTTTTTATTTATATCAACTTGAGCTTCAATATTGTGACCATGCCTAAAATAAAATTTGATATAAATAAAAAGGAATTCAAGTTATACACATTTATATTTTTATAAAAATCGATGTTTTTTAAAATATATATAAAAAATATTAAAAGATGAATTAGTCAAAAATTTTAACGACAAAAAATCTAAAACTTAATAAACTATATTTTAATAATAAATATGGCCATAAAATATAATGTAATAATAAGATTTAATCCCTGCAACGAATTCACATTTTAATACATTTTTTTACGATTGCCAGTTTATCTTTAAATTAAAAAAAAAATTAAAAATCTTTTTAGTGTTTTCAGATACATATTTATTAATTACTACAGTTGAAATTGTAAATTATCAAAAAAAAATCTCAAATTGCAAGCTTCGTATTTTTCCGTTAGGTGCCTCTTTTTGCCTCTGATAGTATACTGTGGCGACGATAACGAACTAATAAAATGTTTATTTTCCATTATACTTGATACGATCATCAATAGAAAGTTAGTTTTTTTTTAAAATCATTGTATTAATAGTACCGGACTACCATCAAATTTCTATTGAATATTTTGCTTCCGCATTCACACGTGTTTATCGAATTTGTCCCGGTTTCTAGATTATTAATAATTACCATTTATAGATGGCGTCTCATCATATCACATGAATTGTGTCAAATCAAATCTTATTTAGGTATGGTCACAATAGCTGATTTGATATAAATAAAAAGAATTTCAAGTTATACACATGTATATTTTTATAAAAATCGATGTTTTTTAAATTAATATAAAAAATATTAAAACTATGTAATACTAATTAGTCAAAAATCTTTCCAAAGAAAAATTGAAAACTTAATACACTAAATTTTAATAATAAATATGACGATAAAAGTAAATGTTATAATAAGATGGGGACGTAAACAAAATTCACATTTTATAACATTTTTCTTAAATTATTGAAGGTTTATCTTTGACTTTTGAAAAAAAATCTTTTTAAGGCTATACCTCAGCTGAGGCATGGTCTAAAAAGATCGTGACTAGGCGATGCGCGGATCGCGGGTCGCGGGTGCAAATGACGCAAGCCGAACGAAATATAATTTGTCAAAAAAGTTCAACATGCGTCCTTTTTATGTTATGTTTATTATTATATTCGTAATAATAATAATATATTCATTGACATGTTTTCTTTTCAAGTTTTTTAGTCATCTTTACACGATTTAAGAATATTTTCATCAGACACCTCGACTATCGCTCTCTGAATGGCAACGCGGCCGTAATTTCGTTCCACATACAGTTGAAAATTATTTGCCGTTTCACTTATATACGCTCTTAATGTTTTCAGATACCCACATATTTATTATTTAATACAGTTGAAATTGTACATTATCAAAAAAATGTCTCAAATTGCATGCTTCGTATTTTTCTGCTAGGTGCCTCTTTAAAAAGGGCTCAGTAAAGGCTTCACCTCGATGTCTACAAATGCTGAAAAAGCAACTACACATATGAAATTCGAAAAGGCATGATGTATTTCAGGACTTTCTCTGTTAAAACTGGATACACATGTTGCATTTAAGTAGATACACTCCATATTATATTTATTTTTCCAGAATCCGTCTGAAGCTATTTCCAAGAATAATTGCTCTTCTTCCGCATGCGATAAACCTTCTAGCATAGATGTTGTATTAATGCTTGTTGTACCTAGGGAATCCATTCCCGAGCCAAAAATCTGATCCCGGGATTTCGGGATTACAATTTGACAATCCCGGGATTGGCATTTTTTTCCATTGTCAATATAAAATTTGTATATTTAAAAATAACATTGATAAAATCAGTCAAAAATAAATCTAGTATAATTTACACTATTTAAGACATTTATTGTTAATATTGTATACGTTCAATCTTGGAAATACATAAGTTTAATGGAGTAAATAATATTGTAATATAAATAATAATGTGAATTTAATATGAGATTGCTGTTTCTGATAGTAAAGACTTAATGAATGGGTTAGCGAGATTTAAAATAGTAAAGCAACTCATGGTGTAGGTACTTATGGCCTTTCCGCTTCATAAATCTAATTAGTCGGCTAAATATGAAACTGACGTAAAACGTATGAGATCATGGTGAAATTACTTTGTTAATAGTGCGAAGCATTGTTTTTTTCCAATCATTCTCATTTTTATTAATTTATGTGAAAAAATAAAGTGAATCAGCAACTTACACATGGGTATAAATCAAACTTCATTAAAACTCAGTTTATTTCTAATGTAGTTATTTGTTAATAAAAGTATTTTTTCTGTTATATTTTTGTTTTTATTTTATTTTCCATAAAAATTGATAAAAAATCAATCCCGAAACTTTCGGGATTATGTTTATCAATCCCGGGATTCATAGGGATCGAAAATAGCTCAGGATCCCGGGATTGGAGTCCCTAGTTGCGCCAAGCGCAGACAAAGCCCGGTGCAGCGCATACCCCCCCCCCCCCCCCCATCAAACTCTTCCCGTACCCCAGGGAGTACGCGTACCACACTTTGGGAAACACTAAATAAAGAATAGAATAAGTATTTTTCCGTTCACAAGGCAATAAATTTGAACCGTTCATTGCTCGATCTATTTATTTTAAAATTTAGACCCTGACAAAAGAACATTGCAGCTTTCTTATTGAATATTGCGTATTATTGAATATTTACTTTATATTATATGAATTGTCTCTCACTGTTTTCATTGTATGTAGGTATTTATCTTTATAATATTTTCATTTCTTGTTGTGAACTGTAAACATTTCGAATGTAAATTTTATAATCTCATGTCGATAATTAAAATGTATTGAAATAAGTGTGATTTCAGTTCTGCAACGGCAGTGAAACCAATGGTGGAAAATGATTATTATTTCGTAAGGATACCGTCCTTGATGAAGTATATTTGTCTTCATTTAGGGTGGGAATCTTTACGGAATGGTTATATCAAAACAACTCCTTACAACAGAAGAAGAAGAGTGGAGATGCATCATTGGACTTGTGGCAAAATATTATTGTGCGATGGGCTGGGACCAGTGACGTGGGTGATTTTTAATATCTTCTGGCATATTGTTTCGTTATACATTGTTTTATTTATAAAAACAACCATGCACTTACTTACAAGTTATATATTCAAATATTCCTGACCCTATATGTAATATGCAGAAGTAATGTGAAAAGTATATCTGTATGCGAGATGAAAATGGAGATAAGTCTAAAATCACTACTTTTCGGGAGGGCCAAAAGAAATTTTATGAGAAGCTGTTTTTTGTGTGAAATTCACTAATAATATTCAGAGGCGTTTATTAATTTATCACATCCTTTTTTCTTATTTATGAATTCAAACTGTGCATTACGGTTAATTTGGCATATCAACTTAAAGCCTTATCTCGCTTTTTCATTCGCACTCAGATGTATTTGAAAAAGATAATGTTATTTTCTATTTTATAAGACATATTAGTCTATTACAAAAATAATTACAGGATAAAAAGAACTTTTTAAATACAACTTTTTTAAATATCCTGTTGCTTAATATTAATTATAGTTATTATGCTCAATATGCTCACACTTGTACTTGATATGAAGTAAATAAAAAAAAAACAAACAAACAAATATAGAATACTGAAATGTCATTTTGATTTCCATAGTAACGCACGTATATATTAACAATGTAGTTGCTAGGACCACCCCCTTAGCAACCAATAATAATCTTCTTTTTACGGATTTTTCTGAAATAACTTTCCGTACAAAACAGAATTAACTGAAAATGAATTTAATTCTGCTTAAAGATGGCTAAAAGTATTAAAAGAATGCATTGGCATCGTGTTCGGATATATTCTAAAAGTTTCAAATGTCCAACAAAAATGATAAACAACCACCGGACAAACAAGAATACGAGCTAATAAAAACGTTGTAAAATATGTTGTATAAAATCTATCTTTTTCTGTCTTGCTCGAATAACTTTTTCGACTTCTTCCCGTTTCCACAGAAACTTTAAATTCGGTACACAGATGATAATACCATGATATTATATTCTATTGACATCTTCGGACGGTTCGGTAGACCAAACTTTTAATCTACATACGATAATATACAAAAAAATAACATTTTATTAATGATCCGATCTGACCTTCACTAATAGTTTTGTAAGATTTCTGGATTTAAATGTAAAACAAACATGGGTGTCGTCGATCTACTTTTCGAGATAATGGAACTTATACGTTGCAATCCCTGTCTACCCGAAGAGTAATTGTTCTTTTAAAGCATTTCTTTTTACTTCTTCGTGGGTTCATTTACAATCCGTATATACTGGCAAATATTAATTTTCATGTTCCCACCAATATCACTCATAGCTCCACGGTCTTCAAGATACCTCGTCGCAGGACAGATGTTATGTTTCATGATGCTGTGTATCGTGCAATTAACTTATTTGATGGCACCATAAAGGTTGATTTGTTTTTTATTAACTATATAATGTTTGTGGACGTATTAAATAGGTTAAATTTATAATTGTATAAATTGTCATATTTCATTAATATTTACACATGCTGTCTTTTTATTGTTATTTGCAATTAAGATATTTTTATACATTTGTATTTATTATGTATTATGGCGCATTGGCCAATAACTGTAATGCCGTAATACTCTTTTTATAAATAAATAAATAAATAAATAAATTGGTGCGTTGACATTTTTCACATATAGCAAAGGGAGGATAGGGACTCTAACAATATTATTTTAGTTTTTGTTAAAAGATTTGAATGATGATATACGCGTGCGCGTTGGCTGAGCGATAACACGGTGTCGGTTTATGAATTCGTGGGTCTTGGGTTCGAACGCGGGTCTGGAAAATTCACATATTGTTTTTTTTTCAGTGCGTCATGGATCTAATAGGTTGAGCATGTGACCTACATCCATTTCCCATAAAAAAAACCGTCACGAAACGTCTTCCTGAGGTGATCCAGGTCTTTCATAGGGTTGTAGAATCAATTAAAAAATAAATAAATATGCTTTTTATCATATTTCCTTAAATGGTCCGCCTTACCCGGACTTCCCCTATCTAAATGTATGTATATATGCGTAAGAATTCATAACTATGAATGCTGTACCTTACTATTTTAATAGTTAGATGCCACATAGGTTTAATACCAAAAGACGTCGAAAAAATCCTTTTTTATACCTATGGAGATGGAGCCTGAATGTATGAATTTGAAGCAAAAAAGGGACGAGTTGTCCACTGATTTAAGTTAGTTAAAAATGATTTCGCATTGCAAATTCGTTTGCAGAGAACTTCACACTACTGCTATGACATTTACTTACAATTTTCAGTGCGTATAAAAATACAACCCGTCACTATGAATAGACAAGTAGCCAAAAATCTACACTTCGGCATCATTATTTAAGATAATATTGGTGGCGCTTTTCGCAAGTGGACTGTAATTTTAAGGATAATGTGGATACCGGATCTAGGGGGGGGGGCGATTTAACAGAATGCCAGACACTGACCTTTATGATGATTTATGATAGCTCCGTGGTCTGGTTGCACAGTCACTCGCGCGGTATTGTTTGTTTTGATTACCCGGTGCGCGGCACTTGACGTTACAGTGTTTATGAATGATAATGAGGTTGATGAATGATGATGAGTTGTATGATTGATGAGGATAGATATGTCTGTAGGATTGAATTCATCAATAACTGTGGTTTAGCGTTAACAGGCACACACACACCAGTGTCTTGAACTAACTTTTGAATAACTCTGTACTATCTAACATGGCCTCGTTCGTATCATATCAGATAAAACTCGACAGCTTTTAGCAAGCCTACGCGCTCGGCGGTTCTGTGGGTCTATTCTATACTACTTATCGACCGCTAAAGTGATAAAGTGATAAATGTTATCAAACTTAGGATAGGTTTCTATCAAAGTCTTAGCACGTATTGTAACAATTACAATAAGATGTTTGTAATTGTTGAAATAAATGCTATATTTTAACAGCACCTCTCTTGCTGTAGGAGGGGATGACAGGGCTCTACCTTGGGTGCCCGGGCTCAGGAGGCGCCCCGCGTGGTGAGTCGACCAGATAAGTGAGATAATCACACTCACAAATTTGTTCTAATAGTACAAAATATGGCGCTATTTTTCTTCAATAATGTTATCACGTCACGACCACGCGAGGCTGCTCACTCAGTCAGTACGCGCCTATTTAGTAAACGCTACTGTAGAATGTCACACAGCCTTTATCCTTAGCGATAGGTAGAGGGGTCCGCCAAAGATCCTTTGGTGTAGCCTGGCTTCCTCCGACAAATCACTCCACCTGTCCCTATTCATAGTGACTTTTCAGTTCGGTACCTACCTACTCCAAACATGCGGCACTTATTGGTGACTCCACCCAGTCAGCGAATTTTTGGTCTGCATCTTCGACATTACTCTCATTGCTGGATATAATAGGGTACATATGACGTAGCCAGCGCAGTCTCGCAATCTTAACCGATCTCCTCGGACCCTAGTTCTTCACTGCTACGTTCATCTGCTGAAAATTATGAGTTTATCTATCCAGTGGGTTTTAGGGCGTCCTTTAGTACCACTTGGATACCACTGTGTGACGACATTTGTCCAGCGGTTATCCACTCGGCAAGCGACACGTCTATTACTATTTCATCTGCTATGCGACCTCTATCACATCGCGTAATCTTGTCTGTCTCATTATCCATTGGTTTCTTCTGTGGTCTTTCCACGTTATACACACCTTTCCATGCCACGTTGTGCTACTCATAATATTTGTATTTCTCTTACATTAAGTGTATATGTTTCACATACATACTTAAGCACTAGTAGCACACATCGGCACACACTTTATGCTTAAGATACACTGGGAGGTCACTTTTGTACTACAATGTATTTAGACGCCCAAAAGCGCTTCATATCAGTTTGGTTCTGTGAGCAATCTCTTAACATAATATGCATTTTAATATAAAAAAACTATTTACTTTTTTCTTTTTTTTTCAGAAATTTCGAGACTAGATCTTCGCCCGGCAATGAAGGAGTCCAAGAATATCGCGACTTCAGTTCATGATTCGCCCGAGAAACATTGAAGCGCTCAATTGAGACATTGTTCAAGAAACATGCCACCATATTCAGCACTCGCCATGGGATGCAGCACCAGCTGCCCAATATGTTTTTCCCTGGACATTGCCATGCGCATTCACAGGGAGAAGGAAGACGGAAAGGACCTAGAAAATCATTATAACTTTGATTTCCAATCCATGTACCGACACATGAGCAAAGTGGTACGTATAGTTTTAGGAGCAAATTTTATCGTAGAGGAGGTCTCACCGAATCAAAGAAACTCTGAAGCGTCTGAGGAGCATCGTCATTTTGTACCACTAACCAAAAACATGGCACCGGAGGCTTCGACTGTAGTTTCTACATCACAGCTCGCAATGTCACAATCTTCCAGATCGCCACATGCCGCGGTGGAAGAATGGCGATCTAATATATCATCATCAGAATCTATGCTAGAATCTTGGCGAGTCTTGCAATCGCACATACCGGCTCATCTCGGAATGCAATCGCTCTTTAATATGGAAGAAGGTGGTAATAGTGCCATTACACAAGACTTGCAGGCTGACAGTCAAGCTACAATACCAAAGATCGTTAATATCGTAGAAGAGAGTAATTGTACTCAAGACTTACAATCTAATCTTCCAATACCGGTGATCATCGATATGGAAGAAGGGACTAATAATACTGCAGCGACTTCATCACATCCTCCAATTGAACACTTGCAAGCGTCACAATTATTGGAAGAATTTGATTTTAATAATTCATCACAACACATGGTAGAACCCCTGCAACCTGATATTTCCGCAGTGAATCCAGATCAGTCAATGTCGAATTCCTTTCACATTCCTCCATTATGTAATAATTTTGGTGAATCATCGAAGGAAATTAATGAAAAAGTAGATCAAGTATCGTCAAACACGCCACTAACTGCAGAAGTAGTCACAGATCAAATATTATGTGATCATGAAAAATCAGATTCTGCGAATTCTGACAAGGAGACGGAGATAACTACCGAAGAAGAAATGGGAGAAACTACAGAAGACGAATTACTGAATGAACCGGAGGCGGTGGATGTGCTGGAGGTGCCGAAGGTGCCGTCCATTCGTATCTCACTAAACATCGATAGAATTGGTCATTCTATCGGAAGCATTGTCGGTAATACCGCATCTAACTCCAGCACTATAGTTCCGGAGATCAGCACCCCTGATATTCATTCAACCAGTGATGGGGTTTCAGAAATTCAAATGGCAGACTTCAAAAAACCGATTGTGCGTTTGGTTGACTTTAATATTCACAAGCAAAACATCTACGGAATGGACACAAATAATGACGATTCCATGAAAAGTCTTATGCAACCGAAAAGTAAACGCAAATCTCCTTGTGACAAAAAACCTATGAGACGAAAAAGTTGCAGTTCTGTGTTTGATAATCGGACCAAAATTGGATTTCAAAAAATACAATTACGGTCACATTTGAAAAATCTAACCGATAATCAGTCAGAAGTTCAGCAACCGACAGAAGAGTCTTCGAAAAAGGCTGAACGACACAAACCAGGGAATAAGACTTTGACTAAAATCAACACGAAGGCCAAAAATGTACACCGAAAGTATCAAAGGGCTACCATCAAAATAAATACATATAAAAAACTTTTTGGCTACGATGACGAACTCAAACTTTTGATGGACATCTCTGAAAATCAAAACTCTAAACGAGTAATGATTACTCCCGTGCGTGAAAAGATTTCGAAGCGACTCATAGATACCATGGTTTCAATGCCTAAAATGAAAAGCGCAAAAGGAAATACGCAATACAAAAAGAATCAGAAAAAATCTGGCAAAACGATAGTTGAACATATTGAATCTGGGAATGATGAATCTTCAAGCAGTACGCAGGAACAATTAATGGATGAAACTTTCCAGAATGTCTATGTTAACCTTGAACGGATACACCTTGGTTTGTACAACGATAAACCGGATACAACAAATCAAGACAAAAAAAAGAGGCGCATGTCTGAGGGTTCAATTATACCTGACGGAGAATCCACCTTCAACCATCCTCATAAAGCAAGCCCTAAAGTGCAGAAGAAGTTAACAAAAGGTATTTATAAAAACTTGATTTACTTCTACTATTTAATTTTTTACACTACAACACATCATGAAGCCTAATTACAACAGTTAAACATATAACAGAATTTTATTGTAATTCGGGAATCAAACCGGGAAAAACCTCCGCTAAGAAAAACCAGTGAGAGATGCCACCAATTCTATGTATATTTAATATTTTATTAACACTAGAATGAAAAATATCTTTTCAATTCTTTCAAAGCTTTCAACTTGTAATTATTATTTATTTAAGAAAACAAAACATTGTGGACATAACAAATCTAAATTCAAGAAGTTCACAACATGACATTTACATTATAACAATTAATATTACCCTCACAAGAGAGAAGAAGAGAATATAATATTATAATAATAATTATAATTTTAAAATAAACATAAGTACAATAATTTTACACAGAAAAATAAAATTTCAAATACATAGCACATCACTGACAACGTCTACGTTTTTGGGGAGTGCATTGACTAGTCTTGCACCCCTCGCTAATGGTGCCTGATAGGCTTGATCCAGAATAAATCATAGCTAGTAGGTAATTGACAGACGCATTTAAATTCAAATTCGTGTACGAAAACAACATTAAAACTCCAATAGGCTTGGATTGAGGTAACTATATGACATCATATATTATTTTGAAGCCATCCATAGAAGGAAATCGCACAGTTGAAAACCACATACAAAAGAATACCAAAAAATACATCTGAAAAATTTACATTTAAGCCGAAATACCAGCCAAACCGCAATAAAAAAAAATGTGGAATCTCCATCGAGTGATTTAAAATATTCATACGGCTCCCTCTAGTTAGAGTCCAAAGTCATTGATATCGTCTGAATACTCTAAATTATACATAGTATCTAAGATTGCCCAAAATAAAGTCAGTTGGATATACTCACGGACAATATTCATAGGTGAGATTGCTGATCATTACAAACCTTTTCCAACCGAGGAATCACTTCTTAATAACACTTCCATTACTGTAATACCATCTTAGGTACTTAGGTTACTCAGCCCATTAAACTGCAAAAATTTTAATTGATATGAACTTCATCATCTTCATATTTTGGCTATTCCTAGAATCATCAATATTACATCTAATTAAAATGATATCTATAAATCGATGGCAATACCCAGTAAATACATATAATTGATCGATATCTATCAGATGCTTAGACTATAGATACATCTAGACGCCACCCGTTGCATTGCTAAATGAAGTTGCGTGACGTGCATATGGTTTGGGGGCGAGCGAACGCATTCATACACAAATGTTTGAGACCATAGACCATTTCGCTAGTGCTCGCCCAAAGCGCTCGCACTAGACGCTCAGAATTAAATTCTAATTTTCTATTTTTTTTACGTTATATAGTATTTTTAAGCATCAAAATGCAACCATTAGGTAAAGATATCCATAATTTAAGTTATTTTAAAGAAACAGTAGGTCACTTATATTAAAATATATAATAATATACAAATAAATTATCACGAACATGTATCAACTACCTATGAAACGTAATACCATCTTCTTGCTTATCAGTACGACTACCACATATTAATACAAACACAGAACCATCTTTTCTACTTAACTAACTAAAAATATTTACCACTGACTTTATGTTTAACACAAAAAATATCAATTTTAGCAACACACGTTCGCAGGTTATCAACGCTTAGTTAAGCAACAAACTAAGATTTGGCGGCGACACCACAGCAAATCATCTCACACATCTGTAAACCTTTTATCGTACTCTAGCGCATGTCGCAGAGATTATAAGGGTGCCGAATACTTTCTCACTCGCACGTATGCATCGTTTTTGTTCAGGCCTTGATCAGATGTCTCATAAAATTATAAATTAACATTACGTACAGAGTGTCGTATTCAATTACGAACAAAAGAAATAATTCTAAAAGTATATGCGACAAAGAAAGACATACTCAATTGTGAGATAGAGATATGAAAATAAGGCGTGAGATCAAGATAGGATTATGTCTTGTTGGCTGTAAGAATATATAGAAATACTCGTATTATTATAATTAGGTTATTATGCCTTTTTAATCATTTTATAGATGAAACAAATTGTGAATAATGATGCTGAAACCTTATTTGTCTTTTGTCATAATAGACACTTTCCTTCTACATACTTTAATATTGTTAATACTAACTAAGGTGACACCACCGGAACGGACAGAATTTATTAGCATCATAAAGGGAAGGTTAATCAGACAATCAGTGTATTACCTTGGTGGTGAACCTATGACACGCGCGATGATTTTGCATGGCACGCATTTAAGGAGAAAAAAAAACTTATACTAATAATAAATGACAGATCGCATTGTACAAAAAATAGCAGGCAAATACTCTTCAAGAATAAGCATTACGTTTAATATAATTATATAATTGCATAGGTCGGTCCTTGGGCTTCATGTGTCACATATAATATTATCGCACTAACCTCATCGGGTGGCTGGGGATGCTGCACTGCGAACCTAGACCACTATAGCTAGAAAATGCCTGATCTGATCGAAGGAATTCTGGTCTAAATTTGTGCGTTAAGAACCAAACTAATTTATACATTAACGAACAATTTCATTTTTACCCACAAAAAATGGCTGCACCAAATAAGAAACAAAAACTTGGTGAAGCTATTAGTAGTAATTCTGGCATACAGTTTCAAAATTGATGGACCGAAATGTATGGCGTAGGTAATTGAGAAAAGTAATAAAGCCATATTTGTGCTATGTTCTGTGAGTGGTATCTAGAACAGAGGGGGGCAAACTTTTTGGATGGAGGGCCAAATTCAAGAATTCAAAATTAGCGGCGGGCCGCAAGTAAAATACCATTTTTAGATATACACAATAGTGTTGAATTATCACTAAAAATAAACATTACAAAAAAATTAATGAGAAGAATGAAACTGTTGTACATTTTTTAACATTTTTCTAAATTCAGGTCTTAATTTTGTAGTTGATATTCTCAAAACTGCTTGCGTGTAAATGGGCATCGGAGATATTTGATCGTAAAGAATTTTTATTGAGGTTCATGATCGAAAATGTTTCTTCACATATATGGGTTGATCGAAAACTAACGAACATTTTTCTTGCATAATCTTTAAGTTGGTTGAATTTATCTGAATTAAGGGCATTGTAAAATTTGGAGATTTCTTCACGACGATGCAATCATTCTCTTAAATCAGTGTCACACTGCAGACCAATAATCTCAAGTTATAGCTCTGTCGGTACACTATCAATATCTATTGATAATGAATCGCGTACTATTGCTAAACTTGTCTCAATTTTTCGGAAATCACCAAATCTTTGTGAAAAATCGTCATTCAGAGCTTTAATAATTTTACCATATTTTTCAAATTTATTTTCTGGTATATTCAGAAACTTCAAAGTTGGAAAGTGGTCCACGTTGTTATTCGATATTTGTCGAAGGAATTACTTGAGTTTTAATTGAAATCCATTCAAACTTTTTACAATATCATGGGCATATATTTTTTTCCTTGCAACGCCGAGTTAAAAGTATTTCAATTTGTCACGATGTTCAACGTAGAAAATATTGGTTACATAGTGTGAGACGAGAATCAAGGAAGACGTACTGAGATAATACATTTACGAAACAACAAATTCTTCAAATTTCAATCTATTGTCAATATTTTTTAAAAAATTATAAAAAAGTTATTCGTAATCAAAATTACAATTAATGATGGCGGGCCGCAAAAAAATACCCGGGCCGCAGTTTGCCCCCCCCTGATCTAGAACATCATCATTTTTAATAGAATTCTTATAAAACTGTTTTTACCTCAAGAAAAACTGTTCGGCACGTTACGACAGTCGAAAAATATTTGAGTAATTTTGGTATGCGTACGTAATAAGGTTTGTCATTCCTGGTGTATTACAATAGTTGAATTCCTTACCTGGTCCTATGAGGTATCTTGACGGACTTTTTACGGGAATCCGTCTGTAGTAATTTTCTCTTTCCATTATGAGGACATGCCTCAGTTTCAAATACACATATTGATTAGGAAAAAAAAACTCTCAATTTTAACCAGCCAGCGGGATTCGAGCCACCCGTTTGCAAGCGAGCCGCGCAAAACTCTGCGGCATGACAGCGGGCAACATCCTTTGTGAGTGTACCAACATTTTCCATTATTTGAAGTCGTCTGACTGTAGGAATCGAATATAGCTTAGCCTCGATGAGACTCAACCGCCGCTTTAAAGAAAAGGGGGGTAGTTAAAAAAATGTGATGCAATTTAAACAGGAAAAACAGTGAAAAATTTTCATGTGACAACATTTATGGATGACATCTTTCATATTATCAATACTTTTTTTTTAATAATTCATTAAAACATGTTTTGTATATTTTAATATATTGCGATTATAAACATACCGCATTAGTGTGTGGTTTGATAGTTCTGACAAAAAACAAGGAATACTCTTAGCGGCGTCGAGTAAGAGAAAGCGATGCAATTATCAAGCAACCATAACGATGATCACATTCATCCTGCTGCGCACTAGTAGAAATTATATATGCGCATGTTCCAGGTAAAATTGTTCCACGATAACTTTTATTTTGATTGTTTTGATGTTTTTTCAGGAAAGGGAGAACGAAATATTTCAATGCAGACGGCCATCAAGCTCTTCGCGCAGAATAAAACTTCCTTTGAGCAAGATGAATGTTCATTAGTCGATAATAACGATGCGGAAGATGACACAACGGCGATTGACTCAACTCTTGAAGAAACTGTCACATCAAACTTAACAATAATGCCACAGGCGGTAACAGCAAATGTTTTTGACGAGCGGTTGGATTATTTGCCTGATCTGTTTTTGGCAGCAGCTAAACAGAGAGAAGAAAATTCCAAAAAAGCTTCATCTACAACCGACAATATACTCTTAGATTCGAGTACAGTAATGAATGCGGAAGGTGTACAGCAATCAGAAAAGTTATCTGAAACTACCATCTCTCATTTGGCAACTTTTCCACAATGTGATGTTCCCAGTATCAGTGACCAATTGGTAAACAATGAGTCTTCATTCACTTCCAGTGATAGTGTAGATTCAAGTATAAAAATAATGAAAGTGAAACATGTAGAGCAATCACAAAAAGAGACTCATACTGCAGTTCCATATTTGACAACTATTTCACAATCTAATATAACCGGTGACAGTGACCAATCGGTAAATTATAATTGTGTCATAAATGGTAACTCCCATGATACACAATCAACAGTTGTAAACCAGTATGGCATTCGAGAAGAAGCTGAACCAACGCAATACATCAGGAATGCAGCACCCAATACTCGACAACCATTTTACACATATGAGTAAGTCGAAAATAATTGATGGTTTGTTTTATTACTTGTAATTTTACCGGGTCTACGGCCGTATCTTTTCCGAGTTCATGTCCTCTTCAATTAAAAATAATTTATGGTTTTATTAAGCTTTTCCCCAATGCCAGGGCACATTTCAGTTCCTTGATGTTTTTAAAGACATCTGCAATAATTGCAGTTGCGAATTATTCGCAACTAACTCTACATTGTGCTCCGACTTAATTGATAATAGTATTTGCACAACGTGACAATTTGTTATTCACTCATTCCATCATCAGAGGTGGTTAGAAAAGAAAAACTTAAAAAATATTGCTGACATCCAAACTTATTAAGCAAACACATATTTTGTGATGGAAACTTTATTACATATTCATTAAAATAAAATTGACTGTTTATTATAACATAGTCCAGTCATATGATGGTTTTACCTGGAAATAACTTTCTTAAAGGAGAAACTTTGCATATGCATAGTGCTAGTAATAATAAAAATTGGATATAGTTATGCAGAAAGTAGTCAGTCCACAAAAAATTTAAAAAAATGAGATATGAAATGGATCAGATGCAAGAAGGTTTTCTCTACGTTCTGCTGAAAATAGCTAAGCCGCAAAAAAAATACTATTTGACGAAAATGACTTTTTGATGTACTGAAAACAACAAAACTACTGCCCATCGACTGCGAAATTCCCATATCTGTAGTTACTTTAACAAAAATGATACAACCATTTTAGTAATAATTTCCCATTTTTTAGCCATATCACATGAACAGCCGAAAATATTTAAAATAAAAGTTGAAGATGATTAATAAATACACATCTTCAATGAGAATAAATTTTATCATATCTGTTACAGTTACAGAACTGTAGAGTAGGAGATAATGTAAAAAACAGAATTTCAAATTTATTTAAGTGATGATTGCGTTCCACTTTTAAATTACTGTGTATCGCATGAACTATCTATTTTTTTTAAATGGCTGAACATTTTTAATAGCTCGATGTTTTCCAAGATGGCAGTAAGTAGTAGCACTTACTAGAAACTGACACTATGATTATATAAAGTCTCTCCATTCGGGACATTATTTCTTGGTAGGGGGTTATTTTAACCTAAAATGACTTAATCCATATAACTAAACAAATCGTCACCCTCAAGGAAGAACTCACCAACCAACAAAAGTAAAATCCTGAGATAATCGACTTTTAAGCTTTTTGAAAATTTTAAATTTCTCTCATTAGAAAACGAAAATACATAGAAGGAAACGGTTTTTTTTGTTTGATTGGTTATTTTTATGTTTATGTACATTACATTTAAAACATGTAACCTTTTTCCTGACTTTTTCCGTAACACAAATATCTTTTTGGTGAATTTTTTGTTTTTGTAATTTTTGACATAAAACGTATAGATAGAATTTTGGTGATTTTTTCTAAGATTAAGATTTTCTAAGTTAAAAATTGCAAGATTTTCTGTATAAATAACTCATTTTGAGCAAAAACTGTATTTGGTGAGTTCTTCCTTAAGGGGGACGAAATATCAAGTTCACTATTTGTCCTCTTAAAAGGAAAAACATTATTAACTGAACATGTCCTTCATTTGACAATGTCTCATGATCGTTATAAATTTATGTGTTTTAAAGCACTATGCGACGGCTGTTCAAAAAATATTCAACCTTTGGTGCATCACGGGCACACGCGAGGCTAAAACTTTACCAAAGATTACCACCTGGAGATCCTTCGTCGCGTTGTTGATGCCATGCAGCGCAAGAGACTGGATCTATCGGCAGCGGCACTCAACATCTACGCACTAGCTCATTCATCGCATTTAATTTAGACTTTCTTAGCATTCCTGCGGCTCGTCAAGCTCACTATTCTCCCGAGATGGCCGTTCTCCAAGCTGAAAATGCTACTGAAAGGTATCTGATTTGAGTCACTAGAAGAGATGCAAAACGTGACAGCCCGGCTCAATTCTTCCGGAAGTGCTTCCAACAACGGCGGAACCGTTGCAAGAAATGTGTGCTATCCCAAGGAGACTATTTTGAAGGGGATTATGGTTTCAGACCTCAACGTGAGTAATTGTATTTTTCCCGGCCAAGAGTCAGATATTTTTTGAACGGGCCTCGTATATTTTATTTCATTATAATTAAAATGAATCCCAACTGAAACACAAAGAACTGCACTGACACCATTTTCCATGACATAAATATCTTTTGAATGAAAACAAAATAATATGATTCATTCAAAAAATAAATATATTTCCGAAATATCAATGTAATAAATATGTGAATCGTATGTTTTTGTATAGGTGGTGTACTATATCGCAATAATATTTAACAATTGAGCCCATATCCGGAACACGAGTATTATCGTGATAACGCTGTTTTTTGGTAAATTAGTTTAAATTACGGGGTATTCACCTCTCCATGCAATCACCAAATATTACTTTGATATTCTAACAAGAGGTGGCAGTAGACAGTCCAAACTGACAACGCGTTGCACACTGTTTTTCCGTAACCGAAATGTTTAACTGCCAATATCTCTAATATAATAACGCTCGTTTTCCGGATATGGGCTCAATTGATATATCTATATTTTTTTGATTCATTTAGAAATTAGATCGTTGAAAAATTATTGAAGTATTCTTAGACTTGCAGCATTTCAATCTGCATCAAATTTTTTTCATTAATTTGAAAAATTCAACTTGCTACTTAACTCTATGCTTGCACTCGAACAAGAAAGTTTTCTGTATTATATGGAGTTATTTACGGCATTGCATATTCTTAACATATTATTTGTTGTATCAAACTCTGATGATCTCTTTTGCTGACAGTAAAATTGAGCCCTGGGCTTTTTGAAGACTGTTCTGGTGTCTTTTTATGGATCGTTGAACCGACTGCAGCTACCGTCTTCAATGTTGTAAAAGAAGTTTTTTTTACTTTCAGAAACGATTTCGAAAAATTCATTCAACAACAATTCCTGTTGGTGACTGCCTCGATAGAGAGTTCGCCCACGTAAGTTTTTCACATTATTTTATCTGAAGAAAATAATCGGCAGATTTCCAAGGGAAGACTGAGACCTTACCGGAGAAACAACGTGGCGAGGGATGTCAGGAAGTTATAGATGATAGACGACAGCCGAGGACCGACTATCCATTTGGGCTGTAGTGCCATTGGAATAAGAAGAAAAAATATCAGTATTAAACATAACAACACCTGCTCAAAGTATAAAATCAAACTCTTATGAGGTACGAACTCTAGCCGAATATATGCCACAAGAGTGTTTACGAGCTCTAAAATTCCGCGCGTGCAAGACCAACAATAGAAAATGAGCGTGTATACACCCTGTACTTTACACTGATTATGCTAGATTGTTTTAAATCTTTTAATATATTGTACACACACTGCCATCTCTTGGAATCATGGTGAAATACGTAACCGAAATACAAATTTTTCATATGGCCCACCGGGTACCGCTATGCTTATACCTCCCAGCATTTAATGCAGGGGTAGTCAACCTTTTGAGACCTACCGCCCACTTTTGTATTTCTGTTAGTAGTAAAATTTTCTAACCGCCCACTGGTTCCACAGTAATGGTGATTTATAAAGTAGGAAAGTAACTTAAAGTTACAGCAAGTTAAAGCATATAATAATAATTACTTACCAAATACTTTACGTCAGACTTTCCCTAAGTTTGGCAGAATAAATCTTTATAAAACAACTTACTGTAGTTAAATCCATCTTTTTATTTATATTTTGCATACATAGAAGCATGAAGTCTAATGAAATTACATTTAATTAATTAAATATTTGGATATTTTTGACAGGCATTTATTTATTTTGCGATAGGTTTTCAAATCCCTACCGTCTACCATGAAAGCTGGAACACCCATCAGTGGGCGGTAGGGACCTGGTTGACTACCCCTGATTTAATGGGTTAATACATATGCCTACCGGAAATCTAGTTATATAACCACTTGGGAAAGGATTGGAATGAATGTGAAACTGTTAATTAAACCTGAAGGCAGCAATCGTGAACTTTAGGTATACGCTTGAAACTATGTTATGCAAAAAAGTTTCCGTCACTTGTATTAGATGTTTAGTGTCAGACATCAAACCTCATCAGCACCGCGATTTCCTAACTATCGTCTCGTGTGGCACCAGACGACATGACGTAATTGTGACGTCAGGCAATACACGCTCGAGCGGGCGGCATGTACGTGTACGTGTGAATTACGTCATGTCGTCTGGTGCCACACGAGACGATAGTTAGGAAATCGGGGAGCAGAGCTTAGTTTTACACCGTTGCACTGTTGAGCGGGTGTTGCTTTATGAACGTTCTATTGAACACTGATTTTTGCTTCACCTAATTATTCGAAAATGCACAACAAGCTATTGTTGCATTAGGTGCGAGGTTAGGGTTGCATTTTGGACGGAAATGGCTTTTGAGGTTTATAATTATCTGACTGGGCAATCTCAATGAACGGTTCAGTTATTTTTTAGTATAATGTCTATACCTATCTCGAATTAACTCTTTAAATTTGTTTCAATTTTTGTTTTTGTTGATTTACAGTGAAGAGCTTCACGACACTTCGGTAAGCCAGCTGTCGGTCAGTGAAGAGGACAGCTGTAATGGTTCATCGAATCAATTAAATCAATTGACTCAGCACGATGAAATATTGAATACAATTGAGAGTAATTCAACTGTGAGTCCAGACCGATCCCAAAATATGGCAATACATGAGAGTTATCCAGATGAAGACTCTTCTGAAGTATTTATAGATAACGATGACACCATTGATTTATTAGAAAGCAGTATCAACAACGAAAATCGTCTCGTTTGTATAACAAACGACTTCAGAGAGACATTAAACACAACACAAAATAAATTATCGTTAGAGTTATTATATAATCAATGGCTGTCGCAAATAGACGAATGTGTCAAGCCCACATTGTTTAACTCTCCGTGCAGCTCGAGCATTAACTATTTAACGAACCCGTCGCAGAAAATTTACTTGAACGGGTCAAGAATAAATACCAATTTTTCTGCGTTGGAATTTCTCCTTAAAAACCTCGCATCAAACAGAGAGAGTATTCTTAACGTACCTTGGACACTAAATTTTACAGCGGATGCAATAAACATATACAGTGACTCGAAGACAACTCGCGGCGATGGAAATAGACAACTCGCAGTTTATGAGTCTCTCGATAGATTGAGAAATCAGAACTCAAAAGATTGTGAAAAAATTATTAATTTGGACAAGGAAGATGGTGAGACCACTGCGAAAAAAAGCTTTATAGTGACATTTAATCTGTTGGAAGATGACGAGACCTTCGATGTTAAGGTACTAGAAAATATTACAATCACCAAGAAAACACCCACTTGCATCAATCCGGATGAAATTATACTCATCGATGATGATAGTACTGAGATAATTGACATTAATTCAGTTGAATCATCAGAATCGAAACCGAACAAAACATCTATATTGAATGTTAATAACAAATCAAGTGAGAGTGCCGCAGGGGGGTATATTTTACCCGTACCGACTGTGCCGTGCTCTGAAATCATGAACGCGTTGATTGAAGAACCGAGATATTTATCAAAAATATCTGAAGACGTGGCAAACGTGGATTCTACAATTAATAATTTGCATTCTGAAGTAAATAACTTACGTATAACAGAGCCAATACAGAGTGATGAACATAGCATACTGAAAAGAGCCTTGCCATTGGATAATAATGATTGCTCAGATGACGCAGTTTTGAATGGGTTTTTGACAAATAAGGTCTTCATTATAGCTCACCGTCAAGATTCAAAAATGTCAACTAATACAAGCAGTAGCAATGTTTGTATCATGACCGACGACCGTAGTAATTTGATCACACCGTCTACTCCAACTTCTCAGATAGAAGAAACCGCAACACAGCACAAACAGACATCCGGAATCACCGTTGAAATGTTACCAAAAATAGAAAAAATCGAAACAATCGATCATGCCGATTCACAAGACGATACAGATGATTCCACTCCGATAGAGCCACCGTCAAAAATAGAAGTAAAAGATGAACTTGTAATTAAATCTCCAGTTGATGATACTACGATATGTGAATCAATGGTATGCGATTCGACAACGGATTCGACAAGTCATAATACGGAAGGTCTCGCTGAAGAAATGTCACGTACATCTGGTAACACTGAAACTTCCAACAAAAGACATCAAGCAGAAAATACAACACAAAGTGTACACCGTGTTGTCAGAAAATTACTTGTAGGTCAAAGAGAAATTTTAGATGTTATTTCTTCCACAGCAGTACCTATGAATAACGATAGCGATGAAGATATTCATCAGAAAACAGTTACAGTCGGCAATGAGGAATTGAGTAGATTGAAATCGCAAGATGTCATTGGGTCCATGTCAATTTCTTCAATAACAAAAGAGTTGCCGAGAAACAAATGTATCGATTTGCCAGTGACGGTGACCGAGAATGATAATGGAAGTGAAATAATTCCAGTACTGATGCACGAAGAACATGTCATAGATAACATTTCAAAGCAAGCGAAAAATTCTAATACAACAATATACGAGAGACGAACGATGGCTCTCCTCATGGGAAAAATACCCGAGAAAGAAGTTTTAGCGGAAATAAATAAATTTTCGCTTAAGCAAAGTCAGGGAAAAAATACAAAATCACAAAAAAGAAGGAGGTCACTTGATTCTCTATGTCCGATAGGGTTTGTTCAAACAGAGCCAATTAACTTGTTGAAGAGGACACCTTCCAAATTGCAAAAATCACGCGGCTCTCAATCCAGAAAGACTACAATGAAAAGGTTGCCGAACGAGAATAAAACTATGCAGTGCACACTAGCAAAAGAAATCAAAGCTCAAAGAAACATTCCCAATGAATCGTTACCGTCTTCATTAAGACTGGTGAGGAAGCCTCCGCTTCCAGAGATTGATCCCAAAATTGATAATCATGTTGCAAATATCAACATTAATAATACTCAATCTAAAAACATTCACCATCCTGTAGATTTGTCAACAGCTGGACGTGAGAGGGAGAATCTTCCCATGGTAAACAAGAAGAATAATGTGCACTTGTATAAAGCCACGGCAAAACGTGAAACGCCTTACCCAAATGTTTCCCATGGTCTTTTGAGGAGTATCGCTCAAAAAAATATGCCACGCATCGCGGTCCCCCCAATGGATCGACGCAAACAAGTGACCTCGGGGTCACTTTATTCAGCATTTCCTTCCGGACTTTCTGTAACTGTGGCAAAGAAGAAACCTGAGCATCCTCAGAATACCGACAAATCAAAGGACACTTTACCAAATGTAGACATATCATATTCGACACGGGAAATGTTGACTTCAGGCTCAAAAAATATTCAACCGAATTTTCCTGTTTCTGAGAATTTTACTGCATACCATAAACCGGACTCGAGAATAACAACAGTTGAAACAACAAAACACCAAAATTTGCAAACGGCCGCGTCGTCTTTCAATCACCCTCCTCCGCTACCGGCCGTTATACGAAATGAAAGTCAAACCTTACCTAATATCCAGTACCAGGTTACCTCCGCACCTCATCAAAGAAATGAGTTTCTGGGCTACAACAGAGTGAATGCAGGAGAAATTACCAGTACAGTGAACCAACAACCTCCGATTCATCAGCAATTTTACCCTACCGAATCGCTGCCGAAGGTACAATCCATAGAACCGTTGCAGGGTCACAATAACGGAATCAATTTCCAAGTTCCACCACCGCCGTGTATGCAGTCAATTTACCCGAATGGATTTCCGGGTCAACCGGACGGTATGCATCATCACCACCAGATGAACAACCCCAACCAGTTTATGATGAATCAGATGCACAGTAATTTCAGAATGAATTCCTTTAATCCAAATAATCAAGCACCATTCCTCTATCCACCGCCGCAAAATATTTCTCAAAGTTACGCCAATCCGTCGGTGTGCAATTATTCACCGTCCAATAGTGATTGCCGGCAATGCTGCTTTGGCCAGCCTTGTCCGTATCATTTTAGTCATAATCGCAATGTCAATACTCCAAGACCGTCAGCATATCCGACGAGAGCCGATTGGGGTAGGTCTCACTACAATCGCCGCGGTAGGCATTGCGGTCCATTAAAAAGCCACGAGGACTGGAATAAATCAAAATAAAGAATCTCACATTTAAATGAAGAAAACTTTTTTCAATCGAGATGAATTTTCATCAATCAATTGTAACCGTGGAAGATTTTCTCTTTACTCTTGAAAAAATTATCAAATGGACAGGACGGATAAGAATGGACATAATAGATAACCGATTATTAAACAATTTGCCAGCGGTCAAACCAACAAACAAAAAGAAGTGAATTACATCAATACTTCATTTACTACTAATACAATGTGTGAAACAAACAAAATTAATGTCACGCAATTGGAAACTATTTATAAAACACAACGAATGTAACGAATTCCAGTGGAAACACTAAATATGTAATAATAATGGGAACCCCTGTAATAAATTATTATCAGTGACGTAAACCAACATGGAAGTTCAATGTACAATTTGCCAGGACGACATGATCTAACTGGAAGCAATACACTACAACCAACGTATGAGAGTAAGTGAATATTTTGTAACTATTTTTTTTATTCAACGAATAATTGAGGTCCACAATTCAATATTTTCGGGAAACAACGTTTTTATGTTTCAAGCTTCAATTATTTGTTTTAACGTGAGATTATTTTTTCCGTTGTATTCTATGTCGAAATAAGAACTAAATGGCAATTTGTTTCAGCCGATAAACTCCTAAATGTAATAAATATAGGCAAAATAAAATTGGACGTAGCGCTATTTGTACCTCACTTTTTAATTTATTCCGCATAAGGCACATATTTCCGTGGCACTGTTATGAGTTTACCAGATGCTACAGCATGGGAGACGCCCTTTTCAATATTGAATGTTCCCTTATTGGTTTACTTAAGCACGCGCGAAATCAACCAAGCTTTAAATAACATGAAACACGGACTTGGCGCTTTTTGTAATAAATCGAGACTTAAATTTTTTTTTTTGTAGGGTTATGTCGCATTTTGGAATTTATAGATCAATACATATTGTGTAAAATTATACAAAGAATACGTGCGTATTTTTGATTTTGACCAAATGTGGACTTATCGCTTTTTGGAATTAGACGCCTCAATTCACAAGATTTAAGAATGTAACATTCTCATTATTGAACATACATAATTTTGAAAACACATCTGAGAAAATATATTATAACCAATAGAAAAAAGTAAAACACCCGGCAGGAATCGTGCATCTCTCAGGTGTCTCGGGTATTTGATTTAAAATACAAAAGCCGATCGCCAATAGTAGCTCTATTTAGAAAACACTTCAGAGAGTATTAAAAGCCACTAGTTAAAATTTGTCACAATTAAGCATGACGCCTATAACATAGTGGTCTATGTGCATGGGCGCGATACCCGAGAGTTGCGGGTTCGATTCCTGCGGGGATTAAAAGGAAAATAAAAAGAGATATTAGAATGCCCGTAACATGCTTAAATCTTTCTTGCCGAATAAACTTAATTGCCAGCAATTGACTTGCACCACAATAAAAATTAGGTATGAAACAGATACTCGGAGTAAGGATGGTGTATTAAGATTAAGTCCAGTCTGACTATCATTCATCATCGACACAAATCATACATTTTGTATTCGTCCATAGCTAGAATTAACGCTTTAAAAACAGTTTAATGAAGGATTTTTTTTGTTAATTTACAGAAAACGGACTTCACAAGATGGCATCTGACATTCGCAATAAAATCATCACGGGGGAACCATCAACTTGTAACATCTCGGTCAACCATCAGCACGGGACAGAAATGAAGATAAGACTTCTCATGTCCGCCAGATACCGACTTAATTAGTGTTGTCCCTGTCCCTAGGCAGAATGTCACCTTTTAGGATAGTTACAATGCTGTACCTTTCCATTTTAGTCGCAATTATTTGTAAAATATCTGTGGTCTGTAATATGTGAATACTGTTAATTTCGAAATATGTATACAATTTTACAACGCTCTTTTATATTGTGATCAAACCCAGCAACAGATGGCTGTCTGCCATATAGGTCCGCCGATGTTTCAATGGATATTATTATTTAATTCTTCTTCTTTTTTGATTTTTAAGAGATTTCAAATATAAATTATTGAAACAATGATTGGTATCCACATAGTAAGTTTTATAAAATTTTCCATTGCAATTATTTTCTCGTTTTATAAATTTAAAATAAAGGTTCATTGGCTCAGCGCTCTATGCATAGTAGTAATTATTTAATCAGCAGATTTCCAGATAAATAAAAAAATGCATAACTATAGACAGATGACACTATAAGTCGCACTACTGGCAACAAAATATTAAAACAAAACTGACAACTGCTGCAGCTCAAATAATTACATTTTTTAAACAGAAATACATAGTAAATATTGTTTCGAACAATCCAAGATTGTATTGAATACTGATTACCTAGACAAACACCAACAAAAAAAAATTTGCAAGCACAATTGATTAAAGCGTCGATGACATTGAGCTACTTTACAAGCTACTAGTCGGCGAGTTTAAAATCGGACGAGTCAGCTAGCACGATTGTCATGATGACACACAAAACTTTCCACTCGCTCAGAAGCCAACAAGCTAGCGAGTTGAAACCATCATTTTTGGTACTATTTAACAGGACGTATTGAGTAGTTCGTTTTTTTACCGGCAGGTTCGCTCTACTGCGCAGACGTAGATCCGCCCACACACCAGCAAGTAGTGAGTAAAGTAGCCCGGCTTTCAACTTTTCTCTGTAGATTGTTTACAATCTGCTTGTTAGCTAGTTCGATGATGACACTGGGCAAGTTTACAAGCAGATTATGAATTCGCCGGCTTGTAGCTTAATGTCATCGACGCTTTATTGAACACAGGAAGCGTGTTGCCCACAATTCAATAGTAAATAAAAATAATACTGGGAATACTTATCTGCGAGTGTGCATTTTCAATTAAAATAGGTACTGATAAAGTAACCATTAATTATTTAAAGATTATATTTTATAATATTCTATTTATATTGTTTTCATATTTTTACCATTGTAATTAATGTAAATTGAAGAATGTCTTAAAAATCTACGGTGACATTTCGGTCTCGTTTCACACTATCAAATTTTATCACCGCAACTGTTTTCAGAAAAGCGGTTGCAATGGAGCGAAGAACTGTATAACAGTTTTCTATTGAGGTGATAAAATTCTCTCCGTGTGAAACAGAGGTAAATCTCTGTATTACTTATCTGTTTTTCTACTTTCAACTGTACATAGCAATCTTAACTGGTTAATTTTACATAACGTCGACATTCTATGCAACTTCTCTTCTAATGAAAAATATCAGTTTTTCACGTATCATAAAATGATCAAAGACCACAGATATTCAAATATTTTTAATTAAATTGATGTCAATAAATTTTTAATAATATTTTTGTTTAGGTAGATGTAGCAATTCTGTGTCTATGATATTGGATTTTACAAAAAAAATGTAAATTAAAAGACAGATTGGTTACAGAGCTTTAAATACAATTAATTAATTAATATTCAAATACAATTACCTAATTAATATTCAATTAGAGTTACATACCTAATAATAATACATCTACAAAATAATACGTTAATCCATATTCATAGAGTTGCACATATCTCAGTTAAAAAGCGTAACATCAATTCTAATTGCAGTAGTTAGTGTTCTAATTGTCTACTTATGAATGTTAGATAGGTACCAATGAAAAAAATCTAAAATATTATTTTTATAAAAAAAAATATGTCAATATTGTGTCTATCATTATCAACTGGAGTCAATCCACAGCTGGATTAAGGTCTCCATTAGTTATTCCCACTCTTCGCAATGCTTAGCTTTCTGCTCCTTAGCGATCCAATCTATGGTGGTGGTCAGTGGTGGGGGGGAACACGTGATTCCACACGTCAGTTGTCAATATCATCTTTAATAAATTCATATACCTATCTCCTAGTCAACAACACATCCGAAATCGTTCATTCTCTTTTGCAAATCTTTAAAAAGAACATCAAATTTCCAATATTTTTCTGATTCTGTAAATACTTTTCCATCTTACGTATATTCATAAAATATCCTATCGAGCTAATAGA
The DNA here is from genome assembly GCF_057557595.1 of Rhyacophila brunnea. Taxonomy (NCBI): domain Eukaryota; kingdom Metazoa; phylum Arthropoda; class Insecta; order Trichoptera; family Rhyacophilidae; genus Rhyacophila; species Rhyacophila brunnea. The sequence goes on along the minus strand of NW_028232827.1, from coordinate 38,280,518 downwards.
ATAGAATAAATAAATAGAATTAAATGGGAGATTGATTTCAAAGTCGTTTATATACATCAGCTGCCATTTTTTTTGTATTTAACGAGTTACTTTAAAAATAAATTTTAATGACCATATAAGGACATTTTATTTTGCTGTTCGCTTTTTCAAATTGTTTACTAATATATTCGCAAAAAGAAAATAGTCTATTTTGTAGTCTTAAATTTAATGTGCTTTACGGTTATTTGACATTATCTCATTATGTCGGAATATGGAGGTTACCGACTTTGAAATTGACACCCTCACTTGTCAATTTATTTTCATGAACCCAATATTGGCAATTTTATTTCAACTCAGGTATTCTTCCATCCTTTTTTGTGAAAGACGCTAAACATTTTCATCAAATCTTGTAAATTGTCATCTGATTCTATGTTAAAGAATGTGTCCATAATTATGTCATCACCTGCCGATGTTTTGTAGCTTCGCGTATGTATGGTGTGCATGTTTTGCATTGGTATGTGTTAAGACTATGCCCTACTTTATCTCTGTCAACTTTTCAACCATGGATTAAACATCTCTACAACATGTATTAAGCACAAATATCGTTTTGATTTGATGCATCCTTCACACGTGGCTGAGCCAGGTCTACCCACGCTTCTTCACTTTAAATGTGACAAGATCAAAGAGGCATACCACCGCACACCCGGTATACCCGCCACAAGCATCTGTTCTCGAAGCTTAGTATACGGTTGCTCTGACAATTAATAAGGTACCTTGAAAGCAGCATGGTTAGAATACAAGCGTCAAATAGGTAGCATTTGGTTTTAACAGAGTACAGTCATGAGTCAAGAGCCTTTACAAATTGCCATCTCCTGTGAGGTACACCCCGGTATATTAAACTGTCGACATTCAATATTTTGCCTGTCACTTATCAGGGTGTAATTCGGATCAAGACAGGTGTTATTGCACATAATGTTGGTTTTCTACATGTCGATTTTCAAACTGATTATGAAATTGAATATATCGACCGTGTTTAGGAAAAAGGGCGTAACCCACACAGAACAAATTTTACAGGAGAGGCAAAAAACGTTTTTTGAATGATTTTGGTTTAATGTTAACAAAAAAAAATAGACACAGACATTGTGTGCATGATGATTGATGATTTGGTTTAATATCTTTTCGATCTACTAATAATTATAGAAGTTATTACAGAAAAATCATTAAAATGGAGGGTAAATGCTTTTTTCCTTAAATTAAAACATAAATAAGGCTCAATTAAAACCGGAATTTAGATAATAAATCAGCATTTGCGGCTAACTCCTTTTTACAGAACGTGTATTTAGTTGTATACATTGTTAATATCTAGTAAAAGCACTGCAAAGCAAAAATCGAGGGTTACGCCCTTTTTCCTAAACACAGTCGATATGAAACATGAATAAATGAAACATGAATTATGAATATGAAACTGAACTATTATTATGCAGTCTGCGATTGTATCTTTCTATATTATCAAGGGGAACTAAACAGCGATAAGTTCACCTGCCGAATCAACTGACTGATAGAGTTTAGCGGAAGTAGCTTGCAGCAAAAAATTAGGGACCACCGGAAGCAACTAGGGTGAGCCCTTCATCCACAAGCGAATCGAACCCCGGTTGATGATGATGATGATATTACAATATATTTCATAAAAATTTACAATATATTGATAATGTTTTGAACATATTTTTTTACCATCATTTAAAATATATCTTAGCATGGTGATAACAAAATATGAGGTATCTATTTCTAAATACTGATAATATGTCCATTATTCAATATGTGTAAAGTATATTTTTGGATTTCTAGCTAGAATGATTTGTTTTAACGTTGGTTTCATTCTTCCATTTAAAACAATATTCATCACAATAAATATAAATTTATCATTGTAATAAATTACAAAGTGTCAAGTTTAATTTAGAATTGGTATTCAGCACCATAAAATACATTTCTAAATTTAAAATCAATCAAATCCGATGATAATTATAGAATACTTTAATTTTGCCAACCATCTTGGTATCTCATAGGCTTCCAATTGCAAAATGTCAAGATTTACTTCAAATTAGTATTCGGCAGTCTAAACCGAAAATCAATTAAATCAGATAGTAATTAATTATAGAAAATTTAATTAAAATTCCGCCATTTTAGAATTATTGGGCATTTGGTTAAGTTTGAAAGTGACTCAATATATTAAAAATGACCTTTAGGATATGCCTATTCTTGCCAAAGTTCAAGATTTTATACCAAAGTGCAAATTTTTTTAGCTATACCGCTAGCTAGGCTATGGGACATAGGTCATTACATATTGTATGAAGTTACATAATAGAATATGGACATATATTTTTGATAGATATTGACAATAGAAATAGATGCCTCATATATATTATATACCAATTAAAGAGAGTTTAATATTACTAATATTTTACCAAAATTGTTGTAAAAGATAATATTATGTAGGTACATCAAAGACGTTGAAAGAAACGGTTCTTCCAAATAGAATAAATATTCTATAGATTCCTTATCAAAATTATTGTTAAAGCAAATTCCAATTTAATGTGAGTGCCATTTTTCTGCTAGTCCAACAATCTGCTTCTAAATATCTTTGGGTAACTTCAAATTTTCATATTGCATGAATTAAACTATAAATTCATTTAATTTTTCTTGCGTTGATTTGTGTTTTAGCCGATGAATCTTCAGTAAAAATTCACGTATTGTTTGAAAATTTATAGACCCGAGGGTCTTGACTTTTATAATGTTTAGAGTCCATATCATCTATAGAAGGTTTTCTTCAAAATCTTTGATTCGCATACATTTTTTCAAAGTTTTCAAAATTGTTTTAAATTTAATTTATGAAATATATCGAAAGAACATTTCTATGTTGTCTAGTACGTATGAAAATTTGATAGAATTAAGAAAAAAAAAATGTGTTCCATAATGTTGTTGTGAAATACGTGTTTTTAAGTGTCAATTTTTGGGTCACCAACGACCAATAAGTCATAAACGCTGTTAGGTTAAGTTGTGTAATAAGAATATTAAATTTCATAGATGTAATTTTCAGTGATTAGATTAAAAACGTTTATGTGAAGTGTTGATTTTACTTAGCGATCATTGCACAAATTAATGAACCTAGAGTACCCAATAAAATAAATTGTATAATTTCTTTTTAATATGTCTTAAATAAAGTATTCTAAAATATCAGGTGTTTAGGACATAGGAGTGGCGAAGGGTGGAGGTAGGCTGTTAAGATCCTACATAAATAGTGCGCACTAAACTTTATCAGCCATACGTATTTATTTTCATTGAACTAAGATTACAATTTACATATTATTATCGTGTTGGTTGGTTTTTAAAATTCAATTCCCTGCAAAAAACAAGCCATGATATAATATAATAGTAAAAAATACTCGTTTATCTATAAAATATCTAAATTCATGCAATTAAATCATACATAACTTTAGACATTTTTTAGAAAGAATAATATTGTTTATCTATTATAATTTGGTTTAGGCAGGGTTTAATAAATTTTAAAAATGAACTAATAATATGTGTAGGTAATGTGTATTCTTAATCCAACGAAAACAAATAAGTATGAATGAAAAAGTGCATTATTTTGTCGTATCGCCCAAAATATACGAAAACTATTATCGTTTGGTTTAGGCAGGGTGTAATTGATTTTCAAAAAAACTAACCAACACCATCTGTAAATTGTAGTGTTAGTTCAATAAAAACAAATACATACGACTGACAAAGTTTAGTGTGCAATATTTATGATCTTAACAGCCTACCTCCACCATTCGCTACTGGGACAGGTAATAATAAAAAAGGTTTTTGTTTTTTTATTTGTTAAAAGTGACTGCTGATTTAAAAGAAAAATAATCACTTACAACAAAATCAAAACGGTTTGTTAGTCGTTGCATCATAATGCATGTACCTGGGTGCGATTATCGCATTGCAATATTCCAGCCAAAACTCATTGTATTATAGCACCTGTACACGTGCATGGATTTATTTGTATCAATAGTGTATAGTTTAAACTATCGCCATAATAATTGTTTACATGTAAAAGTGCTAACCGTCTCGCCAGTCCCATTCTTCATGAGTAAGCGAGATGCAATGTTGTCATTCTATGGTACAATTTGAGTCTTAAAAATCGGTTAACTTCAAAATGAGTTTTTTTGGCAATTTTTTGGAAATTTCCGGCAGATTTGCCACTATTGTTCTACTACCCAGACGCAGATATCGAACAAATCCCAACTGTCGCGTGAAAATTCAGAAGCTTCTGAACTTTTTTGATTCATGCATGCAATCTTGCAACTTCCAGGATAATAGTTGACAAGTGTATTCTCTTGTTATGGCCGCGATATTACGTTCTGTCAGCAGTAAATCCAATGAAGTCCCTAGACAGAATGCTGCCTCATTTTTTTATACAATTTTGTATCATCCTTTTATGACGCCAATATCTAATAAATATGATTTATGGATACATTACTAACAAAATATATATCACTAAAACATACGAATTAAATTTAGATATAAAAAGCGAATAAATATAATATAGGTAATTATGTTTGACACTTCATCCAAATTCTTCACTAAATTATCAGTCTGAGGTTATATTTGGTTGATATTTCTGACACATTTGGTTTATACCAATTGGCAATACACAGATTTATTAATTTCACACCATTTTTGCATACTTACATGTAAACAAAATAATTTTAACTATTTCTATATACTTATACCAAATGGTTATCCTCGATTTATTGCCCTTCGAGTAACTGCCACCCTCAAGCGACGCTCATTCTGCCTACCCCCACGAGACATCACTGAGTAAATCCATGCACTCGTAAACGGCGTATAATGCACAAAATGAAGAATCAAGCGCAATGTTCGCATACGCAAGTAAAATCAAATGTCCACATTCAATTGGGTTGCAATGATCGCATAAATAAAATCACCACATTAGTTGGTAGTAAACATATTAGTATAAATACATAATATGAGCTTTTCAGGTGCTCTTTCTACATTTGACCAACGAGTCACTAAATCGTTCTTGTAAAATAAAATAAAAATTGTATTATGTGAGCACTAAATGTTTGGTGGTTAGTTAAATTTAAATTATGTGTGATAAGTGTTACTAAATATTGTACTACATACATAGTACATACAAACTTTATCTTATGAGCTCTTTGGGTGCTCTACATTTGACTAATGAGTCACAAATTCATTTGTACATACATAATATAATATTATGTAATAAGATTATGTACTTCTTACATAAAATAGATTTCATGACATGTTACCAAATGTTTGGTGATTAATTAGATTTAAATTTGTTTTGTAGTACTGTATACTGACTACCAACTCTTATTGTCAGCTTCTTGGGTACTCTAAATTTAACCAATGACCCACACAATCATTCACGTAAGTAAAATAATAAACTTGTGAAGGTAGAAGGATAAATAGATCTCACGTGTGTTGAGTGTCGTCCATGTCGTCTATATCGACACGCCCTACCGGGGGGAAGGTCTGGTTGGGTTGGAAGGGTTGTAGAAAATGTCACAATTTTTTTGAGAATATAAATATAAATATGTGTGTAAATCTAACTTTTTATTATGAGCTTACTCCTATGGGTCCTCTACATTGTAACCAAAGATTCAATAAATCATTCTTATAAATTAAGAATTCTTATATTATGTAAATGGATCTCATTTGTGTTGCCAAAAATCTTTATAAATGACAAGTCTGGTCATTGATCGAAGAATTGTAATGCTGATGATGTTCAAACATTACTTGTAAGATTTTTTTAAATCGGCTATAGCCTGCATCGCGAAGGCAGGTATCAGGTGAATATTTGAACGTAGAATACGTCTTGAGGTTAAGGGGTTGAGAAATGAAATAACGGCTACATTCTGGATGACTGAGGTTGCAAAGTCAGCATGATTTTGTTTGTTTGTTTATCGTATGAGAAGAGCATACAAAATAATTTTGATAGTATATTACGCATTTCATATGTGCCGACACTTTTGATACTTCTAACGGCTATAACTTTCAGAAATTGTAACCATTCTTCACAAATATAAGTGTTTTACACAGATCTCATTGAGACAAAACTGCAGACATCTCACTTAATTATGTAGCTTAGTTTGTACGTTACAGGCAGCTGAAAATCGCAGACTGACGCAAATCAGGCTTATTTTACACGCCCTGTATTTCGTGCTCAATCTCGGATGTTCTACTTTTCAATGGGATATCACTTATTACTATACGGTGATTAGTTGCCAAATTATAGCTGTTAATTGCTACTAATTTCATATTACTCCAATTCTAGGATAGCGGTACCTCGTATGGAACTGTTTGAAAGACGTATTCTACGTAAAAAAAGGTTGAAATATTTGTGTACATAATAAAAGTGTTCTATTTGATTAATGTTGCCAAATAATAATACTCTAATGTTTTTTGTTAATTATTGCCATATCGCCCCTCAGCAAAAATTAACACAAATTTGCCAGGCATGAATGTTTTTATACCGCTTCACTCCATCTTTAGTATTGGTAACCAATTAACTATTTATTTTATAAGATAATAGACTATTTAACATGAATCTATGGGTAGAATTATTATTTTTAGCATCAGAAAAATCTACCAAAGAAAAACATTCTCAGAAGCATAGATATTAATTTATTATTTAAAATTGGAATGTATACTGCCACCTAATATATTTTCAAAATATAATAATAATTTTAAATTGCCATCTGTGAATACTTATACATACTAATACTTTTAAAAATAATTTGGTTTGTGTCTACAATAATAGTTTTCTTCTATGTAGTGAATGGATTAATGCTTTTAATTTGACAAAATTCACTTTCCTGGGAATTTTCATCAACGCGTAAAATAAGTGTCGGTTCAAAGAGAAATTATAATTTTAGGATCAACAAATACATAGTCTTAAAGTTGCATCAGTGATTTAAATTTTTATCTAGAAAGTCTTGAATCAAAATATTCGATTGGTTGATGCTGAGGGGGAGGCAGTTATGTTTAGGTATTGTTTAAATTTGTGTAAATAGAATTAATTATCAATTACAAAGAAGCCATTATTATTTGCTCACCAATACCATAAACTGTGATTAGTATTAAATAAGTCCGCAATCGAACATTGCATTAGTTTTAATCATTTAATCATTGATGTTAAAAGAATATTAATACTTTACCCACATGTTTGTCTATAGTCAGCCCTCAATGTGCCCAAAGAATTTGATATATCATGATATAATATTCTATAGCTATGTCTACACTTGTTCACTTCATCTTACAGTTCGCTTCAGCATATAATTATGCTTTTTAACACCGTAGTTTTATGCATGCGTTAGATTGAACGTGTTGTACGCACTCTGTAAACACTAATTATTATTGTACGTCAAATAGTATTCAATTTTTTACAGAAAGTAGGGTTACCAACTTTTTATATACTGATTGTTCAAAGAATATTTTTAGTTTTGAATTTTTTAGTAGATTTGGCTTATTTGGTGTATAATATACTATTATACATTTTTCGCAGTATCATTCGGTTGGCAATACTGACGTGATGTTCAAAATTACATGCGCTCATAATGAAAGTTCATTATGAAATCGACCATATTGTAAATGGTTTGACGCAAACCAGTACGTACGCTAAGCATGCCCTGCATTGTGTTCCTCTAACAAATGTAAAAATGCACGAGTGTAGACATAACTTATGAAAAATTTAATTGTACTTAATAATATATAAATATTTATTACTATATTATGTAGTAACCAGCCTGCGACTGCAGGATACAAACAATGTAAAAAATTAATATAACCCCATTTATGTACTTATCGTAAAATAGTACTAAGCAAACTGACACAATGTCCAAATTTACATAATTATTTCAATGTGAGTGCCATATTGTAACAAGAGCTAGAAAAGGAACCAAACCTTGGGAACCCCTTAATTATTTTGGAACCGGAACCGTTCAAATTTTATAAATTATTGTAGTTCCAAAGGGTTTTATTGTCTCTTAATTTTTATTTTGTATTATATTATTAATTTGTTATGATTGTTCACTAATTCTCGAGGCAAATGTGGTTGAATAGTTACAAATTGTGGTGTGCATAATATAATATTATGCTCTACCTGATATTTGAATCTTGAAAAAATCTTGTAAACACTCAGTTTTCAACGGTTGAAATTAAAATAAAATATCTATAATGTACAATAAAATAGGTAATGTAAGTAAACACATAATATTATATTAGTTTTAAGAACTGGAACCGAAATTCCAATTTTTCCACTGGAACTCAACTCGGTAATGCACCCTTGTATAAAAAATGGGCTTATTTTTCCTCTGATTAAAACATAGCTGAATTACCATATCTCAAAATCATCTAATCCCTTTTCAAAAATATAATTAAGTAAGTAATAATGATAAAAAAAGTCTAATATGTGATATTTCGAAATAGCAGTCATTTGGGTAATTGGGGTGAGTTAAAAACTCGTGTAAAACATAAATTTTGTTGTCGGGTTGTGAATGAGGTGTCTATTTTCAAAATCAATATAATATATCCACAATTTAATGTTTGTGGTAAATGAGGTTTTTGTTTTTGAATCTTAAATGATTGGTCTTAATGTTAGTTCACTTTTCCATCGTGTATTTTCCTATCAAAATAATATGTACATTTTTGTTAGCCGATCAACCCAATCGGAAGCAAAATATAATTGGACCATAATTTGTTTATATTATTATAAATATGTTTCTGTAAAACATTATATTTTTTTAGATTGTTGATTTTCAAAAACCGACTTTTTAAAGTGACGTAAAGAAAAGTTGATACACCCATTAATCACTACCTTTGTCTGTAGTGGTATTCTTTTAATTTGTTATAATTGTTTACCTCCATCAAACAACCAGTCTTCGCCACTAGTAGATACTTGACAGATTTTCACTTTCATGTTGTCAATTATTGAAAATTTGATACAATAATAATATTAAATACAATGTCTCTATAAGCAAAAACAAGACATGGTTGTTATATTAATTATATGTATCAATTATTAGTTCCTACGTTTATTTTATTTTATATACTTATATACTATGTGAATCCAATATTTTACTCATTGTTGCGTCGACATTTTTATAAAAGATGGCATGCATATTTTTAGACCCTCGGTAAATTATTACCGAGTTATTACTGTAATGATTAAAAAGTTATCGATGTATAAACATATCAGTGTGGTCATTTATAATTAAAATTGATGTGTAAATGTCAACCGATAATTGTTGTGAAGCCATATTATAATGGCCAATTAAAAATATTGTATTTGTCCCAGCACACTGGCAATATATTAATGTAATAAATTAAAAGCTGCTACATTGTTCCAATTAAAGATCTTGAAGAAAACATTGTTCTATATACTAAACATAATGAAAGTGAAGACAAAAAAGGATTCTTGGTGTACTGATTAGATTAGTTGCGTTCTCACACATCGGTTTGGTGAACATTGTATACCTACATACCGTTGGAACAATTTTGATACATGAAAATATTTTGTTTTTCTATGTGGAAATAATAATATACAGATTTTCTTGGTTTGGATAGGCGTTAGAGCAGCATTCGTATTCATACACCTAACAGTACACTTTGCCATATTACCTTTTAAAAATAAATAGTCTATGCGACTTGCCCGAAATGTCGAAGAAAGAAGGAGAAAGAAGTACACATGGACAACCCAAAAATGAAAACTTTCAACTCTTCTGGTCTAAACTTTCACTAAACATCTTTTATAAAAACCTAATGCATCCCACCTACTATGTACTTATTATGATGGATTATGTTAGGTTTTGGTTTGATTGTCAATGTCATTGATGACTGAGATATTCCCATTATACATTAGTATGTATCAAGAGTATAAACACCCATTATGCTAATAAATTTGGCCACATTCAATAGATAATTTTATCTAATTATGGAGGTTTTCTGAAAGATCTATGTCACCAAGTGTAGACAACAACACTAAATAAATGTTGGATAAATCTCGAAATACTATTACGGAACAGAAAAAACATTGATCTTTGATATCTATGTATAGATTAATTGTATTGTATTGGTTGGGCGATGTAGCAGTAACTTAAAACTATCCATTCTGTATGCTTACCCCATAAAATATTGATGTTTCTGTTCTCTGTATTTTTTTATAAGTGGATTTTATTGTAAAAATAAAATATGAAACTATCCCTTTCAATGCGTTTTACTTGAATACCCAGGTTAAAAGCAAAAGGGCTTTTATATGGAAATCTTTTTTTTAGTCCTTGCTTTTTCGTACAAGGTGATTGTTAGTAATTTTGAACAATCACAAACACCCAGGCTTTGAGAAAAACACATAAATATTATCTCCTCACCACGAATTGAACCCAGAATTCTCGGGTGGAATACCAGCGTCTTGCGCACTGCACCACGAGAGCCGCCTTTTTTATTTAAATATGGAAATCAACTATTCGTTAGAAGACGATTTACAGTGAACTTTCCATTGACATATCACAAAAAGTGATAAATGTGTAAATTTATCACTTCAAAAATTCAGGCAATTAAACACGGCTTCTCTTGGCCGTGTTAACTTTTAGAGTGAAATAGAGTATGTAATGAAAAAATTGAGATGTGACTATTTTGAAAAATAAAACTACCAATGTCATGACCTATGCCATACCCGCGAGCTATAAAATATTGTAGGTTTTGTTCGATTATTGTTTCGCTTTTTTTTGAAAATTTCCCTTCAGGTAGGAGAGCTTTAGAGATACACAAACTTGACCAAACTTCGCAAAAAAGAGATGTATTTCAAACAACATGTGTGCCGACTTAAATTTAAATGTGTTACCAATTATTGTAGATAATCACCTCGTGTATGGAATTGCTTCTGTGTTAAGGTGAAGCCTTTGGCTCAATTTACGATGAAATGTGACTTCAACGCCATCTAAATGCGTCTTACCATGGATTTCTAAAAATGATTACTAAAAACTTTGGTCGATCGCAACCAGATGGCAATAAAATCTAAAATAAAATATTGAGTGTCGCCACATATTAAAAATCATAAGCTTGATAAAAATGCATTTAAATTTATTATATATTTACTTCCCTATGTAAAAATAATTACCAATAATATATTAACTCCATAAAATATTTACAATTCTGACATGTCTATTTGATTTGATTTAAAGTGTTTATGATTTTTTCATTTTGTTTACCGTAGTTTTTTTACACTGGCAATAAAAGGTAACCTGTCCAGTCAATGAACCAGATTTTTTTACGTTGTCAATACTAATATAAATATTTTTCTACAGTAAAGTTTATTTATAGTAGTAAATGAACATTTAAATTCAAATGTTTATAAGATTGAGTTTAATCTTGAACAATTGACAATTACATCGAATTTCTAGAGGTGGAATAAAAAAAGGATATTAAATGAATAGCAAAACAAATGCCATTCGAAATATTATTAAACAAAATAAGGAATATACAGTCGTACTTGGTTATTACGAGGAAGGTTGGACCGGCTGAATTTGCTCGTTATAAGTGGTACTCGTTATATCAGAGAATAGGTATTTTCATTGTCGGCGAAAACAACAATTAGACACTTAACTAGTGTCATAAACGTAATCCGTCCCCTACGGCATCTTGTCCGATCGGATTTTATTGCTTAGGGTCGAAATGTTTTTAAACGATCAACACATTAACAGTATTTTAGCTCGGTATATCCAATAAGTTTCTCGTTATAACAGTGAAAAAAATGTAAGGAGAAAATCATATACCAAATGTCAACGATTGTTTCCTCATTACATCCGAGATCTCGCTATGTCCGAGATTGTAATAACGGAGTTCGACTGTAGTTATAATAATTATGACACAGACGATATATAGACATCCCAATTTGTTTCGTTTCATCCATGTCCGATCCTAATGGGATCATATGGGCCTCCAGAGAGTAGAAGGTTTGTATTAGCTAACTAACTATATCCAAGATAAAAATAAAGTAAGACACGCAACGAATTGAATAAAAAAGAAGTTGGAAGTAAGAAAAAACGTAAATAAACATGGGAACAAATGTTGATAAGCAAACCCAAGGACAAAATAAGTGACAAATTTAAAAAAAAATGTAAAACATAAGAAAAAAATTTAGAATTTGAGGTAAGTGCACCACTGATTACATAATATTCTAAGATAAAGACAGAACGTTATTTCTTTGAAAAAATCTAATGTCGATTTTAACGAAAATGCAAGATAAAACAAAAGATAATTATATTTATTTTACCTATGTTATGTAAGTGAAATGGATATGGAGATATAAAAAGAAGCCTTTTTGGCCCAGTGGTTTCTAAGTGTGGACTTTTGTAATTCCCTGAAGATCTCGAATAAATAATTAAAAATTATCAACACCTATACCATATTCCTAGGTATCTACTGTGATTGAAAAGTAGATCTTAATTTTTTGTATTTATGATTGCTTCGTAAAAAAAACAATATTTACGGCTTTATGATGTGGCAGATAAATGAGCAAGTAAATAGTGATCCAAATATTATGAAAAGTCCAACTATCAAAGCATCACGGCATAAAATTAGTAATACTACGGTTATACACAATTTATTGTACATACCTATTGTTATAATTTTCTTAGTTAATTTAATCGTTGTTTTAATTTAATTTATTTGAATTCAAATTCATCTCTTATGTGTTCATTCACTGAATTGTTTACCCTAGCTAGCGTATATTCTTTACTATTTTCAGCATACTAAATTATCAACCTCCACTTTTTGATAGGATGACAGACAGTTATAATAGGCACGTAGATAATAATTTTAAGGCCGTAGACAGGAATGAACGTTCGATGGCCCAAATATAGTACAATAGTATGTATGTAATTAAAGTTAGGGTACAAGTCGGTTATCCTGGATACAGCGGCAAACACATTTTGAAAATAACCAATATACTAGATTATTTGTTAGGATTACCTAACCTAACCTAATCTAACTTAATCTAACCTAAACTAACCCAAACTAACAAATAATCCAGTATATCGGCTATTTTCAAAATGTGTTTGCCGCTGTATCCAGGATAATATCGGCTATTTTCAAAATGTGTTTGCCGCTGTATCCAGGATAAACATATAGAACAAAAGTTAGTGAAGTGGAAGTTTGTCGAGGCTGTTTTGATCGGGTTAATTTGTCTTTGAATAATATTGTGACTAGAAATTTTAACAATTCTTATTATTTTTAACATTGTATATTGTTCATAATTTTCACGACTACCACGTGAATAGACGATTTTTTTTTTACTTATAACATTTTAAACACTTAACATAAATATGGATAAATTGTACAGTTACTAGACAAAGATTAAATTTGATGTGTGTCAGAAGTATCTTAGGCATTTTCGCTCGTATGCTTTCTTTATATTATTATGAAACTATATTTATTTTAAAATCGCTTTATAAAAGGTAGGTACGTCAAAACAGTAATAAATATCTGAAATAATTACACAACACTATTTCAGAAAGTGGAGGTTGATATATGTAGTCCATTGACATATCCTTCAATATCGCAAACAAAATATTATTGACAGCAGAATTAACAGAGTGCTTGTCTTCGTACCTGGCGAACCTTTATTTTCAATATATGTGTGTGTGTGTATTTTTTAATCTATGCAAGTATTGTTTCAAAAATGGTTCGATTTATTTCCGCGTTAGCAGCACATGTCGATCAAGTCTTGTCAAATATTATTTACAATCAATTCGTTAATATACAAAAATACAAGATTAAATTTAAATAACTGGCCTAAAAATTAATAAATAATATTTTTAATAGAAACGCTAAGCGTTTTTCGCGATTAATTGCGTCTAAACCGAGATTTTTCGATTTTAATTGCATGCTTTCTAACCTCTAAATCGATGTTTTTTAAATTTGAAAAAAAAGATATAAGGATATAATAAATTCCAATTTCCGTTTAGCGTTTCCCTAGGTGATAGATTTACGTACATTTTTATCGTAATTTTGATAATAAATCTTATGTCATTCATTCTTACCACCCGATAGAAATGTACCGAATTTGACACGTATTTTTGGTATATAGAACTCCACGATACTTCTTAATTTTTTATTTTATTTTTCTCATTACTTTTAAATATATATTTACCGATTAATAATTTTTTCTAGCTATTTTTCGATAACAACTTTACCTAGAGACATCACCTTAAATAACAGAAACATGTTTCCGTGATAACTGTTAAGAATAGCTCTGCTGGAATGTATCTTAGCCTTAAAGCAAAGTATTATGCATACTGTGCCTGATAGTGATAGATAAATGATCATGAATTACAACAAATTAAAGGCTAAATCTCGAAAAGATAACTATTATTATTTATTATGTTAATATTATAGCAACAGTAAAAAATATAACGTATAAAAATAACAGGTATTAAATTGCACCATAATCCACATGAATATACTAATCATAACACTAATAGCAACTCCAGACAATCTGTTGATTTGTAGGCATATTCTTCATCTCCGATAGGACCTCATGACTGAGGATTGTATCCCCGACGATTCGGCTATCGTTTAGTGACACGCGAAGCATGTAACAATGAAAAATCTACAGCACTCTTAATTTGCTGTCCGTCAGGAAAAAACAGTTTCCCATCCCTTCCAACATTCCATCAAATCAAAATCCTAGTTTTTCCAGAGTATCAATTAACAAGAGAGTACAGACACAATGGATACGAATCAGTGTATTCTCTGGTGCTGGTGTGACTATTTGATACTTCAATTTACAACTTTGAAGATCCCGCCTCTCGTTTCTTGGCAATCTTATTGACAATAGTGTGCGCCTCGTCATAGTACGGATTTAATTCTGACCGAACTCGCTCCATCCAAGCTGTTATATTTGGCCGCCCCTTCTTCGGGTCGTACCCGGCCATTCCTGAAAAATAACAATTCATGCCATGAGATATGGTTATAATAATTACTGTTGCATCAATATACTGATTATTTTATCCACTTTTTTAAATAAAATATGGGCCGGACATGTTGCTCGGCAAATGGGAAACCGTTAGACAATAATTAATGCAGTCATCCCTAAAATTTGTTGGAATTTTTAATTCGAAAAAATCATGCATTTAAGGGTTACAATAGGCTTGCCTCACACACCATCGTCATCACAAAAACACCACCCTTTTAGGTTGTCTTCTAAAATTTCACAAATTGAGCCTCTGTATTAATATGTTAAATGATGTGAACTTATGTTTGCCTTATGGTCCGAGTAATATAGTAAAGGAAGGAAGAAAGGAAAAAAGTAATGTTACTCACTAGGTTGCTCGATTTCACAGCAGCCGAATAAGTCTGCCACGGTGAGAGTGTCACCGAGTAAAAACTTGTGGCCGTTTCCCAGCCACTTGTCTTCGAACATGTCAAGCGCGGTCACCGTTTTCTTCATTTGATTGTCCACTCTCTTTTGACTTGGCTGTTCACCGGTTATCATAGGATCTGTTACCTAAGTATTCAACAGAACGAATAAATCAACATACAAATTTTACACTGTTTTCCAATCTTGGCAACACACGTGACAAAGACTAAGCATTTGCCTTCCTATATGTATGTATGTATAAACCACTTTCATTTTCCAATACAATCCATGAACTGTATTTTTAAATATACAGGCTAACTCCGGTTTTTTACATTTGGGAACTTCATAAATCATAAATAAACCATACTATAGTTAACAGAGACACATCAGACCAAGGAAAACTAAAATATAGTTATTGAAAATCATTGTGAAGTGGGGCAGGCCTTATCTCAAGGATATAAGACATGTAACCACCTAGAAGGTTCCTCTTTGATATACGAGAAGGGAAAAGACACAGCATCCCCAAGGCCATGGCAGTGGAGGAAGCTTGCGCAGCAGAGGAGAGTAAAGATATGTTTGAGGCTTTCACGGTTGTTTTTTATTGTAGTAGATTTTTGGGTTTCCCATATCAACTCTTGATAATGGCCTCTGCAACGAGCCCGAAACGTCGAGTAAAGAAGGAAGAAGGACACACGGTGGAAACCCAAAAATCTACTACGATAGAGAGTAAAGATGTTTCCTGGAAGCTGCCAAAACCCACATTAGGTTGCAGTTCTGATGATGGTGATTTAAGAGTTAGTCTCTAATTCATTTTATTGTTAAAGAGTTAATGGAGTAAAAAAATGGTGTTTACCAATAACATGAAGTACAGAGCGCACGGAGCCCTTATTCCAAATTGTTGCCATGATAGGTACTCATTGACTCTTGCTTGAAGTTTTATGTCAGATGGAAATAAAGTCTCAGGCAGAAGCTTCATCTCGCGTAAATATTGCACAATTGCAACACTGGAACAATTTAATTTTAATATTATAATGGTACATAATTGGTATATTTTGAGTTAAACTTAAAGAAACAGTTATTGTATTTCTAACATTCTTAAAATACTTCATCACTTACGTGATGATCTAATATAAAGACGCATTTAGACCAAACAAGCGAATGTTTTTTCTTCCCCCACTCCGGAGAAATTCTTATGCTCGCTCAACAAAAAGCGTTTACGTCAAGAGAATTTCGCTGGAGTGGGGTATTTCAAACATTCTTAAAATACTTCATCAGATACGTGATGATTATAAAGCCACATTTAGACCAAACGAGCGACTGTTTGTTCTTCCCACACTCCAGAGAAATTCTTATGCTCGCTCAACAAAAAGCGTTTACGTCAAGATTCGATGGAATGGGGTATTTCTAACATTCTTAAAATACTTCATAAGTTACGTGATGATCTAATATAAAGCCGCATTTAGACCAAACGAGCGACTGTTTGTTCTTCCCACACTCCAGAGAAATTCTTATGCTCGCTCAACAAAAAGCGTTTACGTCAAGATTCGATGGAATGGGGTATTTCTAACATTCTTAAAATACTTCATAAGTTACGTGATGATCTAATATAAAGCCGCATTTAGACCAAACGAGCGACTGTTTGTTCTTCCCACACTCCAGAGAAATTCTTATGCTCGTTCAACAAAAAGCGTTTACGTCAAGAGAATTTCGCAGGAGTGGGGGAAGAACAAACATTCGCTTGTTTGGTCTAAATGCGGCTTAATATTATAGTTTCATCATAAAAGATATTCGTTTTATCAGTACCTTTCTGTTAATATGAATCCATTGTGTTCAATGACGGGCACCTTTTTAAATCTGTTAATTTTTTCAAAATCCTCTGAGAAATGAGCACCTAAAGGGAAAGAAATAAATAAAATATGATTATTACATTTTTTAAATAGAGAATGTTTTGAAAACAAAAGTATAAACTGATTTGCTGATGCAAAAATCTGTGACAATAAATTATTATTAGCAATATTGAAGAAGAAAAATGAGTCAATTAATCAATATTGGAGCTATTTCATGCCAATTAGCATGCAATACTGATGCTGCAAGGAAAAGCAATTGCAAATGAGTAGCTACTAAGAGGAAATTGATTACATGAATTTAATTTAAATGTGCATTTATGACATTAATTATAAAATGTTCAGATAGTTAAATTTTGTTTAAAGTAAAATAAGGCTCTCGAATGGTTAAATCGGTCCTTAGTCATTGATCAAGTGCATTCCTTAAATGAGTCGCACATACAAACTCGACTTCAAGCTTGTCCGTGTCTCGGCGCGAGTCCACGTGGACAGCTCAATGAGGTCACATGTAGCTCAACCGCGCGATGATTGACACACGGCGATTAAATGTGGATGGCTCAATGAGGTCACATGTACCTCGACCGCGCGATGATTGACACACGGCGATTAAATGTGGACGGCTCAATGAGGTCACATGTACCTGAAATGCGCTGGAGTCAAATAGCACCATCTGCACAAGGCCTATGTGTAAGTATGTGATTGTTAAGATTGATTAAACAGATATAAGTTAAATGCACTGCTGCCATGCAACATTATTTATTATTGATTAATTTAATAAAACGCAATTTTTTTTAGTAGACTGCGAAATCTTTAACGTGAGACCTGGCGGTAGCGCTCGTGTTGTATCTTGTCTATGGTTTTCGATTTCGAAGTATTGTAAGTACTGAAACGCGAGAGGAGGGGATGTAGTTCTCCAAGCCGCCGCATATCACCGATTTTGCATGCTTATTTCACTTTTATTATTAATAAATCTGGACCGGCTTTTATTTTTGAATTGTTAGTGACAAAGTATTATTGGTCGGATAATGAAATGTATTGGTAGATAATTTGTGTAGCCTTTTGATTTTCTTATGGTAAATACCTGTTTTATAAATATTATTCAGTTGAAAATGTCCCACTGAGGCGACGAAACCGGTCCAGATTTATTAAATAATAAAAGCGGAATAAGTACTAAAAAATTTTGCGTTATTTTTTTAATTTTATTTTTTCATTTGGTTAGCATGTATGAAGTAGTTCTCACTGAACGCCTGCATGCAGGACTTAAAACATAAAATGAATAAAAAATAAATTTACATACCATTTTTTAGATCCACAGATATAGGTTGGAAAGGTATTTTAGCTGTCTTAAATAGAATGTACAGCGCCCTCGATGGTTGAGATAAGAAGTCATAGTACAGCTTAAAAGACATGATGTTAATATAAAATGGAGCTAGCTGCCGTTGCTTATACAATTCCTGGAAGTATGATATCTTAGACTATAGATACATCTAGACGCCACCGGTTGCATTGCTAAATGAAGCCGCTTGCCTTGCGTTTGGTTTGTGAGCGAGCAAACGCATTCGTCTACAAATGTTCGAGACCATAGACCATTTCGCTAGTGCTCGCCCAAAGTGCTCGCACTAGACGCTCAGAATTAAAATATAATTTTCTATTTTTTTACGTTATATAGTATTTTTAAGCGGTCAAAATGCAACCATTAGATAAAGATATCTATAATTTAAGTTATTTCAAAAAAACACTAGGTCACTGATATTATAATATATAATAAAATACAAAATAATTATCACGAACATGTATCAACTTACCTATGAAACGTTATACCATCTTCTTGCTTATCAGTACGGCTACCACATTTTAAGACAACACACAGAACCATCTTTTCTACTTAATTAACTAAAAATATTTACCACTGACTTTATGTTTAACACAAAAATATCAATTTTAGCAACACGAGCTCGCAAGTTATCGACGCTGTGTGAAGCGTTTTGCCCCGATTTGATGGCGATATTTTTGGAAACTAGCTTACACAAATGTAGACTTTTTATCTTACTCTAACGCGTGTCAAAGAGATCGTAAGGGTGCCGAATACTTTCTCACTCGCACTCATGCATCGTTTTTGTTCAGGCCTTGTATGATATATATTTCAATAACATTTTAATTTGAAGTGATTAGGTAATCCGGCACGTTCAATAGTCCGGCATTTTGCAACTCAGCTCTCCTGCTCTATAATCCGGCAGGTTTCACATTAAACTGCCGGATTACAGAGCGGAGAGCCTGCCCGGTGTTCGGTGCCCGACCTTGACAGATAAACACGTGTTTGTTTGTTTTGTATTGATTAAGTAAACAATGTTAACGATTCTTTTGTGTATGTTTACATAAACTAATAAAGATTTTTACTGTGCAAATCTGTGATAGAATTATTTCCTATAGAGGTGAAAAAATATGGGTGGCAGATTACCGAGCGCCTACTGTAATAACCAAGTCTAAAAAATATTATTGTATAATATACCTACTTTTTTTTTGCACAACTATAAACACGATTTGGTATTGGCTCCATTTAAATAAGCATGGTCTTATGTTAACTTTTTTTAGCATCAAAATTATTCATCTGTTTATTATGCATGTATTTGTCTAAACTAAACATAGAGCTGTTGAATAACATGTCATAAAATAGGGTCCAAAGTCTTTCACATGCAAAATAGTAAGAGAGCAATAAATGCTTGAATTTTCTTATGTTTTTCATTATTTATAGAAATATAATGGCTTGCCATTTAAGACACTTGCACAATATGTAACTAGGCCTGGTTAGAACTTTTAATGTTGTTTTCGCTTCAGATCACCGATCCGTTCTATTTATGTGGTACAACTTAACAATACATCGGTTTTTTATGCTGGCTTATTATATCTTATCTTAAATTGAATTTCGTACAAAGTTCACAGCCCACCTGTCGGACCCTACGATAGGTGACATATTATTTACAAAAATATCTGAAACTATTGGTAAAGTTATAGTACTCCATATCGTTTTTGTGATCGAGGTCTTTTGAGACCAAAAACCTAACACAACCTACTGAAAAACAACTCAAAACGTAACACAAGCTTATTTTTGGATTACAGTAGATTGTTTTTGGTCTCAAAACACCTGAACCACAATGACGATAATATGGAGTACTACAAAATTACCAAAATATTGTATTAGAATCGCGAAATAATATTATACAAAAATATTAATAGTTAAAAGATGACATACACACTCACCTATTAATTAATTTCCTTTTGACAGCGATACGGACTTGGACTTTAGGTTTGTTATGCCATTAGTCTATGGTTATGCCGGTGACAGATGAACCCATAGACTACTATAAATACTATATTAAGATGAACCATAGACAAGGCTATCTAATTGTAGATAAATTTTTATTTATATTATTTTAACAAAACATAAATTTATTTATTATATTAGCATTTATTGTATAGTAGGTAGTTCATCTTTTTGATAAATCAGTTTATTGATATTCCAAATGAATTCCAGAACGACGTGTAGGTAAATAGTAACATTGCGATTATTGGTATTGGGTACGTAATGCTAAAAAATTACGTACCTTTAAAACTCTACACATAAACGTAAGCATTGTATCGTATAATAAAACCAAGGGAGTAATTTTCTAGAGTTTTTTTATTAGGACTTATACCTACTTGACATAGCATTTATGTCGTCTTCTAAAGCAGCATAAAAATATTAGATAGGTACATATTCGTTGAGTTTGGTTTCAACCACTTCATTTTTTTTGTAATTATTTCATTATAATTATTTAAATCATTAGGTACCTAGGTACCTATTCCGAAATCAAAATAAATATTCATCGTTGCTCGACTTATTTTTGAGTTCCCTGGTCTATGGTATAGAGATTTTTGAATTTTAGTTTTGAGAACCTGTCATTTTGGTTCTTTGTCATTGTCAATGTTTTTATCGCTTTAGGCCGGCATTTTCTCCACTGCTAAATAAATCATAATTACTAATTATGTCGGCAATCGATATTTTAACACCTCATTTGGCAAAAATAAGAATCCCATCTTCTCACCAAAAAATTTACAAAGACGAATGTGTTTACTCGTATGACGATCCGGTGAGTTGCACAAATAAATAACCTAAAAATATGTGATGCTAAATTTTATTTTAACCATTGAAAAGTGACATTCTTGGTCTCGATAAATAATGTTCTTTCGATTATTATATTATACATATTAATCCACATGAATTTACTGGCGTTTTTAAATGAAATATTTTTTTTTTTGACAGTAGATATTTTTATGTACAATTTGACACTATATTGCGGGTAGAACAGTGTTTTCTGAAGTTTTTCTCAAGTATTTAATATTCAAACCACCCTTCAAAAGATGATATACATTGGCGATGACTATAAAGGAATTAGAAATAATCTGGTTGGCATTATATGGACACAAAAACACAGATAGCGTAATATCAAACATAATCGGTGCCCATAGCAACATGTTCCAAACAAATGAATTTTTCGCGTGAGATATCATTTCTGTTTTTGCTGGACAATTTTTACTCGTTTCATTGTGAACTTTTGTAAAAATAACTGAGGAAAATAGAATTGGAACTAAATAAGTAAAAACAAGCACAGATAATATGTAGATTTTTAAATAATTAGGCTCTAAAAAAACACATTTTTTCACACTGCGCTTCTTTTGTTTCGATGTAGTTTGTCTTCGGCGTTCGCATGTTGACAAATGCACTTTTATCTAGTTTAAACTCTTGCGTAACTATGTAGAAATATTCTGGCTCTTGCTTATCGGTCGAATTATTTGCATCATTCATTTTGAAATCGTCAATTAATTTGTAAACACCTCCGACGATGTCTTCAATTTCCTCTGTAAAGTTTACATGAACGACGTTCAGCGGATGTTCAATAATTTCAAGCATCTCTTCGTCCGCTTGAATATCTGTCTTATTAATTATAAATCTATCTGCATAACTGACTTCTTCAGTATCATTTTGCACATTGTCGTAAAAATCATTTGTCAAATTTGTAAAACAAAAGATTGATAAATTATAATCATTCGATAGACAATATTCTGCACTCATAGATTTAAAATTGTGTTCCGGTCTTTCTCCGTATATTCTTACAGAAGACATTGTAGTTGTCGCTATTAATTGGATTAGCCATTGAAGGATTACACCGGCAACCATTATATGCTTACTGCTCATCTTCTCAAAGTTGTATGTAGCAATCTTCTTCTTCTTTATAATAACGTCATGGATAATTTTTTCGTCGTTATCATCCACATATTCAATTTCCTTTTGAGACGTTGTCGGTATTTCAAAAGCAATATTTTTATTCGTTTCATTATTATCATTGATTTTATTTGTTTCAATTGAATCCGGTGCATCGCAGACTTCTTTCCAGCACAATACACTTAACCCAACGTAACCGGCGAATGAATTAACGAATGGCAAAATCAACGGCGCGTATTCCACAAATATATCGACAAAAGAACATTTTTCATCACCGTCGAATAGATCCATCCCTTTAGCGAACATAAATCTAGAAAAAACCTCAATATTATCGTTCGATAAATATTCATTTTTAACGTTAGATTGTGCCGCATATCGTAAAACGAATAAAACACCGCACACCACACTAATTAAACTCTCCGATAAAAATAACACCTTAAAACCGGTTCTATCTTTTTTCTTTGATCTGTACAAGGACACGGCGTAAAATATGATAAACAAAATGGATGCAGTTATTGTTGTGATTCCCAAAAATAGATTATACATCGCGTACATCCTTTGATACTTGATATCCGCTGGATGAATGAATCGCTGTGTCAAAAAATAAAAGATGCAAGCCCGTGTTTCGAAAATTGATTAAGCGTTGTTTATTGTCTTTTAAACTGTATATTTCATTTTTTGCCATAGGGGTCTTTACAGTTATAATCAAGTAGATAATTGAAAATAGATAAACGTCTCTGTACCTCTATTCATACGTGTAATTTAGTGCAGCAGTTTCTTCATATTTATGTGGGTGGGTGGTTAGCTATATGACAACCCACATAATACACAATTTTGCACTGTTTTTAACCAAAACAGTAATGACTCATGCCAATAGATACTAAATACCTATTGTAATACAAAATTTCATTTTATTAGATAGTACATCATGCCATGCTAGTTAATTATATATTCAATGGAAAATTATATAAAACTAACATTTAAATATTATATTATGCGCACGCAGTGGATGAATGGTGGTAATGTGTCCGGTTTTGGAGTTGTGAGTTTCGGGTTTGAATCACACGTCTGACATATTCACATGTCACATTTCAATACAAATGTTCTCATCGAACTAAGACTATAATTTGCAGATAGTGTTGGTTTTTAAATTCAATTTAACCCTGTCTAAACCAAACCATAATAGTTTAAGTATGATTTTGGAAGATCCGATAAAAAAAGTCCACACTTTTTCATTCATACTTTTTTGTTTTGTTTTTGTTGAATTAAGAATACATATTACAGATAGTGTTGGTTAGTGTTTTTAAATTCACCAAACCAAACCATAATAGATAATAAATATTCTTCTATCTACAAAATATCTAAAATGGGATAATTTTAGATATTTAATCGACAAATGAATATTTTTTGACTATGTGACGCTATCTGCAAATTATAGTCTTAGTTCAATGAGATCAAATACATATGACCGACAAAGTATAATGTGCACTATTTATGTCGGATCTTAACAGCCTCCACTCCTTAACTCCACCCTTTGCCACTGCTATATAGTCATCTCGAAACTACCAATATTGCAGTTATCGTAATTTCACCAAAGACCTCAAATATTATTTCACCGTGGAGTAGTGCCTGCCAAATTTCTCATCTTTGAGATTGAATCCCACGTATTGTAATTGTATTACAATGTGTTTAATCTAGATCTCACTCCCGATGGGTCGGAAAAATTACTAACAACCATCCCTTCTAAAAAGTCTTTAATGAACCACACAAATACTTTGTAAGACTCGATAGTTTGGGCAGTAAACAAAAAAAACGTGGGAGGTGCGGCGTGTGAGACAAACAATACAACAGGCGGCATCTAAACACTATCGGCGATAATGACCATAGACAATAAACAGTTAATTCTGCATCCTGCGCATGGGATGAATCATTATAATACAATTTACTCTACCTGAGGCCCAATGATTGATTCTGCATGATGTCAGATTTTGGAAGAATCGTGTAGGCCAGATACCATCTCTGAATGTAGGATTATGGAATAGAAGATAATTCATGGTTTTTTGTTTGCAGGAAACAGAAACAGGTTTATATATTTCACTGACCAGTTTTCTAGGCTTTGGCAAACAATTCGTGGAGCAATACTTCCACCATTCTGGAAACCCTGTATTCTTCCACATCCATAGGACAAAGAAAGCCGTGAGTATTTTATTGTAATATGATCAATATAGGTTTGTACGCATATAACTTCAGAATTCTATCAGCATAAATAACAAAGACATGTCATGTAAGCCTTTTGATAACAGCAGTTTCTATAAATTAGCTTGCAATGACTGTGACTGCAATTATATTGGAAAAACCTCTTGTAACTTCAGTTGTGCAGTTTTTTTTTACCATATCCGATTCTAAGAAGATCACAGTGGCAAAGACTTCATATTAGGCGATTTAATTAAAATAAATCGAAATTAAAACGAATTAAAATAATTTTTAATTGCCTATTAACATATTATTTAAATAATAACTCCATTATTTTATAGTCTACAAAAAAATATAATTTGCCAACGACATCTGTCTGTAGATATGTATTATAAATTGGTTGTCGACTTGGTGTACAAGACAGCACATAACAATTCCACTAAGTCGTAACAACCTATAACACAAACACAATCTAACAAAGCCAAAGGCTTCAATTAATTTGGTACATTTCATGGATATAACACATACAAACGATTACACACGTATTGTAAAAAACACATGCATATAATGTCAAAATCTGAGGCTATAGGTAATATAACCTTAACATGTTTTGTATGTAATATATTCTCTCGAAGCTCGAAGAAAAGACAATCGGACAAATTTACTCACCCAGTGGTATCCAAGAGGTACAAAACTAGAGGCCGCTGGATCGATGAAATGATAAACTTCTCTGGAAGTACGTGGCAAAGCAACGCACAGGACCGAGAGAAGTGGAATCAGCTTGGAGAGCCCTTCATACAGCAGTGGATAGATTCAGGCTGAGATGATAATATTCATTATTTTTTTACGCTGAATCTGATCTGCAATTGAAGCTGAACGAGACAGTAGAACTTTCTAACCTGAGTCCGAATCGCGGTTGAGCATTACTTTTTTATATCTATTTCAGTGCTTGTTGCTGTTTTTTCGTGAAATAGCTATTATAAAAAGGTAAAGTATAATTTTATTTGTTCAGTAAAATGAACAGATGAACAGAATTCAAATTCAAGTCCTATAAATATATATATATATATATTTCTGAGGTTCGTGTTTATGTTTCTGAAACCCCGTGAAAATATGTTTTCGACATTCTTTTAGATCCCTCTCCCGGAGCAGAAGGGTGACGGACCGGAAAAGAAGATCACTCGGTTAGCCATCGGCGTGGAAGGAGGCTTTGACCCGGAGTCGGCAAAGCAGAAATATGAATACACTGACCACTATTCAATTGTCGTCATGCCCAACTTCACAACCATCGAATGGCCCAATGACAATTTGCCAACTGTCGTGAGTATTATGCGTATATATTATGTAATTTAATTAAGAAATTAACTCATTGCGATTAGGAAATTACTAGCAAAATGCAGAGATGATTGGTCGTTGGCATTTATGACAATTATTTGGACAAGTAAATCAACAACGGCAGCGTCACCTGCAGTGAAAGGTGACAACTACAGCGTCGTGGGTCCCAGGTTCCAATCCTGGGTCTGGCAAGTGCACATATTGTTTTTCAATTTGTGTATGGGTCAGAGTATGGACCTAATAAGTTGAGCAAGTGGCTGACATCCATTTCTCGTAAAAACAAAATCTGTTAATACAAACCTCCACTCTGTGGAGACCCATATTAAGATCGGACATGGTCGGAATGAAATCAACAACCATTATACGTTCATTTCACCACTAACTTTTTAAAAGTTTCACTTCTACCATGACTGTACTTACTTATTTTAACTCTTCTTCTACATCTTACATCTTCTCCCGTGTTATCTGCATTATCTCTGAAGAAGAGTTTAACCACGCTCAATTGAATTATTATTTAATATATCGTAATGGCAGTTCTAAAAGTCTCCTCTTTGCAGGTGGTGGAATCCGTGAAGGGTATCCTTGCGGCAGAATCACCGTTAAGACTGGCTGAATTAGAAGCCCTCGCTGGCACGTGGGACGGGGAGACGAGGCAAATTTCAAAGTGAGTTTATGGTTACAAATGGTTAATAATTTATCTCATGCTCTCTTTCATGTCTCATGCCCAAGTTTATGAACAATAATTTAAATGAAATTGAAATTTTCAAAATACATGTGTTCTTCTGAAATATGAATCTTGACCGTGCCATTTTGAGACATTTACCAGTAAGCGATGTCTACCGCTAGTCAAGTGACGTTCTTGTACTATATTCAACTCTGAATCGAGGTCAACATTTAAGAATATTCTGATACACAATTTTCAAAATCTCAGAAACATACATATTACAAGCAACCCGAGAAAACTTCGATTACGATTAAGTTAGTAAAATGTCATTTATCCTTAGTTTATTATAAAGTCGATTTGATTGCGTTTTTTGAAGTACCGCAGATAAAATATATTTATTACTCTTGTTCCAATAATTGTCCTAGAGTATACATAGCACACTATTGAATGCAGGCTTCCACTCCTTTCGGTCCATAGCTTTACAGATCCACGTATTTCCGTACTGTTGTCTGCTTCCTTATCTATTGGTCTTTCGATTTTATGTCCACGTTCCATTGGTCTGGAGTGACTTTTGAGATAGGACTTGCTCTTCATCTTGAGGATATTTTATATTTAAGGATGCACAGCATCTAAGAACGCCACTGCCGTGATCAAAAGATCAACAATACATTTATACAAATATACATATTTCATCATGATTTTTCACTGACAATACTTTTGGTATGTTGCTATTCCAGACATGCCGCACAGCTAGTTCAATTAGACAACGGCGTGAAGGTGCCCCCCACGGGTTGGAAGTGCAGTAAATGCGATCTGACGCAGAACCTCTGGTTGAATTTGAGTGACGGCGCCATTCTGTGCGGAAGAAAGTTCTTCGACGGCTCTGGGGGCAATGACCACGGTGTAAGATATTTGTTCCACCATAGATCTACCAGCATAAATTATCTGCTGCATGCTAATATTAGGCATATCAATTAGTATTTTTTCTTCCGTGATCAGATTAGTTCTGAATTCGGGCAGCGGATGATTTTAGCATTCTTAAAAAGTGAAGTGTACAGCTGGTGTTCAAGACGTGGCCTGCAGTGGCGAATACTGCCTGGTGTAAGGAAGTAAACGATGGGTAACCATAAAATACTCACATACAATTAATCTGATACATATTGCTATTGATAAATGCACACTATCGGCCGTCATTTTCTTTTTCATTTACAAACAGTGCATGCAAAAGAATCTTAATTTTATTATAGTTAACAATTCAACCATACGGAATCGATTCCCACTGTGTATTATAGTCAAAATTTTTGAATGGCAAATAAACCGACAGTGACAAAGTTCATAGTTATTCTTGTGAATGACAATGGCCATAAATTATGCAGCGATATGCCACGTTCGTTGGATACCTTTCTATTTTACATTTAGAATATTGCTATTGTGTTTTGCAGGTGAAACATTTTGTTGAGACTGCATATCCCCTGGCTGTAAAACTCGGCACCATCACAGCCGAGGGGAAAGCAGACGTCTTCTCATATCCCGAGGACGATATGGTTGAGGACCCTTACTTAGCTGATCATCTCAAACACTTCGGAATCAATATACAAAATATGCAAAAGGTGAATTTGTATTGATTATTATATTTTAATAAGACCTCTAATTAACGAATTAATCACATCGCAGCCATTACAAACGCTTGATGGCGATGAGCCGTTTACTACTTGTTATCTAGATAAATCATGTTAATCAGTGGCTTTCAAAACAATAATTAGAAGTCCACCATCATGTTTGGGCTTATAAAGCAGTTTTATGTCTCCTGTAAAATTAAAATTTTGTAACATCGAAGGTTTTAACAGCTCAATGAAAATATGATTTTCATAATAACTTGTCATTAAGAGTGAGACAACAAAATTAATAACCAATGTATTGATTGTATTGTAATGTAGACTGAGAAATCGATGGTGGAGCTAGAATTAGAGGTGAACCAGCGGGCGGGAGAGTGGGGAGCCCTTCAGGAGTCTTCCAGCCAACTGCAACCCGCCTTCGGTCCCAGACTGACCGGCCTCGTCAATTTGGGCAACTCATGTTACCTCAACAGTGTTTTGCAGGTAAAATTATTACTTGTCTATAGCTTTTCTTCCCAAAATTATATGTCACTTAATTACTAATGATTTCATTTTTTTAAATTTACAAATGAATAATTGTGTGGATCAGAACCAGACTTCTCCCACCCACAAAAATGAAAAGGCTGAGTTAGACATCTGATCGCTATAAAATATTAATTTTTTGTCACTAAAAATTGTCGTCTTACGACACTATCATCTAAAATCATTTCTTGCAATCACATCTAATACTTAATTATGAGTGCCATATTTGTCTATTCCACATAAAAATGGAGGGCAAGTCTGACATTGGTGAATTGCTGGAAGAAACAGATGAAGATTTCTCAACAAAATAACAGTGAATACAAAACAAAAGCATACCTTCCTATCAAAGAAACATTTTATAATAATAAAAATAATTTTTTGCCATTGTTTCCATTTTCAACGTCGCTGTGTGTCGATACCCAATAAATGAAAAAAGAGCTATTTAATGGCCACTTATAAAATATTTGTTGATTGTGTAGGCATGGCTTTATGAAATAATTAATTGATTGGGTTTGGATTATTTTTCAGGTCATATTCACAATACCCGATTTTACAAAGCGGTTTGTAGATGGTGCTCCAAATGTTTTCAGCACCTTCCCTTCAGATCCAGTCAACGATTTCAATATCCAAGTGTAAGCATATTTTCATAATACATACATATGTATATACTTAATGCTAGTCTATACTGATAATAAATAGTTTCCTTTTGATCAGCGCTTTGACTATTTCCACAAAATATACTTCTTCCAAATGTTTGTCTGTTTGTTGTAACTCACACTACCAAGACGGATGACGATGACTCTTTCATAGTTTATAGACTACATTATTGGTACTAATTTAGTAGAATTTCATCTAAATTGGTACCTCAGACATAACTCAAATGGTTCCAAAGCTGGAAGATAAAACTTTTAAACAATAACACCACTCTAAGTGGTCAGATAGTAGCGGGGTATTGGTGAGGTGAGTGACAGGTAAAGCAGCGCATGTCTAGATCCAACCGTTATCTATCTCTTTGAATCGAATGAATTCAAATCTATTTCTTCATTCTGTACATCTGTCTATTCTCTATCTATCTCAAGTTGTGGCCTATCTCTAGTTATTTATTAAACTCAATTTTTAATAGATATATTTAATAGATAGTTAAAATATAAATAAAATAATTAAGTACATAGTGCAATAGTTTACAACAATAATTTCCTCCGCAGTGCCAAGCTTGGAGTAGGCCTCACATCAGGAAGGTACGCCTTCGCTCCCGAAGACGGAACCCAGAAGGGCGTCTCCCCCCAGATGTTCAAGAATTTGATCGGCAAAGGCCACTCGGAGTTCTCCACCAAAAGACAGCAGGACGCTCAAGAATTTTACATGCACTTTTTGGACATCCTCGAGGTAAATGTTATATTGTATATCTCTCGTGGCCAAATTACACAAACAGACCATAGCAGTCTCGATGCTGTTCATTCGATGATGTCTCTGTGAATCTGAAGAGGCCCAAATCGATATCAAACCAACAAATAGTGGGTTGATTACGAAAATAAATATTAATAAACCGGCAACGTTGTACATGGTTGCCGGCGAAATTTCATATTGGGGAACTCCGCATTGTGTTGGTTCGCAAGCGGCGGTTTTGTTTTGTTTTGGCGCGGCAGAACGTGGCCGGCTACCAGACAGAAAACACTGTTCGCTCGCGCTACGTATAAAATAAATTATATAAAATGTAGTAATCTAGTATATAATAAACGTAAATACATCTCGTCGTTTCCATCACAATTCCGGTGTGTTAATTGTCCACCTTCAGTCCTAAAATCCAGACAAAAAACCATACTAAAAATAAAAGTAACAGCTTGCTATTCACTTTCGAAAATGGAGGGAGTGACAATGCTTATTGTGATTGGTTCAAAGCATACATTGTATGTAAAAATTATAAGTAGACCAAAAAATATCTTGCTCCACTTGGTGGCAACTATTTTTTATTCAATGAATAATATCTAAGATTTAAGAACGTAGCGTTCATTATCGAGTATACAAATTTTTGGAATACCTCGGAAACAAACCCATTAGAAACATATTGATACCAAGCAGAACTATCTTCTAAATCTTGTGTATTATTCATAAAGTCATTCATTCATAAGCAAATGCAAGTATGTTAAATTTCGAGACCCTGAAACTATCTAAAGCCCATATTCCATTGGCAGATTGCGTCTGGCCCGATCGTCTGCCACGACTGTCAAACTCTATTCTCTATGGTTTTCAAGGATCGTGAGCGATCGGGTCGAAAGTGGAAAATTTTCTATTATCCGTCGTGCAATCCTTTCATTATCAAGCGAAGATTGCCGAAAGCCTACGAAAATAGCCGAATATGCGCCTGAGTCATGCAAACGGTCGTTCATTTCATTCTACTGGTCGATTTCAACTGAACAACTACAAGATGGCGAAAACTTAAAAA
Organism: Rhyacophila brunnea; assembly: GCF_057557595.1. Taxonomy (NCBI): domain Eukaryota; kingdom Metazoa; phylum Arthropoda; class Insecta; order Trichoptera; family Rhyacophilidae; genus Rhyacophila; species Rhyacophila brunnea. Next base: position 38,249,214 of record NW_028232827.1, on the reverse strand, counting down.
ATATATATGGAGTATCACCGAGGACACAGTCCTCGTCGAATAAATACACGCCAAAGATATAGTGTGGAATGTAAAAAAACCCGCCATATTCAATGGCGATCACGCTGTTCTTCAGTTAGCCAACTTTTGACCCAGTGTTTTCGCTTACGGCGAGTCCTGACCGCCTGAGCCAATTGAAATATATAGCCATACTCGCTACAATAAATGAGTCTTTGGATTATTCGATTTCGATATTCGAATTACTCAATTGGTTTGGAGATTCAAGCTCGCCCAGTTATTCATGATGTAAATTAACAATAAGTATACAAACTTTCTATAAATGTCAAACGGCCGCATAAATTTTAACACATCTGATGCTCGCTAGGTTTGACAGCTGACAGCTCAGTTTTGTTGACGTAAAATTGCGCGGGAATGCGTTCAGTGTAGCCACCAATCTAAGAAATATCTAGTTTTCACTCAACCTATATTTTTAATAATAGCAACACTAGTATTATTTTAACCAATCAAATCAAGGACCAACGAGATTGAATCGTTGCGTGTAATTGCAAATAGCTAGCGACGACGGTTGGTGTCGATCGTTGGATCGGGTTGGGTCTGTGCGTCTGCCAATGGAATATGGCCTTAAGAATCAAGGTAAAATGACAAAAGATCGCCTCATATTTGACGGAATTTGAGATAATATTTTATACTTCATAACTGCCGTTATGGATTGCTTAATTAATAAAGGTTAATGGATTCCAATGGATGAAGTTTCGGTCCCGCTCGGTACCCATTTTTTGGTAAGGTTGTTTGAAGGTGTTAAAAAGTTATTCTTTGTATTTTCGTACTTCAAACTATTCTGTACTATGTTTGGACTAGTAACAAGATACTGATTGTGATTTTTGTTTTGTATTCTTAACCTAACTGGCCTGTAAACTGACCTAATGGAGAGAATCGTTTTGTTTTCAGAGAAACAGCCGACACACCAGCAACCCATCACTAGCTCTGAAGTTGAATGTGGAAGAACGCGTTCAGTGCCCAGAGTCGGGGTGCGTCCGCTACACGCAGCGAGCCGAGCACTGCCTGGTGCTGCCTGTGCCTCTGCACTGCGCTGACAACCGTCCCCAAGTAGAGGCGTACGAGGCCGAACGGAAGACCATCGAGGATATGGGACAGAGGATGTGAGCGATTCATTTTCTTAACTTATCTAAAAACTCTCCAAAGACTCTGGACTCTGCACTCGACAGAGCCTAAAAAATTATATGAATTTTAAGCCAGCATTCCAGAAATGCTACCAAATGTTTTATGTAATACTAAACTTTTTTAATCTAGTCAATTTTTCACTTAAACCATTATAATATTATTGCTAATGTGATGTTAATGGTGTGATATTTAATTTGGCAGGGATCCATCGTTACAAGTCCGCCCTCACATCCCGTTCCAGGCGTGCCTCGACTCTTTCTCTCAAGAGGAGAAGGTGGAACAATTCTTCAGCGCAGCACTCAACAAGAAAGTCACAGCAAACAAGTGAGTCTTGGATCACTTTTTACAATCTCATTAATTAATAGCGCATTGTAAAATATCTTAGAGTTTCTTATTAGTTTTTGTAACTTTTCTTACAAATTCATGCACTACATGCGACCACAAAAATTCATTCTTTTTATGGTTGAGTGTTTCAATATAAATAATGCCGTTAGTCTTGCATGGGCAGATGTAGTTGTATTGAAATATTGTATCAATCATTGATTTACTCGTATGTCGGCAAGGTGTAGGCGACAGCATAGAGATGTTCAAACAAACCCACAGAAGAGCCTGAGTCCATGCCAGCACGTTTTCATCACTGTGGTGGATGACAGAGACTCTGCCAGAGAAGGCATACAGGACACAGGTCTCAACATCATGCTTAGCGGTTTCCGCACTCATTTAAATTGGAGGGATTTAATATAGGGGTTATACGCACATCGTTTATAACTGCAGCCTAGGCATCACCATGGGTGATCTTGCTCCATATCAGTAGCAAAAGGTGGAGGTAGGTTGTTAAGATCCGCCATAAATAGTGCACATTAAATTTTGTTAGTCATACGTATTTGTTTTTATTGAACTAAGACTTCCAATTTACAGATGGTGTTGGTTAGTTTTTAAAAATCTCTCCACGACCGCAAAAATTCAATTGGCTCGTCAGAGTCCGTATCGTCGACGTCATGATCAGTCTCATGCTGTTCCAATTCCTCTTCCGACATATCATAATCTGAGTCCAATTCCTCATTAGTACGCACATTTTCTTCCTCCATATTTACGCACTATAAAACTATGAAATGTTTTTAAAATGTTTAACTACAGTATTAGGGAACGCCAAATCACAGAAACCATTAAACTCACACACAATAGTTATTGATATCAGTATTAATTTTCAAGCCCTGCCTACACCAAACCATGATAGTTTTGGCATACTATGGGCGATACGACAAAATTGTGCACACATTTTCATTCATATTTATTTGTTTTAATTGGATTAAGAATACATATTACACATTGTTGGTTCGTTTTTATAAATTCATTAACCCCTGCCTAAACCAAACTATAATAGATAAAAAATATTATTCTATCTATAAAATATCCAAAGTTGTGCGTGATTTAATTGCATAATTTTAGATATTTTATTGATAGACGAGTATTTTTTGACTATTATCTATTATGGCTTGGTTTACGTAGGGCTAATTGAATTTTAAAAACTAACCAACATCTGTAAATTGTAGTCTTATTTCAATGAAAACAAATACGAATGACTGACAAAGTTTAGTGCGCACTATTTATGGCAGATCTTAACAGCCTACCCCCACCCCTCGCCACTGCCCCATATGTCTGCCATTCACGGTGCCAGATTTTCCGGGCTCTTCATTCATTTGAAACAGCTTCTCGCCTGCCATCCAGGAAGGCTTTTTTGATTTTAGTCGGTATATGGGCAGAGAGAACAGATCATTGTGCTCTGGCCCTCGCACACATTCTCAGGAGATTATTGACATAAGTAATTTTAAAATTCAGGTTTAGTTCTGAGAGTGGACATAATTTTGATTACTTTTTATTGCAGGACCACTCGCCTCGCTACTTTCCCAGATTTCCTAATGATCCAGCTGAAGAGGTTCACGATCAAATCGAATTGGGAACCCATCAAATTGGACGTCGAAGTCGAGGTAATGATGCGACTACCTGTTCTTTCTTAACTACATTAAATTGGATTCTGTTTAATAGTCTGAATGAAACATGATCAATTCATTTTGTTACAGATGCCGTGGGACATGGACCTGGCGGAATTGCAGGGCACCGGATTAAAAGAATTCGAAACACTCATGCCTGACGTGACTGTCGACGTACCCGCTCCACAGTTTGATGAAGGTGTCATCTCACAATTGGTGCGTGTAACTTTTACATTTTTCAACTTGAAGTCTCACTCTACTCGTCTCAGAGTAATGATATATAGAGAGCGACTATTGTTCGGCAAAATGAAGCTGTGTTTCTTGTGTATAACGCACCGTAGGACCTCGATTTTATTATTATAAACTTAACTATGAAACGTTATACCATCGTGTTGCGTCTCAGTACGGCTACACAAATTAAACACAACATAGTTAACCATGTATTCTACTAAAATAACTAAAAATAATTACCACTAACTTTATATTTAACACAAAAACAATAAATTTCAACAACACGTGCTCGCAGTTTTTAAATTAATGTAATCAGTCAAATCCATATTTACCAGCGACGTTTACAAAAAATATTTAATTCAGCAGTAGAAATTCTATCTATTCTTTCGCATAGTGCGGAGATATGAGTGTTTTTTTTTTTTTTTTAACCATGTCACACACTTATGGTTCGTTTTTGTTCAGGCCTTGCTTCTCGTATATTTGAAAACTAGAGTAATTTTAATAACTCCTATTAAAAATATAATAATGTAGATTGCTGGTTTTGCATTCATCTTCTGGATTATACTGTATTTGCAGCATCCATGACGGGACGTGGTTGAATTACTTCATTAAATTTAATCATGTTTTAGTGAAACATTTAGAAATGTCAAAATGACCATTTTAAATAAGAAAGAATTAGGAAGAAATAAGAATTAAAAAGAATCAATGAATTTCTATGTTACAGCATAAGAAACGGACATAGACAAAGAGGAAGAAAAGAATATTTGCCACCTGTCTTTGTATTGTAAATTTCTTTATACATAACAGTACATAATTTTGAAACATTTAACCGGGGTGCCGTGTAACTCTATAACTACCTGATATGTTAACAGATGGACATGGGATTCCCTGGTGAGGCGTGCAAGAGAGCACTATTCTTCACAAAAAACTCTGGTCTGGAGGTGGCCACCAACTGGATCATGGAGCACATCTGTGATGCTGATTTCGCAGACCCCTTTGTCCCACCAGGCACTAAGCCCTCTGGTAACTATTACTGATGGTAGTTTAAAAATGTAACATTGTTCATAATTGTCTTTTGTTAGAATATTATTTAATATATCTGATAAAACTTAGCATGTGATGTTTATATCTTGGTCGATGCTTGAAAGGGTTTCTCTTTAAAATCCGATTAAGAAGTGGACTGTGGACATTGTTGAGAATAATTGCTCACAGGATTACGAATGTGGTGGGAAATGATAGACAAGTCTTTATTGTGTTCTTTTGCAGTCCTACCATCCTCACCGGTTGGGAAACTCTGGCCTAAAGGATACCAATATAATAATTTATAACAGTCAAAATTGAGTGTTCGATATTCTGATTTCCCATCATCACGATTACTTGCATTCTTATTTATTACGATTTATATTCAAATTTCTGGTACTAATCAAAGTCGTGTCACTTCGCAGGCGATAGCCTACTGAAGCCAAGCGAAGAGGCAGTGGAGATGATAATGTCAATGGGCTTTGGCCGATCGCAGGCGGAGAAAGCACTCAAGGCAACGGAGAACAACGTGGAGCGCGCCGCCGACTGGATCTTCAGTCACGCGGGAGAGCTCGACTCGGAAGCTCCCGAGGCTGTCAATATCACTGACGTTGAACCTCAATTCCGTAACGGAAACACGAGTGAGATTATTTGTCATTATTGTTAGATTAAATTGATCAAAAAACTGAAGATTGAGGTGTCTAATTACAAAAAGCGGCATGTCCACAATTCGACATTTGCGGAAAACAACGTTTTGTGATGTGAGTCAACGTTGTGGCAACGTAATGTGAGATAATTTTTTCCATTGTATTCTATGTCGAAATTAGAACCAAATGGCAATTTGTTTCAGCCGATAAACTCTAAAATGTAATAAATATACGCAAAACAAAATTGGACGTAGCGCTACTTGTACCTCATTTTTAATTTTTTTCCACATAAGGCACATATTTCCGTGGCACTGTCATGAATTTACCGGATGCTACAGCATGGGAGACGCCATTTTTAATATTGAACGTTCCCTTATTCGTTGACTTAAACACGCGCAAAATCAACCAAGCTTTGAATAATATGAAACACTGACATGGCGCTTTTTGTAATAAATCGAGACTGAAAATATTTTTATTCGTAGGTTTTTGTCGCGTTTTGGAATTTCGATCAATACATATTGTGTAAAATTACACAAAGAATATGTGCATATTTTTTCTTGATTTTGACCAAATGTGGACTTATCGCTTTTTGGAATTAGACGCCTCATTTATTCAGTATAAATGATTAAATCCAATGTTCTTTTCTACAAGACGTCTTTATGTATACCTATTGCTTATTGTTAAAGTGGTTTCTCATTTCGAACAAGAAATGAACGTCCTACTTCAAATTGATCCCAATGAAAAACACATTTATATTTGTAACGGAAACGTCATTTTGAAATGAATACATAATTTATTATCAATCATATCCAAATATGTCACCACGATAACCTTTTTAGTTTTATTTCCATTTGCCTATATGTATTTTTACGCAAATGTGGCGTGGGGTCACAAACTACTTAGCTATTAGAAAAATGTGTTGTGACTCGAAAAAGGTTTAAAATTACTGCCATTGAAAAGAGTTTTCTTCGACATATTTAGTAATATTGATTTCCTTACAGAATACAAACTGGTGGCGTTCATCTCCCACATGGGTACATCAACACACGTCGGCCACTACGTGTGCCACATCCTGCATGAGGGCCGCTGGGTCATCTTCAACGACAACAAAGTGGCCTTCTCTGAGAATCCGCCCAAAAACCTCGGCTACCTGTACCTCTACGAGAGACTCTAACCTTCTTCTTCTTCTGTTGTTGATATTATAAGGATAAGCAAATTGTAAAGATAATTATGAAGTCACTGCTGGTTGTGTCTGTTGTCAACGTTGTAATTTTGAGCGGAATAAATGATATCTCTTGTACAACAAGTGTACAACCTCAGCCGTAGCGTATTGATTTTTCCAAATTCCTAATTCCTGGCACAGGTTTAGGTCAGTGGCGTGCACATTATTTCGGGCCAGTAGAGTAAAAAAGATAGCTGGAAATGGTACCAATCCTTGGAACCTGAGAACCCTTCGATTATTTAGGAACCAGAATCCTTGATGAACAAATCTTTAGAACCTGGAACCGGAACACCTTTCAAATGACAAGGTTCTATTCTTCTATTAATTTTGGAAATCATTGATTTATGTTTGACAACATAATATGGGCCTCCACAGAGTGGAGATTGTATTAACAGAATTTTGTTTTTTACGAAAAATGGATGTTAGCCACTTGCTCAACCTGTTAGTAGGTCCACCAAACACACAAATTCCAACGTGCTGTTTTACAAACGTTTTTTTAATGTGATTGAAGTTGTACAAATTGTGCAGTTTCATATGCTCCACCTTGTAAAGATATCTTGAAAAAATTAATATCTACTTTTTGAAAATGAAATAAGTAGGTATATTGGTATCATTCTAAAGTGGCCTGTTTCAACGCTAGCAAACAATACCACTACAACTTGCTTTTTCCGTACCCACTGCGCCACTGTAGAATTATTCCAGTATATTATTTTTTAAAGAAACTTAACTGAACCTTAGAACTGACAAGACAAAAGCTTGGACAGCAATTAGGGACACAATTTTGGGGCATGTTTAAAGCAGTGACAACTGCATCTCGACAAACTGTTCCATCATACCAGTTTAGTCTCATGCTCCAATCGACTCCCACTACCACCAGGGATCATCTTTGACAGTTCTTTGGTAGTTCTGTGATAACCAGATCATTACCACAGATCTGTAATGTGTACCTAACTGCTTTCTCTTGTATAGTATGGGACAGTTTTAAATAATACGAAACAGAATTGGATATAATATCCAGTTTATTTGGAAAATATTAGTGTAATGACCTAAACGTAACTATTAATGGGTACATACAAAATACAAAAACACCGCTCTTTTTATTCTCGAACATAATGGATGACTTCCCTGGTAACTCTCTTTATAAATAAAATATTGAATCAACTCATGCAGTATATAAAAATGCAGAAACTGCCCAGAAAACCATATGCATAGAATGCCGGAACCAGCGAGTCAGGCTATGTACACATCCCCTGAGGGTGAGAGAAGATCTGAAACGCTGAAACTGAGATGATTGGACTCCGCCACGAGAGATGTATGACCAAATCAATTATTGGAAAGCATGTTTTTGGAGATGACCATATGAGGCGTCTAATTACAAAAAGCGACAAGTCCACAATTCAATATTATCGGGAAACAACGTTTTTATGTTTCTAGCTTCGATTATTTGTTTTAACGTGAGATTTTTTTTCCCGTTGTATTCTATGTCGAAATTAGAACCAAATGGCAATTTGTTTCAGCCGATAAACTCTTAAATGTAATAAATATAGGCAAAATAAAATTGGACTTAGCGCTACTTGTACTTCACTTTTTAATTTATCCCGCATAAGGCACATATTTCCGTGGCACTGTCATAAGTTTACCAGATGCTACAGCGTGGGAGACGCCCTTTTCAATATTGAACGTTCCCTTATTGGTTGACTTAAACACGCGCGAAATCAACCAAGCTTTAAATAATATGGAACACGGACTTGGCGCTTTTTGTAATAAATCGAGACTTAAAATATTTTTTTTCATATGTCGCGTTTTGGAATTTATAGATCATTACATATTGTGTAAAATTATACAAAGAATATGTGCATATTTTTTTCTCGATTTTGATCAAATACGGACTTATCGCCTTTTGGAATTAGACGCCTCATATATATCATGTTATGTACCAGAGTTTGGCAGTTCTTTGGCTACATAGAAAAAAGGGACAATGTTCATTGTCAGTGGGATCAGGCCTCGACATTCAAGCATACAAATGGCAGAATACAGTCATGACTGAAGAGATATAATAATAAGGGGTGCTTTTGGATGGAGTCACCGTTCGTCAGAAAAAGATGTTTCAAATAGTATCATTTTAGAATTACCAGTAGGCAAGTGATGGTTTTGTACTTTGACATTTCAATTATGAATGACAGCATATCTATAAATATATTAAATACAATTTGTTTATTTATATATAACATTTCTTTTAAATCTATCTGAGATTTTGGGAATCTTCCGAATGAAGATGGTCGATTCATCGTAGTATGTATTGAACTTCCTCCATTGATAACGTTTCGTCGGATCCTTCTTGCAATTGGCTGGTGTCAGATTAATCATGAGACCTGGAAAGAATCAAACCAGACTTTTAGTTAGCGATAACAGTAATATAATATAAGAAAAAGAGAAATTGAAAATATAATGGTTATTTATGTCTTCAAGCGTGTATAGACTGATCTCTGGTTTTTTCTATTTGAGCACTGAATACCCGCTGACAAAAGATGCACGCATACTCACCAGCTTTCTGTGCCATGGTGACCATCTTGCCGATCTTTATCTGCTGTCTCCGGCAGAGGCCCGTGATCCTCTTGGGCAGCATGCAGCCGTCCGTCCTCACAAACTGGCTGAGGATGAGCACATCCGTGTGCTTCACATCCAGGTCTAGGGCACACATATAGCAGTGCTTTGTCTTGTCTAGTTCTATTTCCGGTTTCAGCATCAACGCTGTACGCGGAGACGTCACGGTGACACCCTCAATTATTATTTCCTTTCCCACATTGGTGGTACGGACTGTGAACAATAAACAAAGTATATAAGTAGTACAATAAAAAAGATAAATAATCTGTGTGTTAGTATTAATTCCTCGGTTATAATGCAGTTGTCAATCATCCAGACTGCAGATAAAGGAATTGCTTTCAACAATATTATGTCTGAGACGCATTTTGCAGTTTTTTGCACATATTGTTTGGCGAGGACAGGACTACCTGGAGACTGGTGGTTTTGGGTGGCCTCCAGGGAAGAGCGCTGGAGCGACCAAGTGAATAATCTGACTGGAAGCAACATTCACTCTCCCTGAGGATCGAAATAAATTTACTTCTGCTCACTACACATTCTTTTTTATTACTTATAATATGGTTTCAAGTTGAAAATGTGAACATTCGGTCTGCAGAATTCACAAAAATATTTCTCATTGGGTTCTCATTTCACGAGTTCTGTTACGCAAGTTGGATATTATAACGTTTACTAACAATAGTGTGGGAGAGGTTTGATTGTCATTCAATCAATTATCTGATGGTTGTAAGTATAATCAACTTTGTGAATTTGAATTTCCACGAGGCCAGTGTTGATTTTCCATAGTTAGAACTCCGAATAGTTTGTAAATGTTCCAAATTGTTTACGCTTTTAGTTTTGTGCCACAATATCTCCAGAATCACAAATGGAATATTGACAGACATGGTCATTGAAAAATACAAGTTAGGATTCATGATACCGCTCTTTAACACTATTAAATAAAACTATTTTTTATAAGACAAGTATTACTTACTCTCTTTTAATTGATTGACTGCTGAAATTGATATATTTCGCTGTATAATAGCTGGGCATAATAAACTTTTCGCAAAATATCGAAATCCTAACCTACATATTCCAGCCATCTTGACATCTACAAGAGCATAGACATAGACAACTTTTTAATTTTCGTAATTTTATAATAATAGTGTTGCAAGTAGGTATATGGTTTTTATTATTCCTAAGTTGATGCGATTGATGAGATGATTACAAATTTAATGTATCAAATAAATATTAAAATATTTTTCGTTATTACCCAACACCAGGTGATAACAAACAGATATCTCAAGGACTTCAAAGTCAAATTCGAATAATGAAAGGAGTTTTACCTACCAATAAAACTCTTATTATTCATGTTGACTTTGAAGTCCAGGTAACTTCTACCTGGTTCCTTGAGTCATATCATAATGAAGACAAAGGGATCCCAAACTCCATACATAAAAAATGGACGCGCGGGTATGACCAGTAAATAAAAACGGAGAAATGACCAACGACAAGAAAAAGGAAAATAAATTAGTAGAATATAACCTCACGCGAAGAAGAAAGAGCAAACCCTATCTCAAGGACTTCAAAGCCAATATGAATAATAAGAGTTTTATTGGTAGGTAAAACTCCTTTCATTATTTGCGGTTGCCATCATTAATTATCTATGCACTTGCCCAAACATAGTCTATGCTACATGTACATATTAAAAGTCTATTAGTCTATGGTATATGCTAAACACAAATATAACTCTTGACTGACATAACCTAAATAAATGCCTAATATTTTGAACCAATTCATAAGATCGAAATAAAAATACATAATATTACACTGAATATTAAAATGGGAAAAGATTCTGATATAAACACAAAGAGACGTCGAAAACTTACAAGTGTATCGACACCGCCTGTAGAAATTGTAAAACCGGTGGAAATTGACGTTTATCAGGTAAGTTTTACAGTTACCGACGAAAGTCAGCATTTCACTGCTAATTTGAATTTAAGAGTGTGTTCTTTTGAGAACTAACCAAATCCTAATGCGCCGCTAGACATTCATGCTTTAAGCGTCAATTACATTGAGCTTTTTTACGAGCTGATTATTGGCAAATTTATAATCTGCCTGTAAATTCGCCCAGTGTAATCATCGAACAAGCTAATAAGCAGGTTGTAAACACTCCACCGAGAAAAGTTGAAAGCCGGTCAACTTTATAAGCTACACGCCGGCTTGTGGGCGTATCGCGTCTGCGCAGTAGAGCGTGGTGGTGGAAAAACGAACTACTCATTTTGAAATTTACCTTTTTGACGTTTAATGGAAACATTATTATGGAGCGTAGCGACCTCCCGGCAAAAAAACGAACTACGTTCCGTCAAAATCGCTCGCTGGCTTGTGGCTTATCAGCGAATGGAAAATTTTGTGTGTAATCATGAAATCGCAGTAGCTGAATCGCCCGCTTTTAAATTTGCCAATAATCAGCTCATAAAAAAGCTCAATGTAATTGACGCTTTACCGCGAGCTTACCTGCGCAAACCTGGTTGTATCGGGAAGCCCGTGTGTATGGACGGGAAAACTGTAGCTCGCGCAAACCGAAAAGCACGGCCTGCGTAAAATTCGACTTGCTTGAAATTTTGGTTTGTGCAAACTCTATCTTCGGTAAAACTAAGTCCCGTTTCAGACGGGACACCGGTGTCGCGCTCGTATATAATAAGGAGGTCTTTGTATTCGAATAAAAGGGTCTTTGTATTATGTTTATGAACGCCCCGAGCTAATGAGTCAAAGCGTGTATGGTACACTTTTCCGTCGGCCACTACATCCTCAAGCCGCCGATACACATGTTTTTATGACCGCAGCCAGTTTTATGTTCTACTTTACATCGCGAAATTATGCGTTGACTCATTAGCTCTGGGCGTTCATAAACATAATACAAAGGCCCATTTATTCGAATACAAAGGCCTCCTTATAATATACGAGCGCGACACCAGTGTCCCGTCTGAAACGGGGGTAATACGTGTGGACGGGATACAATCCACGCTTGTTCTCAGTCCGTCGAAGGTTACGGTGTAAATTATACGTCTTAGTATCCAATAAATATAGTTCAGACAAACTTAACAATCTTGTATTCTTTGTGTAAAACCTTTTAAATTACCCTGCACGTGTCCGGAGTAATTAAAGACCAGGCTTGATGTTAAATTGCTGCCAAAAATCTCAAATCCCTACATGCTTTTCCAGTAGCTAGAAACCTAAGGAGATATAGAGTCACGCGTCACGGTGCTTTTTCATTCAATTAGAGGCGTGACCAAATGTAGTAACTCATATTATGCATTCTTAAATAATTCCGCCAGTCAGCCAGGCCTTCTCTTAAATCGTTGAGTAAATTTATATGGGAGTGTTTGTTTCTTCTTATTAGCCATTGTTTGGCGCAATTGGATCTGTGGCGTTTATTTATCTTTCTTTTAACTAATAAACAATAGAAAAACGCGTGTGACAAAAACAAATCGTCACTTACTGACATTGCTGCGATTCCAATAAAACAGGATTTTCATGACGACGATTCTGTCGTAATGAGGTTTGTGCAAACTTACTTGTGCCGTGTGGACATCACAAAGTGTTCCGTATTTTTTACACAAACTATACTGCACAGGTATGTCTAGCCAGTGCATAACACTACCTACTATAAATAACCCAAAAATAAGTAAGTAGTTATGTTACGTTTTGGTTTGGTTATTCAAAATAATACAATCACAAAAACTATATTATGAAGTACTCAATCTTTCCCAAAATCTTTTTTTCATAGCGAGTCGTAGCATTTGAGGAAGCCGAAGCAAAGCAAAGATCGGCTGAAAAAGATGCAGCTCTGTTTCACAAAACTTGCGAAGAAATTCGGCAATTGTTCTCGGAAATCGCGGAGCTCAAACACCTAAATACAGCGGAGGTTCGATTCATTCTAAATTATTAACTTAGACATTTATAAATTTCATACTTCCTTAACTTTCCATTCTATGGTGTTAAATCATATTAGGTACGCTAAATAGTTCAGTTAATTTTCACTTTATATTTCAGCTATTCCTGGAATCATCGACAAAACAATTAACAAGTAAAAATATGTATATTGGTGTAGTTCTAAAGCCACCATTTCTATTTTAAAATATTGAATTATTGTAAAAATGTGACAGCACACCATGGAATGGAATTTATTAGCACGGTAAGAGAAAGGTTATATTGGGTAAACTACTATGTTCACATCAAGCAGGAACATTTGGTCCTCCGCAGAGTGAGGATTATCTCAACAGATTTATACTAGGGGGACTTTGTTAGCCATTCACTCAATCCATCGAGTTTATGCTGTGGATCCAAAAACACTGAAAAGTCATCATTGAATCTGATCCAGTTGTGGGATTCGAACACGCAACACGGACTATGCGTCCACCTTTCCCCTGTGACCATATTGTTTCGCTAATACTTACATATATGTTGTTATTAAGTAAACCATTTATTAAACAGTCTCGAGAAGAGATATCCGGCAAAAGAATCCATGCGACACTTCTGCTTGTCACCCTAAAGAAACTGAACCGATTGGAGAAGTTCAGAACTAAAGCCGGACGAGACGCTCTGCACAAAGAGAAGCAGAGATTGGACTCCACGCATCTTCTTCTGCAGAATCTGTTATACGAGACAGATCATCTGGATAAGGAAGTCACTAAATGTCTGCAATTCAAATCCAAAGATGAGGAAATCGATCTGGTTCCAGTTGAAGAATTTTACAAAAGCGCACCTGTGCAAGTTACAAGACCGGTAAGTTCATTATGTACTATTACTATATCTCATTTGAAGATGTAATATTGTCATGCAAATTTAAATAAAAACGTGTAGACTACTAATTCTGTGTAATTGTAAATTCAAAGAGTTTTCAAGCTAAGAAATACCTTCGCTAATATCAATTAGTAAAATCAATCTACCAATAGGTATGTATTATTACAAAATCTAAATAAGTTAAATCTAGATTACGGATACATAGATGTTGCCATTAAATTAACAAATATATTCCTTAGCCGGCTCTCACATCTAAACTCGCCTCGTCTGCCGCACAGCCATAAATCAAACCTTCCAAGAACGGCGATCCGGTGTTGCATATGAAGATCGCAGCGACAGTCGCACGTAACCTTCGAAATATATAGATATTTTTGGATGCGGCGAGCCGGTATAGGAATGACCAATTTGTAAGCGTTTGTATGTGTCCTGATGTCTTCGACTCGGAGCCCGAGAAGCATGCAATTTGTCGATTTGCAACAGCAGGTGTTTTTTTCAAACTAAACAGTCGCATTCGACCAATCTGCGGAGCTCCATTTGGCAATGTGTGTTTTGTGAATAACGATGATGTCACATCGACGTATTCGACACGTTGCAGGCGAGGCGAGTTTTGATGTGTTTGCCTATTATGTTATTTTCAGGCAATTACCAAAACTGATGATCACCAACTCCGACTGGCCAGACTGGAATGGGAATTGCGGCAACGTCGCGAGCTGTCTGAAGTGTGCTCACAGCTGCAGGAGACAGCCCGCGGCGTCTCCTCGTCTCTGGCTGAGGCCAGGGCCCGTCTGGATGGTCTGGCGCCGCGACTCAAGGATGCCCTCGTCGCCGCTGAGCCTCTCCGCGAGGCCCTCGGGTTGAAAGCCTCCGCAGCTTCCTGCTCTTCCAAATCACCAGTCAATCTACTACCTCCGCCATTGTTCTTGCTGCACGCTAGAGCTCAGGCTTATGCGGAAGCCTTTGGACACCATTTGGTGCAAGTAGGTTGGTGATCTTGTCATTTTAATTGATTCTTGTCTATGCTTTAATTACACAAACAGCCAATTGTTGCGAGTCAACCTTATATAGGAATTATACGCAATGATTTTGCTACCATTTCGATTGTCCGAACGCTAGTTGTGATTAATTCATATCATATATTGTGTTGTAATAAAAATTATAAGCAAACCAAAAAATATCTATTAGTCAGCTTGTTGGATATATAAAATTTTCTCACTTCAAATATCAACGCAAACTGTTGGAAATATATTTGGACTATTTATTAGTAAAAGTTACTAATTGTATTTGCTGGCATAGGTATGTATCATTTTTGTTTTGTACCGCTGTGGCTCGGTTGGTAGAACGGCCATCTGTGAATCCGTGTGTTGCGGGTTCAATAAAGTGGCTAGGCTAAAAGTGTGTTTTTTTTTAAAAACATTTGTGTCATGTTTGAACTAATAGATTATATATACAATTCTATCAATATAAGTTTTGTTATAATTTTTTCAGACATGTTCGGAGACGAGGACGAAGCGCGTAGACTGGAGCAGATTGAACCTTCGCCGAATATCTTCAACGAATCAGATTCCGACGGTGACAGCAAAGAAGAAGAGGACAGCGAGAATAAGAAACGCCACCACAGAAGTGGTGCCAAGATGTCCAAGGAGGAGCGGGCCCAGGAAAAACTCAAAGCCGTCATCAAAGCGCATCCTCTCACTGTTCGGCTGACCGTCAGACTCAAAGAGGCTTCTCTGTCACTATCCTTCTCATTTTTGATCCATTTAAAGATAATCACAGTTCAGAGTTCTATCGATCTTCCGAAACCTGCATCGGGTGTGTCTTCAGCGGATGTTCTCAACAGTCACAGCGTCCTCCATGGCCTCTATCCTGGAGACTACGGAATGGACTCTCCTCATTTAGCTACCGGATATATCTTAAGGTCCGCCGGCGTGGACGGAGGTTTCACTCAGTTCATTCCGCAATTGGGTCACCCTTACATTTGGGCACAGAGGATGTGCGGATTAGATTTTTTGGCAGTGTCAGCCAACGACGCCGCCGGTAAAACAGCTAAAATGCCAAACGAACCGTGTCCGAATTTAAGCGGAGCCAGTGTAGAGAGTGTCTTGATAACTTTACAGAAGCGCCTCAAAGCTAGAATCAGTCTCATGAGAGAACTTCAAGACTTAGAGTCAGGAAATATTCCATCATTCGAAGGAACAGGCACGTCTTCGGTACGCCTTTTGGGGTCCTTGACTCAGTGGCAAGCTATCACTTGGGCGGATTACAGTCAAGCGATATCCGCAGCGGAAGTTATCGAAATGGGCCTCGTATCCCGTAACGATATGCTCTATCGAGCGATCATAACGAGACAGTCAGCCAAGCTAATAGCATTGGTGGCGCTCAAAAGCGACTACCCGAAACGTAGCCCTATATTCTCTCTCACATTACATTGGAACGGCACGCATCACGCGGGTACGGATGACGACATCAGAGACATCGAGAGGTGCGTTAATACGGACTGGTGTAATGTGGACGGCGACGGAGAGACCAAGATGAATCTGCCCGGCCGGCTGACACGACTGTTGGCGTGCGTGGACATCTTGCTGGAAGCCGTGGGATCCTCCGAGTTTCCACCTGACAAAGTCATGTTCAGACCTGTCAAAGGCAGAAACCGGATCAAACCGTATAAATATTTGAAACAGGGGTCTGGGGTGTTTACCCAGTATTAATTCCTGATTTAATTTGCATAATAAATTCAATACCATCCAAAATAGTACTGCAAAGCTTTGGTTATGATCTCATATGTATCTTAAGCTGGATTCATACTAGACTTACGTGACGTGTCGTGATGGGGTCTGACGTTATTGCTAGCGTGCACATCTATGTGTCGTGTTACTGATGCTATTTTGAATCATTACAGTCGTAGCTTTCGGTACGATAGGACGAAGAAAATGTTAGATTCCTATTGAGTGATTTTGAAGAAGACCTCGCATTTCTTCTGTTAGCTCAACTTATGGGGGGGAAAAAAAGAAAAGAAGACATTGGGTTCATCCCATAAATACACTAAGAGGGAATAAGGGAGAATTTCACTGTCTTGTGAAAGAACTCTAGGACCATGAAGAAAGATCTTATATTTTAGAATGAACAGATGAAAAGATGCATACACCATTTCGTCAGCCTATAGCGACAAGAGAAAAACGGCGTTCACACCAGAGTGTCGCGTCAGAGCGGTGGTGGGGGCTCTGATGCGATCGGAGTTTAGCAGTTTGTGTCACGATAGAATAGTATGCACGCCGTCATACAAAATATAGTCTTCCGATGTGCTTCTGATCCATCACAACACGACACGTAAGTCTAGTATGAATTCGGCGTTAGTCGACAATTGAATGAATACATGTGCACCGGTTATGAAGTTGCATAAATCAAATTCAACTATGCAATTGTAAATTTGACATAAATGTTTATAATATTCTGTAAATAAAGTCTTAGGCCCTCCTCCCACGGCGCAACTGAAATCTGGCGGAACTGGTTGGTGATGGTACTCATAAACTGACCAATGTGATGCTTCGCACACGGCGCTACTGAAGCCACTTGAAATAAAAATCACATAACCTCGAACTGGCAAACTGGACCATCAGCTGTTTTGTACAAAAACCGACAACACGCACGCTGCTGCGTTTACTCGAATACAATTAGGTTATTTCAATTTTGCTTATCTTGTACTTTTGACGTCTTGGGTTGTTAATGGTTTTTATAGCACGACACTATTGTTTGCAGCGCTACCAATTTTGGTAAGAAAATATGATTTTTTCCCGAATCTAATGATGTTCGTACCACTGTTTTACGGTGACTGGAAACTTCAGAGACGTCGCGTCTCTTCGCGACCGTTTTGAAGTCAGCGAGCCGCCATTGAAATACATTGGCTAGATACTGGTTGGAATTTTAGTTTCAGTTCCAACGGACATAAGTTGCGCCGTGGGAGGATGGCCTTATTCTCAAATAACCCATTACTATTTCAAAGGAGAATAGTCAGAATAGAAGAGTCAGGCCGGGACATTCAGATTAGATTATATTTTATATACAGAAGTCCATTGTTATTATAGGAATAAAATGCATATAATTTTGTGTACAAAGCAGTTTCATAATATTTTTTGTTTCACGCATACATAGGGTAACCTGTAATCTTTTAACCATGAATTAATGTGAAAATAATTTGATTAGACTGTTCACTCAATCAATTCAGTCTCACTTTGTATAGTGTAATATCAAATTGTACTTTCAGATCTTAAGTGAATTACTGAATATTTGAAGTAAATTATTCCACTATGTACTGTAAAAATATTTGTGTCAATGTACAATATTAAATAATTTGATAAATAACAGACTTTAATATATTTTTTTATCCAAACATGGTAGGTAAAATACAGTAATTGAGTATATAACATACCAGCGCCATCTTTAGATTAATAAAGCCTGAGCATATCCTTTTTCACAAGCAACGAGTAGTCCACTGTTCAGCTGTCAAAATCAGATCCCAGATTGCTTGACATATTGATTCGCCCAATTCAAATTGAATTATAAAAATTCTCAAATCAAATATATTAATAAATTATAAATAATATTATACATTCCTGTTATTCATCAGCTGTGAAAGTCAGACTAGTCCTTCACACAAAAACCGGTGGTAATATCGATTTCCAAAAGATATGTAGCATTGATTTATGCATTACATTTGTAGGTGTGTTAATGCTAGTGTATTATTTATCATCTAATTTATCTATTCGAATCAAACCATTCCCTGTGTGAACACGACAGACGCGTCAGTATAAGCACTCTATAGAACGATGACAGGTCATCCATAGAAAACAACGGCAGTGGCGGACAAAGTAGGATCAGTCGTGAATGTATCAGCTTTCTACTTGAGTCGGCAATGGACATACTGTACAATAATTATTGTATCTTAGGTCAAGATGCAAAGAATGTCACGAATCGCTGTACAATATTATACCCCGTTTACACGTGCATGGACTTACTGTTGACAGTAAGTATTATCGCGGCCATAACAAGAAAATGTATGGGTAAACATGTATTATCCTGCAGTTGCAAGCTTGCATGCATGAATCATTTTCGATCTGCACCTGCACAGTAGAAAGATAGTGGCAAAAAAACGAACTATACTCATTTTGAGGTTAACCGATTTTCACTACCTGTCAAATAGCATCATAAAATGACAACCCAGTAACTCTCGGGTGGAAGGCAAGCGCCTTACGCACTGCACCACAAGAGCCGCCGACATACATAACATTATTGTACCCAACATTTTCTTACCATATTTAGCTACAATACAAAATCACATTCTCTGATGTACAATGATATTTGTCAAGTTTGAATATTTTGACATTTCAACTTTGGATTATTTGTGTTCGAGATGTGAGTGGCAGCATCTCAGTTCAGATTATATTGGTGTTAAATGTCTGTGGCATGTCCCCATCATCCATACTAAAGCGCCCCCCCGGCCAGGATCTTTGGTGGCCCCCCTACTTATCGCTAAGTTTAAAGGCATATGTGACGCTTATCAGAAGCGTTTTCTAAATTATGTTAGAGGTAAAAGTAAAGGCCTTCAGTGTATTTTTAGCAGCTTTTTGTAGTTTTGGTACATCTACTTGAATTATGGAGATGTTGAATATAAACACAAAACAGTCAAAAATTTCACCACACAATCTCATGACGCGTAATAGTGCCGCAGGTGACTTTTTTATTATTAGAGCAAATTCGTGATGTGTTTATCTCATATATCTGATCTACCCGCCACGCCGGGCCCCTAGGCTAGAGCCCTGTCAGCCCCCCCCCCCCTTGTGGGGGCCATGGTCTGTGGTATCGGAAAGTCTTATTCCACAACCAATATGGTTAACTAGGGAGAGGATAGGAACATGTAAAATCTAGCGTTTTTCATATCATTAACTTCAAAGTTTTTGTAAATTAGTCAGACTTTTATAATAAATAAACTGACTGGCTGTGTTTTCAGGTAAATTGAAAAATTGGAAACTTGCTTATTAATAATGAAAAAATACTACTTATTCAAAAAATCTATTGAATTTTTACCTTAAAAGATTTTTTTACATGACAATAAACATTTACATTATTTTTCCTGTTAAATAGTCAACAAGAGTTGACACACTGTCGGTGACATAGATATACACCTAAAGTAAGAGAAGTATATTTTGTAGAGTTCCGAAGGTCACTAAGAAGTCTGCAGCCATGATATAATGAAGTCAGAGGGGGATATGTGCACTGTAGATCTGTGTCAGAATAAAATAAAAAGTATAAACGCAACATGAATTAAACTTTATTATGATATAAAATATTGAAATGTTACAAGAGTGAAGTGAAGTGATACATCACTCCTCTCTCGAAGTTTGCCTTAGTAGACTTATCAGATATGCATAGAAATGAAGCATCCCATCAAAATTTTAACCAACATACTCGAAAATTTATCAAATGATTATGACATTACCTAATAAAAATGACATTCAATTTTTTTATTTGTCTACAGCTATTCACATCACAAACACTATTCCCCTTTCTTGATTATTAATTTGTTCACATAAAACTGAGTAGACAACTGACGGGTTAATTTCCCGACTCACTCTTTCTGCTTCAACTTAAACTATCACAATATCTCAATTGTTATATTATGAGTTATGACTATAATCTCTGATATAGAAAATCATATTCTTACTTATTGTACTTGTTATAAATTAACCACTTGCGCAGACGCATCTAAGAATGGTCGAGTAGTACTTTTTACTTCTACTAACAATATATTTTTAAACTAGCATTTGTGCGTTGCAAAATGAGCAATTTAATGTTACCCGATAAAGGGGATTATAATATTATGATCCTGCGTAACTCACATATATATTTCTAGGCCATCTTGAACAATAATATTAAATATAATTCATACATCCATCCAAATTAAAACTTACAGCTCTGGATTTAAAAAAATAATAATCAGCTGTTTCACACATTTATATATTGCTTGTTATAATATATAGCTGTCCACCGCATTAATAATCCCAATTTTTTACATAAATATTTTTTCTGCAGAATAAAACTAAAACAAGTGAAATTTTGTCGATTAATTGATTGGCTTCACAAAGAGGTTTCAGAGCAATTTTATTTAAAAAAAAAAAATGAATATTAGCCATTTGCTCAACTCATTAGGTACACATGTTGAAAAACAAAATGTGAGTTTCAACGGTAAACATAGCACATGGGGACGCCGCATTTTGTGGCCAAAGAACCTCTGCGATTGGTGCGAGTGCAACTTCACCGAACTGTACCGTGTACTACAGTAAAACTTCGTTAATATGAATTCCATGGAACTGGAAATCGAAAAAAATTCGAATTACGAATTACAAAATGTATGGGGGAAAATTTTTTATTTTTTTTTATTTTCATTAACTTTGTTTCCGATCATAGATGTGCCTACCGAAATGGGTCATAAAATGTCGGGATTATTTTTATTAACTTCATAAAATAAGTAATTTTTGATGTTTTAAGAAAAGTCTGTCACAATTTTCAATGATTGATTGGCTCATGAAATAATGTACTTTATTACGATATATTGAATATTTTTATATGCCAGGACTCTGAAATCATTTCGAATTACAATATTTGAATTAAAGGTATGGTTTTATATGAAAATAATGTTCAAGGGACTTTTTTTTCGGGAAAATTACGAATTACGGCGAATTTCGAATTATCAGTGTTCTTACTAACGAGGTTTTACTGTAATTTTACTGTCAAAAATCATATAAAAATCTAAACCCGGGATTGAAGAAGTTGTAATACTGGAATTTCAGAATCAAGAAAAATTTGAATATTGCATAACCGGATTTATAATTAATAAATTGAGTAATGTTCTTACAGTGAACGACTATAACTAAATTGAAGTTAAAGTATCTTTAAATGGACCATCTTTCCGCAGTCACACAACAGCAAAAATAAAGAGTTACCAATCGGGTATTACCACATTCCATATTAATATTGAAGCGAATGCTGAGTCTCGGTAACATTAAAATGTAACATTAAAATGCAGTGTTGAATCACTTTAACACAAAAAATGGGAAAATAAAAATAGGTGACATCTAAACAGCTCAATATGAGTAACAATCACAATCGCATATGATTCTAGTTCTACGGTTATATATACAATTGTATCAGTATTCTTTATAAATAATAACAAAGCTTTTCTCATTCGAAAGCACTGGGTAACAATCGATAGCAATACTTTTAGTTCAAATAATTAAATATAATTCTGTTTCGAAGACTGTTTTGGCATCTATATGTGTATTTTTTAGGCAATTACTTAATCCAGGACATGAATATCAGTGACTCTCTGGCATTCTTTCCTCCTATTCCATTACCCTAAATAATCAGGATAAAGTGAATGGAGACACCTGCACACTTTTGTGCGTAAATAGATATTTTTGTCATATATAAATAAAGCTCTTTTCGGAAGAATAATTCTCTGCCGTATTTATGTTTAAAACGGGGACGGTAACGATTGGAGTGGGAGATACAATACAATGCCGAGCTCTACGGTCTGTATGACGATTGCGAGACTGCGCTGACAAGGTCACGCGCACCATATCAACATCAATGAACCGGCTAACAGAGGAATGTCTTATCATTCCAATAGGTTGCAGAAAATAGAAGCCAATGATTCATCAGTTAGATATAGTTACCAATGATTGCCGTATTACTCGGGTTGCAAAACTGGAAAGTGGCCGTGATGGATAGGGCCACGTCGAGAGTTATGGGAGAAAGCCTTTGGATTGTGGTACTCCCGATGGTGGTGATAAACAAATTCAACTTTACATTTATTTCACGAGTCGTGTAAAATGACACACATTTTGGTACGATTAAATATCAGACAACTGGTAATATATAAAAAAAAAATAGTACTACAAACTATTTCTACTCCACCATTCTTCATATGAGTCTGCTCATTTAGACCTTTTGCAGGCACAATATCGTGATTTAATAAAAACTAATTGAAAAATTAAAATAACACATGCATTAATTTCTGCTCTATGCTCTTTTAAACAATGAATAGTAACAATATGTGAACGATTATGATATTTAACGTTTTGTTGGGAAGATTTTCAGCTTGCTTCTACAGGATATCAGTTATTAATTAATATACCTCGGATTAATATACAATCGACACAATTTCATCGTAAAACAAAGTATGAAAGAGAGCTAATGTGATATTAAATGCTATATATTATTATTTATTATCTATAATTTTCAACTGAACACTTTTATTAATCAGTTAATTATTCGTGTAAGAATAGCCGAGATCCAATTAACTATACTTTCAGCTTCTTATATCGTCAACAAAAATAATGCTTGTACTAGTAATTCATTGTTTTAGTATAATATACATATGGAATTCGCGGAAGGGGCTCATTTGATACATATAATATATATATTTGTTAAATCACTAACAATGTATATTGCGATGAATCGTGTTTTTAAATAAGTATTTTGTACAAATCTAAAACGGAAGAGAACTGGCAAAGTGGAACATGACTGAAACACGTTTTAACCCAAGATACATTATTGGCTTATTTAAATACATATTACTATAAAAAGGTTTCAGGCATCAGAAAATATCATAAATTTATGAAAAAGCTTTCCTGATCCAAAAAAAATAAAAACCACAATGTGTTATGGCTATTCAGTTTTATGCAGAATGAGACACATTGATATGCCAAAGAACAAATAATTGGCAAATGGATTAAATTATCTCCACGATTTTTGACAAAATATATTTTTGCATATGAATGTAGTCAAAAAGTCACGTATTTATATAGACCTGATATTTTAAACGGAACTCAACATACGAACAGCTCAGCTAGCGGCCAAGTGTACAAACATAACTCGGTCGAAAGTCGGAGAATACCTGAAATGGAATTATCATTCTGATTATCAGCCTGATTATGTATAAAACTGAATAGTGATCGATAATATGTAAGTAAAAAATATTTAAATTAAATGCTTCGTACGGAGTGGAGTCTTCGCATACGCTGAAGTGGAAAATTGCCATCGACATAATATTACGTATGGCACAAATGCACAAATGCTCATCTCTCTATAAACCTTTTTGACAGAACGTGTTCAACCGACTCACGGTCCACTTTCTCATTCAATAAATTAGAATTAAAGTCTGATCATCTCATTCGCTACGGGGTTCTTTTTATTTACACCTTAGGAAAAAATATATTATGAAACATTTCTTTTTCTTTTCTTTCAGAAACTGCAAGGTTCCGTCCGATAGGTATATTTACAATTGTATTTTCATCATCTTCAAAAATAATAACAAGAAAGATTTTCAAAAAACACAAAAGACTAATAGGTAATAAATAATATATAAACATATTTTCATAACATACATTTACAAAATACAAAATACACAAAACGAAAACGGCACCGAACGATAATAATTTTTTTGTTGTAAATTTTATTAAAAAATTTAAAAAGGCTGTGAAGAATAAATATACCAAATAAACATGATCGTTTGATGGCTTCCTTTTAAAAAAAAAAAAACAATTTGCACTATAGCTTTTTAAAAATTTCGCATAGCACGGGGAGAACGACGCTGCGGTCTCCGCCCTTCGAAGACGAGGTTTCCGGCGGCGGGAGAGCGTGATATATTACATATACAAGGGATTAAAATAATCTAAGGACTATACAAAGTAATAAAGCTAACACAATCGGACGACTGGCGCGAGTACGACGCTACCGTGCGAGTTAAAGTAGGATATAAAAAAATATAACCAATCCGAATCGCCGAAGAAGCTCAGCGATTGTCTGGAGACTCGCGCTTTTCACGCCGGCTAGGGCTTCATGCATGCGGCCGACGCCGCACATATTATATTATATTTACTCGTATTTACAACAGCGCACGTCTCTGCGCAACAATTCACTAGGGATAATATTATAAAATCGTCGAGAGAATTTTCAATACGACCGAAGACTACGGGAGACTCGATAGAATTCAATGAAAAGGTTATCGCGTAACATGTCAGTAATTAAATTCGCTGAAATGTTTCACCGAAATCAACAAAACACTTTTAAAATTGAATACAAAAAAGACTGAGGGGAGTTTTTTTTGTGGCACTCCTCGTTCACTATTTACACACTTTCGAAGCGGCCCCCGTTGCACCGAGACTACGGACGAAACGAGGGGGGATCCCAGGTGGCCGTCAATCAAGAAACGTAGTGGTACATTAGCACATAGAAGAGCACGGCAGTCAGCGGCACGATATAGATCAGCGCGTCCAGATAAGAGCGTTTCGCCAGCCGGTCGCACTTCTCCGTCATGGTTCTCAATTCGGAGGCGAGGTGCGACCTGTCCAGGTTGACGTGCGCCCACTTCTCTTTGGTGGCGATGAGCTCCTCCTCGAGCTGCGACATCTTCTGTAGATCGACGGAGACAGAGCCGAAGGAGGAATCGGCCGCGGGGGACTTCCCCCGCTCGCCGTTCCACATGAGGTCGGCGGCGGCCATACTGGAGGAGATCAGGATGTGGCCGTCGACCGGGCGGGGCGGCGACTCGCAAATGTCTTCCGAGGACACGGACGCTTCCGATGGACTTTCGTCATCGGATGGTTTCAACTGTTTGTGCTCATCATCACCAGAGCTGCGATTCGCTTGACTGATTTTCTCTTCCAGGATCGACTGAATATCGGTCAGGGCCTCGACCTGTCTTATCAACTCTGCGGCTCGTCGCTCTCTCTCGGCCAGCTGCTCTTCCAAACTCTCGACTTGCGCTAGTAGTTTTACAATCTGATCGGCGGACGGGCCCTCATCGATCTGCTTCTGTAGGCCTTCGGCGAGCGCAGTAAGCCTCTCTGTCTCCCTGATACTGTCAGCTTCGGACTGAACCGCCCTCTCGAGGCGACTCTGCAGTAGGTCTCCCTCCTCTTTGTACTTGCGGTCGGACTCGTCATCGGACTTCTCACTCCCCTCCCCGGAGACCCTGGCTTCGAGCGCCTTGCACTCTTCTTCCCTGGCGGTGAGCTGGTTCTCGAGCGAGAGGATGTCGTAGGAGAGACGCTCTTTGGCCAGGGTGAGCTGGCAGATGTCGAAGGTGGAGTTGGCCTGGCCGGCCTTGGCCGCCTCCAGCTCCTTGGACAGATCAGCTATCTTATCGAATGCCTCCGCCAACTCATCGTGGAGATACAGCACCTGCTGGAACAATCCCATAAGCATTAGATATCATTCATATTTCAGAGCGGGAAAAGACAACCACAAATGATGCCCATTCTTCCTAGATAGATTTTCATGAATAAGTATGTACATGAAAAACCTAACCCTACAACGACTGTAGAGACAATGTAGACTTGATAGAAACCCAAAACCGTCCAGATCTAAAATGTAGTTATATTTTGTGAAACTAAATGCAACAAATATTGGTAATACCAACCACACGACGCAGGTAAAAGCTATAAATAGAGCAATAACTAAATAAATTGCGAGACAGTTACCGTTTATCACCATGTTCGATCCTAAGAAAATCATATTATAGGCCTCTACAGAAAGGATCAGATTTGATAAATGGATATTTGCCACTTGATAAATCTAATTAGGTCCATGCACAAATTGAAAAATGACACGTGAATTTTTCAGACCCGGGATTTGGATTAGGGAAGCTGACATGTTATCATTCGAGCATCATGCGCTGTTTACCATATACAATTGGTAATTTCTAGAATTTTTCATTTCAAATCGAGGAATAATTTACTTTCTGACTTCTACCATATTGCAAAAAACATTAATCTTAACATTCTTAACAATTATCAATTATTTTTTACAATTATCAAATTATTTTTTACAATAATTGTAAGTTTATCTTTGACTTAAAATAAAAAATATTTTTCTTTTTCATGTTTTCAGACACATATTTATTAATTAATACAGTTTAAATTGTAAATTATCAAAAAAATGTCTCAGATTGCAAGCCGCTTATAGAAAGGCTCAGTATAGGCTTCATATTAACCCAGTGCTCGTTGAAACATAAATCCAGCCCTGCTAATGCGTAACAAAAATATTACGATTTGAAAAATAGCGAAAACAATATTTCAATATCTTACTTAAGAATGGAAACATATTATTATTATCATTTCACAGTATCCAAACAAACCGCGGTCTACCTCCATAAAATATTGATTGCGCTTACCGTTTGACCATTGTCGATGGCCTGAGTGGTCTTGATGTCATCGGAGATTTTCTTGATCTGAGCTTTCAGAATTTGTTTCTTGACATCGTCCTCGGACACAACATTCTCTGGGATCAGACTATCGCTGAAGTCCTGCAACGCGACATCACTATTAGCGACACCCAAAGAGCAGTTTGACTATAACAAGAGGAGCCTTATGAAATTTTAGAATTAAAACACATTAAGTGAATTCGCATAGTAGAACTCCATTATAATGGTTTAAAAACAAAGTTTTTTTGTTAATTACAGTAAAACCTCGTTAGTAAGAACACTGATAATTCGAAATTCGCCGTAATTCGAAATTTTCCCGAAAAAAAAGTCCCTTGAACATTATTTTCATATAAAACCATACCTTTAATTCGAAATGATTTCAGAGTATCTGGCATACAAAAATATTCAATTTTCTTAAAAAATCAAAAATTACTTATTTTAAGGTAATAAAAATAATCCTGACATTTTATGACCCAATTCGGTAGGCACATCTATGATCGGAAACAAAATTAATAAAAAACAATTTTTTTTTTTTTCAAAATTTAAATATTTTTCTCCCATACATTTCATAATTCGTAATTCGATTTTTTTTTCGAATTTCGGTCCCATGGAATTTGTATTAACGAGGTTTTACTGTATTGGATAAAACTAAAAGCATGTATATGGATCCCAAGACACAATAGAAAGAGAGCATACATTATGTCCTTACTCTTTCGTTTACCAGTGGCGTACATAGTAGCATTTACTTAAGTATTTATTTATTTTTACATAATAAAAAGATCCAAACCTAATTAATGTATGTAGATGTGAACCTATATTATTTTAATTGTTCTCTCAACTATTTTAACACACAAAGACATTTTAAGTCCATAGAACTAAATCTTTTTGGTAAAGGCTCGATGACATTGAGCTACTTTACAAGCTGCTTGCTGGTGAATTTACAATCTGCTTGTAAACTCGCCCAGTGTCATCATCGAACAAGCTAACAAGCAGATTGTAAACAATCTACCGAGAAAGGTTGAAAGCCGGGCTACTTTATACGCTACTTGCTGGTGTGTGAGCCGGTCTGCGTCTGCGCAGTAGAGCGATAGTGGCAACCTCCCGGTAAAAAAACCAACTACGTCCTGTCAAAATAGTCGCTAGCTTGTAGCTTCTGAGCGAGTGGAATGTTTTGTGTGTCATCATCACAATCGCACTAGCTGACTCGCCCGCTTTTAAATTCGCCAACAAGCAGCTTGTAAAGTAGCTCAATGTGATCGAGGCTTAAACTAATGATATTAATCTGGGAATACTTCATACACTTCTCAAATGAGGACTCTGCATACAAAAATGGCACTTACTAAAACTTGTTTCAGTGATTTTTATAGGGAAACCGCAGAAGTCTACATCTGGAAGAAAATTCTACATCTTTGGATAAGACACATAATTTAAAGAATTATTACTAACCGCGTTATTTTGATTAGCAGGCTCTTCTTCTTCGAGTGTTCTGTCGAGCTGGTTACATTCTTCATCCACTTGAGTCCTGACATCGCCTGCTTCCAGATTCTCCTTGTTGCTATAGTACGTATCGCTTTCCTCTTTGTTCGTTTCCTCAGATTCTAGAATTATTTAACAAGGTTAAAATTTTCTGGTACCTTATAACATTTCAATGATTATCACTTTAGCACGTTTCCGTTATTATCATTGGTCAAAATCAGCACGTTAGGTATTCTTCACACTAAACATGATTAAACGGTTAGCGGCGGCTATCTTTAATTCTTGGTAGACATGTCGGTCAAATTCGGATATGTTCGTGCGATAAGAGTGCCAAGCGGATAAAACCGAACCAACAGAGGCGCAGTTAAAAGATATCACCTTTTGACAGTTCAGACGGTTAACTTTTTTACATAATTAACTACCAGAATACGTAAAGTGATATATTTATCACAATTAGCTCTTTTTCGATGTTAAGTGATACATTAGAATAAGCCTGCAGATATATGTATGATATAATTCTCACCGGAACTGGTTTTCTCAAGGACGAAGAGTTGCTTTTGTAAATCTTTCATTTTCTTTCTTTGATCTTTAATGCTATCCCAAGTTTTGCTTCTGCACCCCGCCTGTAAAAGTTTCAACCGATTAAAAAAATTAAAAACAGTACGCCCATGTAATACTTTCTTAGCTAATATTTAATATTAACTACAATTTTTAAATAAGTTTTGGATGTAAAGTGAAATAAAACATATTATGCTATTATTATGGGCAGTGTGTGTGGTGCAAAGGGCTGACGACAAATACCGATGAGGTGGAGTGACCGAGTGAAGGGATTTACTGGAAAACCGATAGCACCGATGATAACAGTTGCAGTGGATAGGAAGAATTGGAGAAGGCTAATCCAGAGATCTAATGTACCCTCCGCGAGTAGAATGTATCGCATTGTGATTCGCATGTCACTCAATGCAACTCGACTTTATCAACGGTAATCGATCATGAGAAAATCCAACGATCACACAACAGTAATTGGATGTACAACTTGTCTTGCACATGCGCACGAATATGAAATATCATTAGTAATGCTGAGTGAGTAATCGCAGAATCGCAAAAATGTATCAAACTATTTGGTTCAAATTATAAAATGAAAAAAGTCCGATTTCATTTTGTTACTGAAAATATTGAATTTTTATATGCCACGCTTTGCCTTTCGGGTCCGGATATTAGATTTGCATCTTGTACGATTTCAAAGAATACTCACAATCTTAAGCATTTCTTCAGGCAAGAGGGCTTGAACGTATCCGGGCAAATTCTGAATGGCATAGACCAGAGCCAATTTTTCTCGGTCGGCCAATTTCCTTTCGTTTGTGATCCAGTCACTTCTATCATTGTCCAACGGCTCCTCCTTGAAGCCGTTCTCACTGTTTTCGGCTGCCTGCAATGCACAAAGATAACCTCAAATTAGAAAGCATAATAAAATTAACTTGCCAGCCAGCGGCGGCTGCTCAAACACTCAAACATGAGTGCGCAGAACTTGTTGCAATTTTATAAAAGAAAACTTCACTAAGTGCATCTCGGAAGGGAAAACAGTTGAAATAGAACTAATTGAAAGAGCAAAGAGTAATGTAAAATAGGGACCTTGTGTCTGGGCAGGCGGTTATCAGGCTGCTGCGTGAGATCGGCCACTTTCTGCTTCTCCTGTTCCAGCTGGTGATGGGTGGCGGCCAGTTCTTCTATGCTTTCCTTCAGCCTCTGCTCCAGAAGCTCATTCCTTCCTCCGAGAACCTACAATCAAACATTTTCACTTGTCAATAATTTTTTTGTGAAAAATATGTAATGATCTCGAAATTTTAAAATAGTAACTGCATGTAACCAATACTGCCACATAAGGATTCGAAAATAATATGGCAACACTCACTCAAACTCACTCTAGTGCTTGTAAAAATTGTATATTTATTCATTCAAGTATCCTATTAACAATAGTGAACGTATTATCAATATTCAACCCCTCTGACATGTTTAACATATTATATATTATCTACAATTTGATTTTTTCAATTTTTAGACATTTATAGAGCTATTGTGCTTTATGCAGTTTATCCGAAACATCATAATAGGACCATGATAATTGGAAAGAACAGATCACCTGGACATCTTGATGTGTCCGTTCGGCGTAGGTTCTGAGGAAATTGCACTCGTCCTGGGCGGAGCACGCGGTGAGCTGCAGCGCCCCCAGCTGACTGGACAGCTTCAGCCGCTCCTCGTGTACAGCTCGCAGCGTCTCTGTCGACTTCACCTGCATAACCAAAACCACTAATATAGATCCATGTACCTTTATGCTACGTTCAGACAACATAGGTATCTATCAAATAGACTATTTAATTGAATTGAGTCCACTTTACATGTGCTCGCACAATTCAAACATTTTTTCGTAGACGCATGAAAAGAAAAAAATAAATATACATAATATATAAAATAGTTACTAGCGGATGGAAACTTTTGATATTTCAGATATTGTTTTATTAAGTATCACTATTAATAGAGGGACTGACCTCATAAGCGTGCTTGTCCTGAAGTACGTGCTGCAGTTGGGTGGGAGGGGCGTTGGCGGTGGCAGCGGCCAACTGCGTCTCGAGATACTGCACCCGGCTGAGCAGGTGCTCCTCGCACACTAGCGCCTTCCACGAGGAGGCCACCGCCCTGCGACAGTTCTCCACCACCTGCTGCAGAGAGTTCAGCTTCGCCTCTAGCATCTGCTCGCGCTGGACGGCATCCTAAATAAAACAATTATTTTACCTCCATTTTGAACAATCACGGTTATAAAACAAGAAACACAGGCAGCTACCTGAAATGCTGAATATTTGGTTATTCTCATATGAGAATTATTAAGGCATAATTAAAATACATACCAAATTTCAAATTGACTACCTAAACATACCGATATGAAAAATGAAGCAATACCTGTAGATAGCTATTGAGAACGCTGAGCTCGTCAATGTAGGAGCGGGACTTTAGCTCACAGCTGGATGACGCCTTGGCTTCTCTCCCGTCCGGCAAGAATAACCTCAGCATCGCCATTATGCAACCGTGAGTCACCTGCCCCAGCAAAATAACAACACTTGTATTTGACTACTTTGAGAACATACTTCATTTGGAATAAGTTCGGAAACATAGCTATAATTTTTCTTTAACCGAATGGGACTTACACCCAATCTAAAGATGCTCTAAATTAAAAAGTACATTGTGACCAAACTCACCCGACATGAATTTTCGATGACGTCGACACCG
This sequence comes from Rhyacophila brunnea, assembly GCF_057557595.1. Taxonomy (NCBI): domain Eukaryota; kingdom Metazoa; phylum Arthropoda; class Insecta; order Trichoptera; family Rhyacophilidae; genus Rhyacophila; species Rhyacophila brunnea. The sequence continues at coordinate 38,217,522 of NW_028232827.1, read as the reverse complement.
AATTGTACAATATCGCCGGAGCACACTTCTTTGCTGTTGTCAAATATCCGCTGGTTGTTGACAAAGGTTCCATTGCTACTTTTCGTATCCTGAAAACAAACAAACAAATAAACGCGTAAAACTAAACATATCTAATTCGGAGACCGACAAAATCAATTAAAGAGAAACAATGAGGGGATTTTTAAGAAACATAAAAACTATGGACACCAGAGGCGAATCCAAATGGTAAGGGCTATCGGTGACGTGGCAACTCCTCATATGTGTTAATATCATTGATAAGAGCTTATTGTTTGTATAAATATATTTTACATGTCTATAAATGATAATATGTATCTCCACCATTTCCAGATACTACAAAGCAATATAAAAAGTGACCACGGCTGCCGAGATAGTCAACTCTTGGAATGCATCATGGCATTTTATCACCATTTTTATTGACTTTGGGGTTAAGTGTTATATTAAAATAAACCTGATGTTAAAACATGTGATTTACAATCAAAAAAATAAACTAAAAATCAATATACCTACATGTTTATATAAAAAATATACATAATAGAATACTAACCATAAGGTAGAATCGGCCATTTTCAAACCATAAAGTAGCATGAAACCTCGACAAAACTTTACAGTCGAATATAGCATTATCCGGCATTGCCTTAAACTTCGCAACTGACCTCCCAATCTGAAAAGAAATAGTAGATTACAAAAGAATCATTTGATTAATCAGGCATTACACATTACAAATTGCCACGGTTGCCAGTACTTTCAAATATCCATCCACCAAATTCAGGCGGGACACAGCTACTCTTAAGACAGTTTAAAAAGTTGTGCGTGTAGATCACGCACAGTGCAAATCCGATCATTGTTTTAATTCGTTATGTACTCAGGCATTGGTAACTCACTTGTTGATGGTTTATCTCGAAAATCACCTGTTAAATGTACTGAGACTTGTCGATGGTATGACAAATTTAAATGGGAGAATGTAACATTCGTGTTGTGGTTAACATACTAACAGTGGCGAAGGCTCCATACTGAGCGATTATTTAAATCCTACCTTCTAAGAAAACTATATCTTCAAGTATTTATTTCAAATATACATAAATAAAAATATGGAATATTTTAAAATATTAAGAGTCATCTATGGTGTGAATTTGAATGTAGATTGGCCCGACTGTTTAAATTAGTCAAGTTTAGAATCAAACAAAAAATTACAAGCGAGTAGCGACATTTGTTTTTGTTCTTTGAATGACGATTATTGAGAGCATAATCGAAAATTGTTTTCTATACTTATGATGACTCATCTCTTCAAGCAAGTCTACAAATTTTGTCGCGTTTGGAAGCGCTCGAGAGACCCGCTTCCAACTCTTTTTGCAAAGTTTATTGTCTATGCCTGCCGCTTTAAGCAAATAATAAATAAATAAGATGATTTAAAAAAATAATGTCTATTGGGTTCAATCAGATATAATTATTAATTGTTTTTAAAAATAACAAATAATTGTATCTCGTGATAATTATTTAGATTAGTTCAGTCATAGACAAACACAATTTATATCGTTTTAATCAGATTGTTGTTCAAAACATGGTGGTATAGTTTTATTTTGTGAGACAATTCAGTGATTTATTGTGTTCTGAATGTGGATAGATTATCTTCTTTTGTACCCTAAGTCATTCGTCAGTGCTTTAAATACAAATTATTTGTAAAAATGTCTAGTTTTCCAATTGAAATTGGTCATTGTTGTAGTACGGATCAAATTTTAAAAATATCGTTTTCGAGTTTGACGTTTATGTGTAGATTATCTTATCGATTTCTTATTCGAATCTTTCAATTATAGCTATTGGAAAGAATTATTAATTAAATTAAAACGTGGGCAAACATTTTATGTTTTAAAAAAAATTCTGCAGAAAAACAGACGAATTGACTTAGAGTACAAATAATGATCATATTATAGTAAGCCTTTATATTAATTACCTACTGAAATATCTTGAAGTGTTTTGAATGGCAAAATGACAACAACGGCTTTTTTAAAAGCCACCAATGATGTATTTTTGGGCGTATGTTACGTGTATGAACGTTTATGAAAATACATAATTTAAACTCATCGCTCAATTTTATACCGTCGGTGAGGTATTGAAATTTCAATGATTCAGTGTGTCGTTGTCATTAGTGTGTACATATTATTATTCATCAGTACTAATATCGTAAGTATTATCTTCTTATTTCCTGTAAGTGTACCTTACAAGTGTGCTATTTTTCTCTGATCTCTACAGCCTACCTCTTCCCAAAAGTCACCCTTCGCCACTGACTAATACATAATGTCAGAGTATAATTAAAAAATTAATTCTATTAGGAAGTACTATCTAAGTATCCATCCAACATAATGATAATTTAAAAAAGAAATTATCGGTTTATGAAAACTAAAATATAACACGTAAGAAAAACATTTGGAAATCTTAAAAGTTTTCAGTTAAAAGTGCATTTTATTTTATTGAAAAGCGCTTTTCACAAATCATCACTTGGTAAGAGTTCAACTATTTCCATCTCCAATAATTATTGTCTCACATAACATATATTTACGGCACAATATTTTTTCATCGTATATCGAAAAAAAAGGGACCGTAAATAGAAATTGTGCCATAGTTAAAAAAGACTTTATAGTGAAATATAAGTGTACCTACTGTTTTTGTTAATATATTCTAGAGCAGGCTTGGCGAACGAACCTTTTAACGTATGCGTGCCAAAATTTCCCAAATATTATTTTTCAACTGTCTGACGTGCCGAGCAGTTATGGGAATAAATAGTTTTTAAAAATTCTATTAAAAAATGATGATATGATGCTAGATACCACTGACAGAATATAGCACACATACAACTTTATCACTTTTTTTCAATTACGCGATACATTTCGGTCCACCAATTTTGAAACTGTCTGCCAGAATTACTACTACTAGCTTCATCATGTTTTTGTTTCTTATTTGGTGCAGCCATTTTCTGTGGGTAGAAATTAAATTGTTGTGAAATGTATTAAGTAGTTTGGTTATTTATGTGGGCATTTTCGCCAAAGTTTGTACATGTTTGAAATTTGGGTAATATTATTTTTTCACTCAAATTAACCATTTTTATATAGCTAGCAGATTCCTTGTTCTATTGCTGAATTGGTGATAGCAATTTTTCAGCAAAATATTGATTAATACAATATTTATATCATTTTTATTATGAAATTGGGCATAATAAGTTTCCGTTCCGTGACTACGAAACTTAGCTTTTAAAACATGAATGAAACACTTTTTATCACTTAAAAGAGCTCTATTAGATTAAAAAAACCATACACTTCAAAATAAAACTACAAATAGTCAAAAAATATTATTGAATTTTAATTCTTGGGCACATTTCGTTCCCCTCCGTTACCCTATGTCTATAATGGCAGAGCATTTTTCCTTTAGTATTTGAAAAAACCAATCAATGTTCGTTCTGCTATTTTTTTAAAGACAATAATCACTTTTACTAAATTTTATTGGAAAAATAAATAAGTTTCGTTATTTAATAATCAAATGAAAAATAGTTAACGTTCAACTTTTTTGGGGACATTTTCGGAATGGAACGAAATGGTAACGGAGTGTAATTTGTAAAGCTTAAGTTACATGTTACCATAAAAACAAATTTTTGTTTTATGAAATTTATTTGAATTTTTTGATAGACAGATAAATATTCAACGTGCGTCAAAATAACAAAACAAATCAAACTTAATCACTAAAATAGACATATTTTATAATAAATTTCACAATACTTGTAAAATAAGGTAGGTAATAATTTTGACACACTATACATTACCATAACTTTATTTGGCATTTATATTATTTGTAACTCAGATAAAAAATATTTTTAAGCAAATTAACAATATATGAAAAAAAAAATCAGCAAGGGATTCAGACGCGAGTTCCTAGCGCGGCACGGAGTATATAACTTTTACGAAAATAATTATAGTCAAACTCGGTTATTACGATCTCTGACATAGCGAGATCTCGGATGTAATAACGAAACATTTGTTGACAATTGGTTTATGATTTTCGCCATACATTTAATTCTTTCACTGTTATAACGAGCAACTTATCGGATATACCGAGCTAAAATACTGTTAATGTGTCGACCGTTTTAAAACATTTCGACCCTAAGCAATAAAATCCGATTGGACAGGATGCCGCCGGGGTCGGATTACGTTTATGACACTAGTAAAGTGTCTAAGTACCTACCTTATTGGTGTTTCACCGACAATAATAAAAAAGTATCCACGCATATGGTTGAAAAATCCAAGGTTTGTGAAGTCCGTAGGTACCTACCAGCGTTAATTACAATAAACAACTTCTTTTGTAGTTTATGAATGCCATGCTCGTTTCGGGGATTTTTACGATGGTTTCCAAATTTTTTATTTTCGGCTTTTTGTGTAATGTGACATGCTCATTTAAAAATACCTATTCTCTGATATAACGAGTAACGCTTATAACAAGCAAATTCAGTCGGTCCCATCTTCCTCGTAATAACCAAGTTCGACTTTATGTTGTCTTGAAATTTAATTGTATTCATCAACATAAAATGTAGCTATACAGGTTGATTGTAATCAAGACGTACTTTTCTGACATTTCGTGAATACCTACAGTTCTAGGTATTAAATCTAATCGAGTACACATTTCTGTTAAACGTGACAAAAAAATACTTTTTCATACATTTTTATAAATTTCTATGCCTAAAATGTATGGAGAAGTTTTAAAATTTTGGTGGCGTATAACAGAAAGAGTATGACAGAGCCAGTGCCTGTCTCGCAATTATTTCAGTCTGGTGTTTTTTCTTTTCCTTCTGTTGTTTTTTTTTATCTCCATACTTTTATGTGCGCTATTTTTGCGTATTCAGACATATCACATACTTTTTTAATCTTTATTATATTATTATATTATAGTCAGGTTATTTTTTATATTTTTTAATGAAAATATTTTTGTTTTTCATACGAACAGACAAAATAATTTTTTTTATAATCTATGAAGAACTAAACACACACTGTAAACCCAACTTTATGCATGCCATTTCGTTACTTTTACATTCCACATATACGTTACCACCAATATAGTTTCGGAGTGGAAGTAACGGATTCTGTTTCAGAAGTGTTTGAAGCCAAAATTTAGCTTAGTTTTATTGTTAAACCTGCGATATGTTTTATTATATCTGTAGTATGAAAGATAAGCTCCATATGTGTAGTATGTGAAATAGAAATATGTGTTTTCTTACCTTATAAATCGTGGTAACAGTAGTGGAACTTCTTAAATGACCAACCCAGAAAGCAACCTGTTCCGATAGCGATACCGACACACACCAACAATTTAAAGTGTACATGGCGATCAGTGTTATACAAAAATGTTGCTACATTAAAAAAAAACATATTTATAGTGAAAATTTTTCGCCTTCATGCTAAAATCGTGGTAACGGAATGTGGAGTTCCACTTTTTCAAATATCCTGGGACACACTTTAAATGTGATTTTTTTTCAATATTGGTACAAATTTACGAAAAAACTATATATTTTCCAAAAATATATAATGTAAGCTGTTGAAAACACTACGAATTTAATTTTACACACTCAAAATTAATGACGAAATCAGACTTTGTTTATTTGAATTTATGGGTGGGACATGGTAAAAACGCACTACCTTTCGATCTAAATAATCAATTAAAAATATATACAGGTCAGATAGTTGTATTTAACTGATTGAATAGAGTAAATTAATAAATTTGCATGTTAAAAGTACATAACTTTCCAACATTTTATAATATAATAACTATGAAAAAATCAATCAAAGTCATGGGACATGCCAAAAACGCAATGTACAAACTTTGGCGAAAATGCCCATGTACAAAGTGACACCAGAATTGCTCAGATCAGATGAGGCATTCTCTCGCTACAGTGCTTTCAAGCATTGTAAATCGATCAAAATTAGGGGCTCGCGGCGCAGCATTCCCCGCCGCCTGATGAGGTTAGTGCGATAATATTATATGTGACGCATAAAGTCTAAGGACCGAAATATGCAAATTATATATTTAAATTAAATGTAATGCTTATTCTTGAAGAATATTTGCCTGCTATTTTTATACGATGCGATCGGTCGTTCATTATTATTATAGGTTTTTTTCTCTTCGAACGTGTGCCATGCAAAATCATCTCGTGTGCCAGTGGTGGCACGAGTGCCATAGGTTCGCCACCACTGTTTTAGAGGATTTTTCTTAGGTTTCATATCTTCAATAAATAATTGTTATCTTCAAATTGTTAGTATAAGTAAATATCCGTAGGAATGTATTTTTCGTATCATTTTAGAATGCCATGTTACGACTAAAGTGCCATTTTTCAAGAGACAACATTAAACCCAATTATTCCAGTCCAAACACGGATATTATGGAGAATAAAAAAGCAGCTGGATCCATTACACACTATGAAGCAAAGAAACTGGAGTAATAAACATGCGAGGCGTGAACAAACTTATCATAAAGAAGAGAACTTCAGGCAAAAGGCAAATATCGCGAGTTGAAGAATTTGAGGAGATGGTTTCATAAGAGCAAAACCTCACTATTAGGGTCAGCGGTTTCGAAGGTGAAGATTGCAGTGATGCCAACAAGACCTGATCCATAAACGCACAATGCAATAAAACAAGATTTCAATGATAATTATTTTAATATGGACAATTATTTAGAACCCTCATCTATCCATGCGGCATCAAGTCACATTCAGTACTTTTTCTGATATTTCAGATTTCTGCGATCGTTTCAAATTATGTATGTTCAACAAAGAATAATGCAGTCTTATATCACGTGTATAAAAAAATATATCTTTATTTACTAAATATAACAGTAGAATTACAGGAAACAGCCGATCAATGCAAAAAAAGTGGGATGAATGTAGTATTTTAAAATTATTACAGAAACGGTAAAAAGTGATTCGCAGAAAACAGCTGATTTGACAGTTCATAGATAATAATGGAATCAAATGACAGCCGGTTTAATTTCCCTGATGCTAAAAAAAATAAATGATGAGACTACTTATGTTTTACTCAAATAATTGTGTTTTCCAAATTCTCTAGTGTTTATTAATGACGAACCAAACTATTACAGACACTGACGAGTGATTAAAATTGAAGCAATATAACACCATGTTGAAACATCTTCATTAGGTTTGTTTCCTAACTTTTTATTTAGTTTTTTCTTTAGATTTCTCGTACTTAATGGGCTAAATTCAAAACTTTATAAAGAACCGTAAATCTAATTTTTGGCTGTTCTAAACATAATTTGAACGGTCATGCAGCATCCTGAGAGATATCAACTTGTGCGTCTTAAAATGCAAGTCAAAATTTCCAGTCAAGTCAAGTGACGCCTTGACAGAAAAGAACATACTGGCTCAAGAACATCAGAGACTTGTTTGAACCCAGCACCCGCACGTTATAGTGGCAACAAATGTAAAAATTGGCAAAAATCATAGCCATCGTCCAATAGCAAATAATGTCACAGAAAAAAAGCAGATTTTTTAAGAACATTTTCTTTATATATATAGACTAAAAATATATTATGAAAAGAAGAGAGGGTTGCAGAGGCCATTCTCTTGAAAATTGCCTCTGTGATGAGTCCGAAAAGTGTAGGAAAGAAGGAAGAAGAACACACGGTGAAACCCCAAAAATCTATTACCTATGATAATAAACAACCGTGAAAGTCTGAAACATAATATGAAAAAGAAGCTGACACAATAGTAATAAAGGCTAATAATTAAGTCAGCTATAAGTCATTTGGCATTGCAGATTGATTTGTAGCAGATTTCTGTCAAAACTGTCAAAAACCTTATGCATAACAACAGAATCAATCTCATAAGATAACCATTAAACTTATTTTATTATTTACTACATACAATGACCATTTTGAACACGACACATGGTCCAACTTGTACCGCAACCAAATCATTCACATAATAATTTAACACAAGACCTAGCGAGACAGCTGGCTCTGCTAGATTAATAATATAATAATACTGTTGAAATTACAACTGTTTTTTGGTAGAGTAAATAGTAAATGATATATGACGAAACCATTAAATATTTTCCAAGACGAAACCTCAAAATTCCTCGGACTGACCGGGTGACTAAAATATTGATGTTAGCAATCGAATGGGAAAGGACTGAGAAGTTCTGCATTGCCCACATTATGAGAGGACAAAAGTACAGCATTCCCAACTTGCCATCTAAGGAAAAATCAATGGTAAGCATAAGAGGATGACGCCACAGTTTATGGCTTAAGAACCTCCGTGATTGGTGCGAGTGCAGCTCCACCAAACTATTCCGGGTAGCCGATGATAATGTAGAGATCGCGCTGATGATGTTCGACCTCCGTTTGGGGATGGCACAATAAGAAGAATTAAATATTTTACTATAGTATCCCATAAAGTCTCAAATTGCCACTTATTACCGTTTGGTTTAGCAATCTTGATCTTATGCAACAGTATTATTACACAACAACACACAAATCTCATTTTAATGCACATATTAAATAAGTATGTATAGTGAATGCAATAATCTCGAGTAGCATTATCAGGGCCGGATTTGAGGACTAAAGAGGTTATAACCAAGGGTTTCTAAATTGGTAGGGACCCCCGGAGCCTGAAAAATAAATTGAAATAATGCTGTTGGATGCTGTTGAATCATCCCGCAAAAACAAGGTCAAACATACACAATTTGTGGACGAATCTAATAACATAATAGGTATTTATATAGACGAATATTTTTTTTCGCCAGACCCAGGATTCGAACCTGGGACACATGACATAACAGGCTGACACGTTACCTGCCCAGCCACCGTGTCACTTTTCAATGTGTGTTAGGACTCAGAGTATGGACCTAATAGGTTGAGCAAGAGGTCATCATCCAGTTTTCATAAAAACAAAAATTCGTTAATACAACCTCCGCTCTGTGGAGGCCCATATGATCTTCTTAGGATCTGACATGTCAAAATATTTATGATGAGATTTTGTGGTACATTTCAGTTGTCCTTTTTACAACTAAAACACGGGTAATAAAAAGTAAGATTGAACAAATATATAATACAGTACACTCTCAAAAATCCACCGCTTGATTATCCGACAACTACTATAATCCGCCGTTATTTTTACTAGTTGAAAGCACAAAATCAAGCTCTATAATTCGCCGGTATTCGATTGTCAAATTCAGTAGTCCGCCACGTACAAGTATACAACGTAGATGAGACAGGTTCATTTTGTAAACTTCTCTTTCGTAAAACGTACGTTCATCCAAGGAGGAAATTGCCCAAGGACCGCGTCACAATTATGCCGTACTCCAATGCAACCAGGACACACAAACTGAAGCTTATGGGCATAGGGAAACCCAGGAATCCTAAGCCATTCAAGAATATCTGCCTCACTGAACAACTGGTTGTGTCAAGTGATTTACTGTTTAATATTTAGTTAATAAACTTAGTTTATAAATATGTATAATTTAGTAAATAATTGATTTTGATTATAAATAAAACCGTAATCTGCTAGTACAAATTTCTTTTACGTAAAAAAACCATTTTTACGAAATACCTGTTTTAATTTTTACCATACCTATTTTGTATGTATGCACTATAATCCACCACTTTCACTAATTGGACACTCGTCTGGTTTGTGGGGTGGCGGATTACCTACTGAGAGAATGCTGTAGTTGATCAAATATGCCTATAATATGAAAAAATAACATTTTTTAAATTACATTGGGTTTTTTGGGGACCCAATAAGTACCTAGTATTATTCCAGGGTACCCGTAAGTGTATAGCTAAGTACCTAAGTATTTTTGAATAATTGAAACATATTAAGTAATTAGTTATGAAGGGCAAGTCCTACACAAATTATTTAATTATAGATATGTTTCTTTATGAGTTTAGAACGATGTTCCATTGCGCCAATTGCATAGATGTTTTAAAGAAATGACAAAACTTTAAAACAAATTAAGTAGATATTATCACAATAATTTCACTTGATCTACAAATACATACAATGTCAGATTGCACAATTGAGATAGAAGGGTTTTAGTATTTTGGGATTAATTAATTGTATAGTCAAAACATTGACAGTGACAGCTAGTAAAAAACGTAAATAAGGAAAGTTGAATGGTGATAAAAACAAAACACACCTTAACAGGTTCTGCCAAAAGTAACGTCCTCTCCTCGAAGGGGTGAGAGTTTTCCCTGCAGGTGAGGACCGCCTTGGCCACGGCCAACGCGAAAGGCTCCGTTTCGGTTTGCGGGTGGGAGGACATCGTCAAATTGTTATCGCTGTCAGGGCCACCGTTCGCCCAATCCACATTTGCTACCATCTCTTTGAGCTAAAATGTCAAAATTAACACGACTCAATCGCGATACACTTTCCACTGAACACGTTCAACACGCATCACGACGATCAAATCCAATGAATTACGATGAAATATGATTCCTATCGACTGTATATGGGCAAATGTACGGGGTGAAAGAATAATATAATCGCGGAGATCGCATGAAATGTAACATCACCAATATGTTGTTTTGACGACATACCTCATTTTTTATCTTTTTTCGCATTCTTCGTTCGGTTCAATCGACATTGACTTCAACATTTATAAACATAAATGTTAAAGATGTGGGTGTGAAACGAGCCACTAGATCTGGGAGGTAGCAAAATGAGCGCACACAAATCGGACATTTGTTATGTTAAGATTTTCATTTGTATTCACTTATTGCCATGGTAGAATTTTTTTTCTTATGTTGTCATTTTTTTGTTCCTATCTTCGGTGGACTTTCACGACAACGAGTGCCTAAATATACCTATAATCTATAATATTTTCATTTGGCCACCGTATCTGAAGAAAAACAAATTAATTTGGTTCACAATTTAATAAGGTTTAATATAGGTACCTAGTCAAAACATAAATCGAATGTATTAGGTATTTAATTTAAGAAAAAAAAAATTTTGAAGTGTCCTAGTATAATAATAAAAAAATTGAACACTAATTTATTAGGTACTGGAACGTATTCATTTAATTATACTGGTGAATTATTATCAAAACTACCTTTATTTTAAGGAATAAAGTTTAATTGTTTATAGTTTTTAAAATATAATAAAATAAAGTTAGATTCCTACCTATCCAAATTAGGTCTTTTTGTACGAGTGTGGCGGAATGGCTTTGGACACTTTTTATAAATTACTAAAAAAATTATCTACATCATATACCTACCTACCTAGATAATTTCATTTTTAAAACGTTTTCCTAATATTATAATTAGGTAGGTATTTGGTACAGTGACGTCCTATGCAAAGTGCCGCCCTTAATCAGACTTAGAATGCCACCCCTTTCATTTTTAGTCACAAATTGTATACTTACCTATAGAGTTTGCTTACAAACAACAGAATTTATGTATTGAAAATCAAAACACGTAAATTTTATCAAATTAACTGCTGATGCAATTTGATCAATACGATTTTATAAGAATTTAAAATGTACTATGATAGGACTAGGTATTATCCCCCGGTTTAATTATTAAGAAAGTTGGGAATATGTTTTTTCTATCTGTTTTTCTGTTTTACCGACAGATTGTATTATGGTAGTGTCTATTTGAGACGAAGCGCGGCGCTAGGTGTCAAATTTTCAAACGTCTCATTTCTCAAAAACATTTTCTCCCTCTGTCGCCAGTTTGAATAAACGGATTTGCGAAATTGTCCAGTTGTGTAAAGTGTCGTTTGTGTTTCGGTTTTCCATTGGATTTTGGATTTATTTTAACTCTTTGATACCTGTAAGTAACCATATTATTTGTAATCTGAATTGTAGTCATATTTTAGCCTTTTTTATGAAGTCCGAGTGCCAAACTTAACGAAATTCTCACGGAACAACATCCGTCATTTTCCCAAAATGGCCGTTGTGACGAAATATTTGTGTGTTGAAGTAATTAAACTCTCAAAATCTATCCCTACGAAAGCCTTCGGTGTTGTTTATATGGATATATCCGATCGTTTGTTAATCTTTTTGACATTTCTAATTCGATTCCTGCGCCATTCCTTTCTTGCGGGCTCGCTTTGATGACACATCTTTTAATCGATCGATTTTCTGACGTCTGTTATTCTCAGTACCTAGCAGCTGTAAGAAAAATCTTCACGTATCTATTCGACTTTACTATTCTTCTGTCGCAATACTGATTTGTGCATAGCCGTTAAAGGTTTCGGAAAGAGTTTAGTTTCTTTTAAAACGAAATTGTACAGCGAGTTTGCAAACTTGACTAATCGATTTGGCGATCAATGCGCAATGTCCAAGTCCATTTATTTGGTCGTCATTTCAATATCCATTTCAACTAGCAAGGTCGATATTCGGAAATTATGTAAATAACAATTTATTCAAGATCAGAAAACACATAAGTTCGTAGTTCCCATATGAATACAAAGTCTAATATTTCTATAATGTTAAAATTGTCATCTGTTTGGATACTGTACCAAATCATGTATAAAAAGTTAGTTTTCTTTTTACAACTACTTACATACGTAACTATAATATTTTTTTCTTGTAATACTTACTAAAAAATCTTCTCCATTGCCTGGATTATGGATCACTGTATGTCATTCAATCATTGACAATAATTGTTTGTTTTTTTTTATTTTGTATTTTTTTTGTATTATGTATTCAAAAATTGTATCATAAGTTACCTAGGACAGTATTGTTTAAAAACTATTGACAATTTCGAACATGGCATTGACGAATAAATTGGTATTTATTTATGTACCTATGTACTCAAGTACCTAGTTTATTATTAATTTAAAAAAAAACACATTTATGGCAATATTTGAGATACTATTCCCTGGATGACAGCTGCTGTCAAATTTGCTTACACAGGTAGGGTAGGTTCCTTACCCATATTGTTTTTGATTGGACATCTACCCTAATTATAGAGTTTATTATAGCCATAAACGACTGGAAGGCTATCTAAATGTGGGAGAAATTACTCTTAATTTTAGTATTTCGTTTAAAACATTAAGTACCTACCTAGATTATCAAAAGAATAATGCAATGCAAAATGGTGGTTGAACTAATTTAACACAACAGATTTTACGTAATATTTCATCTTAAGACCCAAGTAATCATGGTTATGCCGCATGGCCCCCACACTCTGAAGTGGTCCCCCAGGCCAGGATCTTTGGTAGTTCCCCCCCTACCTATCACTGAGATTAAAGACAGTATGGCGCTCTACAGTAACGTTTTCCAAATGGTGTTCGAGGTGAAATTAACAGTAGTAGATATCTATTTTAGTATATTTTTAGCGATAGCATCCATTTGAATTATTGTATTGTTAAGTATCGACGCACATCAAAAATTGCATCGCATAACTACCTACATGTTTTAAAACCATAATCAACATTAACATTTGAAGTAAATTAGCGCCGCCGGCGATTTTTTTACCATTTGGGGTCAATTTCTGATGTGTGTTTATCTCACTTATCTGATTGACCTACCACGCCGGGCCCCTCCTGAGCCCGGGCCTCCAGGCTAGAGCCCTGTCAGCCCCCTTGTGGGGGACATGTTATGCCTAGACCAAAATACATTGGATTTATGATTCCCGACGCGGATTGAACATAGACAAAAATGTTTTTGGCCTAAACTTTCAATGTTTATATTTAAACACGAATGGAAGGCGGTTTTATTTAGTACGGTCCTGGAAAATATGTGCCAGAAAAGTACACCTGTAATGTGATATGAATTGCAGCTAATTTAATCATTAGTCATGGTGACCTTTTTTCAGCTTCATTTAAGTGTAATTGGATCCAAAGTGTCGCTATTTGTAATCTTCCTTCCTGACAGAAGGGTTACCAACCGATCTTCATCTTCGCAAATCGTCAGTTAATGCAATATACTTTGTTTAGAACGGATTTCCTATTTATTTATCTGTGATTACCTCAACCGTGCCTCTGTGTTGTAACAAAGGTTAGCACGTGTCCATAGCCTTGGTGAGTGTTTTGTGTATTCCCATATTATTACCTAAAAGTATGTATAACTTCAATATAGGTACCTATGTGTACATATTTGGAAGTAATCCAGATAGCTGTATCTAAACTGGAAAACCTGTACTCCGCCACTCTGAGGACAATTATTAGAGAGAAGCCACTTCAGTCAGACCGGACACTTCCACGTCCTCTTCGTCCTTTGATTTTTCTGATGACTACCAATCTCTGGATCGTTCGGGCGATATGACCCAAGAAACGTAACGTCGGGAGTCGTTTTTACCTACTTCAGAATAAAGGCGTTTGTGTGCTAAGGAGCACCTTCCTCCAGCCTTCAGTGATTTTGTTTCCACGCCGTAAAGACATCGTAAAATGAGAGGCCTAGCCATCGTACTAGACGTCATGGCTATGTTATTAATCTTCGTCTTTCAAATCCTGTTTAGTCTAGATATGGACTTTTGCAATCCCTATTCACATAGTTAGGTTCACGACTACTATAAACAGTCATGGACGATTTCCAGACATGTCAGTGTCATGTTTGTCTTTGCTGACTGACTTCGATCAATCTTTTATCATTAATTTAGTTTGGATAATGAACACATCGATGGTTCGTTTAGTGCAAAGATATCGTATGTCCAGTTTAGTATGTTTTGAGGAAATCGAAGTTTAAAATGTGACATTTATATAGAGATATATTATTGTGTATTTGAATGATACGATATCTTCTCAAATATTTTTTCGGCATAAAGATATGATGCAGACGAACATTTTGTGTATGTTAACTCAATTTTGACAAAAACTGGACATGCAATATCTTTGCACTAAAATCTAAATTTTCTGTTGTCACCGGACCAGTGGTGCAATTGGGTTTTGCCCATTGAGATCTTGAACATTGGTTATTCCAAATAAATTCAGAGATATTCAGAGGACATCTTATTTTCTATGTATATTTAAGTAGATACCTATATATTAGATATTTTATATTATGTTAATTTTATAATATGCGCCATTCGTGTCGGGCAGTTACTCGTCACTGATCTAGATGTAGGCACCCAAGTTATAATAAAAGGCGTGTTTACATTATCTTATATTCTAAAATTTAAATAGTATTTTCTTTGAAGTAGCTTGCACGTTTTTACGCAACAATACCTGCTTATTTTCACTTCATTCATTACGTTTTTGAAGTGTATGTAAATAAGTTATGTGAAGGTGAAGATTGGCCCAGTGCCATGGTAATGAATGTGACCAGCTCAAAAGTCTTCGGAATCGACGTAATAGAATGCTACACAATGAGTGATTTGACAGTTCTTCCAGCTTTCAAAAAGCTGTCACTCGGCTTACCTTAAATTATATTAATGACGTTCGTTGAATTTATGATGGTCGTATTTTAATTTGTCGTTGATTAAATTTAAATCTGATTATAAAATAATACGTCAGCTTTATTTTCGTGAAATCGAAACGAACCGGTTTTAGATAAAACATAATATCTATATTATATTTTTATATTAAGTATTATAACTTTTAATAAAGAATTAAGATTCTAAACCAGTGGTTCTCACGTGAAATGTAACTGTGGCCGCACAATTGACATTGACAGTTCTATGGAAACGTTTGGTGGCAGCACCAAATTTCACTTTTGTTATGATTGAAAAAAATAAACCTAAATTTTATTTATTCAAAAAAATATATCAATTTATTTATAGACAAGTACATTTAATATAAGACATTTAAACATTTTAGTACATAGTTATCTATTTATTTAAAAATAATGCAAATGGTAATTCCTCAATACTATTTTTTTCAATGCGAGCCGCATGGCTGCTTCTAAGTTTACATCTGTCAACTGGCTTCGATATTTGTTTTTTATGAAGTGCATTACACGGAATGATCTTTCACAGTATACAGTAGTAGGAAAAATCGACAATATTAATAAAACAATAATTGTTGCCAATTCTTTTAATTGACTTTATTCTCAGAACTAACTATTCCACACATGATCTCATCGCAAAAAATCACATTATGGATCATTTGAGCGTGGAAAGAAATTTAAGACAAGTCTGTATTCTGTGTATGTCTAATCATCTGGTGGCCGCACATGAGAATCACTGTTCTAAACTGTTTACCGTTATACTTACTTGTCTTTTAATATGTATAACTTATACTAAATTAAGTACTTATGCATTTTTTTTAACTGTTTCGGCATTTAAAACATTACCTTTCTCATCCTCTACTTCTAACAGTATAAGCCAGCGTGGATCTTAGCCTACTCCAGAAACCGCCTGTGTCTTGAACTATAATCAATTCGTGAGATTCGTCGATAAACCGATGCTAAGGCAGGTCATCTGTTACTTGGATACCACTGTCTTAATTATTCAACGGGTTATCCACTCGCCGAGCGACTTTCCAAAGCATCGCTAATTTAGCAATATATATTATTATAACGATATCTTATCAATTTTTGCAAACTCAATTACTCATTGGTTTTAGAGTTGCAGGAGTGAGCGAAAGAGATGATGTGAAGTGTTCTCTGTACACTCTCGGCCGAAACAGAGGAGTCAGGAGTTGGCGCTGGAATAATTCCAAAATGTTGCAATTCATCATTCACTTTGGCTAGGCGCGTGACGTCACTGTTCTGGCATGGCATCGCCTATGCGTACGGAAGAAAGATGCAACAGTACGCCCAGTTTTGATTTATGATTAGGTATATCCCAATCGGAACGATTTTTAATGTGCGACTGGGCTATAACTTAACCTGCAACCTGGATGGTCGTCGAAAGTGTGATTCGCCGGTAAACACTACATCTCTAAATGGGCACTAGCATGTTACAAGTTTGGCAAACATGGTTTTCTAGTGAACGCGGTGTGCCATGCAGCAGACAAATGTCTGATGGCTGCTATCTGCGACAGTTGAATATGAAGTCATCGCGACAATAAATTGTGAATAACTCGGCCGCGTCGCGAGAGCACGTTCAGCGGTTTTTGATTCACCCAAAACTGCGTATCGTAACCGCAACCGACCGGTTTCACTCTTTACTAAAATATGCTTTATCTGGTGTTTTTAATCGTTCGCGGACCTCCCGATGACCGGCGGCGAAGAAAGTAGTGTTATGCGATCGGCGCTCGGTTTTCGCGTCGCCGATTTTTTTTATTGGAGCAAAATTCGCTATTCGTTTTTAGAAATTTCGTATGTAATGTAAAGTACCTTTTTTATGTGGCAATTAAGTGCACACTGAAAAGGTTATTTTCAACATTCAAATGGACCATTCCGACATTGCATGATATTATAAGCGATATCTCATATTTGGATAGGTAGTTCTAACATCGGATACAATTATTCGATCATATTATTAGCAATGACTTTTACTTCCACTTTCTTATTGTTTAGTTAGGTTATGCGCGTTGAAAACATTTTCATCATTGAATATTATTACTATTGGCCAATCAGTTTATTACGAACATATTATTAAAACTCGTTGAAGCTATTAATTGGTCGTTGGCGATTTGATTTAATGCGGAATGAATGGGGATCCCGGTCGTCCTGGCCCCCCCATATCCTGAACCGGGCCCCCAGGCTAGGATATTTGGCGGGCCCCCCTACCTATCGCTACAGATAAAGGCAGTGTGGTGCTCTACAATAGTGTTTTCCAAATGGTGTACGCGGTAAAATTAATGTGCATATTTAGTGTTTTTTTTTGTTGTATATTTTCATACATCCATTTGAATTATGGAGTTGTCGAGTATCGGATACACAATCAAAAATTGTATCGTACAACCACATAATTTTAAATAATAACATTATTGAAGTAAATTGAAAGTTTTTTTTACTATTAAAGCAAATTTGTGATGTGTGCTTATCTCACTTATCTGGTCGACTCGCCTCGCCGGGCCTCTTCTGAGCCCGGGCCTCCAGGCTAGAGCCCTATCAGCCCCCCCCCTTCTGGGGGCCATGATCTAGATAATATAATTAGATGAGAATATAGGTTTTTAAAGAACCGGGTCCGAACGGTAAAACCGGGGTTCCAATTTCCGAAGCGATCCTTTAAAAAAAATTGGGGGTTCCAACACAATAGCTACTGGCACACTTCAGCCCAGCTGGAGGCATGTCTATCTAGGGCCCAACGGACAGCGGCTGAAGGTGAGCATGATTTCGCGGAACGAAATGATAATGAGAGATCTTATCGGCGACAAGTAATCCATGATTGCTGTCAGGATGCTAATAAAAATAGCGGACCAGCCAAACTTCTCTCATTCGGCTGTCCTATTTTGGTATACAAGTACTTGTAGGGAAACTGAGTATTTAAGTGGACAGTATTTCAACATGTAATGGAATGTTACGTACCTAGCTTAAAAAATGCTACCAAAGTTCCCGATTCGCGACATATTATTCTCGCTATAACGAGCTACATATTTCTCTAACTTTCGATTATTTTTCATATTGTGAGGTTTTTCAAGTTTATCAAACGAAACACATTAAAACAGGTTTGGGGCTCTAGGTCTAAGAAATAAATATATTTTTTGACACCTACAATGTCCCATGCATGGCCCCCACAAAGGGGGGCTGACAGGCTGCCAGCCTGGAGGCTCGAGCTTGGGGGGACCCGGCGTGGCGGGTCGACCAGTTGTGAGATAAACACACACCAGAAATTTGTTATACATATTATAATAATATAACTACATGATAATTCACGCATATAATTTTATATTATAATTATTTTTAGTGTTTCCTGAATAATAATGGTCATTTGTCCAATATCGAACGGTCGAATGCTACTTGGCTAGCGCAAGAGGGGGTCGAGACCAGTGGTTCATAATATGATACCGAGTGCCGACAACTCAATAATTCAAGGGGATTTATTTAAAAATATAGAAAATCGCTTAAATACACGGAATACCATTTGGGGAACACTGCTGTAAAACACCACACTGCCCTTAACCTTGGCGATAGGTCGGGGGGTCCGCCAAACATCCTGGCCTATGGGCCCGCTTCAGAATGTGGGGGTCATGATCTAGATACATGGTACTTCACTAAGTATATTATGGATATTTTATTTTGTTTCAAATCCTTAGCCGGCTCTCACATTGAAAGTCGTCCGTGTGCCGAACAAACCTTCCGAGAACTGTGATCCAGTGTTGTTAGTGAAGACCGCGCACATCTACCTAGCGACAGTCGCGCGTAGCATTTGAAACGTAGGTATAGTATAGATATTTGAATGCGGTGATCGGTGAGCCGGTATAGGAATGACCAATTCGTAGGTGTTTGTATGTGACTTCGACTCGGAGCCCGAGAAGGATGCAACTTGTCGATTGCAACAGCCAGATGTTTTTTTCAAACGAAACAGTCTGGGGAGCTCCATTTGGCAACGTGTGTTGAATAACGATGACGTCACATCGACGTATTCGACACGTTTTAAGGTGCACGAGTTTTGATGTGAGAGCCGGCTAAATGTTGTCATTGTCACTGTCACTGTCAATTCTTGGTGGAAAGTATTTGTTATCAAAATAAAATACAGTAGGTATGTAGTACTTATACCAAATTGTTTGGTAATAACCAGGACCGGTTTCATTCGGTTCAATGGGGGGGGGGGGCACCGTCAACTGATGATATACAATATTACTAATGCAAGTTATCACGAATTTAATCAAGCTCACGAATTAGAAGGCAATTGAACATCATTTCGATGAATCCCACTATCTAACCGTATCTAGAGTGTCGTAGTTGAAATGAAGAGCCAGGGTCGAATTATGCGACTTTTTTCGTCGATTTTTTAAATAAAATTTTCAAGGAGGGCGCTCCAAGCGGAGGTGTGAGCGGTGCGAAACACCCGAGGTGCACGATTCAGGGCAGCAAAAGTCCGAAAGAAACACTTTTAATAATGTTATTAAATATACGTCATATGTTATTAAATAATTACATAAAATGAACTTTATGATGAAAAAAAATCACCTACGGTGCAATTTCCTTCCACGTAATTTTTCCTCCATCGATAATTTACTATAATTCAGAATATATTATTTAATAGGTAAAATATATCATGGTTTTTGTTATCATCAATAAAATAATTGTTTTAACTTTTCATTGACTTCTGTTATATGTTCACTTCATATTTTTGATCTGGGGGGTCCCCGCTTTCAAGTCCCAAATAATTTATTCATCTGTAATATAGGTACACATTTGGATTCTTGGCCTAATGTAACTGAACTATTACATTAGCCCACGATGGCCGAGCGGCTTAGGCATCTGCTTATAATATCCTAGGTTCGAATCCTGGGTCTGGCAAATAGGTACGCATTGTTTTTCAATTTGTGTTTGGAGTCGATATGGACCTAATAGGTTGAGCAAGTGGCTAATATCCATTTCTCGTTAAAAACAAAATCTGTTAATACAACCTCCACCCTGTGGAGGCCCATATGATCCTCTAAGGATCAAACATCATGCAGTAGTAGTAATAGGTTGAATAAGTGACTTCATATTATATTAGTCTATTGAATTAAGCATATTTCTTTACCATTATCAGCTGAATTAGTAATATAACAGATCTGTCAAAGAACCAAATTAAAATGAGTAAAACGAACACCGTATACCTACCTACTTCTAAACCGGACTGAGGTTCGCAACGCGATATGACGACGCCCACCTGGCTGGTCTTTGTGAGCCGAGACTGATGGACTGTTATTTATTATTCATTCAAACAATTCGCTAGGACTCCTGCATGCTTTTTATTATGGTCAGCTGTTGTGGCCGTTGGAATGATTACAAACATACGCATAGAACTAATAGTAAGTCAGTAGGTACTTCACGTTCAGAGCGTTAATTTTATTGTCAATATGACACTGAAAATGTTAAAAGAATTTTCCCACACGTGTTCTGGTATACCCACTGTCAGTAGGTACAATCGTTGTAGATTTAATCGATATTCTTTTTACAGCATTTATTTCTATTTCGTGGGCTTATTAACAAATAATAGTATTCATTTTCATATTCCCACCAACGTCATTGTAACTCCGCAGTCATGGTTTGCCCTGCGATGTACCTACACACTATAGTCAGTATACTATGGTGTTTCATGAATCTGTCTATAGTGCGGTTATCATAATATTTGGTGTAGTTGCCTTAAGGGTGTTCAGGTTGATGATTTTGTGAATGGTTTACTTAATAGGTACTATCGACTAGTGTTGCTTTGTGACCCGGGATCCTTCTTTCGGTATCTTCATGCACTATGCACGCTAGGAGTGTATCATGAATCATGGTGATTGAATGATAATATATAAATATATAAAATAACCAAAGCACTCGAACACTGTACTTTCGATAAATTTTGTAAATTTTGATATCCATTGAAAACCCACTTAGGGTTTTCAAAGTATTAATAATATTACAATTAATAATAAGTATACAACGTTATAATGTTGTTTGAACGAATAAGAAAATGTGTTCTGTCTATCTATACGTATAGTATTTAAGCAAAGGCAAACGGCCTATCTGAATAGTCTTGATAATGGTGTTACAACCGAAATAGCTATCGACAAACCTTTTAAAAACCTGTAGAATTTAATATTAATTGTATTTTCATTTCTTGTAAAATAGAATTCTACCAAGTAAATGCTAACTCAATTAATTAATTGTATTTATAGTCAATACATGTTTGTTTATATTATTTTATCATTGTTGCCCATGTACCTATAATCCTTCAATTATGATAGCTTGATTAGTGCTCGCAGCACAAGTAATTTTAACATTAACAATTAATAGTGGCTGGCTTTTAACTGGCTTTATTTGTGACGGTAAACAATAATAAATAATATATAGGATAACCGAGTACACTGTGGGACTAATTTATTGTCTCTAGCGGGTTGTGTGAAACTATGCAATTCCTTTACTGATACATAAAAAAAATATTAACTACCCGTTATATTGAGTCTTGTAGATTAGTCATACAATACTAGGGCATTGATTGTTGTGTTTTTTTTTACAATTCATTGAACATTTAGGCATAAAGCCCACCAAAGCGGCGCTCGATGCGCTCACTACGAAGTAGGCCCCCTCCCACCCGCGCATTACCCTTCACCTATGTAATAAGGGGCTCAAGCAGCACAAAATAATTATTATTATCAGCGTCTCTCATAACAAAGCAATAAAAATATTATTAAATTTCTCGGGGCTTGTAATTAAAATCGGACACGCAATAACTAAACAAAGAGTTCGCTGTTATTAAATAATGGCTTCTCGCCCGTCGCTTCGACGACGCTTCGAGGAGCGTGATTTTGCTCGCCGTTTTCAATGAATGGACTACGTTGTATTTTCGTTAAATCGTATCGCCGAGAAGCCAAAAATCGAAGACTCATGGGGCAGGCGGGCATAATGCGTCGTCAAATCCAGTGCGCCACTTGTGAAATTTTGCGCGAGAGCCCCACTTGCTGCGTTAAGTGGGTTTTACGCCTAAGGGCTAAGATACACGGCACTGCAGTTGGAGTGCGTCGACGCAGGTCTTACTCGATTTCAAATGCATCCGATTGGAATCTCCAATTAAATAAAAAAAATACAATTGCTTGTTGTACCTCTTTCTGGTTGTCACGGGGCGACCAAACTTTTTCAGATTTTTTAGTCTCTTATTTGATTACATAATGTGTCTAGCCCAACTGCGAATTGTCTGTTTGTATTTTTATAATACAGCTGGTATACACTGTTGCTGATGTTAATAATATGTTGGACAACTTAGTATTACAATGGAATATTACATACTAACCTACCAGTAAAACATTTGTTTGTGGTGGCTTTGTTATGTTCTATCATAGTTAGTGGATTCATTATTGCATTATTAAACATCTATCTACACTTGCAAGTCCTATGAACTGTTCAAATCCTTAGTCAATAACTCTCGGTTATTTATGCGTTATGTATACTATTTGTACCTACGTTTAATATAAGTTCTTGATACGATCTCAATATGCAATCAACCTGACTCGTACCAACAATATGCCAATTCAAAAAGTCTAGTCTGTTTTAGGTAAGGTCCAAAATGTTCAACGGTACCAAAAATCGTGATCTCCCCGTAAAACCGCGGCCCAGTTCGATTTCCTCGTGGCATTTCGTTTCCGATTTAAAAGGTCGCCTCTCCAAGTATGTGCACTGATTGCCCTTTAGAATAACCATAGCATTTTGTGTGTTACAAATTTATTTAAAGGAAACTAATTCTACGCTATGAACGAAAATGTTACCTCCGGGGCTTCGTGATGTTTACATTGTGAAAACATTTCTGTATACATTAAAGATCTTTTCGTGGCTGATATTCTGTCATTTTTTGAGCGATTAAGACTTTTCACCCCTCTCGATCCTCTACTTTTCTCAGGGTAGGGTGAAGGATGTCCCCAGTCAGCTCCTTCACTCTGCTTCTCCTTCCTTAGAGGCAACCCAAAACCACCAGTCTCAAAGTTATCCGGTTCGCAATATGTCCAAAAAATTGCACAACGCGGCTAAAACATATTGTCCTGAGCCGCTCCTTTAAGGTGATGTCTCTATGTAAAGTTGTTATCGAAAAATAGCTAGAAAAGTTTATTAATTGGTAAATATATATTCAAAAGTAATGAGAAAAATAAAATAAAAAATTAAGATGTATCGTGGAGTTCTATATACCAAAAATACGTGTCAAATTCGGTACATTTCTATCGGGTGGTAAGAATGAATGACATAAGATTTATTATAAAAATTACGATAAAAATGTACGTAAATCTATTACCTAGGGAAACGCTAAACGTTAATTGGAATTTATTATATCCTTATATCTTTTTTTTTCAAATTTAAAAAACATCGATTTAGAGGTTAGAAAGCATGCAATTAAAATCGAAACATCTCGGTTCAGACATAATTTATCGCAAAAAACGGTTAGCGTTTCTATTAAAAATATTATTTATTAATTTTTAGGCTAGTTATTTAAATTTAATCTTGTATTTTTGTATATTAACGAATCGATTGTAAATAAAATGAATATTTGACAAGACTTTATCGACATATGCTGCTAACGCGGAAATAAATCGAACTATTTTTGAAACAGTACTTGCATAGATTAAAAAATACATACACACACACATACATTGAAAATAAAGGTTCGCCAGGTACGAAGACAAAAACTGTGTTAATTCTGCTGTCAATAATTTTTGTTTGCGATATTGGAGCATATGTCAATGGACTACATATATCAACCTCCACTTTCTGAAATAGTGTTGTGTAATTATTTCAGATATTTATTACTGTTTTGACGTACCTACCTTTTATAAAGCGATTTTAAAATAAATATAGTTTCATAATAATATAAAGAAAGCATACGAGCGAAAATGCCTAAGATACTTCTGACACACATCAAATTTAATCTTTGTCTAGTAACTGTACAATTTATCCATATTTATGTTAAGTGTTTAAAATGTTATAAGTAAAAAAAAAATCGTCTATTCACGTGGTAGTCGCGAAAATTATGAACAATATACAATGTTAAAAATAATAAGAATTGTTAAAATTTCTAGTCACAATATTATTCAAAGACAAATTAACCCGATCAAAACAGCCTCGACAAACTTCCACTTCACTAACTTTTGTTCTATATGTTTATCCTGGATACAGCGGCAAACACATTTTGAAAATAGCCGATATACTGGATTATTTGTTAGTTTGGGTTAGTTTAAGTTAGATTAGGTAATCCTAACAAATAATCCAGTATATAGGCTATTTTCAAAATGTCTTTGCCGCTGTATCCAGGATAACCGACTTGTACCCTAACTTTAATTACATACATACTATTATACTATATTTGGGCCATCAAACGTTCATTCCTGTCTACGGCCTTAAAATTATTATCTACGTGCCTATATAACTGTATGCCGTCCTGTCAAAAAGTGGAGGTTGATAATTTAGTATGTAGAAAATAGAAGTTATTATTATTCTCCATAAAATATAGGGTAAACAATTCAGTGAATGAACACATAAGAGGTGAATTTGAAAATAAATTAAATTAAAAACGATTAAATGAACTAAGAAAATTATAACAATAGGTAGGCACAATAAATTGTGTATAACCGTGGTATTACTAATTTTATGCCGTGATGCTTTGATAGTTGAACTTTTCATAATATTTGGATCACTATTTAGTTGCTCATTTATCTGCTACATCATAAAGTCGTAAATATTGTTTTTTTATGAAGCAATCATAAATACAAAAAATTAAGATCTACTTTTCAATCATAGTAGATACCTAGGAATATGGTATAGGTGTTGATAATTTTTAATTATTTATTCGAGATCTTCAGGGAATTACCTAGAAATCACTGGGCCAATAAGGTTTCTTTTTATATCTCCAAATCCATTTCACTTACACATTTATAGGTAAAATAAATAAAACTATCTTTTATTTTATCTTGCACTGTTCTTTAAAATCGACATTAGATTTTTTCAAAGAAATAACGTTCTGTCTTTTTCTTACAATATTATGTAATCAGTGGTGCACTTACTTCAAATTCTAAATTTTTTTCTTACGTTTTACAATTTTTTTTTTAATTTGTCACTTATTTTGTCCTTGGGTTTGCTTATCAAGATTTGTTCGCATGTTTATTTACGTTTTTTCTTACCTCCAACTTCTTTTTTATTCAATTCGTTGCGTGTCTTACTTTATTCTTATCTCAGATATAGTTAGTTAGTTAATACAAACCGTCCACTCTGTGGAGGCCCATATGAACCCATTAGGATCGGACATGGTTGAAACGAAATGAATTGGGATGTCTATATAATATCGACATTGTCATAATTATAACTACAGTCGAACTCGGTTATTACAATCTCGGACATAGCGAGATCTCGGATGTAATGAGGAAACAGTCGTTGACATTTGGTATATGATTTTCTCCATACATTTTTATTCACTGTTATAACGAGATACTTATCGGATATACCGAGCTAAAATACTGGTAATGTGTTGATCGTTTAAAGACATTTCGACCCTAAGCAATAAAATCCGATCGGACAGGATGCCGCCGGGGACAGATTACGTTTATGACACTAGTTAAGTGTCTAATTGTTGTTTTCGCCGACAATAAAAATACCTATTCTCTGATATAACGAGTACCGCTTATAACGAGCAAATTCAGCCGGTCCAACCTTCCTAGTAATAACCAAGTACAACTGTATATTCCTTATTTTGTTTAATAATAATTCGAATGGCATTTGTTTTGCTATTCATTTCATATCATTCTTTTATTCCACCTCTAGTAGAAATTCGATGTAATTGTCAATTGTACAAGATTAAACTCGATCTTATAAACATTTGTACTTAAATGTTCATTTACTACTATAAATGAATTTTACTGTAGAAAAATATTTATATTAATTCGTATTGACAACGTAAAAAAATCTGGTTCATTGACTGGACAGGATACCCTTGTATTGCCACTGTAAAAATAACTACGGTAAACAAAATGTAAAAATCATAAACACTTTAAATCAAATCGACATGTTAGAATTGTAAATATTTTATGTGGAAATATTAATTGTAAATATTTTTACATAGGTAAGTAAATATATAATAAATTTAAATGCATTTTTATCAAGCTTATAATTTTTAATATGTGGCGACACACAATATTTTATTTTATATTTTATTGCCATCTGGTTGCGATCGACGAAAGTTTTTAGTAACACATTTTTAGAAATTCATGGTAGATGCCTGTAGATGCCTTTAGATGGCGTTGAAGTCACATTTGATCGTAAATTGAGGCAAAGAATTCGCCTTAACCAGTTTACATGAAATTCGTTTTAAAATCAACCACGTGGAAACCTGGATGATCACGTCGTATTGCATCACTATTGTTTTGCTGTAGGAGTGAGAGAAAAGTAAGGTGTGAATCCCTTCGCTTTAAACTGAGGCGTAGCTCCCCTTACCGTCGCGCAGTAGGCTTTTTATAAAGTATGATAATAGTTCGACGATAAATGTCACGAGTTCCCAAAAAACGTTGTCACGACGAATGGGAAATTTAGTATTTCTTTGTGACAGTGAAAAACAAGTGTTGTTATTTAATTTGCAACGCCTTAGTGTCCTCGTCCAAATATAATACGTTTGTTCAAGTTGAAGAATGTCAATGGGAGAGTGTGGTAGATTACTGAACAGCCTACCTGTTTGAAGTTGGACATGCTTGGTGTGCTTTGGGCTTTTAGTGATACCCAACTACAATACATATGTTGATTCAGTCACCCGTTAGGTCATAATATAATCTATCCACCTGTACGTAATTAAATATGGCATCTCAGCTATAAAAATATCTTCATCTCCATAATACTATACACGGTACACAAATAGTCAGGTATTACGTATTTGATATTAAAACACATTCGTTCTAGCAGCTGTTTTCGCCCACTGTTTCCTCCGATCTATATCCACCTCCGGTTGTATTATTATTTACCTGCGTCGTAACGCTGCTCGTTTCGTGTTTGTGGAGGTCAGTGCGATTCGATCGATAAACGTAACCATTAGATATTATGTTGGAGACGTGAAAGAACATTGTTTGTTTTCAATTTTAACCGCGCTCTTATCAAGCCACTTATGGTCATGGGCCATGATTTAGGCCATTTAGGGAATCGGCGAAAATCGAAGCAGTTTCGCCCCATATTCCGAAATTAGTAGGAAACCCAAAAACATGGGAAGTGGATTGCCTTCTGAATGAGACTGTCAGAAGGTATAGTTCTCTATTGTGGAGAAATAATTGATAATCTTTAACATGATACCATCAGTATGGAATTATTATTGTTTAATTTCACTAATATGACAAGTCAGTTACACCTTCTTCCATAAATAAAACTATTGTAAATAATGTCTACATAGTGCATGGTACATGTTTTACTCATGATCTCCGACGCTAACGCGTTACGAAAAATAGACGTAGAATAACTATAGACGCGCAGCCCGCGCCCCGCCCCGCCCCGATTACTTACGCGCGCCGATTATTTTCGTTTTACGTTCAGTAGCCTACATTCTGTGCGACATATTGTTCGTCTGTTATTATTACTTCTTTAGTTTTATTATTGTTATTACATTATTTTCAGAAAATTAAAATTATTGTTTGAATCCTTCGGTTACTTTGACAAATAAATTTTCTTTCAAATTTGGACAACCAGAATTCAGAGAATTAGTAGGCAAAGCATGTTCCATGTTTAATAATTTTAGACGTCAGTTACCATCGTCTGAGGGGCCGAAGGGGGCGAAGACTCCCCGCGAGGCGCAAAGCGCCGAGTTTTTCATCGACAACCTAATAAATTCTGAACTAGATTGACAATCCCGACTAGCTAAATCGTGATTTGTTTCAACATCGTGCAATTCACATCGTTTGGCGGGTAGGTGCTTCGTTCCTTGTGACAAAGACCGTCCAAAATTCTCGTAAGCAACAAAACAAGATACACAGGGAACACACAATAATGGGAAGTGGGTTACTTTCTTGGTGAGGCTGAAACAAGGTATAATTCTTGAGTTTGGAGAAATATGGGAAACACACATGTTAAAGAAGAATAATAATAATATGTTATTTTCAATAGTTTGTATCATAATTATGCATTACAATTTGTCAAGATTGGTACCTAATATTTGACGACACTAGGCGGTGCTTTGCTCAGGTTTTGGCCTGACCGTCATTAATTAATAAACCGAAACTGGATTTATTGGTCCATGGCGACTGGCTTTCGTATTTGTTTTAATTTGTTCTGTGGTATGTAGGTAGAGGACCTACGCATATTTTATTCCTGGCACTGATATGTGTTTTGGGCGTTCGGTAATCTCCTGGGAATGTGAAGAAATCTTCTATTTTTCCAACGACTATAACAAGGCAGTGCACAGACAGATTTACTATATGTATTTTTCTCTACCCACCGAGCCTGAGGATTGGCGAAAATTCGAGTGTTTCCCAAAATACACGAAGCCGTCCATTACTGAGAATCGTGGTCATTTTGGAATAGGTACTGCGGACTTCTAAATAATCTTGCTCCATTTTTCTCCATCTTTCGCAAGCTGTGTTTGATCCTATCGGTTTTCCAGCGGATTCGTTCAATTTGTTTTTTTGGGCCTCATAATATGTGTTCGTCGTCTGATCCTTATATACCAGGCACACTTCTTAAGGCCATGCATTAGTTGAGGCACGGTCTAAAAAGATCGTTCCTAGGCGATGTGCGGATTGCGGGTCGCGGGTGCAAAAGACGCCTGTCAAACGAAATATTATATCTCATATAAATCCAACATACGTCCATTTTATGTTCTGTTTATTATTCTATTAGTAACAATAATAATATATTCATTGACATGTTTTCTTTTTAAAGTAAATGGGTAACGTTTTTAGTCATCTTTACACGATTTTAGAATTAATTGGCCCGTCGCCATCACGCAGCAAAGTGACGTATGTCTGACTCGACGTTCTCTCAATGAATGCGAAGCGAGTACAAAATTTCGTCGCGCGTACAGTTGAAAATTATTTGGCGTTTCACTGATGCGTCACCTTAAGACAAATTGATGTTTCGATGCTTTCTGGAACACCACACAAGCATACAGACAGAGTACAGTCTTTCTCTGCGCAGCTCGTGCAACACCGGGGCATTGTTCTATCCAGGACACCTACAGTACGTTGTAATCGGCTAAAAACGTTTTTATTTATTAGAAGAAAAATAACGTGAGTGAGGTGACGTTTGTTCATATTCACATTCATATTCAGAACACTTTATACGAATCATATTGCCAAAGTAAAATATTCGTTTGAATTATGTGTAGGATGATACTTTTATAATAGATCATTTTTACATCATTCTACCGTTAGTCACTAATCGCCTGATTTCGCCACATAAGTTATGGCGCATATTAGGCCACACATGACTATGCATCTAGTCTTTAGTTTGTTATAGTGACAATATTATGGCAATCTTTGGAATATATTTTGCTCATATTACTTTCCTAGCTTAAATATTATGTTTACTCGGGAAATGACGTAAAATTATGTGGCTGTCTCTCCACAGTATGAAAATTTTATTAAATCATCACTTCTTGCGGAGTTTTTTTTAATGTACCTATGTAGGTATATCTATTTTATTACCTTTCACCGAAAAATTTCCAATACACATACCTATAAGAACGCTGGTGCTATTTTTAAAAGGTAGAACGATGCTGAGCAGACTCTCGGATCTAGTCTTTAGCAATGAATTCACCAGGCTCCCAAATTAGCCATGTCTGGAACCGAATAAGGTCATTCGCTCGATAATCTCACCTTCTACGAATGTGTACGTAGGTATGTGGTCCGCACAAGGCTGCATGCATTTGGTACCTATGCTGTGTGTTGAACTGTTCAATCTATCTGTGGTATATTACTATTTTTAGTATAGTATTTACTGTGACTTGCCAAAATTGTAAAAGAATTTTTCCTCTTATAGTATAGTAAAGTAAAACTGTTTAATGTTGGGTCATTCAAACTCATAAGTACCTACTCTATTGACTTTTTTCATGTTTGATAAACTTTGGTTTATAATTATGTGTAACAAAACAACTCCACTGGCATGACAATCACAGCAGGGTAAAGGAAGTATGCGTATTTATAGATAACTTATAAACTCTGACCAAATAATACTATAATTTGAAAACGCTTCTGAGAAAATATTATAGCCCATAGAAAAAATCTTTTTTGAAAATAAAAACGACACCCAGCAGGAATCGAACCTGCGCCTCTCGGGATTTGCGCCCACGCACATAGACCACAATGTTATAGACATCTTAATATCCAATTGCGACAAATTTTAACTAATGGCTCTTACAATACTCTGCAGCGCTTTTTAAATTGAGTCACTATTGGCAATCAGCTTTTGTATTTTAAATCAAATTAGGTATCAATTACCTTAATTACTGACCGACGTCACGAATCACTTTTTTTGGTACATTCTTAAATCTTGTGAATTATTCGTTGAATTAAAAAAATGGTAGGTACTATGTATATCTTTTCGACACAAATTGTAAAGGCTCTTATCTTATTACTTATATGTACGGTAACCATTCGTCCTTTATGTAATGTATCTTCTACGTTCTCCTTCCTTTTGAAGTCAGTACATAATTGGTAATTTTGAAAACCGTAAAATTAATATACCTAAATAAAAAAGTAGCGTATAGACAAACAATGAGAAATAATCTTTACGTCCGTATTATGATGGGTACAAATTCTCCCTGACATGTCCAACGCCCAGAATATTGTGCCGATTTCTGAGATTGCGTAGTCAAGAATACCCCAAAGTCTGCCTTTGACTTTTCCTCTATAATGTATGATCATTAGTGACACAATATGCTGTTCCAATAAGTTATACCTAACTACATAATTTATCAGATGTATGTAGCTTTATTGAGCTTGATAACCACCTACCAGTTATCTTGGTTTGACAACATGCTAAAGGCCTTTTTCTAGATCCACCTTTTTGAATGGTTCAACATCTTGCTGATTTAATTAATTCAGTTTTTGTCCTTACGCGTTATGCCCAGCATGAACTATCTTGCCGTGCTCACACATACACTGTATAAACCTAAACTAATCGATGAATTTTCTTTTTTGCCTTCAGGTGATGGATCATCGGCGGGTCAACGAGTAAGAGTGAATCAGTAGAAGCAGTGAGTGTCCGTCAGTAGTAGCTTGCAGACCCGACGAGCGCTGTCATCGGGCCCGCGCCGACTGGCGACTGCGACGAGACCGGGGCTACTCGTGCACCGACCACCATGAAAATGGTCTTATCGCAGCGACAACGGGAGGAGCTGTAAGTCTATCCAAACTGCGTCACTTGAACACTATCGATTGATTGGTACCCTTAATATGATATTCTTGACTTGATTCTGGAGCCAACCATTCCTTAATCCAGTGGTTTCCAAACTTGATGTTACTAAGCCTCCCTTTTAAAAAAATCTAATCTTGGCGCCTCCCCCCCGTTATTTCATTAAATAATACACTTAAATTAAATAGCCAACAATGTACTAAGTAATACAAAGATGAAAAAAACTTAATTATAAAAATAAACAATGTTTTACTACTTATATATATTATATTCATTTTTTAATTTATTTATTTTTCATGCGATGGATGTGGATAGCACAAAGTGATCTTTTTTCTACTAAACGGGATCTATATTTGGATTTCATTGCAGCTAAAGGCCATATTCCATTGGCAGACGCACAGACCCAACCCGATCCAACGATCGACGCCAACCGTTGTCGCTAGCTATTTGCAATTACACGCAACGATTCAATCTCGTTGGTCCGTGATTTGATTGGTTAAAATAATACTAGTGTTGCTATTATTAAAAATATAGGTTGAGTGAAAACTAGATATTTCTTAGATTGGTGGCTACACTGAACGCATTCCCGCGCAATTTTACGTCAACAAAACTGAGCTGTCAGTTGTCAAACCTAGCGAGCATCAGATCTGTTAAAATTTATGCGGCCGTTTGACATTTATAGAAAGTTTGTATACTTATTGTTAATTTACATCATGAATAACCGGGCGAGCTTGAATCTCCAAACCAATTGAGTAATTCGAATATCGAAATCAAATAATCCAAAGACTAATTTATTGTAGCAAGTATGGCTATATTTCAACTGGCTCAGGCGGTCAGGACTCGCCGTAAATGAAAACACTCGGTCAAAAGTTGGCTAACTGAAGAACAGCGTGATCGCCATTGAATATGGCGGATTTTTTTACGTTCCACACTATATCTTTGGCGTGTATTTATTCGACGAGGACTGTGTCCTCGGTGATACTCCATATATATTTTTTAAGTTTTCGCCATCTTGTAGTTGTTCAGTTGAAATCGACCAGTAGAATGAAATGAACGACCGTTTGCATGACTCAGGCGCATATTCGGCTATTTTCGTACGCTTTCGGCAATCTTCGCTTGATAATGAAAGGATCGCACGACGGATAATAGAAAATTTTCCACTTTCGACCCGATCGCTCACGATCCTTGAAAACCATAGAGAATAGAGTTTGACAGTCGTGGCAGACAATCGGGCCAGACGCAATCTGCCAATGGAATATGGGCTTTATGCAGAAAATCCAGTTTCGGATAAATATGATGTTATGATTAAATGGTAGCAGTACTTTACTTACAACTTGCATTACTTTTATTGACAAAGTATTAGGTTATTCTTCACTTCGGTTCAACCAAAATTGAACTAGGGTTTTTGTTTCAATGAATTATCGCATGATAATTCTATCATTTTTTCCCCTTTCAATAGTAGTCAATCCAAAACTCATCATCCTTCATTGACAAATGGATTCTATCATGGGCCCCACATCCTGAAGCAGGCCCCCAGGCTAGGATCTTTGGCGGGCCCACCTACCTATCGCTGAGGTTAAAGGCGGTAAATGTCACCCGACACTGGCGCAAATATAATTCGAAAATGTTGCACTGAAACATGTGCAGAAGTGACTTATTCATTCGTTTCGGCCTGCCGTGTGACATCACTGTCCCGGCATTACCTCGCCTATGCGCACGAAATGGAATACAGTTGCAGCATTGTGCCCAATTTTACGATTTTCATTGTGCTACCAGGCTAATGCACATACTCGTATTTTGGTATTACTTGTAATCACTGGAATTTCCGAGTTGACACTTCAACGTCTACCGTCGAGCGCCTATCATACTGGATTTCCGTCGCGTCGCCAGACAAAAACGTTAGGCACCCGTAATTTTATTATCGTCAACATTGTATAGTTGTGTAATTTAATATTTCACGGAGTTATCAAACTGTTGTGACACATGCCTCCCACTTGCGAGACAATCCGACATTTCGCGTGGGATTTCAAATATAACAACACAGCCGGAATCTCTGAACAATTCTGATAAAATTGATGCTGCTCTGTAGATCCATATTTTACGCCTAGGTTTTTTTCCGGGGGAAGTCAGTGTATCACATCGGCACGTTTGTGCCATGCTCCAAAGGTTGAATTAGTACCTACCGTGATGTGAACACGGCCAAGTTAATGCCCGATCTCATGTGGCGATTTTTGTCGTTCAACTGTCGGTTGAATGTTGCACATGAAATCGAATGAATGTTCCCACACGTCGCTTCAACTTGAATCGATAGTAATTATAATGGTGAATTTGTTGGTTTGTGCGTCTCCGTAATTTATGATATTATAAGTGACCTGTCCGATGATGAGTGAAGTGATCTCTGCATTACGCCGTCCTAATTAGGGATTGTAATACTGAATGAAAAATCTGCCAAAATTCAAATTAAAATTTATTTATTTTACGTAATAATATAATGAACATAACCAATTATACATTTAAAGCGTTCACGACATGACATAAAATAAGATATACCTAATAATTTTTGAAATATAAATACAGAGCAATGTGAGTTAATAATACAATAAGAAATAAAATAACATAAATAAAAGTAGATGGAAGCACACAGAGTGAACTATTGATAGAGATAGATAGACCCTATCTTAAAAACAACGCCCACCTAAATTCACCCCACGTAAGTGGAGTATATCAATTTCCGAAGCGATTTTATCAAACATGGTTATTGCCCTCCCAATTGGCATCACGGCAGGTTAGTTCCGCACCTTGCGAGAACAAACAACGGATGCCCTCGATTCCAGAGACACACCAGCCAACGCCACCAAGAATGGCAATGGAAAATACCAATACCGGTATTCGTAAAATTATTTAAAAAAAACAGAACTGCATATCTAGCAATTGATATAATATAAGTATGTGGAGATCTCGTTAAAATATTAATATTTTATAGCATGTGTCATTGTTGGTCACCAAGGACGCTGAAGACCCACAGAAATAAACCGTAGCAGTCCTGTTTAGCCTTTTATGTTGATTAATACATTTTGTTTCCAGTTTCAATACCGAATATATCGCTATTGTCTGATTTTTAAAACCGGTATTTCGGTATCGTAAAATACTGGGATGCCGGTTTAGAAATACCGGTATTGCAATCCCTATTCATAACAGCTCAAGGTCTGAAACTACATATTGAGAGACCCGTAGCGTTCTTCACTTGTTCGGATCATCGTGTATGCGACCTCCTTCTTCCACGTCGACTCTCGATGTTCCCACTGACATTGGTCTTTTCAAAATTTTTGTAATCATTCTTGGCCTTGTGGCCAAATATCTGCAGAACTCTCTGAATACATATTATTTTAGAGAGCTGTTCATCCATGTTTATTTCTGTCACGAAGATATTATTGCATGAAATGTCGAATTTAAGTATAGTGTGTAGGTACATTATAATGATTATCATGTACAAATGTAATTATCTAATTAGGTGAATCTGAAAGTTCTGAAGGTTCTGTTGAAATGAACCTGCTAGTGGCGACGGGTGGAGGTAGGCTGTTGTGATCCGACATAAATAGTGTCCACTAAACCTGTCAGTCATACTTTGTTTTCATTGAACTAAGGATACAAATCGCAGATGGAGTTTTTTTTTAAATTTAATTAAACCGTGCACTGTTTGACGGATCTCAACAGGCTACCTCCACCCTTCGCCACTGAAACCGGCATTAGTAAGTGTTAATTGTAGCTAATACAATCAGTAGACCTACGGTAATTTTTGCTTAAATTTCATACATTTAGGTTCCATCTGTATGGAATAGAAGAAGGTTTTTTCAACATTTTTGTATTGGCTCAAGTATTTTTATCTCTCTCATTGTCCATGAGAATATGTCAAAAGTATTAAGTAAAATATATTTATTCGCATGTGATTTTATGCAGTAGGTACGAGGCCAAATTACGGAAATTGTCCGTGATTCACGCCAGGTTTCCCTTGAGATTTACGTTGAACTTTGAAGTTAATGGCTTAGTTATATTACAATTAAGGACTACTAATAAAAAATCGGCACATTGGCATTCACGAATTGCATCGTCTGTCTCGAGTTTTCATAGTTGACATCCAATGCTATAGTCATCAGTCATGTTTGGTTCTACAACCCTTGGTGGATCCTTAGCCTTCACCAGAATGTCTGTCCAATCCGGACTATCCAGCGCCGTCGCTTTCTATTTATTTTTGCCGAAAATTTCCCGTGGTGGAGTCCCCTCTCCTCGGAGTCTTTTTTTGTCCTCAGGAGATGCGTACAAAGCCGATTGGTATATTTGGTGTGTTTAATGGTTTAAATGTGGGAAAAAAGAATACTTCAAAACGACCATACCCAAACAAAATTCAAATTTAATTTTCATACATATATATGGCTGTCCACGATGGCCGAGCTGCTACCTTCAAAATCATATGTTGTTTTTAATATTTCTTTGGATCCAGAGTATGAACCTAATGGGCTGAGCAAATCGCTTACAGTTCAAGAAACTTATCTGTAGAGCGGACAAAAATGGAATTACATTGACGCCATATTCAATACGCCATTCCACTGTCAGATTATGTTCATTTGCGAGTCTTGATTTGGGTAGTTTTTGATTGTGGCTCCCCAGGAATTCTCCAGATAATTTTGTCGCACTGTTCATCCATTTCTCGTAAAAAATAAACAACAAAAAAATCTGTTAATACAACCTTCACTCCGCGGAGGCCAATATGATCTTAGGATCGAACTTTCTGACACATACCACATCCCACCTACGTTCCTTCAACAGGTACCCTTCGCCACTGGTACTTTATCGGTGGCATACAATCCATATACACTAGATAAGAAGCGTCCCAGATGTGTAAATAATACTAAGTATATAGTACGTAAATATTTTCTGAATATCGCAGATTCGACAATGTCACACACCATACTACTTCAATTAGTTATAAACCCCTGAGTAGATAATATGTATCATATTATAATAGGTGAGTAAACATACTTTTTTTCAACAGAATCCCTATAAGTAAAAGTGACATAGGTATTCCTTACTGCTTTGTACATAATATCTGCACGCAACGATAGCGGGTAAACTACCTGTAATAATGGCGATAACATTGTGGTATTCTCAGTTTTATTGCATCACAAAGATCACTGATCTCGCTGGTACGGTCCTGTTCCACCACCTTGCTCCCAAATCGCGAAGCACTGTTATCGCACAGTCGTGTATTTTTCTACTGCGAATGATAAATTCGTGTTCGCATGCTTATTATTACAAGGTTCATAGTTCAGCGACTGTACGGAGATAGAGTAATTCAATCGGATTTCGGTTAGTAACGATTTCTTATTGATCTGTTGCCTTTCTCTCAGTTTTTCTTGAAATTGTGAAATATCGTTATTTATGGCTGTATTTATGTTTCCCCCCCGGAAGTATCAAAGGGTCCGTATTTAATTCGGTCGGGCCGTTGATTAGGTATGAGACTTTCGACGTTGACCATTGCCATGCTACAATCCATGCACTTTCAGGCAGTATTGCTTCTTTGGTCGAACCTAGACGGAAAGAGACATTTTCTTTCGGCCAATAATGCAAGTTGACTAAAATCTAAATAATTTCATCTCAAACAAACCATGTCGTAATAGCCCAACTGAAGTTTTGACAGTTCCGCTGTTTTCACTGTTAACAAGCAAGCCTCTTTGAATTGTGATTATCTTTGTTGGACTGCTGAGTGACCTGAGTTCAGATTTTAGGGATCTGTCCTTCTCCTTAATATCCTTTAGATATTATGGAACATTTACTACAAACACGTATCTCAATTTTTGTCAGTTTTGAGTTGTTTAATGTAATAAATTCAGAATTTGAATACGCACATCTTCCAATAACACGTATCTCAAAACATACTTTACAACATAATAGATTTAAGGTGATACATCAGTGAAACGGCAAAAAATTTTTTCGGTATGTGGAACGAAATTTCGCAGTACTCACCAATCGGCGACCGACCGTCGAGGTGTCAATACGTCAATTTGTTTCGTGATGGCGACGGGGGTATTAATTCTTAAATCGTGTAAAGATGACTAAGAACATTACCCATTTATATATTTACAAACATCTCAATGAATATATTATTATTGTTACTAATAGAACAATAAATAGAACATTAAATGGACGTATGTTGGATTTATATGACAAATTATATTTCGTTTGGCATGCGTCATTTGCACCCGCGACCCGCAATCCGCGCATCGCCTAGCCACGATCTTTTTAGACCATGCCTCAACTGAGGTATAGCCTTAAGCAATAACAAAAACTCGTAGCACAATAAAATACTTTTATAAATATCATAAACTCGTATCTTGAGTTACGTGTTTGTAAGTATACAGAATACTGAACTCCGACCGATAATTGTACTGAAGCTCTTTCCCGTAAGTCAAGATACGTGTTTGCTGCAGTAATATTCACAGTAAAGTTGCAACGCATTTTCGTAGCTCCGACAATATGACTGATCGGTCGAAAGTATAGTGCGATAAATTGAAGAAACATAACATTTTTTCATGAAAATATGTGTAACTATACTAAATGGATATTTCATAGAAGAAATTTTATTTCTAAATTAAAAACTGAGAGAATAAAGTTGTTATTTGCTTCTCCTGAAAAGTTGTGATTTTTGAGATACGTGTTTGTAGAAAATTACGGATGATAGTCGTTTTCGCAACTACGATATTCTCAATGGAATATGTTGGAGGTGTAATGTAATGACTCCTCCGACACCATATTTCGAAGGCGTCGATTTTACGTGGAGACATATTATATGTTCTTGTTTTATATACAGGAATGACATACTTACTTTATGCCTGGAAGTGGCAATTATTCTCAATATTAGGTTTGTTCCATTTAGCGTTGCGGGACGGTTTGCTTACATTTGGGTAATGCACCTGTATGTCTGTATTCACAGCTATTTAAATTATGCTGTTCCCGCAACCCCAAAAGTGGAGTCATCGATTAGAATCACCCAGGAATCAGTTTACGATCGGAGATTTGAACTATTGAAATATCTCCGGGAACTTTGTTAACCAACAGTCAAAGTGACACTCTCGCCGTCCTTAAATTATACGATTCAGTAAGATTTTTTAAAGTATACTGTTGGAACCGCACGCATGCGCACAAACGTGTAAAACCACAGAGCAGATAATACATTATTTCTCTGTGTAAAACAGTCGCAAATCGGTTTGTGATTCGAATGCGGGAATAAACTGCACAATGGTGCTGATAAAGGCTTCGTAGTCTGGTTATCAGTGCGTATCTCAAATGGAAGAGCTAATGAACTCCATATTGAGTATTATTCGGCGCAGTATCACTGGCCAGTCAATAGTTATCTAATGACTCAACTAATGCACCTGTCTTTTGTATACGGCGTGGAGTATATCACTGAAAGTGCATTGTATTATGACATTATCGCACCGGTATTATAATGTAAGTAAGCCAACACTGCGTGACATATTGTTTCACTTTGCATTCGAAATTAATTTTATACAACAATTAGTATGCTATTCTTGTATAACGATATTTCATAGATTTTATTATCTAACACCATTAGTAGTTATTTAGAACTAGAATCCATATCGTGTTGTCAACCCATTTTTACGTTCCTGCTCGTTTCGGATCGGGACGTTAATCCCATTTGCGAAGAAAATATTATACGCCCTTATACTATGTGAATGTTTTGCTTACCGGGCGGTAGATTGGTGAATTGTTAATGGAAATGGCATGAACGTGTATTTTTATACAGGTACAGGGAACATTTGAGACAGTCATTTATTTCTAAGAAAATAGCCTGTCAAATAAAGGCATCGCCATATTTACTTAGTAGATTATAAAAAAAGACTACTCACCTAGTAACTAGTTAATCTATGAATATTTTGTTTTACATTTGTTTTTATGTACAACAATTTTAGTATGGTTAAATCGGTAACTATAATAAATAAATTAATATTCTCTGCGTGGGGTGTTTGTCAATAAAAAAATACTGGCTCGTGTTGGCGCCTTGCTTTGCGATTGGTTATCTATATTATACTGATAGTTTATTTTACTGAAAAAAAAACTCTTGTAGGTTTTGTTCAAGAAAGTAAATCTTAGCGTACCTACAATTAATGTGAATCTTGCTACAAATTAGGAATTGATTTGATTACTTTTAGTAAAGCTTCACTATTTTTATTACAATATTTTTTGAGCTCCATCGTAATATAAGTTTTTTTCAACATCTTTAAATAAATATGTAATAATTGTATACATTTAACGAGAGAATATATTTAATGCGGCAAAATATCTGAACCGCAGTTTGTAGTGAGAATATCAAATAACTTCCAAGCAATAATTTAGTTTCACAACAAAACCTCGGGAATGCTAGAAGCTTGTATAATGTCCGATAGAAATGTAATAGCATGACTACTTATGGGTAGAACCGAAATGTCTAATTCCCACAAAAGCCTATCGCTTGCAATCTTCACCGGTAGTTGTAGCTTTCTTACAGAACGTATTATTTCTCGTCTCCCGCGCAGTCTTTTCCTAATTCACTCTGACACCGCATTCCAGCACGAGTGCTCGGCTGTCTTATTTCAATTAAAGAAAATTACGACGGAAAAAGTTCCGAGTTGTTTTTCCAGGTAGACACGCGTTTCTGTATTTTTTCCTACTCACCTTTTGAGACTGACAGGTAATTTGTAATGCTGTGTATCGGGATGAGGTTTCTTTTGTGTCAGTCCTGATGCCGACGTTTTGTTCGGTTCCAATCTTATGTTTTTCTTCGGCTTTCGTGTAACACAGTTATGTGAGGGGCAGTTATAATAATTCCGTACGGCTAAGGCGAAGCGAGCGACGTGTTTATATTTGCTTCATTATGTATTGATTGGTCTGCTTATTTGAAGATTATAATTTTTAAGGTTAAAGTTAATTGTTCTGCTGAGGATTGTGGTAGGTAATACAAGTGGACTGATAGGTAATCAAGCTACGTAAATCGACTTGGAAATATGCGATTGTAAAATCTACATCCTTTTTTTCCACACTCTGTAGTTGGGGTCGCGTTCTTAAGTGATTTTATTTATCCTACATGCTTATTAATGGTAAGTCGAGCAAAACATTCATGTTGTATTCGGTTGCTCTGAAAATGATAACGTCGTTTAAACACCATGTCCGTTATGATACTCCAATGTTGGGAATAAAATGCTTTAATATTTTAATACGAAGGCTGTAACTGTGCCAATCCTGTTCCGCGCATGAATATGAATATTGGTAGGTTTTGGGAAAACTTCTGCTACTCACACATTAAAAAAATACAACATGTAACTTTTGCACACGTGTAATTCACAGCACTATACTCAGCATCCCGTGACTGCCAGACGTATCGGAGTATCATGCCCAAGGATAATGTAGGAGATTAGGACGCAGGACCGAAAAGAAGAGATACAATACAATTTCGCAGAATAAAAAAACATTGTAGTATTTCTATTCATTTTGTTGAACGTGTTACTTTCTATTCTTTTGATGTCATTATTTTTAATAAGCGATAAAACGTTTTCAACTGACATTCCAATATACCGAACTGATTGACATGACACCGTTGACAGCTAAGAATGTCTCGTCTCTTATCATCTCATTCTCTCGGAACATATTCTTAATGATTGACACGGTAGAAATGCTTACGTAAACCACTCTTTTGTGCGACCGTTAAAATTAAAAAACAATTTTTCAATAATGCATTCATTTGCAACGTTTATCAAAAAACCGCAAAAATTCTTACATAACGATCCGACACGCTCGCCTAGTGCAGAAATATACTGTCATCGTCCACCAGTGTTACCATAACACTTTGTAAAATATTTGCTTTCGCGAATGAATGAATTTTATTACATATTATGCGCATAACATGATGGTTTGTCTATTCTCAACCGCTGTGTCGTGACAACCTGCAGGGTGTATCGTCTGTAGCTGCCAGGTTTATCGCGAAATATTTGATGAGGGAATTTCTTCATGTAGCCCAATGAGGCCGCATCTAAGAAACTCCAATTATATGCACTTTAACTATGAATTGCATGGTTTTACCTTTCAGCAACAACTATTTTTTGTGGATGATATTTTATTTAAAAACGCGCAGTTGTCTGCAGTGGACCAAGTGTGCTGACAAAGTAGTTTTCATCCACATATGCCACTGCTAATTTATAATAATATTAAACATTACATGTGATCGATTGGAATAATAATATATACATTATTTTGTAAAAATCCAACTTCTATAATAATATTATGTGCTACTTAACCAAAAATATAAAATTCGGATTCATTTAAAATGCTGCACATAGTTACACAGACTCCGCATGTCCCCATCTCTGTATTTAGTGTATTTGACTGTACTCAATAACATTTTTCATTCATATTTACAATAATTATTCTCAATAGAGTTGACCATACACCAGAATTAATACTTATAATAGTCTATTTCACCATTTGGTCTTTTTGGTAAAAATATCTACTTTAAGCGTGTGGACCGTGTGGTCTTCGAGTGCATCATCCGTAGATTTTCTACCTGCTATACCTATTATATGACGTATTATTACGTATAGATAGATGCTGTATACAACGCAATCTAAGTTGCCGATATTATTGACTTCTTAAAGATGGTCGCATTTACGCTCCTAAGGATGATTCTACATCGCGCTCTTGACTCATACACAAAAAGAAGAATTAATCGAATTTCTCCCGTATCTTATAAAGTTTCAATACTTTTCAGTAGATTTCTTCTTGCAATTACAAAATTAATACGAGTTGGAACATTTTACTTCCACTGTAAATATGTAGTTGCATTCACCAGCTTTCTAATACCAAACATAACGAAATTAATATTATATAAATCGAAAAATAAGCATATCTTCCATTCACCCATTTTACCACCCATTGCATTGATTATGTGTTT
The DNA here is from genome assembly GCF_057557595.1 of Rhyacophila brunnea. Classification (NCBI taxonomy): domain Eukaryota; kingdom Metazoa; phylum Arthropoda; class Insecta; order Trichoptera; family Rhyacophilidae; genus Rhyacophila; species Rhyacophila brunnea. The sequence continues at coordinate 38,174,688 of NW_028232827.1, read as the reverse complement.
GTTCACCACACCTTCACCATTAGCGGGTCCCATTCAAATCAATCGTAGATATTATATATCACGTGAGACATGTGTCGCTGTTGTACAATATTGAGAACCCATGGTATAGTTAACGGTGTCATTGTTAGGGGTGTCCTCGCCGCGGCTCGCAGCACACCCCGGGGAAATTATTTGTTTGCGTCTTAGCAGTGATTCTCAATATTCACAGCTTTATTTTGGAATGTTTCTCGTATATATACACACAACATATATATTTTTGATTTTATAGTACATAATAATATGCGAATTTCTTGTAGAAACAACATGGCTGGCGATCGTTGTTTTAAAGTGTTTATGTAAGAACTTAGTCTTTTAAGTTACAAAAAAAAATATATTACTTTGGTGCATAAAATAAAATAACATCGTTGGCTTCGTAAAAATGTAACTCATATTACAGTCTCAGAAAATTGTAATAGGTACTTACATAATATTTTATTAATAACTATCTGTTGATCTATTTTTATTATCAAGTGAAAAAAAAACGAAATAATATGTAGCCTATATTAATTGTTGAATTATTTATTTATTATGACATAGGAATAAAAAAACACTTGATTCCCGTTTTTATTTTATGGATATTTATTTCTATGCAAGATTTTGATAATTTGTTTGACATGGGTAATAAAAAATATCAAAATATTTTATATTATAAGATGTTTATTATGTAAAACCATTTAACGCGAACCTTGAATTATTTTTTTTTGTATTTTAAGATTCAATCAATTGAAATATATGTTTTGAACAGCAGCTATCCCGAACTTGTGGGTTTTTTTTTAAAATTATTTTTATGATTATTATAATAATTGCTTATTAATCAATCACACGCACGATTCTCTGACAGCGTTCTTGTTGCACAGTAGCCTAATCGTTTGTTTTTTTTAAATTTATTTTTTACTTAAAACGTTCATTATGATGTCAATTAGCTTTTTAGCGGACGTCTCACTTATTTAATAGCTATTTTCCCACTGAAGGAATTATCATTCAGTAACTTGACTTTAACAGTGGGTATATATTAATTTAATTGGTGTATGTTTTTATTCGTTATCTGACTGATTCAATATTTGGATTATTCGTCGTTAGTGAATTCAATTCAAGTAACTTGTACTACATCTACTTTTTAACCACGAAGTGACTCAGTAAGTACATATCGACCTACCTAAGCCAAAAGGGCGTAAGTAACATTTTGGCGTTTTTGAGTTAAATATGAGGTTAGGTTCATAAAAAAATCATCTACAGACTGCCAAAACGGCGTTCTTCATACGTGATCGCAAGCTGAATTTCGATTTTTCAATTTGGGCGTAAGTGATAATTCTCCAGAAACCCAATAGGAATTAACGGACCTAACACCTATTTGGCTGTCAGAAATGTCATAGGGTAATGCAGTTACGTCCTTTACCGACTTCATTGAATGGCATCTATTATCTGAAAACGTGATATAGGTATGTGTTGTGTAGTATCTCCTAATCTTTGGTCTTTATCATTTGTAACATTGAAATTGATTGGTTTTTTCAATGGCAAGTGTTATTTTGATCGTTTTCTGAAAAAATGCAGTTAATAAAAATAAGTGACATTTTATCATAATCATTATTATAATGTTATTTGTAACTGTACTACCTAGTGTTTGTACTACAAACACTAGGTAGCAAACACTAGGTATTATTCCCAAGAAGTTTCACAGAGACTACTTGGATATGGCGACTAAAATTATTAATAATTATAAATTAATCATGTTAACTATTTTTATTACATTAATAAATCTAATTTCATCTTCACTGTTCACTGTTCACCATTACGTATATTGTTATTCTTGTTTAATAAGTGTAGTTTTTATTTTATTTTAATGCAATATTGATATGATTATAATAAACAAATAATACATAACAGAAACCCCAACAAAAACATAAATAAAATAATGGAAAAAAAACAATTCGGTATTTTCTTTATGAACTTCGTATTTTTTCTTGGACAGCCAAAAGGAATTAAGTGATTTAAAAATTGTAATTGTAAATAAATAAATTAATAAAAAATACATACTCAAAGACAATATTATTCTTCCATAAATGAAAGAGAAAAACTCCAATACTTAGAAAGAAGTTGTGAAGAAACGAAGTTGTTCTCATTAACACGATATTTTGTCACTCTTTTTGCTCTCCTGAATAGTAGCGATTTGTCACTTACGCCCTTTTGGCTTAGGAGATTCGATATGTATTGTTTCATTATTATCGTAACACGATAGATAACATGGCTTCATTGTATTATATACCTACATAGTAATATTACTAATAATACGGCTTCTTCTGTTGTATCTATAAGCATGTATGCATTATAAATGTCACACTATTACCAAATCTAACTTGCTACGCTAGGCATTCTATCTATGTTTCACTCAAAGAGTAACTTTCGTTTGGATTATAATTGGAGGGAGTCTTGCGTAACTACTTTTTGTATTATCATTTTAAAATGTGTTTTAAAAGAGGTTTTCGCGATTTAAAGTTAGCTTCAATCGAATCTAAAGGTTAGTGCAGGATCCCATAGACTTCTCGTATACATAATATGCGGAACGCATTCTGACAATTGGAATAGGTTTTAGGGGTCACCAAGATATATAATGTCGATGTTGCCAGGCGATATTAGTGGTCAATTTTTTTTTATTGAGGTTTTAATTTTTTTTCTTATAACCCAACAAAAATTGTTCTGAATTCTTCAATAAAACCAAGACTGAATCAGGGATTGATTGAAAATGCAATAATTGTACCATGCCATCGGCATGGTCGTAGAACGGTTCGTCCCATTTGAAAAAATAAAAATAGCGGGTAGTGCAATGTGTTCAAAATTATCGATTCTTAGGATCCTCCTTGGCTTAAATTATTTTATTTAGTAGCATGTTTGTATAGAATCACCCAGATTGGTTTCTTTACTATATCTATGCATATGACATTAGTTTTAGTATTATGGTTAATCCAGAAACAGTGTAGGTTGCATATATAGGTAGGTGAATAAATTAAATAACGATAACCACTAACCACACTAAGTACACATTTTTATTAAAAAAAAAAAAGAAACAACAAGTCAAATTGAATTGAATCGCCTGGCAACATCAACATTATATATCTTGGTGACCCCTAAAACCTATTCCAATTGTCAGAATGCGTTCCGCATATTATGTATACGAAAAGTCTATGGGATCCTGCACTAGGTACCTAATTTAATCTTTGGTCTTGGCGACCTTTTTTCAGCTTCGCATTAAATACCTATTTAGGCTCCGTTTATCGTTGGGACGATTCATAACAAACTAAAAGGATACACTCGGGATAACCTGGTACTGATACATGTTATTTAATGTACCTGTAGTATATTGTAACACACACACATATGTTTTAACATAACCTAAAATTTAAAAAGAAACTCAGTAAATTTGTTTATTTTTAATTATTATTTAGCATAGAAAATTATCTTTCATAATACACCTATATACAAATATTACTTACGATTACCGATTCAATAATTTTATAGTATGTAAGTAAATGTGACAAAATGTTTCTTACGTTGTAATAATTGCATAATGCATTGCTGGAATAATAAATGCAGGTGTTATGCTTAGAATATTATAATTTGTAAATTATTTTTATTAGTCAAAGTAAATGTTAATTATTACTAATCGCTTATTGTTTAGTCTACTCCACTTCCGTCCATATAGGGAAGGCTCCTTCGATGAATTAAATTTAATTAAACCCATTTTTTATTCAATGACTATAAATTCCGAATCATGTGTCTTTAATTTCACTTAATTTCCGATTACGATTCTTTGGTCATGAATGATATTGCGGTCCTCGAATTGTCTCGTAACAGTATGCGTCAAAAACTTGATAAGGTAAACCGGTTTTTTACAAGAATGCGTTGTAAATTCGTGGCTCGTGATTATGTCACCGAATTCATTGTTAATTAAATTATTCAGCAGTTATTTTTTTATCTGCTCGCCGCGCGGAGAGTTGATCTAATCGTATCGGACTGATTTGGCTCATTTTACTTTTGACGACTTATTAAAGAGCCATTCCATTTTGTCTAAGGGCTCGTCCATGTATGACGTTACGTCCTAAGTGGCCCCTGGTACAACGTGATGCTCATTACAACCAGCCGCACTATCAATGACATGTGACGTGTGAAGCCAGTGACACGGCCACCAAGACATTTTAAAAAGTTATAGCTTCTGGTAAAACTCCTTGCATTTAAGATATTATATTATTAAAATTAAATTTTTCGAAGATTTCGAAGAAGGGACAATCGTTGGACAAATTTAGTCATCCAGTGGTATCCAAGAGGTAGGTACAAAAAGTACGCAAGGTAGACCTAGCGGCCACTGGATCGATGAAATGATAAAGTTCAGCGGAAGTACGTCGCAACGCAACGCACAGGACCGAGGGAAGTGTAATCATCTTGGAGAGGCCTTCACCAAGCAGCGGATAGATTCAGGCTGATGATGACGATTAAAATTTAAAAATATCCGTTATTCTAATAATTATCTTTTCGAGGTTTTAATTTTGATCTAAAGGTACCTGTGCACTACCTCTTAAGTTATGCGTTAATACATACAAAGTAGTATTATTACTTTAATCAACATTGATTTCACTTACTGATCAGAACATTAGATCGTATCGAATGTTGGTTTTGTTTACTCTAAGAACTTTTTTGTGTCAAACCCATTACGTATGGTACCTATATTCATTTAACAGAATATCGTCTTATTGAAGAAAATTTTCGATTATTTATAAAAGTATGTGCCTAATTATTGATTGTGTTAAAATGTGGACACAAGATTGTGCTCGTTCAGTAAATTCATAACAGCTATTGATTTTCCTATTATGCGGTGTGAAAAGCTTTTTAATATAAACAAAAACGATATGTATGTATTTTGAATTAATACAACATTATCCTAATGAGGCGGCTCTCGTGGTGCAGTGGGTAAGGCGCTGGCCTTCCACCCGAGAGTTCTGGGTTCGATTCCCGGTACCTTGTACGAAAAAGCAAGGACATGGTTATTAATAATTCTATAAAAAAAAAAAAAAATTATCCTAATGATGTTAAGTTATATACAACGTGGACGAATTGTTTGCTGCCTTTATCCGATGCTCGTAATGTGCAATTCTTATATAAGCCAAATTATATTTTATTGACCCGGTAGACATTTTTAAACATTAGAAATTTAGATTTTTTAATGAATCGTCACTTTTATTAATGAATGACACTATAATGATAATGCATAAAAGGAGCACCAGTAGTGACATAAGTAGATCGCCACATAGGTACGAGTACGTTACCTACATATTTATGCGTGAAATATGATTTAAATAATATTTAACTGCTTTATACAATAAGTTATATGCATTTTAGTCCTTACATTGAAGGATTTTCTGTGTATAAAATGTTATTAGTTTCATAGCAACGGACATACATTTTTGTTTGTTATGGCATTTCGTGTCCACATTCAAAAATTACAAACAAAATACGTATTTTACAGAATTTCGAAAAGTCGATTTAGTTAGCTTGGTGACCGGTCCATTTGTATTCTTTCAATCTTTATTAAGATATCTATGTGTGCTTGACGCTTCGTAGCAAGTCCCATTTTAATCATGCCGTGATACGAAACCAAACTTCGATGGTATCGCTAGTTAGTTAAGCCTCAATTACACTGAGCTTCTTTACGAGCTGTTTGTTGGCGAATTTATAATCTGCCTGTAAAGTCGCCCAGTGTAATCATCGAACATGTTAGCTTGTTCGATGATTACACTGAGCGATTTTTCAGGCTGATTATAAATTCGCCAACACACAGCTTGTAAAGAAGCTCAATGTAATTAAGGCTTTAGTCATACTTTTAATGCAATGTGGTAAACTGTTTGTTGCATATTGGAATACAATAATAATAAATAAAAATCTTATTTATTTCGAAGCAGATTACCGCATTGCATTCAAAGATAATCTTTAACTATCACTACTATTAATTGTAATTCGCAATTCAGTACTACGACCTGGGTATAGTAAGTTAGCTTCGTAGAGATCCTAATAGTGTACGTAAATTTGCTATCTGAGGACAATATAACAGTAAACTGAGAACCTTAAATAGTATTAATATCCCAATAAAAATTGTTATCTTATCGTTTTCTGGTATATCTATTGTATTGTAACAATCAAAAATATGTTTTTCACTATCGAAATTATAATATTATTATGTAGTTATTAGTTCTATATATTGTCAATATTTTCCTTATTGTGTTCCCAGAGTTTATTCAAAATCACGTACTCAATTGAAGTCACATACTAGTTGGGCCGATAGCAATCAATCTCCGTTCAAATCCCATACATAAAAGCGGCCGGCTCATTATAAAATATTTCATATCGGAGTCCTCACCTCCTCTAGCCCCAGCCGGGCGATGCTCTGGCCTGTCGCCCATTGTTGGCAGCGTTCATTGCTCCTCTGCATTCTTCCCAGATAGTTAACTGTCTACGACAGGTACGATACGATCTCGCGCACCTACCTGCCGCGGTGTGCTCCCTCTACAAGAGGTAGAGTGGAGACGCAGGTATCCACTGATTATCTCTGGAGGAACACCCCGCTGCCGCGCCCCTCGGGACTATCTCACGCGCAGTGATTGCAATCATAGGCATAGATAATAAATAATGATGTGTGTGCTGTCAGCTTTGAGTCACGAATGCCCAACCTTTTAGAATATTTGAGAGTCACCTTTTATTTTTGCATTGTTATGGGGATTAATTGTTATATAAGTATGTATTGAATTGGGTGATTTCTCCCCGTCCCCCTTAGCATTATTAAATCTATGTACCTATACGAATAATCATACAAAGTTGAAATGTACGGACGTACGGTGTATTCATTTTTGTTTGTCTGTTTGTTCCGTTTTAACTTATATCGCGTATAGACTACATTGTTGATGCCAATTCAGATTGAAAGTTATGAAAAAAACTTAACGAATAACGCACTTGCAACAAATCCATCGCGAGTAGGTAAAGTGGTCAGCAGTGGTGGACTTGATGAGTTTGGGTGCCGGTGAATGAGCGCGCGCCTGGAAGCAACTGTTTATCTCATTGGTGTGGAGAAAAAAAAACACAAACAATCTTACCAATCTTTTTATCCGTTATGTAGGTATACATGTATACCAGTCCACTTTTTATCTCCCATATTTCATACAAACGGAGTCGTGGGCTATCGTTAGTGTTATAATAAGCTCTTACATTGGTTTTTCCATTCGTACTTGAAACGGATTTCAATGGAAACAAAATACTAAAATTAAAACATCTTCACTACTAGTCTGCCATTTCATCTACAATTTTCATTCGGATTATATTCATTTTAATAGCAATCATGAATCTTTGCTCTTCGGGGTGTGTCGATATTGGAAATTTTTGCGTCGTTATAATATTATTATGACCGAATCAAAGAAATATGCGAACGGTTGACAAATGCTCCGGTAATACACCGCTACGATACGTCTGCCTACAAATATTGATGTGTCTACTGCTTATTACTACGAAATATTCAGGTGTATGTACTTACTGCTTCCGTACAATTGTGGAACTCAGGTGTACCTAGTAAATGTTTTTAAATGGTATAAAACTAATTGTCTTAACTGTCTTTTTCGTGGGAAGTTATGTTTCCCAAACTTTGTATCACCTACCGTACCTGTACTGTTTTAAAACTTCACTGTATATGGCTTAATTTACTGTATTTTAAAGGTCGTCACAAGATAAGATTTTTGAGCCAGCGTCACTCCCAGACAATGACGTCTTTGCTCCCAGTCCATCTTCAAGGGTCGACTTTAGTTTACATCACAAAAGGGCATGGAAAGGTGGTCGTTGGTGGACGAAAAGCTTGTTTGTTCATTGTATTTATAAACATTAACTAGGCTAGTAACATTAATGCAAGGTGTTATTGTGTCAATGTCATGGCTTCCACACGGGGGGGGGTGACAGGGCTCTAGCATGGGGGCCCAGCGTGCGAGTCGGCCAGATAAGTGCGATAAACAAAAAAGTCCATAATTTAAAAGGATCTGTTAAAAAATACAAAAAGTCATTAAAAATACACCTCAATTTTACCACGTACGCCATTTCGTAAACGCTACTGTAGAGCGTCACACTGATTTTACCTTTAGCGGTAGATAGGGGTCCCGCTTTAGATGTAGGGCCATGGTCATGCAGACCTTGATAATAAACATCTGAGCGTAAGCAGGAAACTTGACTACAAATGGAGATCTTTTAAAGAGATTCGCGGTTTACTTGGTGGTTTAATTAGTAATTTGTTTTCAGGAGCATTCCATAGTAATGTTATCCCATATTCACACATGAAGGTTTACTTCAACGTCTGGGGCTTAATTTAACAAAGTTATCACTAACTTGTAGGCTGTAGCATTGAGAAGAGATTGTAAAATATTTATTATTACGTTTTCACATCTCACACTCTCTTCGTCGGCATACTGTCTGGAGATTCGCCCGCGGCTTCTGACTGACTTCCACGCGGGCCTCTGCCGTAAAACAGGGCGGAGTCAAGAACGCGATGCTATCTCATAACGATTAATATAAGATTTGATGGAATGGGCTTCAAATTCCGCCAAGCTATATGGAGATATTATCAGGTGGTATAGTAAATATTACTGTTGCAATACATCTGTTCTACTTAACATATTATTGAATGTATAGAACTAAAAATTACTGATTACATATTTATTCATTAATTATAATAATTAAATGCATATACTTGGTACTTATTGTTTATATTTTTTTGTAGTTTTTTCAGGACCGGTTTCGTCCGCGTAGTAGGTATAACGTGATGAAAAATACATTTTCACGTCTATTTATACTACTAATTTTTGACAATAAAAAGATTGTGTGCGTGCGTTTGTGAATCTGGTACGCCGTTTTTTTAAATTCGTTATTAGGTAAGTACTTTGCAATGGTAGCTCTAGTGGTTGGTAAATTCGCTCGTAGAAATGTCGTAGCTTGGTAGGTATATCTCGAAAACCACTTACTTATTAAAGTATCGCGACCTGTCGATGGTAGGTAACTATAGCAAAAATCATTAATGAAAGGGTGAGACAATCATATAGTGGCAAATGTAGATACTACTACATGTTTTAAAGAATAATTGACAATTAAATTATATTAAGAAGGATCCAGTTGCTAAGAATTTAATAATGAGATTATGGAATTTATTTACATATATATATCAAATACTGCGTCAATCGTAGTCCACCTCATTCGAACCGTAACAAACAACTGGTATGTCATTGTTTCGCAATGCAGGCGTTAGCCACTCCCTCGACTGACTGATACTGCGAGTATGATAGAGAGAGCGCAATGCGCCGTTCCACCATAGCAAACCCCTCGGTTTCGATATTAGTTTCACCTGAACGAACTTGGCTAAAATCGTTTCACTATATAATATTTATTGAATGCATAATTCAAAAGAATATTCAAAGAAAAATCTCTGTTGAAAATTATTTCAATTAAGTGTAGGTGGGTCGTTCTTATTCGATTAATTTAATTTTCCTATATTGCGTATGAAAAATACGCAATATACCGGTGTGCTTATGGAAAGACATCAAATCTATATTTTGATTACTAGTTTGGCAGTGAAAATACATCAGTTGAATTTTTGTTGGAAGTTTAAGATCTCCATCTCGCTCCGCCTGAAGCGTATACCCATGAGTATAGCCGGGAAACCTGCTTACTTTCTCGGTCATCCGCATATTATGTGACTCAGCCATTGCAGCGAAAATATAAAACCGCACTATAATTATTATATCATTGCAAATCGGAATCAGTATGACTGAACTGTCTTGTAGCATTTATTTATTATACGGCCTTGTTCTTCTGGTAGGCAACATTTTCATGTTAATTCATATATTTTTGAATGCAGAATTTATATTACATACCTAAGTTTTAGATATATTATTATTCACTGGCTGTTTTAACCAAATTTACACATCGCTAGCTCACAACTTGCGCATATTATGTTTAATGACTGGTTCTCACGAACTGTTGAATAGCACAGAACCTTATCATCACGCAATGGGTTCTGATATCTCTGTGAAAAATAACCCAGTGTGGGTATTCGCCTCCACCATAATCCGTGTTCTGGGCAGATTCCATCCAGTGCGTGGTCCGCCGATATTTCTGCCGTCTGTCTTTCAAAATGTCAGATGTTTTTCCTCGCGTTACTCGTCCGTCCTGTGTACATGACCCAGTCTTCTGAGACGTCACATTTTAATTGTTTTAATTGGTGGCAGATACGTATACGTGTGTTTGTTAAGTTATTCGATTGACATTCATAGAACGGAATATGCAACGGAGCACCCATTGTTGGGTTTCTGGCACCCGGTTTCCAAACCATACACGACATTTGGCCCTATCGTGCTGTATCCACTGTAGTATATATATTTTCATTTTATTTATTATATCTTCGACCTTACAAATTATTATTTAAATACGTTCGCAGCATGACATTTAGATTACAATAATAAGTAAGGTATAAACCTGCTATAAATAATACAAAAATAACCGTAACAAACGAGTTAAACACGCCCTATTTTAATTAATATGTAAAACGTTCATCTTGATTCGCCACACGTAAGTGGAATACATCGATATCTGAAGTAATTTAGTTGAAATTAGCCTCTAAATTGGTAGTTGGTAGTATTGGTAGTACACATTGGGCGAACTGATGCTCTCAATTTCTCTAGTATTACAGGGACAATGCCGTAGTTGTTTTGTAAAAGGGGCGAAATAACCAAAATGCTATTTTACAGGAGGATTTTTAACTTTTGACATTTATTTATTAATTACCTGTGGATGATTATACATGTCTAACAAGTTTATAAAGAATACTGTCTTTATAATAGACTTTATAATATAATATTTCAAAAAGCCTAATATGTATGTCACATTCGCATTTTATCCGTAACTGCGTGAATATTAATTGCCTTTACGATTATCGTTTTTAAGTACTTTCCGGTGGAGATACAAATTCGCCGTTTTTACAAAACAAAGCTAGTGCTACATACTATTGTTTATCCATTAAAATCTCTATTTCGCCAAAATGGTTGATACGCCCTTTTTACAAAACACCGACGATATAGGGTATCCAAGTTTACAATAATGAGTTCTCATAATAATTCATGTAAGTATTATTTTCCAATCCGTATATCGGTAAGGTACCTACTTAACTATTCCAATAAATTTTTACCCAAACTGTCTAAATAAATAACAATGCCTACATAATTTATCATAGTATCTATACAAACTATTTACATCCAGTAAACTTATAAGCACGGCAATAACTCTTAAGTTATCTGGAGAGAGTAAAGAAATAAACATAATGGTTAATTAAAAAGTGAGGCGAGGCGTTTTTCTTTCTACTATCTATCAATAAGCAAACAACGAGCGAAATGGATTACATATTATTTTTACACAATGAAAACTGAAATTAGAAAGCAAAGATGTGCTGGATCGATATTAATATTGTTATTATTTTTATAACGAGGCGTTGAAGAACCTGACGATATTGGGAGTAGGGTACAGAATTGAATCGATATGGCGATGCTTTGTCGCGCTTCAGGATCGACCCACACGAACCGCAGGAAGCTAACGGTTGTCACGTTTCAAGTTACCCACACAAATGAAGAAAATCTTCATATTTTACAATATACGAGGAAATCGTAACGGAAAGGGAAAGAAAATAAATACTATACGGTGGTTACCCCTGTCATCTCTTTGAGATACAACGCAAACCAATTGTTTTGTATTATGTGAATTATGTAGTTTGATAGAACTATTGTAATTTTTCAGTAATTGTATAGAGTTGGGAAAAATAAGAAGTTATTTAATGTTTGAGTTCGTAGTAGATTTTTGGGTTTCCACCGCGTGTCCTTCTTCCTTCTTTACTCGACGTTTCGGGCTCGTTGCAGAGGCCATTATCACTCTTGATAATGGCCTCTGCAACGAGCCCGAAACGTCGAGTAAAGAAGGAAGAAGAAGTTATTTGTAATAATGAGAAGAGTATGTCAATCTGTTTATTAATTTCAATTTCAATATTTTTTTTTTAAACATATTGTGGACATTACAAATTATAAGTTTAAGACGTTCACAACATGACATTTAGAAACAAATATATATATATAAAACAGTATTACACAAAAAAGAGATAGATCAGTAGATAAATTAGATAGGTACAAGTGAAGTCATTTAAAAAATGTCCTATTCACTATATTATTATATACAATATTTTTCTACACATTTCACTGATTTCCCTTTATTCTTTCCGTGCCATATCCGTTATCGGATATTGGCGATGATTTCGACTATCTTTTGCCTGTCTCGCTGCTCTTGCTGATATCAAGCCTGTGTCTGAGATTCTTGAGGTATTTCTTTTGCCAGGGTCTCACTTACCGGAGAATGATAAATTTCCGCACGATGTGGTCAAAGTATGCAAACATTTCTTGTTTTTACTTCTCTGATTGTTTCATCCTCTAACTCATTCGGGACTTCTTTCAAGCTGACACGGAACATGCTTCTATACACCCACATCTCTAAAGCTTCATGTGTCCGCGGCGTAGTTTCTTTGAGTGTCCATGCTTCTATTCCGTATATTAGGACTTAAAAGACACCATTTTACCAATCTCATTCTGAGTCCCATGTTTAGGTTCTGGCTACATAAATATATAGTATTATCCTCAGCTGTAAAAGCTGCTCTGGCCTTATCGACTGGGCATTTCACTTCACTTCACATGTCCTTTCATCTATTATAGGGGACTCGTTTATACTCGATGTATTTTTAGTATTTAAATTTATTACGTATTTGGTACAGGCTTCCGTTACCCTAATAAGTATTTTGCAGACCTTCCCGATTCAGTAATGAAACAGACTCCATTTACTTTGATCTCATCAAAGCTTTGTCAAAAATACATATATTACCACCATACGGTAGTGACAATGTTTGTAATTATAAATTATACATATATGTAGGTATATCATATACTGTTATATGATTGAAATATACGTTAGTCACACTGTAAAATACCTACCCTATTCATATCTACCTTTCATATACCTAACTAAATAATATGATACTTTGCTTTTGAAACCATACAAACGGCCAACCAAACGAAGCGATTTACGCGTAAGCGCATTTTAAATAGGTATTAGATCGGAAAAGTCTTGTCAAAATATGTATGTAAGTCACCTTAAATTGGGTACCTCCACCTCCACGTCGAAGCAAATAACGATTAGTCTTTTTACGTAACTAATTCGAATCACTGAACGTTGGTTTGATTCACTTACCACTTACATTTCACATTTCTCACATTCAAACATTTCAAGAACCTAGTTTGCGAGAGAGATACATGGTAGAGTAGTGCTATTATTACATTGGGCCTCCAGGAATTAGCGATTATTCGGGACAGAATGTTTTAAAATTGGTTTCACCAGTATGTTTTATTAAGGCTCGATCGTGACTACGCGACGCGAAGATTGTGCAAATGACGCGTGCAGAACAAAACATAATTTGTCATAAAAAGTCAACATGCGTCCATTTAATGTTATGTATATTGTTCTATTACTAATAATAATAATATATTCATTGAAATGTTTTCTTTTTCAAGTAAATGAGTAACGTTTTTTAGTCATCTTTACACGATTTAAGAATTAATTCCCCCGTCGCCATCACAAAACAAATTGATGTGTTCACAGCTCGACGATCGCTCTCCGATTGCCAGCCAGTTCAAAATTTCGTCGCACCTATAGTTGAAAATTATTTTCCGTTTCACTGAAGTGATAAATAGTATCTAAAACGGAAAAAAAAGATTCTCCGTAGTGTATGCCAAGCTTTTTTCTGATTGAAAACTCACAACATGGCGGCTGATCCATCACCGTAATTAATGCCTACATTGTTGTAATAAAGAGTCCGGTAAAATTTACTAGAATTGGATGAATTTATTAAAGATTTATCCATAAATATTATTTGAACATTTTCGTCTCTGCCTGGTCAATTTTCCGCATAACCCTTTTAGCACATCGTTGAAGGGCGCTTCTCATTCGGTTATACAGCCGAAAGGTTGGAAGGGATATTATTTTACCTTATTTACGCGCACGAACGTGGGTTCTTATCGTATATTTTCTTCGACCGCTCTCGTTTTAGTTTACAATGGGTTGTTAATATTACTACTAATTTCGTATAAATACCATTATACATTTATTGCTTATTTGTTTCAGTGATAAGGGAAGGAGTATTGTGAATTTTAGATGACGCATATTCAAGAAATAACTGCACATACTAATTTTAATATTTTTAGTCTAACTAAGCTTCTCGAGTTGATAAATTGACAACATGTTTCTAGCTTGTACGGAATCACACGACTAGACAAATATTTTATTGGTGGTTGTCGGGAAATTTTGACACTAGTCGAATGACAGCGAATAATTTCATGACTCGAGCATGACTATTTCCACAATACACTAGTCGTGGGCTTCCAACAGTAAGTTGTCAATATTTATTATTCACTCGTGTAAAACGAGGTCTACAAATGCACAATAATTATCGGCACAAAAGTGTGAAGTACATCAGTCATTGGATTCCGCATTTACCAAAAAAATATTTTTTAGACCATAGGTTAAGTATTTCAAATCATGTGTGTAGTTTTAGTCTCTTTCCCGTGCCATATTGGCGTATTTTATCAATCAGTTCAAGTCTTTGCTACCCGGAATTCTACTCTGCCGTATATACCCACTACTGTCGCGTATATCTTGAATAAGGCTGACTATGGTCAGACCGTGGCACTGAATTCCAAATTACGATGGTAGTGATAGTTATTGATTATCTTCGAATGCAATGCGGTAACCTGCGCTCGCAATAAACGAATAATTTCTATTGCATAATTCGTTCAAGTTATTAACCATTTAATTTAAGTATTTCATTATGCAACAATCTCAATTTTCTACAAACAGTTAACCATATTCCATTCGAAGAATGGGTTATAGCTAATTGCACTACCATCTATGTTTACAGTTTCGTGTCACGGCCTGACTGATAGTGGGTCTTGATCTCGAACTAACTCCTGAAATGGCACAAAATATCTATGATGACGATAACTGAGAGCTTTAATTAATCAATACCTTCCTATTAAATTTTCTATTTTCCGCTAAGTTGTAATAAACTGGTTAAGTTTCCATTGTAGCATTTAAGTGGGTAATATTTTTCTCCTTCGTGACATCTCTCGTTGGTCGGTCTTATCGTCTTGGAATTTATTGAATTAATTTCGGGTATCCATGCCAATGTATATTGTCATTTTATAAACAAACACTGATTCCTTGAATAGGCGACAAAGGGAAAATATATACGCCGATTGAACAAAGTTGCCTGTTTAGCATCGATTTCCCGTACAAAATTCTATGTGCACTTGTTATATCAATACGGTTGCCATCTTTGAGTTATCATCCGGACACTCAGCCGACTTGAAAGGTTTGTAAGGTTAAGGCCTATGAATTTAACTTATTGATATTGGTAATCCATAGGTATAATTAAATACTGGTCGTTAAATCAATTCACCCACTAGAATTTTGGTACTTCGCCACAATATGGTTAAATACTGTAATGCAACATCAAGGCGTGGTAGATATTTTCTTTAAATTCTGCTTCATAGGCGTTACGTATATCAGGTATGTCCAACTTCGAGTAGGCTGAGATCTATCACACATTGTCATTTTGAGAACTTAAACAAACGTATTATATTTGGATGAGGACATTGAGACGTTACAAATTGAACAAATACACTTGTCTTCCAACGTCACAGAGAAATACTCAATTTCTCATTCGTCGTGAAAATGATCTTCTTTGGATAGTCACCGTCAAACTATTCCACTACTGTGTAAAGAGCCTGTTGCGCGACTGTGCGAAGAAACTACGCCTCAGCTTAAAGCGCGGGATTCACCTCTTCACTTTATCTCACTCCTGCGGCAGTGATGCAATTCGAATCGAGTGATATGACGTGGTCACGCGGGCTTCCTCATAGTTAATTTGAAAACTACATTCACATTAAAAAAAATAGAAATGGATAATGCTTCCACTTCAAAATGTCAATGAAATCATATTATGTACCTATATTACAACCGAACGGACACGCTTTCTACATTTACCTACCTATGAACATATGGTGCGATCGACGCGTTGGCCATGCCTGTGTGTAAACGTATAATAGGTGAATATTACACCATCGTTAGCAGCCTGGATGTATCCATTGTTGGATGAAGGCCTCTCCAAGCTGATCCCATTCATTGCCACGTACTTCCGCAGAACTCAATTATTTCGTCGAACTGGCAGTCTCTAGAACGAAACTGCTTTCTTATCAAATTCAGAAGTATCATTATACTGCAAGATGAAGGCCACCCACTTTTCTCAGTTTCTAGTTCCTTGCTGTCACGCATATCCGAATATAACATCTTTATACAGTATGCAGAAAAAGCAGACATTTAACCACATAAATCACACCTCTCGCTTCTCAGAACGAGTATGTATTAGAATTAGATATTAGAATATAAATACATATATACATCTGTAAACTGAATAATGGCAGCGACCATTCTACCAAATATCTTTCACTCCTATGCAATCCGGAAGAAATCTTCTACATTAATAATTAGGTAATACTTATCTACGTCTTATTGTTAATAATAGATTCTTAAAATGCCAGAGACGAAATAGCATTCTGGGGTTCCGATTTAATCAAGTGTAGGCATTTTTCCACAAGAAAAACGGTGAACTTGTTTCTTAAAGAAAGTGTGAGAGAACTTGGTTTTCATCGTAGTATTGTGTGGAAAATCTCGTGAGAGTGACGGTAGCTGTAAGCTGACATATAGACACAGAAAATCAATATTATTTAGTGTTTCAGTATAATAATAATATACACTTAAGACGATGTGACCGCAGAAATGTATAAACATTGCTCTACATTATTTTATGCTGGTGTAATTTCCAAACATGTTCCATAACCACACGATAATTGCAAAAATTCTACAGTAGCTACACAAGTCGCATCAGACAACCCACTCGTGAGAACCGGTTGATAAAATGAGAGTTTATCCGAGAACCTGTTGTTACTAGAATGATATCTATCACTGGGTCGAGCGACTGTGCAACACTATTTTTATTTGTGGGAACTCATTATTGAGGATCGTAAATTGTTAATGTTGAGTAAAGACGTTGTTGAAGGATTGATTTCGACATAAACATGTACGTGTTAATTTTAAAGTGAGATGATAAGTTACATGAGACCTAAGATTCCCTCTAACTAAGTGCTAAGATATGCGGCGCTGAAAGTTACAGGAAATTGTAGAGACACGGTCTACAAGTTCTCATTTTGCAAATGTTGTAGAAAGAAGTATTAAATAATTACAAGATAAAAAGAACTTTTTATATACAACGTTTTTAAATTCTGTTGAACCATATAAACTTGACTTGACTAGCTTTTATTAAACGATCAAAAAAATTTGTACTTGACATGGCATATTGATTTCCATAGTAACGCACGTATATATTAATAATCAAGTGGCTAGGACCCCAGATCCCTAGCAACCAATAATGGTGTAAAAATAACTTTTCATACAGAACAGAATTAACTGAAAATGAATTCAATTCTACTTAAAGATGGCTAAAAGTATTTAAAAAATGCGTTGGTATCGTGTTCTGATATATTCTAAAAGTTTGTTAAAAATCGATTGCAAGATTTGTACCGGACAAAGAACCACCAGACAAATAATAAGAATACGAGCTAAGAAAAACGTTGTAAAATAGACTAAACAATGCCAAAATTTTTATTGCATCCTAATAATTACTTCTTTGTTAGGTTAATAATTTAAAACTGGTGGTTTGTATACAAAATTCACTGTTCAGATGAGTTTATGATCCGCACACACACCATTGAAAAATCAGAGTGAACGTTGCCATCAGTATTGTCAGATTTACACTAGAGTACATTGAAAATCAAAAAAGCACACTGTCTGCACACATGCAACTTTCGCGTGCTTTTCATTCAATTTTAACTCGCCCCTGAGCTGAAACTGGCTCGACCGGTGAGAATTGCATTGCTCGGACTTGGCCGAGTAACGTGATATTGACATAGTAGCCCGCTCTTCCTTCCGGGACCTTTGAGCTGCAACTGGCGAGTGACTCGTCTTGCCTTTGTATCTGTATGGCAGGGAACGCAATGCCGTGATTGACCTTTCATAACTCCCGGGAGTCAGTGAGTCAACCTGTTACTGAACCCCGCAGAAACTGTTATTTCGCAATGCTGGAAAATATGATAGAACAATATTATGACCATACCGAAATTGGATTTGATGTAAATAAAAATAACTTCAAGGTACACATTTTTATTTTTTGTAAATATCGATGTTTAAAAAAATATATAAAAACAATAAATTACTAAAAAATCTGAACGACAACTTATTAAACTTCATTTTTATAATAAACATGACATCAAAATAATAACTGTGAAAGTAAGATGAGATTCTTTAACTAATTCACACTTTGAAACGTTTTCTTCAATTGTAAGTTTATTTTTGACCTTTTTAACGTCTTAAGTAAAAGTGTAATGGTAAATTTCTAATGTAAGATGTAAGTAAACTCTATCTTGGGGACCGAACGTATGTAAATAAACTCCGTGTCATATTTTTTACCGCTCACCATCCTTGTAATGAGATCACATCTGCTTAGCTTCTGCCGTCCAATTTAAAAGTAACTATAAATGTCTGTAGCAGTAGCGAAAGGTGGAGGTAGGCTATTAAGATCCGCCATAAATAGTGCACATTAAACTTTCTTAGTCACACGTATTTTACACAATATATTGTTGGTTTTTTTTTTTTAATTTATTAAGCCCTGCTTAAATCAAACTATAAGTAATAGATAAAAAATATTATTCTATCTATAAAATATCCAAAGTTATGTATGATTTAATTGCATAATTTTAAATATAGATAGACGAGTATTTTTTTGACTATAATTCTCTATTATGGCTTGGTTTTCGTAGGGTTTAATTGAATTTAAAAAAACTAACAACACTCGACAGTCTGCACATTGTAGTATTAGTTTAATGAACACAAATACGTTTAGCTTTAGATTGACAAATTTAGTGTGTACCATTTATGTCAGATCTTAACAGCGTACCTCTACCCTCCGCCACTGGTAGGTTGCAGTAGTTATTGGGGTACCAACTACCAGTGGCGAAGGGTGACTTTTGGAAAGAGGTAGGCTGTGGAGATATGATAAAAAGAGCACACTTGTCAGGTATACTTACGAGAATAGTACGATATTTACTACTAATGAATAGGCACACACTAATAAATGATAACGACACACTAATTCAATGAAACTTCAAAAACTCATTGACGACATAAAAATGAGCGATGTGTTTAAATTACGTATTTTTCAAAACATGTATACCCATCAAAAATCATTAGATAAAATTTATTTTTATTTTTAAAAACAATCTATACTTACTTATTTATTAATATTCGATTAAACGCCGTTGAAATTATTTTTTTAATTATCTAATTATTAATGATTTTGGACAAAGTGCGCAGTCGTGACAACAATATTATGCGCGAATGTTTTAGGCTCTGCGAAAGGAGCTTGCCTCATTTCGTACAAATCAGCAGACTTGCTGAGGTTACGAGACGTAAAGTCCATACAAAAAAAATTCAGAATTATTCCAAACATAATCGGAAATTTATTTACTTCGAGAAGTCGCGGCATTTATTATTTAATTTACGGCGCGGCGCGCTGTGGTTTTTTTAATACCTTTGCAGTTGTTTTGTAAACTGTGTAATACTGTAATACATTCCTACATATGCGATCTCGTTGGCAAAATAAATTATTTTTATATAACATAAAATAATGAAGTGATTAAGTATATAAATATCTCAATAAGCATTTAAAAAATATTTTTCTTAAGAAGGTAGGCTTTAAATAATCGCCTAGTATGGAGTCTTCGCCACTGCCAACTACATATTAACTGCTTTCTTTAAAATGATCTAAATGATCATCGACGTATTTTAACACCGGGATTAAAACATCCGGGATTGCGGCATTGCAGACCCTACTCCTTGCAGGTGAGAGTGCAACACTGTCACGTATGCATTAATTGTATTTATTGATTCGCAGTACGGTGATTAATATTGCACTTGAACCGGTTGCCCGCGCTCACCTACGTCAGCGATCAAATCGTTTGCACATCGCGTAATTGCGCAACGAACGTGAGTACCCACAAATACATACACGATCTTCGCAAATAATATAATTTCCTAATCTGATTCGACGTTAAATTGTTTCGTGTAATCGATACGTTGTTATTTTTGTACCGCTATTTTGCCCGTGAGATACCGGTGATCATGGCCCTACAACCTGAAGCGGGCCCTCAGGCTAGAATCTTTGGCGGCCCCCCTACCTATCGCTAAAGTCAAAGGCAGTGTGACTATCTACAGTTGTGTATTCCAAATAGTGTTCGAGGTTAAAATTAGGGTATTTTTAGCGATACTTTTGTATTTTTATTGACAGACAATAATCAAAAATTGTATTGCACAACCACATAATTTTAATTTATGCTTTAAGTGACATAGCGCCGCAGGCGACATTTTTTACAATTAGTGCAATTTTGTGATTATCTTATATGTGTTTATCTTACTTGGCTGGTAAATTCGCCAGGCGGCCCCCCCTTAAGCCAGGGTCCCCAGGCTAGAGCCCTGTCAGCCCCCCTTGTGGGGGCAATGCCGGTGATATAACCATTGGTATTAAATTTGATGTATCGCTGTAAATTATTAATTTACGTTAACTATTGACTAGGTTTGAGTACGTTATATTTCCTTTTTTAATTACTAATTGTACATTCATTTTTTTGTTCGCTATTGTTATTTTTTTATTGTATATTATTATGGGGCACTGGCCAAAAAACTGCTATGCAATGATATTTTACGAAATACACATATTTACGTGCAATTTCATATTATTATCCAATTTATTGTGGTATATTAGATTATTGGATTGGCTTATGTTACACATAATTACGTTTTATTCGTTAATAATCTGTAATGGTCGGTATTTACGATTTGTAATGTCGAGAAAACAATAAACTCTTCGATTTATCATTGAAGAGTTTTTGGACCGCGTCCAAATACTTTGCTGTATGAATGACCATTATGAGTAATCAGAAATCTCAAGTATTTTCCGAGAATACTATCAAACTTCTTTCTACGAATTATTCTTACGTTAAATTTATAACGTCTTTTTAAAATAATGTCTGCTTACGAACTACTGAGTGGGCTTTTAAGTAGGTATTTGCCTGAATCAAGGCCTCTTCAAGCTGGTTCCATGCCTTTGAGTCATGTTGGATAGATTACCACGTATTTTTTAACTACTGCTTAACTTTAAGAGCATACATCAGTGAAACGGCAATAATTGTCAACAGTAGGTGCGACGAAATTTCGCACTCGTCGCTAATCGGAGACCGACAGTCGAGGTATGATCACGTCAATTTGTTTTGTCATGGCGTCGGAGGAATATATTATATGTACTTGAAAAAGAAAACATGTCGATGAATATACTATTATTATTACTAATATAACAATAAACATAACATTAAATGGACGCATATTGAATTTTTATGACAAATTATATTTCGTTGGCTCGCGTCATTTGCACAATCCGCGCATCGCCTAGTCACGATCTTTTTAGACCATGCCTCAACTGAAGTATAGCCTTAACTATTTCGTTGTTCCAGCAGCCTCTAGGTTTACCTTTCGGATGTTTTGTACGTACTATTGGGAGACTTGATTTTTCCACCGGTTGCCTCATAGCTGACTATATATGTACTTCCAGCTGTATGCGCTGCCCATTTTCATTTAAGGTCCTATCAGTGACTTACGGTTCCATGATGAATTGCCTGCGAAACTGGATTTTCGCCGGGGTTTTCTTCCTGTAAAATTTTATTCAACGTTGTTGGGAGATATTGTCATCCACGTTCACTTAGTAAAGTTCTTAGTAAGTTTAAAATTCATCGTGGAGTGTCAAAAATAAGGCTGTTTAGTTTTATTCATAGGTTTGTGAATCTGTGGTAAAAGGGTATGTTGGCCCATTTCACTAATTGGTAATTTTGAAGGAGCCGTGGAACAGTTGAAAACCACCGCGTTAATGCATGCCATTTTTTAAATATATTTCTGTATTATTCCATGACAGATCAATCAATTCAAAAAGTTTATTTGTCCATATTGCTTCCTCATACAAAATGACACATTTGATGTTGAAAATGTAGAATTTGCAATGTAAATTATAAATGCAATAGTTCCCAGAAATAGTAGGTCATCATTATTATTAAAATATTGTGTTAATCAGTGTCAGTGAATGTTGTGTGTGGGTTGTTTTGATAACAGCGGTCAACAATTATGGTTCATTGTCTCATACTGTCAAAGAGATGGCAATTCATGATTTATTCTCATTTATACCTAGTAGGTACCTAGTTATTTTATATTTGAATTCAATATACAGGTGTTTGGTATCTATATACAAAATTATATTTCAATACCCGTAGCGATTTGGTTGGATACCATTATTGTCCTCCCAAGTGGCATCAACGACGGCAGATTAGATGACAAAAAACTGATACTCCCTAATTCTTGATAGTTGGGACACACGGATCAACACTAGCAAGAATGCCATAGTTCTCATTTACAGCACGAAACTTGTGGTCACCAATACCGCCTATTCTCCGTGCTTTCTTCCTGCCGTCTTTTCTGCCGGCGTACGTACTCGCATTACATATTCGTGTCCAAACAGTCGTTGCTGCAATGAACACCTGTTCTGTGACAATCAATTCTTGACTAGACATGGTGGTTTCGTTGGCAGGCGCTATGAACTTGGTCTTCTTTTCTTTTCTTTCGACCATGTCTGATCCTAATAGGATCATATGGGCCTCGACAGGGTAGAGGTCTGTATTATTGGTCTTCTTACCCGTTTCATATGTCCACGTGGCGGAGAAATACAAGATGCAAATCACATCCTCTGTGAATGTCTAAAATGTGTACGGAAAGGGAGAGCTGCTCAAGTCGGTTCAACCAGCTGTTGGGCCCATCGGACTGTCCGACCTGGTCACCACATAGGCCAATTTTATTGCATTTAGAAAATTTGCGATGTCACATTGTCAACGTGAAGATCTCTTCATTTAGATTGTTCGGCAGTTTTGTGCAAGCTTTTGTTACTTACTACAATTTTTAGTTTTGCCTCTACGTGCTACTCTCTCCCATGTGTACTTTTAAGAAATCGTGTAAATTCAGTCTAAACACATTTCGGTGCATGGTGACCTTAGTCTTGGGTAACCACTCCTCAGACATTCCCAGTCATAAATAAAGATGCTTCACATCACAGTCTTGTGATACACCTGATTACGACCGGGCGTGTGTGTTTTTTTGGGCCATTAAGGGGGGACATGCTCGTCGAAGGTCAAAATTGAGTTTTTATTGTATTTTCAAACCATGATCCTGGACACTCCTTAAACGTTGTAGATAATCTATTTATATAATTTTGAAGCCTTATTATCCTTTATAGTTATTTTACACATTTGATGGCTGCATGAAGTATTTTTGTTACATAAAATAGTATTCTTTTAAACCTCTCGCTCTAATGTTTTAGAATATAGTCATATTTCGGTACAGAACTGTGCAGTGGTGTTAAGATTTTTTACATTTATTAATTTTTAAACGTATTTATAAAACTATTAGTATAATTTATGACGAGATAATTTTTGTAAAATATTCACGATAAAAAATTATTTTGATAATCTCTGTGATCCCAAATTTGACAAGAATTAGGCATTTTATTATTCAAAAAATCGGCAAGATTAACACATTTGAAGATGATTCTAAAGATACTTATTATAAGCTATGTCTTTGACCATTCAAGTGTGATAAAAATCTTATGAATAATGATTGCTTTATAATAATTATTGACCTAAGAATAAGGTAGTGTTTTTTTGAAATACGCCATTTCTTTTGTCATTCCCTAGTGGTTAAGCTACAACATACGGCCGTAGCCATAAAATGACAAACTATAATTAAAGTAGGGAGTAAAATTATGTTAACGCGCGTGTTTGAACATGTACCTAACCAAATTTTTTTTTATTTTTTTTTTAAACGGTACATGTTCAAACACGCGCGTCAATATCATTTTACTCCCTACTTCAATTATAGTTTGTCAATTTATGGCTACGGCCGTATGTTGTAGCTTAACCACTGGGGAATGACAAAAGAAATGGCGTATTTCAAAAAAACACTACCTTATTCTTAGGTCAATAATTATTATAAAGCAATCATTATTCATAAGATGTTTATCACACTTGAATGGTCAAAGACATAGCTTATAATAAATATCTTTAGAATCATCTTGAAATGTGTTAATCTTGCCGATTTTTTGAATAATAAAATGCCTAATTCTTGTCAAATTTGGGATCACAGAGATTATCAATATAATTTTTTATCGTGAATATTTTACAAAAATTATCTCGTAATAAATTATGCTAATGGTTTTATAAATGCGTTTAAAAATTAATAAATGTAAAAAATCTTAACACCACTGCACAGTTATGTACCGAAATATGACTATATTCTAAAACATTAGAGCGAGAGGTTTAAAAGAATACTATTTTATGTAACAAAAATACTTTATGCAGTCATCAAATGTTTAAAATAACTATAAAGGATAATAAGGCTTCAAAATTATATAAATAGATTATCTACAACGTTTAAGGAGTGTCCAGGATCATGGTTTGAAAATACAATAAAAACTCAATTTTGACCTTCGACGAGCATGTCCCCCCTTAACTTAAATGACTTGTTGCAACGTCTAGTGATGGTCGTGTGCTAGTGGCCCTATACCTGTGTTGTATGACGGTCGCTAGTGCGCAGTATTCCCGTTTATATGCCGTCTACCTCTGGCAACTAGTCTTCGCCATTGCAAGGTCCGTATCTTCGGTCAGGAGCGGATATGGTTAGATAAAAACATTTAATATGTGCTATGTAAATCAGCGGATGTGAGTGTTGTCCGTGACGAGCATTGCAGAGAAGGTCGCACCGGCTTGACGTAGCGCGCCGGAGCAAAAGATACGATCCAGTCCGTAGTGAAAGTCATCATCATCTCTTTTTTACCTCCTGTCTCTTATTTCCTTAGGTACTGCTGATATTCTGGTTTATAGGCATATTCATAATACGAGAGTAATGAATTAATTGTTTTAAAAATTACTACTACCTATACGTTTACCAATTCACCAAAATCACTCGTAAATGTCCGAATGATACGTATCAAATCAAGTAGGTACGTATTGCTGAATAATATGCCAGTAGTCATATATTTTTGTGTTTAAAGACATACGAATTATTTCCTTATGACAATGAAAACCAAAGGAAATTTAATACACGTTTTCTTCTGGGTGTGCTGGCAATACAACCCAATCCCTGTCAATTTGAAAACCGATTTTAATTTTAAACATTTTATTCTACTTCGTGTGTTCATTTTCAATCCCATTAGTACCAGAAAGTACCTATTCATTTTCATGTTCCTGCCAATGTCACTCTGCGATTTCCATTATAACCCATCGCAGGACGAATCTAGTGTAGCATGATGCTGTCTATCCTGTGGTATCAGTTTGACTAAGCTGATGAATGTTTCCCTACACCTCCTTCCACTCATCTGACACATAGCTTCGTTAGTGAAAAGTTTTTCCGTAATTTCCACCAAAATTTAATATGTTGTTTATACAACTTCTTTAAAGTGAACGTTTAGTGTTGAGTACCTCCGGATAGCGGTTATCTACTTTACGATCGATTTGTCGGGATGGACAATACTATAATATTGTGACATCGCGTACTGTACCCTCTTAAAATTTATATCGTAGATATTATACAATTTTCAAGGGTACATTTTGGCATGCATGTGTATGTGCGAGAGTTCGCAAGCCAGTGAGTCTATTTATTTTATTATATTGTTTATGTAATTGTTACAATAAGTTAGCCGTCTAAAGTCTCTAAACTGTCAAAACTGTCTATCTCCCTCTAAAAGTTTACACAGCCAAGAGAGAGGCTGTTAAGACGTAGCAGTTTTTAACAGTTTAGTTTAAAGTTTAGACGGTTAACTTACTGTAATAATTAACCGCCTCAATACAATACAATATGACAAACTGCCGTCGATATCCGCCTTGTGTATAGAATAGACCCACTGGTGTGGATTGCGCGGAGTGTCTGGACATTACGAATGGATGCGGATATCCCGCCACGGATACAACGAAATACGGCGGGGGTAGGTACTCCCTGCAACTAACTAGGTGTGAGGTGTAAGGTTCGCAGTGAGTCTGCTTTTTGAACATCGATTCCTCATATCCTCACTTGTATGCGATTCTTGAATACCGCATACTCGCACAGCATTATTTGTACGCTGCAACAAAACACAGTACTTATTATAGTACTGTTTCGTCCGCGTCCGCTCAAAGGGACATTGTAAACTAACTCGATTCAATTTCAATTTATTTATTTTTTAACATATTGTGGACATTACAAATTATAAGATGAAGACGTTCACAACATGACATGAAAGATTATTATAAAGAAGAAAGAAAAAGAAAAGTAATAAAAGGGATAAAAATGAAAATATAAAAAGAGAACATAACATAAACATACAAAAGCAGTGAAAAAACAATTAATTATACATCTATAGAAGTTCAAAGAAGTACACCGAGTTTGCTAAGGAGACCCTATTTTAAGAATTTATAAAATAGCGTTCACCTAACCTCACTCTCACGCAAGTGGAATATATCAACACCCGAAGCAATTTGGTTGAACATAGTTATCGCCCTCCCAATTGGCATTACCAGTGGCAGGTTGGTTCTGCACCTTGGGAGAATAAACGACTGATGCTCCCTATTTCTAAGATAGTTATCACTGTTATCAGGGACACACAGGTCAGCACTGCCCAAACCGGTCCTGACTAATATTACAATAAGTGGAACTAATACTTCATATCGTGTTATTCCACTTCAAATGTCCACACAAATTTTGGCGAATCTAACAAACTAAAACTCTTATTTTGGCTTGAATCGCTCAAGTACTGCGGAAAACCATGAGATATTCTTGACAAGAATTCATCGGGCGGGGATAGTCGAGCAGAGAGCAGAATATTATTTTGCACTAGTGTAACTTTCTTCCGACATATCGCCATGTATGTAAGTAGGTGCGTCGCCCATTGTTGTCGAACATTTTTTCGCGGCTATTTTTTGCGCTGAGAAAAAAATTTCAATGTGAGTTTTGTTGTGTGCATTATACTATTATTCTTCATTCTGTTTACCTTTCAAGGTGGTTGAACTTTGGACGTCGTGCATAATATTCGCGAGACATTTTGAAAGTCTGATCTATCGACTATAATCTTGTCAGATATATTATCAATATAGTGACATCATATTATTATAATATGTTGGTATTAATATGAATTGGTAATTGTGTGAGAATTGTATCGAACTCAATAATATGCCCTCGCAGAGATTGTTTGTATAATGGTTTTTCGATCTTCCGGGAGAATTCTAAGGATCCAATAATAATAGGCCTTCTGAGCGGTAAAGCTTTTATTTTCCTCACAGGAAAGAAAGCTTTTTAGAGACAAGTTAATGTAACCTCTCCGCTCAGTCTTAAGCAGTCAAATAAAAAGGATTTCAAGTTATACACATTTATATTTTTTATAAAAATCGATGTTTTTTAAAATAGATATAAAAAATATTAAAACTATGAATTAGTCAAAAATCGCATAGGTGATGCTTAGAAAACTTAATAAACTTAATAAACTAATTTTTAATAATAAATATGACCATAAAATATATGTAATAATAGGGTGCGGTCCGATTTAACAAATTCACATTTCATTACATTTTTTACAATTGTAAGTTTATCTTTGACTTAAAATAAAAAAAAAATTATCTTTTTAATGTTTTCAGATACATATTTATTCATTAATATAGTTGAAATTGTAAATTATCAAAAAAATGTCTCAAATTGCAAGTTTCGTATTTTTCCGCTAGGTGCCTCTTAAAAAAAGGCTCAGTGAAGACTTCGCAAAAAGTAAAACACTATTATTGTTTATGTAAATATTATAGCAAATTTATGGTGTGTGTTTATCTCACTTATCAGGCCGACCCGCCACGCCTAACCCCCCCCCCCTGAGTCAGATCCCGCAGACTAGAGCCCTGTCATCCTCCCCCCTTGTGGGGTCCATATAATACGAGTGTCAAGTACGTATTACGTAATATGAACGGCTTGATTTGATTTAACATAATGTACGAAAAATCCCATACAATATGCAGCTCCACTTTTGCTATCTTGTCATGTCATATGTATAATATGTAAATATGCCAAATGAGGCGCAAATAGTATAGCAACACGCTACTCACTAGTAATATATTATTAATAAATTAACTGCAGATTTTCTTACTCAAGCAGTATTAACATGTATTCCGAGCGAAATGAACTGCTTCACCACACTTACCTAGATTAGTTTATTTATCGTTACCTTGCAAGCTTACACTGTCTATTTGTTGTGGTTTTATCTCTCGTTTACTAAATTATGTAAGTGAACCTTTTTCCACGCGTATCGTAAAGGCAGTAACTGCCACCAATTGCTTTGTGGATCTAATATGTGGGAGACAAAATTGCCTCAAACAACCGACGCGTTAGCGACTTGTTTATTTTTCATTGTTCCAGCGTGTATTCTGTATGTATTCTGTATTCTGTATACTCATAGATTCGAACAATCTCATCTAGTTTTCCGCATCTAATCTTATCCTACAAATTTTCTTATCTACCTGATTGTCGTGTCACGTTGCGAGTCAGAACTGATTTGATAAGAATGATTGGACTGTTAAGCAATTACGTATGAGTCATTTCATTAATATTTATATGTGATTGTAGTAAATAGGCACTTCCCTGTATAATACGGCAGTCATTATCTGTTTATAAACTGTACTATTAACATGAATACACAATAATATATTAGATAAAGGTATTTATAACAGTATTGTCCTCTTGAAAATAATAACATCAACCCTATATTAGGTGATTAGGAGGTAAATGACTGTAATATTCATTATTTTTTTATTATTAGCGCAGCACAGAACACTATATTATTAGTTTTTTCACAGTCGTTTAAGTCTTCTACATTTAATATTGTCTAATATTGTAATAGTGTTTTTACAATTTTACCTTGAATATGCGCAGATGCATTTTTTATAGTGCGCATCAGTTAGGCGGGGCCAATGTGATTATTGTTGCGACTAGCACTTACATCAAGTCTTGTCAAGGATGTCTTGCTTTCTGTCAAAACTGCCAAACCTCACGCTAATGTAATGTGTATAATATATTCAACTTATTGTTTTCCACTGCTCTTACATTTTTAGTGGCATTTATTTTCATTTCGCTGGCTAACCAATTTGGTATCCGTTATCAAATACGAAACAACCCATTTGAACCAATATTTTACTAAGTTTAGGGACCATGCTGTGCCAGATTACCTCTGGTTCGGCGGCCAGTTATAAGAAGATAAAGAGCTTTATATTTTTGTCTTTTGGGGTCACAGGCCATGGGCATGTGCTAAGACAAAGAAGACAATTATACTTACAATATCTCCAGTCTCCACTTGTAAAATAATTATCATCAATTATCAACATTGCTTCAATGTCCTGCATATAAATATTATGTTTGATTTATAATATGTATTCAATAGAAAAAATTACAAGATAAAAAGAACTTTTTATATACCTCGTTTTTAAATTTTCTGTTGAATCATATAAACTTGACAATTCTATGTATTAATAAATACTTTTTTTTGTACTTGATAGAATTACTGAATAAATATTATAGAATACTGAAATGTCATTTTGACTTGTCATATTGATTTCCATAGTAACGCACGTATATATTAATAATTTAGTTGCTAGGGCCCCCTTAGTAACCAATAATAGTGAGTAGTAAATATTACTTTTAACGAATATTTTCCGAAACATACAAAACAGAATTAACTGAAAAAGAATTTAACTCTGCTTAAAGATGGCCAAAAGTATTAAAAGAATGCATTGTCGTCGTGTTTTGATATATTCTAAAAGTTTCAAATGTCTAGCTAGTCGGGAAGTTAGTTAAAAATCTTCAATCGTACAAATTTGTACTGGACACACAAGAAAAAATCTGTAACGGACAAGAATACGAGCTAATAAAAACGTGGTAAAAATAAATTCGACTTAGGACCTGGTTTTATGTTGTTTTTTTTTTGTTGCTTTATGCATTAGTAATAAAGTCATAATTTACCATCCATATTTTAGGAGTTTTATCACATTTTCCTGTTTGTTTATCTTATTTTTTTTTATCGACACTTCTCGCAATAAAGCTAGAATATTAGGTACACCAGATTAGCTTGAAAATCAACATGCTGGCCTTACGCACTTCATCATCAACATTCTTGTCGATGCGCTCAATGCAATTCGGTGTTTCAATGCGCAGACAGATATACAGTATGTGTGTGTGGTTTGCGTTGCGTTGCAGACAGATAAAGACAAATATATATACCTACTCATCAGCAACATCTTGGCTACGTGTTAAAACTGTGAACTAACATGCTCCTCCCATGTTTCTATTATAAACTAACAAGCTCCTCCCATTTAGTCGACAACAGTGCCTAGAAGCGTAGCCAAGAAGATGTTGCAGAAGAGTACATCTTATAATTAATACATTAAATATTACATACAAAATTACTAAATTTCTTACCTGCATTAATGTTAAATTTTAGACCTATTCTATTAGTAGTTGTAAAATACTAAATTCTTTTTCGATCCTAGTTCTAGTAAAAACAATGTTTATAATTAAATAATAAAAATAATTAAATTGTGTCACAGTTTTTTGAAACGTTAGTGTCTAGGCATTTTTTTCAATTTAGAAAAAATCTAGCATTTTATTCTGCCATTACCCTAATTATTAGGGCCTAATATCCAGCATATTTTTGTGAATGACAGTTGGCAAAACTGTTCCCAGTGTTGATAGAAACCGATACGTAATAATCAATACCGACTTGTCAATATTCGTTGTTTTCGGTAGAGTTTAATATGTACAGGTATCCACGGCGTAGCAAAGAATCCGTGTAGCTTGAAAATTTTCTTTTTCAAGGCCACGTTTATATTGTGATGCCATACATATATAAAGTTACGTGTAAAATCTTTCATTCATCATCATAACACACTATTGTGTCTATGCCAAATTGACAAACATCAGCTGTGATCTCTGGTTAAATACATACACGCAAAGTTGATAAGTGTCTGAGAGGTGTCTATGTCGTTGCATTTGATGAATCCAAACTATTGATCTGATAATAGTATTTGACGGTTAGTTCTTACATCATTTACCATTGCAGTTGCTTTTCTCATTTTAAAATGAAATTGAAATTACAAAATAGTAAACCAACCAATGCTGACAGATATATTATATTATGGAACTAGAAATTATGTAATTTGTTGGTTGTAATGCAACATGTAGAATATAGACTACCAGGAAAACTATATCCACTGACAGATTCACGAGTTTATTCAAAAGAACTTTTACTGACTAGCTGAGTTAGTGCGATATTGAATAAAATTGATATCTATTATCTATGGCATTACAAAATAATTGTGTATTGACGCTTTGATAACTAAAATAACGATTGGATTAACCGCGAATGTAACTAGTTACACATTACAGCAATAGATGCATTTATTCTTATCACTTCATAAATGATGCAGCAACCATAAAGGTTAAAATCAACCTCAAAATTCTGGAATTTAAATATGGCCTAGTGTTTCATCTGGGCTCAAGAGAAGTGGCTTATTAATTTTATTTGTGAATTAAACCCCATATGTGACCGTTGTTTCTAATTGTAAATTTAGTGCATTCCGATGTTCAATAGAACGATAACTGTTTTTTGAAAATATATGAAAACCGGATTACCTGGTGAGACTGGTGGTTTCGGGTAGCTTCCAGGGAAGGCATAGCGGAAGAAGAGCATCGGCGTGCTGGAGCGGCTAAGTGAAGGTATTATGGGGACAGCCACAGAACAGATAATAAATATATTTCCGATAGGCTATATACCAATACAGTACATTTTGATGGACGGTTATGAATGTGTGAGTGTCCTACGAAAATGAACTGCGCATTATTATAGACTTGCAATAGTGTGTGTAATACATCAATATTAATGGGCGTCAATGCATAAACCAAGAGCAGTTATCAGTATTCGACGTATGACGTATTCTCGACACTTGTTTAAATTCATCCCGTATTATTCCTTACTCGAGATCGGTTACCTGCTTCTTCTTACCCTTTAAGTATTTCAGTTCCCATTATTTCTAAGTTCCCTGGATACAGCTCTAGGAGAAGCATTGGATCGAGACGTGGAAATACTCAGTCGCTCAAAAGATGTCGGAATTTTTCATGGTGGTCACGATTCTCAGCCACGAGGGAACAGCCAAGAAAAAGAAAGAAAATCGTAGAGTTTTCTCAAACGGTTATTATGCAGTATTCACAGTCTTCATATTAAGCTGTACACTTCTTTATATTTCATTGCCCGGAACCCTATTTGATATTATACAACCCTAAATAAAAACGTGCCCCATAAAAAAAGAATATAGGTACACGTCGTAATCCTGCGTGTCAGGTGCGAATGTAAAAAGAAGAAAAAACATCGTTGAGTTGGGCAGAAGAGATCAGAGGCGTTCGTACATTTCATTCGCCATTTTTTTTTTTTTTTACAGCGTTGTTGATTTTCTCTGCATTTGTCTCTCGCATTCACACCCCCGGCGGTGTGCTCGCAACCCACCCACACAAGCAGGCGGGCAGTCAGTGACGCAGGGGCTGTTTATCTTTTCACCCTCCCCTCGGGCGAACCGTATTGCCCGTGACCCGCCCACACGATATGACGGAAAGGCTACGTCCAGTCTGGATGTTATATTTGGCGAACGTTGCTAATTCGGAATACAGTTTTGCGGCTGGCAAAATATATTATGTGACCATGTCCGATCCTAATAAGATCATAATATTATGGGCCTTCACAGAGTGGAGGTTTGTATTAACATATTTTGTTTTTACGAGAAATGGAGGTTAGCCACTTGCTCAACCTTTTAGATCCATACTCTGAGTCATACACAAATTTAAAAATAATATGTGTACTTGCCAGATCCAGGATTAAAACCTGGGACCCACAACGTTATAGGCCGATGCTTAAGCCGCGCGGCTATCGTGTACTGTATAGTACGTATCAATATATTGGCGTTATGAAAATGTTCTGTAAGCCCATCCCGTCTTGGGTTTATAAGGGCTGCAAGTCTTTATTATTATAGAAATAACATAATTTTGAGAAACCTCAGAAACATAGTTGGACCGAATGGAACTCGGACTTCGCGTCATTCACTTTACGAGTGAGTGTTTTGGCCTTTAAGCTAAGGATTTATATCTTTCTTTTCCTAATTCCCTTTGTTACTTATTTTTGCCTAGTAATAGTTTCTCGAATTCTCGTAATATGCGTTTATATACTCCCATTTCAAAACTTAAATTTTTCTGAGCGTCGTTTTCGCGAGTGTCTCCACTCCGAACCCCCAACAGAACATAATATTTATATCTCCGGTAATTTAATCTTATGCCAGTGGGCTATAATTACCTTGTCGTTCTCTTAATAATATGTACATCCTACAATTTCAAAATAGGTAAAGGCAAATTTACTCGTCAAGTTAGTTATGGCTAAAGTTGTTATCCATCCACTCTCTGAATCAAACACAGGAATGATACGAATCAGCGCTAATCTGGCGCTAACGTTTTAAAATGACGTTCCGCGTTGTCCACTAATTTATTCGACATAAACCCGGTTTTAATGTTATTCAGTTAGATAGGTATGGCTTATTTGAAAAACAGAAATGGTATTTAAAACGCATCTGACGCCGGCTATGAATGCTCGTCTCGCTGTTCGCCCGCCCACGCGCTCCTCGAGAAATCAATACGGGCGTCGCAGGGGCGCCGGCGGCGTCTCCGCAACCTGCGTCTGCCGGGAACTACGTCTTTGCTTCGCCGCCCCCCCCCCCGGTGCGTCGCAGTTCTTCGAGGGCTTTTCGCTCCGACCGCGGACACGTCGGGGCACGATGACGCGCCGGATTTGCTTGGCTATTTTTTCACTTTTTTATTTACTCGGCCGACGTGGGGATTGATTTTTATTTGCCGCGCGAATCGAGTGCTTTACTGTCCTGAGTGGCAGTAAACACTTGCATGTTGGGTGAAATATTATTACATCGATTTTTCGGTATGAACATACAAATGCAAACTTTATTATTATTTTCAAGTCTTTAACGAGCTATGCCATGAAATACGTTACATTTTTTTTTTGAATTAAATAAAACATATTCGAGGGAGGATAGTGAAATAGTTTTGACTGTCTTCTTCGTGTCGGG
The DNA here is from genome assembly GCF_057557595.1 of Rhyacophila brunnea. Classification (NCBI taxonomy): domain Eukaryota; kingdom Metazoa; phylum Arthropoda; class Insecta; order Trichoptera; family Rhyacophilidae; genus Rhyacophila; species Rhyacophila brunnea. Next base: position 38,140,066 of record NW_028232827.1, on the reverse strand, counting down.
TCTTCAATAGCTACAATGTGTCGCTCCATAAGTTGGCGAAGGCAACACCATTTTCCTCGGGCAAGCCTTGCATGAAAAGAGGTGCTCCATGCTTTGCATTTCACCGCACTCGCAGGTTTGGTCATCAGAGAACCTCGACTTCACCATGTGGTCTCGAGTGCGCCCTACCATGGTTCTCAGTCTGTTAAGGACTTTCCATGTACGGTACCCGAGACTGGTTTCGGGTGGAAGATGCTCTGCTGGCTTTACCCAATCTTCGAGACCTTCAGAGGCTAGGTTCGCTTCCCATGCGGATAGTCTATATTCTTCGGGTGGGATTGTCTTGACTGTAGGATTGACGGTAATGCTTTATGACAATTCTAGAAAGTTTTTAAGTCTGGTTGAATTTTGAGTAGCCATATTGAAGTTACTATTTGCTGTATTTGCTTGTCAACATAGCAAGATGTCGGCATTAACAAAATGGCGGCCTATTTTGACGTTTTGCTATACTTACTCTCGTATGATGTACCTACGATTTACGATTTTCTTGATTATTTATTGACAATTTACAAAAAAGCACGGTTGTAACAGTGTTAAGTAAATCTCAGACCACACTATGTGTTGTTTGCTACAAATAAATCTGCAATTCGAAATGACCTGCAGCCAGTGGCGTAGGGTGGAGGTAGGCTGTTAGATCCGCCATAAATAGTGCACACTAAACGTTGTCAATCATACGTATTTTTTTCATTGCGATAAGACTACAATTTACACATGGTGTTGGTTATTTTTTAAAATTCAATTATACCCTATGAAACCAAGCCATAATAGATAATAGTCAAAAAATACTCGTCTATCTATAAAATATCTAAAACTATGAAATTAAATCATACATAACTTTGGATATTTTATAGATAGAATAATATTTTATCTATTATATAGTTTGGTTAGGCAGGTCTTAATGAATTAAAAGAAAATGAACCAACTCTATGTATAATATTATGTATTCTTAATCGAACGAAAACAAATAAGTATGGATGAAAAAGTGCACAATTTTATCTATCGCCCAAAATATAAAAACTATAATGGTTTGGTTTAGACAGGGTTTAATTGATTTAAAAAAAAAACTAACTAACACCATCTGTAAATTGCAGTCTTAGTTCAATAAAAACATACGTATGACTAACAAAATTCAATGTGCAGTATTCATTGCGGATCTTAACAGTCTAACTTCATCATTCGCTGCTGCCTGCAGCTAATTTAATAATTAACTATAATTACCCTTTTCCTAGCTTCATTGCATATTATGTTTACCAGCTACCCATAAAAGCATTGAAATTTGAAATCAATAATGGTTTCAATGTTAAGCAAACTCGGACTTTATTAAATAATTGGCCCCATATTAGCCCCGCCCCAATTGTTTGAAATGTGGAGGTATTTTAATTTTACACACATTTTTTAGTACCTCTATACTGTAACTATAATCTACTAACTTAGAGGGTGAAGAAAAACGGATGAGTATCTATATATTAACACCCGTGTCTTGAATCCAAACACAATCTGCGCATCGCCTAGTCACGATCTTTTTAGACCATGCCTCAGCTGAAGTATAAGCCTTAAAGTTTCTATAAAATACATACACTAAAATCTAAATGTATATAATTACGTATCGTGGAAAAGTAGGAGTGTATTAATTTGTCAACGCTACCGATAAAAAATCCATACGTTGGTCTTGTGAAGTAGTTGGTCTTACAAGAGGGGAAAAATGTAGATATTGAAAAGAGACGACTATCTTGATTCTGTAAGAAATCAATGTGAATTGCAAGTTCTCCAAAATATGTATTTTGCAGTTTGCATGAAGAAAAAACGATAATTTGGAACGGTTCAACTAACGTCAACGCAAACACAGTGGATATAATATGGCCTACGACCTACACGGCAGACGGTGGTTGCCTACAGCTACACGATAATCCGACCAAGTGAAAGATTCTACAAGCTTATTACATTCAGCTATAGCTGGACTAATACAATAACTGGCGTATGTGAAAGGAGTCACGCTCCTCAACAGTGAGGACACAAAAACTAAAAGATGTTGCATCACCCTTTTCCGATTTTTCTGTGAATGTTTGTATTGATTCAATCGTAAATATTTTCTCCTTAGATTTCGCACTTCTAAAGATGTTCAAACTTAACACAATATCGTCAGAAATGATCCTCCTTAAATCCTCAACTTATCCCAATACCCTCCGAGCACTCATAAAATCTATCGCTGTATATAGCTGTCCTCTCGGGGATAAGAGTTCATGCCTCTTCGAACGCAAAGGGTCGCGGCGAGGGCGACCTTTTTGGAGGTTCGGGTAGGTCGGCACTGGGATTATCCCTCTCCACCCCCTCAGCCCTCCGCTCGACTCAATTACGGGCCGCCGTATCACGTCGTCCTAATTGATTTACGCTCGACTGGATTATGGCCGCGATAATTAGTGCCAAACTAACTAACTAACCCTGTTTCTGTGATATTAGGTACATATTGCGTGAATGATAATTTTAAATACATGAGCTAGTTTTACAAATTGGTAGTAATATTGCCGGATCGGTGTGTGTGATATAGCATAAAGCATAATACCAATGGGAAATTGGATAATTTGGCGCCGCCGCTGGATGCCAGGACGAATGGACGATTGATACCTGGGCGCCGATACATATAAATGAAATCTAATAGAATAACTACATATACCAGGAAATATGAACAGCAATATGTGAAATATTCTTGAAGATCCAATATTAACTCGAATTGTGCAAGACCTATTTTTTTATTACGTATTTTGCGCATTAATATACCTACTAGTAGTTTACAAACCATTGTTCATTTCGAAAGTTGCGCAATAAGTGTATAGAGCTTTTCGTTAGCGAAGCAACCTGCAAAACCCTCGAATACAACCGACAAAATGATAAATAAATGCTGCTCAATGTGGCTGTGTCCAGGCGGCTGCGCCAAACAAATGCAATGCATTCGGCACCAGCAAGCCTTCCGGGGGTCCCTTGCCCTCAGGGTCCAAAAATATGGAGAACATTGTTTGCAAAAGCATAATTTTCATTCCAATTGAAATCCCCGATCCTTCCATATAGTGGTAAGACGTGTCATTGCATTACTCGTCCACTGTTTCTAGGTTTTGAAGTATACTTGTCGCTGTTAGAAGGTTAACCCGCCGATACTCGTCTGCGTCTATAAGGGTATTTTTGACATTTCCGAAGCTTCGAATAATATGGCATATCCTCGCTGGTTGTCGTATGTTTTGCAATAGCGTTTCTTACGAGGACAGGTTGTTGATTATTAATTACGAATCGCTCGATTGAATTTTAAGTGTTACTGTCAATGCTCTGAATACAATATTATTGTTGTTGATAGTTAAGATTCTGGTTTGATGCATTTATTTTAACCGAATGAATCTAAACGCCATGCGATCGGGGGTAATCGCATTACCTATATAGGTACTATATTCCAATCGTGATCTGTGGTTTATAATTTATATTCGATTGTTCTTTCTCGTGCTTTCTAATATTGACTGTTTTTGTTTTATCTATGTAAATTATGACTTTATCGGTCGTTTGTCATTTGTTTTGTTGATGGACTATAATAATTATTGTGTACCTATAACACAAGTATGTCGAAATTTGTGAAAAATGTTTTCTTGTGGGCACGCATTATAGTTATGGGGCATATGCAATGCAATAATAATCATCTTCACAGGCCATCTGGCACGATCCTACTTATAGGTACTACTTCGCATTTGGGCCCTTCAATTTTAATTATATTAAATTCATCGTTGTCAATGTTTATTAAATTTCGAATTTTATAAAAGTACAATATTTATTTACCTATATGTTATTAGGTTAGCTTTGTAATTCGATATTCGGGTCTTAAAACATACGCAAGGCTTCCCCTATATTACAGGTTCACCTACCGCTCAATGATTAGGTTTCGTTTTGTCGCGTGTTTCTGTCGTGTGTCAACCGGGTGGAATTTCTCTATCCGCATGAAGTTTGTTATAACCCACTAGCTATCTGCTAAAACACATATTTGAATAATTATTTATTAATTTGAGCTTTTCTTAGACACAAACGCTGTGCGTGGACAAATTTCGTATAGGTACTGTTTGTATGAGCTATGTGACTCCTTGCGGAATTCGGAAGATGTAAGAGTTAATCTCCGTCATCGGTTTGCATAAAACTTAAAAATCGTTGTGTAGACATGCTGGATGGTAAGGGAGAGAAACAATAATCTTCTTCAGCAAGAAAATTGTACCTAAACTTTGATTTATATTTTATTATCCATTTTTGTCTATTCTCCCGTATTCAGACATTGCCAGTCATAAACCACAGTTATTCTTCACAGCCAAACATATGGCGTCGTGATACGCCCGATTAAAACCGGGTGTAATACGGGATGCGCTGATTTAGAGTGGTTTATGTTGCACCTACATAAGAGAACTCTTCGCCATTTTTAAAGGTTCATGATAAAATAATACAATATTAAAAAAATATATATACACACATAGTTCCATAACAATTAATAGTGTTATGTTGGATACTAAACCAAACCAAGTATTTAGGTACTTTTATATGCAATATGGTTCACCACCCTACTACCCCATTTCTTATTTGTCTCTTGGGCTAGGGGAAGGAAAACTTGTACGCAAGACACCAACCATACCAGCGCGACAGCATGATTTATTAAATTTAATAATATGTCTAAAATAAATGTGGAAATTCAAATTATCTAGTATTGGGCAGACAGCGTCTTAATACTATTCAACAATCAATGATAATACAAAGCCAACTAAAAACTATAAAGTATCAGTAAACAGCAATGGCTTGAATTGAATAAATTGAATGAACTAAGATTGGACAATTGAGACAATGTAAAAGAAATGCATGACTTCACATTGATTAATCGGCTGACTCGTGTGAGAAATTCTATTATTCTCATCTGTTTATTACAGTTCTATCGAAGCTTGTAAAATTGGAAGTTTTCCGAGAACACTATTGAGTTGTCAAAAAAAACTTCTCTTGGATTCCATGTTAAGTACTTTTATTTATATAATATCTTGTTATTATTCGAGACGCGCAATGCCGACCCGTTTCTGTTTCGATTTAATTCGTCCGTAGGGCTTTCGAAGTCGCGATGAGAATATTTTACAGACCTCTTTGGAATACTCCAAAGTCTTTCAATATAATAATATCGTTTTCTTCGCGGGCTGCTTCCTGACGATGCTGATGTAAGAAGATTGTATTATTTTAGTACATTGGTGAAATTTCTATTGAACACACTTTAATGCAACATGGCCTTCCCGGCTCTGGTGGAGACGTCTCTGTCCTTCGCCATGTGTAACATATTCTACCGGGTATTATGCGTCCATCTGTTTTTCCCAAGTATTCATATATTATTTAAGAAGATATTAATGTTTCTAGCTAGCAGGACATGCACGAGATTAGCCACCCTGTACCGTTTCACTAGACAAGTCACCCATTTTATTTTTTCTCACCGGTCTTTGGAAAACGGCTATATGTTATACTTAAATGGCTCTTGGCGGATTATACTATTCCACTTTTAGGGTTAGTGTTTCCAACAATATAAACTATAAAGCAAGAATAACCTAACGCAGGAACGCCTAAAATTGCCTAGTCTGATCTGGCCGAAATTATATACCCAATTGTTTGTAAACTTTTGCCGCTACACAAATGCATGCACGTGCACAAACATTTGTTGAAAACTTTGTCACACGTCCACACCTGCAGACATTGTTTCCAAAATAAATTTAGTTTGTACTGTCCACATTGTTCAAATTTGCGCGCTTTAATCAAAACAACATTCCGTTAGACCACGAGTCGCCACTTCACAACAGTACATTTGCGCATGTTTTCCATCCGCGGCGGAATACAAAAAAAAACATTTGTATAAAAACGTTTTAAATGCAAACGTTCGTAAACAGTGTCTATACAATTTTATTTTACGGACAGATGTATTGGGTCTATCTATGCCCTATGGTTAAGCATTATTTGTCTATGTTATAAATTCACCTTGTTACAACAAAATTACCTCATTTCGTTGAATATTACCCGCAAAATTCTGTAATTAAAAAGACTACGTAGCTAATCTAATGTATTTTATATGAGGAGGATGAATGCCTCCGCAACTCCTTTCACTCTTCTCGGTTATCAGATTTACTTCGGCGTATTTACGGTGCACCGAATCAATTTGTCGAACCATCATTTCCTTGTTTATTGCATTTATTTTTAGTTACAGGTCACCAATAAACTTTGACTCGTACCTAATAACTAATAGGTACATTATTATTGTATACATACACGCGGGATACAAATAATCTTCAGAATGCGCCATTGCAACCGCAATTATAGTCTCGAGTCTCGACTTCTTCTTTAAAAATGTCTGCCACCAGTTCCGTCTGCGCACTTTTACCGGAAACCGCACTACACAATGGATACATGGTCCAAAAAATACGTTTCTGACAGTGACAGTGTTGCTGAATTAAAGAGTGCATAATAATAAGATTAGTATAATGAGAATTGTAACTACGAGGGTGGGTCAATAATTCCTTAGAAAAAAGCATTAAAACAGTTTTTATTTTTGTATTTTTTTTTTATTTCTCAACATAATCTCCTTGGAGCTCAATACACTTGGTTAGACGTTTCTCAATTTTTTTTAAACCGTCAGAAAAATAAGTTTTCGGAAGGTCCTCAAAATAAGCATTTGTCCGATCGATGACTTCTTCATTTGAAAAAAAACGTTGTCCACTTAGCCATTTTTTTAAGTTTGGGAAAAGGAAAAAGTCACTGGGGGCTAAATCTGGCGAATACGGTGGGTGGTCGACCAATTCGAACTTCAATTCTTCAATTTTAGCCATTGATCGTAAACATGTGTGAACACGGGCATTGTCCTGATGAAAGAGGTCCAATAAAGATGCATAATAATCCCCTGTTATTGTTTTTCCTTTTTCCAAATAGTCAACGAAAATAATTCCACGTGCATCCCAAAATACAGTAGCCATAACCTTACCAGCTGATTTTACGGTTTTCGCCTTCTTTGGACATGGTTCGCCATTCGCAATCCACTGCTTTGACTGTTCTTTCGTCTCGGGAGTATAGTGGTGTATCCATGTTTCATCTGCAGTCACAAAGCGACGAAAAAATTCATCCGGATTGCGTTGCATGAGCGACAACAGGGCTTTAGAGGCCACCACCCTATTGCGTTTATTGTCGACTGTGAGCAAACGCGGCACCCATCTTGCAGAAATTTTTTTCATGCCCAATTTGTCATGTAAAATAGAAATGACGCTACCTTTTGAGATCCCTGTAACCTCAATTATCTCACTCAACTTTAATCTTCGGTCACTTAACACCATATCGTGGATTTTATTGATCATTTCTGGTGTAGTCACCTCTACAGGACGTCCTGAGCGTGGTTCATCCTTTGTTGATGTACGACCACGTTTAAATTCATTTAACCAGTTATAAATAGTTGCAATTGAAGGAGCAGATATGCCGTGAACTAAATCCAACTCATTTTTTATTTCCTTTGCTGTTAACCCTTTTATATTAAAATGTTTAATAACAGCTCTAAACTCAATTTTCTTCATTTTTGTAAACAAGCAATTTTTTTTTAAATGTACGAGAAACAACAACCCGACCAATCTGATTGAAACTTCGCAGCATACTGAATCGGTAGTGCCGCTGCATGAAAACAAACCGCTTACAGTACTAGTCGCGCCACCTGTCGGCTTTTCTAAGGACTTATTGACCCACCCTCGTATCATGCCTCCCGGTCTATGCTGAACTTATAATATAATTGTAGCCCGTGCGACAGGTTTAATATTGACATTTTAAAATTCAGACGTAGGCATTTCACGACTGTGTATTTTTTTCAGTGACATTATCCAAAGTTTAATTATAATTAAGTAGTTATATCTTATTTGCTATTAGTAGTGGCACCTATGTTTTTTTTTGAATCATACATTTTTGACAGCTGTTGTTAAAACCCCAACATCAAATCAAAACAGCGAACCTTGAATTTAGGGTCTGAATCGTATTTTAGAAGGATGAGGTGTTTCCTTGAAAACTTTTCTGCGTGATGGTATTTCAATAGGTTGATCTTACCACCGTTTTGAATGGTACAGTACAGTTTTAAGACCGGTAAGACACGTGTATCGATCGTTACTTAACCTATTTCTTTTATTCAACGAATAATTCACAAGATTTTTGACCATTCTAATTATTGAACATGCATAATTTTGAAAACAAAAGAAAAAATATTTTTTGAAAATAGTAAGACACCCGCATCGAACCTGCGTCTCTTGGGTATCGCGCCCTGTGCATTACCACTATGCTACGATTGCCATGCGTAATTCCGACAAATTTTAACTATTGGCTATATTTTCGAGATATAGTGTTTTCAAAATTATGTAGGTACTTATATTAAGTTTAAATTTAAATTATTATCATTTTATTTGCATGTTTTGGCAAGCGGAAAAGGGGCTATTGATTAAATAAGTTTGGGAAACACTTGATACGGTTATGATAATTTCTTGGATAATCTAGCCTCACCCCAACCTCACTTACTTGAGCTGGCACTATATACCGCTAGACCACAGCCGTCATCCAGCTATCTCTATCCCGAGCTCTCTCACTCTCCAATAGGTCACACTCAGTCTCCCTGCGTCATTCTTGACGTTATCCGCCCATCTCATCCAGATACTGCCTGCAGAAGTTTTTTTATAAACTTTATGGACTCTTCTCTATCAACGTAATCGGCCCATCTGAGTCTTACTATACTGGGCTTAAATTGATCAGTGATCACAGAGATCAGCATTCGTACGGAGGCGACCCCGATCTCAGTCAAAGTTTTTTTCAACGAGCCGAATTTTCTCGCTCGCGGCGCTACCTCACCATCTCGACACAAACACACACATAAACAAAACCACAGACGCGCAATGTGTCATACTGCGGTTGTTATTATTAGTATTGTCAAATCTTATTTTGTTTCTATAATAACGGGTTTTTGTTAATATTGCGTGCAATAACCCTACCGATTTGAGGGAGTTTTGAATACCTACCTTCGGTCCCATTATGCCCGTTTATATCCAATTGTAGTTATGTAATTATTAGTTTTGAGTAAATTAAAATTCAAGATTGTATCGAGATCGTAGATTTAATATAACATCGAGATACCTGTTATATTGTGCGAGGGCTGACAGGGCCCTAGCCTGAGGGGGCCGGCGTGATGGCTCGAGCAGTCACATGAGATAAACACACACCACAAATTTGTTCTAATAGTAATTACAAAAATCGATATATTATTTAAACATTTAAAGAATATTAGCATTATAAAATATGTGGAAGTGTGATGCAAGTCGATATTGTAATAATATGACAATTGATATAATCACATGACAATTCACGTGTACAATTTTATTTTAATTATTTTACCATGTTTCCTGACTAACAAAAGTAACTACATATTTATCAAATATGGCATCGTCGAATGTTTCTTGGCTACCAAAAAAAGGGGCCACGATCAGTGGGTCTATTCTTTACTTATCGACCGCTAAAGTGATAAAGTGATCAATATTATCAAACTTAGGGTAGGCTTGTATCAAAATATTAGCACTTATTGTAACAATTACACGAAGTTGGTTTTTATTGTTGCAATAAGTGCTATATTTTAACAGCACCTATCTTGCTGCTGTTAAAATATCGCACTTATTGCAACAATAAAAACCAACTTCATGTAATTGTTACAATAAGTGCTAATATTTTTATACAAACCTACCCTAAGTTTGATACTATTTATCACTTTAGTGTTCGATAAGTATAGAATAGACCCACAGAGCTCCATAATGTGATACCGAGTGCCGACAACTCAATAATTTAAGTGGATTTATTTAAGAATACATAAAATTGTTACAAATACACGGAATGCCCTTAATTTTACCCTGGGTTCCGCAGAATTCCATTTACTACTGTATAACATCATACTGCCCTTAACCTTAGCGATATGTAGGAGGGCCCGCTCAGGAGGATGTTGGGGCCATCATTACACTTACTTAATATGGCAAAGTAAATTTTCATTTAACAAAGTAGCCGTTACTCTTGCAATGACTAATGGCGATTCTCCCTTTCGATAATATAAATTGTCTACTCACAGAACCTATATTATAATACGAAGAATAAAAGTAAACGTCGATTTTAAATAGTAGGTGCCTACCTACTAATTATTGTTAGGTGACGTAAATAATTTATTATATGAAGGTGTATAGTGTATACTAATCATATCAATTTCGGGAGTGACCTTCGTTGATTAAACACCGACCTTGTCCGCCATAATATAGGTATATATATACACTCTACACTCTACAGCCTATACCTATGTCTCCCAAATACTTCAAAAATATTATCAATGAATTGTTATCAGCAAATTAATTTTATTGCTGTCATATAATAATATGGAACACGTACGAGTATAATATAGTGTGTAGGTATTTACTCAAGTAATGAGGAAAGTGACATTTGAAAAAAATCGAATAAGTACCTAATCTAATATAATTAATTATAGTTACAGGTAAGTAGGTACAACATTCGTACCAACATAAATACTTTTATCGTTTGAAGGTTCGGAGGAGTGTGTGGGGGTGCTATTAAACATAACGTTAAAATAAAGATAATTTAGGACTATTAAAAAATACATAAATGAAATTAAATTAGGCTTAGTGTTTACTGTCTAAACTCTAAAGCAGTGTCTCCCAACCAGTTGTCACGATTTTTTTTCGAAAACTATAATGTGTTATTATTTCAACCAAACATTTTTAATTTAACAACTTAATTATGTAGTTGTAAGTTGTAACGTGTGTCACTAACCCAATAAAACGCCGGTGTAAAGTATTTTTCGTTCACTGCAGGGTACATTAATACCCAGTAGTCCCTCGCTCATTCCATTTCTTACGGTTCTGCGCGTCCGTCCTCCATTTTAAAGTACCTACCATTTTTCGACTCAGTTTAAGGACTAATAGCGGAATGCACAATCTAAGATTTCGTTCCCAAGGATAAGTCGCCGAAAAGCATTACTTAACTATAGACAATCCTGAGTACAGAGTTAAGGAATCCTTAACCATAGACTACTTTTGTTATGAACACGCCCCCTTCTGTATTACCATTTACCACTGACAGCTGCTGTCAAAATAAATTCGCATGTCTATAACACAGTCCATACACTCAAATTCATTTAACAATGTATCTCAATATGGATATTGATAGTGTTAATTCGTTTGGCATGTACTTGCAGAATATTATTTTATTTTTATACGCCAGCCCGCCGAAATACAAAATACCAGATGAAGAATGACAATTGACGCTAGTGTTACCATGTTAAAAAAAATCTTGTGGTGCCTGTGGAATCACGTATAATGACTTATAACGGAAACATAAGAGTATTATAATTAAATATTAATATGTATTTATAGTTATTGCATTTATAAAATGCAGTTGTCATATTTTTGTCATCGTTTAACAATTATAAAATAATTTACCTAATTTACCTAACGAGAATTTTTAATAATAGTATTATTTTCAATAGAAATGATCTTAACTAAGGACAATGTTTCTGCATAGTGTTTTCTGCTAAGGAAATTTTAGTTATGACAAATGTTTCTGCATTCCGCTCTTAATAATTATATCCTATTGTAACTATATATCTACATATTGAATCTTCTTTTATGTCAAGTCTTCGGGTTTCAACTATAAAATCATTTCTCAATTCAATATAAATCAATTCTCCCTCTGCACAGCTATAGGTATAGATAGATAAATATATTATAATATAATTTTTCCTATGGTAAGGGTATCCCTTGCCGTTACCCAAAGTAGAAATGTCTCGCTTCATTCATATGATAAAGGCATGTAATATGGTGTTTCTATTCAGGCGTATCGAATTATTATCTTTTTAATATATTGTGCAGTCTATTTATGGTCCATTTATCGCTTCGAAGCCGCCTGCAAAGTGCAAACGCATCGCCTTTTTACTAGATATTTTAATAGTGCGAAATTAATTATTCTTTATGTTGGTAAATAGTTACCAGTGTCATGGCCAAATGATTTTCTTTACATGTGATTGAGAGGATGGTAACTGATATCAGTGATAACAGATGGTAGCCAAGTGCATGGATGGATTAACAAGTTTTGTAAATTGTGTAAATAAAAAATATTGTAGTTAATTTTACACACCTATTTTTAACATCATCTAAAATTAAAGATTTGGATTTATTAGTGTTTTTTTTAGGTACCTACCTAATTATGCAAAAAATAATATCATTTTTACGAGTCACGGGAAACAAGTGGCTCTCATCCTGGGATTCCGAGTTCGATCTCGTTAAGATCACAATATACGTATGTCATTTTATCAAAGCCTTGGGTGTATCTCAAGGCCGAGTATTTTCACGCCGTGGCACTGAATTACGAATTACGGTGGTAGTGCTAGTTATTGGTTATCTTGAAATGCAATCCATCGTAATACATGAAGATTTTTGATTGCATATTTCGTTCAAATTATTTATATTTATTTCAATCATCATTTTCTATTTTCAACAGTTTATCATATTGCATTCGAAGTGTGTGCAATAACTACCACTACCATCGAAGTTTATATTTTCGTATCACGGCCTGACTATAGTTTTTTTTTTTTGATTATGTCCGATCGAAATCAGATCATATAAGACAGTGGTCTCCAACCCTCGGTCCGCGGACCGGTACCGGTCCGTGGATCAAATGGTACCGAGCCGCCCGAGGAACATTAAATTATTTCCATTTTATTTACTGTGGTGTATTTCTCTCGGGTTTGTGTGACTTAACATGGCCGAGAGGTTAACCTGGAGCTAAAAAAACGTCACCTAAAGCCGCTATTGCCATTTCCGACATCCTATCTGTGTGAAGCGGGGTTTTCTGCAATGACAGCAACCAAAACAAAACAACGGAATAAACTGGACATAAGCTACACACTTCGGATGTCATTGTCTCCTATTACCCCCAGATGGAACCGTCTCGTTGCAAAGAAACAAGCTCAGGGTTCTCATTGATTTAGCGTTCTAGTGAGTTAAAATATTAAATCACTTTATATTTTCTCGGTGTAACTGTATTTTATTTTGAAAGCACGTTTAAATACAATTAAATTATAATTATTAAATCAAAACAATCTAAAATATAAACAATCAACGTCCCCCCTCAGCGGGCCACTTAAAATTATCAAACGTTGACCGGTCCGCGGCGATAAAAATGTTGGGGACCACTGATATAAGGCATCCGCAGAGAGGTTGTACTGTTAGTGGGCCTTTGTTTATCTATGATTGTACCAATGTCACACTTTTACTACACTACAGCCATTTTGGGCCTCATGGCCTGACGTAATGTTAAAAATTATTTTTAAAAGTCGGTTAAAGTCATTCAAATTAGGTTTTTATTAAAATAGCATCGTCCACAGGGATGACATGCACACCAAAACGATATAATATTAAACCTGTGTGTGAAATGCAAACGGAAATCTAAATAACTATCTATCTAACCTGCAAGATAGCCAGAATTTGAGTATTGGAAAACATTGTATGCATAGACTATAGATACATATATGTATGTGAATTTCTATGTTTCTGAGTGACATTAACTAATTTTGCCGCTTTACGATTTGGCATTATGTTTAACTCATTTTTCAAATTTCAACACTTTTCTCTCTTTTCCCTTCGCACCTAGATATAGCAGTTGTTCTGTTGTGCTCCAATGGCAACTCTAATTATGCTGATAGCATATTTTTACATGCGCTTTGCATACAAAGCAGTTCCACGTGTGAATCTTTTTTTCACGCAGAAAGGCGTGACGTGGTAATGTGAAAAATACGCCCAATACATGTATTATTTTAAAATTTATTATCATTTTAACCTATTCGGTCCTAAGCCTCTACTTTAATTTATTATAACATAATATTATAGGTAGGTACTCGAATCGGACAGGTTTTTTTTTGCAAGGGAAGAATTTTGTTGAATTCCAGTGTTGATAGGTAATGTATAAAATGTATTGTGTAGATATCGAAAATATACCATAAGTGTAAATAATGCCGCAATTTTCGGTCTTAAGGGGGGACATGCTCGTCGAAGGTCAAAATTGAGTTTTTATTGTATTTTCAAACCATGATCCTGGACACTCCTTAAACGCTGTAGATAATCTATTTATATAATTTTGAAGCCTTATTATCCTTTATAGTTATTTTAAACATTTGATGACTGCATAAAGTATTTTTGTTAAATAAAATAGTATTCTTTTAAACCTCTCGCTCTAATGTTTTAGAATATAGTCATATTTCGGTACATAACTGTGCAGTGGTGTTAAGATTTTTTACATTTATTAATTTTTAAACGCATTTATAAAACCATTAGTATAATTTATTACGAGATAATTTTTGTAAAATATTCACGATAAAAAATTATATTGATAATCTCTGTGATCCCAAATTTGACAAGAATTAGGCATTTTATTATTCAAAAAATCGGCAAGATTAACACATTTGAAGATAATTCTAAAGATACTTATTATAAGCTATGTCTTTTACCATTCAAGTGTGATAAACATCTTATGAATAATGATTGCTTTATAATAATTATTGACCTAAGAATAAGGTAGTGTTTTTTTGAAATACGCCATTTCTTTTGTCATTCCTTAGTGGTTAAGCTACAACATACGGCCGTAGCCATAAATTGACAAACTATAATTAAAGTAGGGAGTAAAATTATGTTAACGCACGTGTTTGAACATGTACCTAACCGAATTTTTTTTTAAATTTTTTTTAAACGGTACATGTTCAAACACGCGCGTCAATATCATTTTACTCCCTACTTCAATTATAGTTTGTCAATTTATGGCTACGGCCGTATGTTGTAGCTTAACCACTGGGGAATGACAAAAAAACACTACCTTATTCTTAGGTCAATAATTATTATACAGCAATCATTATTCATAAGATCTTTATCACACTTGAATGGTTAAAGACATAGCTTATAATAAATATCTCTAGAATCATCTTCAAATGTGTTAATCTTGCCGATTTTTTGAATAATAAAATGCCTAATTCTTGTCAAATTTGGGATCACAGAGATTATCAATATAATTTTTTATCGTGAATATTTTACAAAAATTATCTCGTAATAAATTATGCTAATGGTTTTATAAATGCGTTTAAAAATTAATACATGTAAAAAATCTTAACACCACTGCACAGTTATGTACCGAAATATGACTATATTCTAAAACATTAGAGCGAGAGGTTTAAAAGAATACTGTTTTATGTAACAAAAATACTTTATGCAGTCATCAAATGTTTAAAATAACTATAAAGGATAATAAGGGTTCAAAATTATATAAATAGATTATCTACAACGTTTAAGGAGTGTCCAGGATCATGGTTTGAAAATACAATAAAAACTCAATTTTGACCTTCGACGAGCATGTCCCCCCTTAAGGGATTGGCGAGATCACGGCATTTTGCCTCGAAAGATTTGTTATTGATTTAAATATGACTGATAAATATTTCATATTAAGGGCCCGCTGAAGAGCCCGCCGTTCAAATATAATTCAGTATAAAAAGGACCTCGGCGTCGTAACTACGTCAATTTAAATCGATCTTTTCGCAAAAATCACTAATCATCGGAGATTTTATTTCAAGAAATATTATTATTATTACTGATAATTTCTGCCGCGCGGAGAATTATTATTATTTTATGAACACCTGCGAGATGAAGCCGATCAGAAAACAGGGCTGTCAAAATAATATTAAGCATTCATATTTTTTAAATGTTAATTTCATCATGGTTTTTAATCAAACCTGTGCAAGTACGTACTGATAACTTGGGTGGATTTTGTAGCAAACATACTATTGATATATATACGGGTATATTATTATTATAACCCAATTCAAATTGAACACAGGTTGATACTCAAATACTATTATAGTATGTTTATGATTTCGAGAAAATAATACGATGGTATAATTAATCCATATCAATTATTTGAAAACATTACATTCGCACTTTGCACAAAATTACAAACACATTCGAAGTTTGCCGCACACGTACAGACCACGTGATATTTGTTTACGCAAAATCGTCGCTTTTCAAAATGGCGAATTTGATTACCAGATTTTACTGCGATGAATCAGTATGTTCCTTTTTGTCTTTTTTTATTCGTAGGTTTGTTTACTATGTACACCGAGAAATTTCCATTTATAAACTCGGAAACGATTTTTACAGAAGAGTTTTGGAATATAATGCAACCAAAACTGGAAAAAATTCTATCATGGGTGTTGACTTCCTGAATTAGCTAACCCCAGGATGCCACTACGTGAACCACAGTGGATATTAAGCCTTTTCCACACTGGCAACCTCATTAAATTTTACGATACTTACCATAATTGCTTAATACTTTGGACGCGGAAGACGCACACGGTGCGTAATGACCAGGCGGCCGATCGATGTAATTAACGTGCATTTTAAAGGGGGCAATTAAAATCTCATTATCTAATCAGCAGCGAAAGCGTTAAGAAATTTTACAATAATTATCGTAAAATCTAACGAGGTTGCCAGCAAATTAACTTGTTGTCAGTGTGGACCCGGCATTAGATGCACAAAACTTAAATAATATATATTATAAATAAAAATTTAAAATTATAAATATATATTATGATTTATGTCTTCGACAGCCCTGATGAAATAAATGTGAAATATGAGTCGGATCTGTCACAGAGCAAATTTATTAACACAAACAACTTTGACACGACCTTTTTATATTAACTAGTAGACCAGATATTATGGACCAAAAATCATATTTTCAATTCTCAAGGCCAATTCTGTAGAACGTCCTCTTAAGTGACATTTTTTTTTAATTATTATTTAGCAGGTAAACTAATATAATATCTATGTACCTATCCCGAATGTTTTCCTTATAAAATGTCCCATTATTGTGGAATTTTTGACCGCATTATGACGGCTTGGTGTAGGTACCTAGGTATTATGTCAAGATACGATCATTCTTTAAGTTTTGAGACAATGGAAGGCAATGTCCACAATATTTGTCAACATCATCATCAGCCTGAATCTATCCACTGCTGGATGAAGGCCTCTCCAAGCTGATTCCACTTCTCTCGGTCCTGTGCGTTGCGTTGCCACGTATTTCCGCAGAACTTTATCATTTCATCGATCCAGCGGCTTCTAGGTCTACCTTGCGGACGCTTTGTACCTCTTGGATACCCACTGGATGATAAATTTGTCCAACTTTGTGAACGTGTGAAACATGGACCCTAAGTAAAAGAGAGATTCGGAAACGTAGAGTAGCATAACCTGGTATAGAGAGATGCATGCTGGGCATAACGCGAAAGGCCAAAAAGAGGAATGAGTGGATAAGGGAACAGAAAAGGGTTTGCGATGTAATAAAGTTTGCTAAAAACCTCAAATTAAAATGGGCTGGCACATAGCTCGAAGAAAGGGCAATATTTGTAATAACCAACAATTATGAAAAATATTATCTCCCTTGTGTTAAGAGTGTGTTAAGATAATCTGGAAACCTGTGATTATGGCATTTTCAGCCAGGGAATTCTGGAATTGAAAATCTAAGTGCGTATTCGTCAATCCTTTGCTACACATTATTTGTCAGGTGTTCCACTTTAGTGTTCACTTATGGTTAATTTTACATTATGAATCCGTACTTTTTGAATAAGTTTCTAAAGCTAGTGTTATAATATAAATTATAGCAAGTCTATTTATTTTTCCAGAGATTGAAGGATACATTGTAACTACCTAATTAATAATAATTAATAATAACAATGCAAAGCCACCATTTCACACCACCCACACATCCAGACGTCAGGCGTAATCGTGACACTTGATTCATTGTGACCCAACACATCCGAGTTGATGAGTTGCATTGGATTAAAAAATAAGGCATCCAATGATCCAACTCCAGCTGACTCACACGAGCATTTTTTCCACACAGAAGAGGGAGACAAAAACACACGATATTTTGGCACATATTATGTATTATTGTTATGCCTGCATTGAAGCTATGCTAAAAAACCGATAGATGACTCAAACTATGGAATAGATTTTTTTTTTTTTTTTTAGAATTATTAATAACCATGTCCTTGCTTTTTCGTACAAGGTGGTTGTTAGTAATTTTGAACAATCACAAACACCCAGGCTTTGAGAAAAACACATAGATGTTTTTGTCATGACCGGGAATCGAACCCAGGAACTCTCGGGTGGAAGGCGAGCGCCTTACCAACTGCACCACGAGAGCCGCCTTATGGAATAGATTACGACCCGGAAACAACGGAGATTTCCGGAAAGAGATTTCCGGAGAAATCGGAAATGTATACGCAGAAATAAGGGTTTAAGGTTAACTATGCAATGAGGTTGATTTTGCAGATTTTCGTCAGTATTGCATCGATTATAACAGGGTTGGTGAACCTTTTTACGTACGCGTGCCATACTTTCCCAAATAATATTTTTAATAATAATTTCATTTGTTTGACTTGGCTGTCAGTATTATTTTCATTATGACATGTCCTATGCCTATATACCTACATCTGTTTTAATATGGAAGAATGTAATTAATATTATTTTGTTAACTAAAATAAATGTATATCAATCAATGAAACGACCTCTTGGAATGCTGGGTACTTCAGCTAGTAGTATATTATAAAAAAAAAATTAAAACTTTGTTACAAAAGTGAAAATCATACAATGACAATAAAAAGAATGATATTATTTATGTTCTCTTTTGTCTGTAACATTACCATCAGAATCTGAAACTTCTTCACATTCCATAAAATGTTAATGTAAATTATATAAAATTTTACAGATTTTCATAAAGTCGTTAATAATTTCGATTTTCACACCATTATCAAGACTTCGAAAATAAACGACTTGTCTACACAACTATAAAACTCTTTGAATGAGACCGGATGGTCTCTCCCCCTTCCCTCACCTTGCGACGACTATTCAGATTCTCAGATTCAGTTTTAGTCTTTTTTTAAATCACATTTTCCCTAAAATATCATTTTTTGGCAGCGATTGTAAGACGCCATCGATTATAAGACACCCCGAATTCAGTGACAAGAATAAAAATATACATCTCTTAGTTGATGCAATACGATATTCCACAAAATGTGTCTAATATTGAGATTTTGTGTGAGGGGTATGTCGTCAATATTATATTATCAATGCTTACAACCAGTCCTCCTTAAATTATATTATGCATTTAGAAATGTAATGATATGGAAAATACATTTTCCTATCCCAATTCCTGAATGTAACCGTATTTGTAAGTATATAAATTGTGTGAATCACACATTATACAATGGGTGTCAATGATACATGATTATTGATAGTTAAATTTCCTTGTTTGCAGGAACAAAGCCATTGCGGATTACCTGAGCAGCAATGGATACAACGACGCCCTGGAAGCGTTCAAGAAGGAAGCGGACATGCCGGGTGAGATGGACCGCAAGTTCGGCGGACTCCTCGAGAAGAAATGGACCTCTGTTATCAGACTGCAGAAGAAGGTTAATATTAATATTCATTCTATTTCTTCATCATACCCACTTTTTTCTCTAATGAGCCCTGCCGGTAAACAGATAGACATGGTATAAAAACTGTTTACAAATTATACCTGTCTTCTCAGTCATAATTCTCTTATGACTGATGAAATCTAGTCAACATTTATGCAATCAAGACTCCACCCATTATAGTTATAATATGCTTCTCAGGGCAGACTGAATACTGCCCCCAGTAAGATCCGTCACTTATTCGCTCCAGCGCTCTTACTTTGCTTCGCCTTCCCTGGAAACTACCTGAAACCACCAATTCCACCAGATTATCCGCAACAAACAATATTTCCGAAAAACTGTAACATTTCAGCTATATTTTCAACAGCCGTACATTTCAAAGTTGTATAAAAACAAAAACATTTTTATCAAATGACCATGCAAACATTGGCATTGGCATGTGCATGAAGAAACAAGCGAGTGTGACCATATTTGGGGGAAATTTTTTAAAACTATTTCATTGGAAGTAGCAACTCATTGTCTCAAGGTTTTGATTAAAGTGCGCAAATTTTTAACAAGTGGACTCCAAACTACATTTATGTAATGTTTGCAGGTGTGAAACATACATTTTGAGTTTGAAACAAATGAATTGTGCACAAGCATTTGTGTAGCTGAAACCATTCAAACCATTGCATTTGGCCGATTCAGTACAGTCTTTGTGTAAGATGACGGTAGAGTAAAAGCAACCTGTTCCTAATCACCTGTTATGTTTTTCAGGTAATGGAATTGGAATCAAAATTATCAGAAGCACAGAAAGAATTCACAGAGGGGGCTCCCACCCGAGCGAAGAGGACACCCGCAGAATGGATTCCCCGACCGCCAGAAAAGTTCTGTCTCACCGGACATCGAGCGCCTATCACGAAGGTTTGTTTGCTCATTTGAATTATTATACTATGGATAACTTTCACCATGCAACGAGAATCTGATCTAAATTGAAGTACAAGTACAATTACATTTGCTCGTCATAATTCAAATTCACTGAGTCACCTGAAAAGTTGGTTTCCCGACGTGCTCAATAGATTGTGACAACTTATTACCAACAGTGGCAGTGACGCTAGTATAGTAATGTGAGTATTGCGAGCATTTCAGTTCTCCACACTGCAGCCCTTCTAGTTAAAATTGTCATAATCATCTCTGTTCAGGAAATGTGGAAACTTAAGAATTTCCTGTGTAAGGTGCAGATAATGTCTTTTAATTATTATTTCTGCCTTATCTTTTATCTTCAACATGTATTTACTTTTCTATTATAGAATGGCTGATGGCCAAACGGTTACATGTCAGGCTTATAATGTCGTGGGTCTGGTGGCGAGCGTGTGCTTGAACTCAGAGTTATGGACCTAATAGGTTGAGCAAGTGGCTAATATCCATTTCCCGTAAAAACAAAAATCTGTCGACTTAAACAATGATTTGTTTTTAAATTAATGCTAGTCTGAATTTTTTAAAATATGCATATATTTTATTTATAATGTATTAAGTGGCACTTAGGTTGTTATTGGGTTGGAACTTCCTTTGTCAATGTTTTGTGCTCATTACAGAGGTCATCCTCAAGAGATGATATGGTCAAGTTTAATCGTAGGTTAGTTTGGAATTTCATTAATTATATCAGATCAAAACTCAATATTTCTACCTAATCTTCTGTCGTTTTAAAAATACACCCAAACTCTTCTCAACCGTATGTTGACCACATTGATAGCCGCGCTATTGGCATAATATCTTCAATCGCACAGACCATCACATGTTCCTCAGTTTTCTCAGCTCTAAATTCAACCTAATTCTACCAAATGATGGTATTATGCGCCATTGGCATAATATCATCAATCGCAGTTGCAACGAACGTACATACAGACCGTCACATATTCCTCAGTTTTCTCAGCGCTAAATTCAACCTAATTCTACAAAATGACGGTATTATTTCTAAACCATCTTGTAAACAGAAGTATAGGTATGGTTCTTAATTAAGAAATAAAAACCCCATCATCATCATCAGGGGCGCGACAACCCGGTGTGGGTCCTGGCCTCCTCCAACAGCTCCCTCCACCTGTCCCTATCCAGTGTGGCCGCTTTCCAATTTGGTACCCCCAGAATACGGCAGCCACTGGCAGCTCCATCTAACCAGCGAATCTTTGGCCTCCCTCTTCTTCTACGTCCTATTGGATTGCTGGACATCACTCTCTTTGCCGGTTCATTGTCATTCATACGGTGCACATGACCTAGCCATCGCAGTCTCCCAATCTTAATTGATTGAACTGCGCTGCAATCTTCGTACAGTCCGTAGAGCTCAGCATTATATCTTCTCCTCCAATTGGTGCCATCCCTGATCAGTCCATATATACGGCGGAGAATTTTTCTTTCAAAGATGTTCAGGGCTCGTTCATTTCGCAGAGTTAATGTCCAGGTTTCCGATGCTTAGGTGAGCACTGGCTTTACAAGTGTCTTTTAAAGAGTGCTTTTAGTTCGACGAGATAGTAAGCGGGACTTAAAATGTCTTAACAGACCAAAGTAGCATTTATTCGCAGACATGATTCTCTTGTTGATTTCTTCTGTAATATCATTATGTCGAGTTACAAGAGATCCAAGGTATATGAAACTGTCGACCGTATCAAACTTGTATGCACCAATATCTAACTTGTATGCACCAATATCTAACTTTGGTGCGACTTCTCGTGGTGTGACATAGACAGGCATGTATTTAGTTTTTGCCTCGTTTATTTGTAAACCCATTCTTTTGGCAGAGGCTTCTAGTGCTGTGAATGCCTTTTTCAGCGCCAATTCTGATATGGCAATGATGTCGATATCATCGGCATACGCCAGCAGCTGCACAGACTTAGTAAATATCGTGCCGCTGCCACGGGCATCAATCTTTGCATCCCGTATCGCCTTTTATAGCGCAATATTGAAAAGAAGGCATGCCAGAGCGTCACCTTGCCTTAGGCCATTCAGTGATACAAATGGCTCGGATATTTCCGCTTGAAGCTTTACCCGGCATTGTACTGGTGTCATTGTCATCTCTACAAGTTTAATTATTTTCGTCGGAATTTCAAATTCTCGCATTGCTTCGTATAGCCGGTATCGATTAATGCTATCATAAGCTGCCTTAAAATCGATGAACAGGTGATACGTGTTAATATTGAATTCAGTGGTCTTTTCTAGAATCTGCCTTAGAGTGAATATTTGAGTAACACATGATCTCCCTCGTCGAAAGCCTCCTTGGTAGTGCCCGAGTATTCCTTCTACAATGGGTTCCAGCTGCTGGAATATCAGAATCGACAACAGTTTATATGCAGAGTTAAGGAGTGTCACCCCTCTGTAGTTACTACATTCTAGTTGGTCTCCTTTCTTGTGCAGGGGACAAATCAGCCCATCCTTCCACTCTTCTGGCATCTTTTCTGAAGTCCATACTTGGTGGATTAGGCTATGTAAATGTTTGAGCAGGCTTTCTCCCCCACATTTTATTAATTCACTCTGGAGGTTATCTATTCCAGGCGATTTGTTTGTTTTTAACCTTGACATGACACCTTTTACCTCATTTAATGACGGTGGTTCTTCGTTATCATCCATGCCACTTTGTACTGATTCCTGGTCATGAGTATTAATGTTAGTGTTGCCGGCATCATTATGGGGGGTATTTAAATGTTGATCAAAGAAACCCACCCACCGGGCAAGAATACGGTGCTTTTCTGTGAGTATCATGCCATTGTCATCCTTGCACATTGTGATACGAGGCTTGAAACCCTTCCTAACATTATTTATCTTTCTATAGAACAGCCGACTTTCTTGGGCTTTATAGTGTTCTTGGAATAGGATCATTTCCTTTTTTAAATAATCACGTTTCTTTTTCTTGTGTAGTTTCTTTTCTTCACGCCGGCGCTTTTTATACTCATCGTCTGATGCCCGTGTTTTCTTCTGTAGCATCATTAAGTAAGCCTCATTCTTTCTCGTAGTGACTTCGCGGCAATCTTCGTCAAACCATTCTGATCGTTCACCTGTTTTTCGGCGTCCTAAGGTATCATTAGCTGAGGATACTATGGCAGTCTTGCACTCTTCCCAGTGTTGATTCACCTCTTCATGGTCTCCAACCTCAACATTGTCGCTCAGATGAGTGTTCAAGCTCTCCTGGTACCGAGCCAGTTCCTGCGGAATCTTCAGTTTCTCTGTGTCAAAGGGTTTTGCTCTTGCTCCCATTTCCTTTTTGGTGTTCGAGATCTTTGCTCTAACTTTTCCACACACTAGAAAATGGTCTGAGTCTACATTAGCCCCTCTGTATGTCCGGACGCTCATTAGATCCGATCTGTGCCTGTTGTCTATCAAAATATGGTCTATTTGGTTTATTGTGCACCCATCCGGGGATTTCCAAGTTCCCTTATATATATCCTTACGGGGAAACATTGTGCTACCAATAACCATATTTAGTGATGCTGCACAGTTAATTAGTCGGGTACCATTGTCATTACTTTCATTGTGAAGACTATGTTTTCCGACAATGGCAGTGTAGATCTCCTCCCGTCCTATTTTGGCATTTAGATCACAAATAAAAACCCCAAGTATATCTAAATCATTCTACACTGACACCATGAGTAAGGCAAAAGCGTTTCGCAGTCGTAGTAGGTATTGGTATTGTTATACAGTAAACTCCCGATTATCTGTGTGCGGATTATCCGTGCACGATACGGTGTATACAACGATATAATAGCTCTTAGGAAAATTTTAACTGATATTAGAAGATCATTAAAAGATTCCTACAAACCAAAATCACAGATTTTCTTAATAAATAACGAGTATTAAACATGTTAAAATAATTGTCTGCTTTAGAAATAGTACTTTTCTGTGTTTTTCGTTTATCTTTGCCGCCTCTCCCCACCATTAACCCGGATAATCGGAAGTCTACTGTATATTGTTACAATCAGATCTTGGATTCTGAGCATAATTCGTTTCGGATATGTGTTTGTAATCCAAAGCATTCATATATCAAAGCGAATTTCCCTATAGGAAATAATGGAAACTCGGATGATTTGTTCCAAAACCCAAAAATATTTATATGAAAATGTTTAATACAAAATACCTTTTTATAATTTTATTATTTAAATTTTTAAGCCACTTTAATTAACAAGGACTCTATCCAATGACACTTGCTTTTGAGAATTTCTCAGCGTGAGAGAGAGATAGAATATCTATCGGCTCAGTTGTGATCGTGTGACGCTCGGAAGACAAAGTGTATACATACTTCTCGTATTGCAAGATCTCGCTATTTTATCAAGTTAAATTTTATTAAACTTTTGCTCGTCCTGCAGAACACTCGCTGACCAAGTTACTCGCGATCCGAGAGCTGTAAATATACTTATAAATAAAACATTCCTCTTTTGTGTGTCCAGGTGATATTCCATCCGGTGTACAGCATGATGGTGTCGGCGAGTGAGGATGCCACAATAAAAGTGTGGGACTTTGAGAGCGGGGAGTACGAGCGGACGCTCAAAGGACACTCCGACTCCGTTCAGGACATTGCTTTCGATCACCATGGCAAGATGCTAGGTAATATTCACATACACACTATTAAATTTACTTTGCGCTGGTATGTTTACAAAGGTATAATAATCTTGACATTGATACACTATGGAGGACTACCGTACTTAGACATTCGTATATTGCTGTTCGAATGTTTTGATTATGTTCATTGATATTTTGTACATTGAAAATTATTAAAGATAACATCCTTTTTTTCATTGGCTTTACAATCCAATGCAGATATTTACCTTAAGAAAAGGTTTCACGACTATTTTTTTTGGAGAAATAGATGTTGGTGTAAACCATATTGTATAATATATTCTAGACTCAGTGTTCAAACCCAAGACCTACAACTTCGTAGGCGGATACGTTACCACCCGTCCATTGCAGGCACACGACATATTTACAAGAATACTAATAATTATATAAAATACATAATATGGGCAAAAGTGTGTAGATAGATAAGCAAAGACTTTCTCTTTTATCTGAGTTGTTCTGTCAGGACTGAGTATCATGACCATCTTTTGAGCGAGAAAGGCCGAGAGAAGTTTGTCTCCAATAAACTCCTTCACTTAGTCTCTTCAGTGTACCAATGCTCTTCCTGTACTTCCCTGAGGGCTACCCAAAATGACCAGCTTCTTCAGTTACCCCGCCCTGTGATTAAAAATTGCAAAATGTGATTTGTAGACCGCCATTCCTTTATTTCGAGTATTCATATTATACCGATTGCTTCATTCTTTTGTTCTGTTTGCACGACTCCGCTAGGCCTGGTAATATTTCCTATCACTTTCAACGTTCACAAGTTTCTGTCAATCATCGATCCACCGAAAACATGCTCTTCCTGCACTCTGTTTTCCTTTTGGATCATTAAATGTGAGTTGCTTCAGCAGTGATTCATCCATATTATTATGTATCGCCTGTGGCAGGCACTGAGTTTTGATAAATAGGATGACATCAACCTCATCAAAAAGCTTGTAAAAAGCTCATGATCATAACAATGTCGCCAGATGCCATCTTCGCAAATGGGACTAAAGAAAAAGTTCTTTCTCACGATTCTACACTCAAAGCAACTGGGGTTCACAGTCACTGACAACTGGGGCTTTTGTTTTTCGTTTCGACAAAAATTACGCCTTGTTGCGCCTACGACAACTGAAGTGGCGAGTAAGATCATATTAATGCGCGTGTTTAAACATGTGCTGGACTGAAAAAACCGATATTGTTTTTCCGGTTTTCGGTTCAGTTCCAGTTCGATGCCCTGGTGACAACGTTCTATCTATAAAATATTTAAAATTAATGCATTAGATCAGTGGTCTCCAACCTTTATGTTACTACGCCTCCCTTTAAAAAAAATCGAGTCTTGGCGCCTCCCCCCTTTATTTCATTAAATAATACAGACACTTTTTTAACACACAAGTTTTTACTACTTACTTATATCAAATTCATTTTTTAATTAATTTTTTTTTCATGCGACGAATGAGCTTGTTTATTACCACAATCAATTTTAAAAGAAGTCAACCAAATTCATCATCGTTCATTGACAAAAATTAATGGATTCTATCATGAGCTCCACATAGTGAATAGGGCCCACAGGCCAGGATCTTTCACCCATATATTAAAAATATTTAATAGCCCTGAAACAAAGCAGCGCCGCAGGCGACTTTTTTTACTATTAATAAAATTATATGAAAAATGCATTAGCAAACTAACCAAGAACTCAGGAAATAGATTTTTGTTTGCTTCAATATATCTGGCGTAGAAATCATTTAAATGTGGAGACATGTATTATTGTTATATTATATTTAAGAAATCACGTCAAAAACAATTTAAAAAAAAAATATCACACCCTGCCTACACGCTTCAGTTGACACTTTAGCTACGAGTGACATTTAAATTTGAGGTTATTGTTTTCATGCAACCAGCGGTCGTTTTGTGCATTACCGAAACAGAGCGTTTGCAAAAGCGCCATTTTTAAATTTCTCCGCTCCAAATATTTTTTTAATAGGATTTAAATATATTTATTATATATTAAAATAAACATTCATGCACTGAATTTTTACTGTTACGTTAAGATATGAACTTTTATTTATTTGTAGATATTATGGTATAAAAAATAATTTATTCAAAAATTTTGGCGCCTCCCCTGGCAATAGATCGCGCCTCCCCTGGGAGGCGCGCCTCCCAGGTTGGAAACCGCTGCATTAGATCATAATTTTAGATATTTTATAGATATAAGAATTTCTTTTATATATTATGGTTTGTTTGGGCAGGGTTTAATTGAATTTTAAAAACTAACACAATCTGCAGTTTGTATTCTTAGTTCAGTTATGACAAATAAGTAGGTATATCTGACAAAGTTTGGTGTGCATGGCGGATCTCCACAGCCTACTCACATCCTTCGCCACTGATATATACATTGCTCTGCCATTTGGAATCACCAATGGTAGGTTTATTTCATGCTTCAGGTGAAGTAACAAAATTGATGCTCCCAATTTCTCAGTTCACCAGGGCTGCAGTTCATTAGAATTAGATCAAAATTTCACGCCGTTCCGAGTAAACAGTGGCATATAATATGTGATTTTTGTTTGTTGTGGCAGTATCATGCAGTGCAGACATGTCAATCAAGCTGTGGGACTTCCACCAGACGTTTGAGTGCATCAAGACGATGCACGGCCACGACCACAATGTGTCATCGGTGGCGTTTGCGCCCAGCGGCGACCTCGTCTTCTCCGGCAGTCGAGACAAGACAATCAAAGCGTGGGATGTCACAACTGGGTGAGACTTATTCCGCTGTATTACTCCAATCTGTTTTGTTCACTGCTTTAAAAATAATTATCAAGTTAAATTTCACCCATTTTTTTATGTTTTGATTGTTTTATCAATTTTGTTTTTCTAAATTTTAGGTATTGTGTGAAGACATACAGTGGGCACCGGGAGTGGGTTCGAATGGTACGCATCTCGTTAGATGGGTCTCTATTGGCATCCTGCTCCAACGATCAAACAATCAGAATCTGGCAGACAGACTCCAAAGATTGCAAGGTAACATATTGAACTTACTGTTCCTCCATTTACAGGTGGTAGCATCTGCTACAGTACCTGGTGCACATTGCATTGTTGACGATGATAACCGCCTTCAAGACAGCATATAGCATCTTCGGAAGAACATTGATGCAAGCGCAAATTTTCAATGCTAATAACGTAGAGTAAACAAAAGTTTGAGTTCCCGATGGCTGCTTTATGCTTAGGGTACCATATTCGAAAGAAGTCACTTTAGATAGGGACAGGTGGAGAGTGGGTCGATTATTAGAGCCCCGTATCAGTTGAACTACGGCCCAAGGCACAAATTCGATCGTAGTGCTAGGTATTGCTTATACTTCGAATGCAATATAGGATCGAACCCACGGCCCATGATATTCTAGACCAGTGCTGGCGAACCTAGTGCATGCATGCCAACAGTAGCACAGGAGATGATTTTGCATGGCACGCTTTGAAGAGAGAAAAAATACCTATACTAATAATAAATGACATCGCATTGTATAAGATATTGCAGGAAAATATTCTACAAAAATAAGCATTACGTTTAATGTAAATATATAATTGCATAGATCGGTTTTTAGACCTTAAGCGTCACATAATATTATCGCACTAACTTCATCAGGCAGCGGAGAATGCCGCGTCGCGAACCTCTAAATTTGATCGATTTACAATCCTTTGAGACCACTGTAGCTAGAGAATGCCTCATCTGATCGGAGCGATTCTGGTGTTAATTTATGCGTAAAGAACCAAACTAATTATGTTAATACATTAACAAACAATTTAATTTCTACAAATTAAATAATAAAAATAAAATTAATGACTGCATCAAATAAGAAACCCAAAACTCGGCAAAGCTAGTAGTCATAATTCTGCCAGTTTCAAAATTGCTGTACCCGAAATGTATGGCGTAATTGGAAAAAAGTGATAAAATGATAAAAACTATTTTTTCGTTATAACTGCTTGGCACTTCAGACAGTTGAAAACTAAAATTTGCGAAATTTTGGCACGCATAATATCTAAAAAGGTTCGCCAACCCTGTTCTAGACTGTCACTTTACCAACTTGGACAACTCGGCACTCATATTATTATGTAAATGAGAACTTTGCCATTCTCACTAGTGCTAATCCTGATATCAATCATAGAATTCCGAAGCATCAATTATTCTTTGTTCTTGCGCATAACTAACCTGTCGTTGATTATGCAAATTATTATTGCTTTGACATTGATATTTTCCACTTGCTTGAGTTGAGTTCAGGTGAACATTATAAAAATTATAAATTTATAATGCTCGCTTTGTGTAAATCAATAAATTTCAATATGAAAGAGTTATTGGAGGAAGCCAGGATATATTCCATGTTGGCATAATGACGATTTTACTTTTTTTTTCTCGATGTAATGGAATGGATAATGGAATATTGTTTGTTTGCAGGTGGAGCTACGTGACCACGACCATGTGGTGGAGTGCGTGACGTGGGCCCCCGAAACCGCGGCGGGGCCCATCAACGAGGCAGCCGGCCACGACAACCGCAAGGGGGCTCACCTCGGACCCTTCCTTGCCAGTGGCTCAAGGGATAAAACAATTAGAGTAATACTCATTGCATATTTCTTTATTTATTAATTCAGATACAATCCTTGCAAGATTAATAAATTCTTTAAACTTTAAACCCACATTGAAGCGAGAATTGACTGTACTACAAAGGCATATGACATACTCAGTGCTGTAGTGATCAATAAAATAGTGCCAGGATTTAAGGGGGTTTTTTTAATCTAAGGCGCCCCCTCAATTTTGTAAAAAAAACATGATACATATTCCCAATACCATAATAGTGATGAGAATTGATTGAGTAAGTGCTGGATCATGCTCCGGCCTGGAAAAAAGGTCCCGGATCACTCTGCCCCCTACGCCACTGATACTGATATACTAAAATTTTATTAGTTATTATTCATGCTACATGTCACCGTAGCACATTGTCTCCCATCATGCTTCAATTAGAAAACAAGCTTAGATTTGCTATGCTGCAATGTATTCATTAGTACTCAGTAACCAGCAACTTTGTAATAAAAACTCCATTTAAATAGAAGTTTTTTTTTTAGTCAATTAAATGTGGTTGCATTTTTTTTGTTGTTGTGTTTGTATGCTTGACATCTGTGCTAGTCTGCTAAGATGCAATAAGATTGGTATGTCTTTTTACAAAAGGAAAAGGAGAGATACAGTAAAACCCCGTTGATTCGAAATCGACGGGACTGAAAATCGAAAATGTATGGGAAAAAAACAGTGAAAAAAAATGTTTTTGTTCTTGCAATTGTATAAAATCGGTACCGTTATAATTTCTTTCAGATTATATGTGGTGGCATGGTTCATTCATCGAATTAGTGGTATTCTCGCTATAAATAGATTTTATGAATTTTAGTGAAAATTTTGAATTAACCGTGTTTGAATAAGGTTCTACTGTTAGTCTAAATCTAAAATCACTGTACTTTTCTGGAGAACCAATGAATAAACTCAGTTTTGGACAACTTTTAATTCCTGTGATTGCTAAATATGTAAGCGGTGTTGACTCAAACTGTCCCCGTTCTACTCAATGACATTATTAATGGACAACGCACTCAATACAGTAGTTAGCAAATAAATTCACGAATAGCGACATTCGCACATGTATAGGTAGACGTCACGCAATTTCCATTATGCGACATCACGCATCGGGAATTTATAGCAATATCACCTTTATTGTAATGGCGTTAGAACAGTGTTTCTAGTGTCAATCTTCATTTGAGCGAACCAGTTCGAATCGAACCATTCGGCAGACCCGACACAAAGCATCGGGAATTTATAGCAATATCACCTTTATTTTAATGGCGTTAGAACAGATTATGCCATTCGGCAGACCCGACAAAAAGTGAGTGTCATTTTTCTTTCCAGATGCGTCGTCCATATTAATGTCATTGGTTCTACTACATATTATAATATGCATACCAGTTCATTTGCCGCACTTGACTCATTTTGCAAATCGTAAAACGTATCGAATACCTCATGGAATAATACACTAAGTTAAAATAATCTGTTATTTAGTTTTTGAACTATTGTTTTGTAGAAAAAAATAACACACCAGCCAATTCCTTTTTGAATCTTTGATTTAGTGTGTTATTTCATTAGGCAGTCGTTATCTCCCTTTTTTTCAATACACAATAATATGTTAATGAATAAATGTATTTCAGATATGGGACGTAGGCACGGGCGTGTGCTTGATGGTGCTGTCGGGGCACGACAACTGGGTGCGGGGGGTGGCCTTCCACCCGGGCGGGCGCTTCCTGCTGTCCGCCTCCGACGACAAAACCCTGCGCGTCTGGGACATCAAGAACAAACGCTGCCTCAAGACTCTCTACGCCCATCAGCACTTTGCTACAAGTCTCGGTAAACACCCCATATCTTATTCTTCTCCATGCATTGTCAGATGGGTCTCATTTATCTTACGCTACTCGTTTTAAATATAGATAGTAAGGGGTCGAACTATGTACTGTATTAGAAGAATTAATAATATGAACTTCTTGTAAGATAAACATTCAATAGTCGTACTTTCATACGTAAAAAATCCATTCTCAAACTTTTTTTGGGTGGCGGAACCCTTGTGCTTAAAATTTTGTAAAGTCTCGAGGAACCCTTACCTGACTGACACTTATTGGTTCGTAAAATCGATTCAAGTTGTACTTTCTGCACAAACTTGTGTTTTCTTGTGGACCTGATCGGGAATGACTGGTCTAGATGAAGGTTTCTCTTTAACGTTGTTAAGTTTATCCCAATATAACCACTAGATGTGAAAGTAAAAGTGATTTTATATAACATTGTAAATAAATATGATTGAATATTATGAATTCGCTTATTTGTAGTGTAATAAGTTATAACTAATAAATTATCTGGTTGTGAAGAAACTCAATGTTTGACATGGTGCTGATGAAAGTGTGCTCGTTCTCTGTTTCAGATTTCCACAAGGTGTTGCCGTTTGTGATCTCCGGCAGCGTAGACCAGACAGTCAAAGTTTGGGAGTGCCGTTAGGCCCTGCGCCCCCTCCCTCGGAAGCCATGGGCGACACGCGGACAGTCGTGCCGCGTCTCATGCAGAACAACAATCATTTCAGCACGTCCTCACCTGATTATTTAATTGATTTGTTATTTATGTTGATTATTAAATACTATTATTTCAATAATTGTTTACGATATAAAATCTTGCGATTCTCAGCAGTGGGGAACGGTGATGTTAGAAACTAAGCGGACGGAGAATGGACAGTATGTTTTGTGAACCGAGTGCTCTCCTCGAATCGACAGTGGATATCTGCCAGGACGAGGCTGCAGGAGTGACCGTAGCCCTGGAATCGAACGCGGCGCATGTCCTCGCGGCGGCGGAGGAAATGACACTTTCTTGTGCGGGGCATTCCGATTCCGGCAGGAAGATAACGAGCGCGTCCTCCGTGACAACCGTGTTGAAGCGTCGTAGGAAATTTTTTGAATATATAATGTTATTTTATTTTTTAAGTCAGATTCTAGGTTTACTTTTTTGTTTTCCCTTCGTCTCGCTTGTTGAAAATTTCTTCGAAAGATCTCTGTTCATTATTGAGGTTAGATGAACGCTAACTCTATTTTATGGACTGCACGCCCCCGCAACACGACTCATCCGAGCTAATTACAAACTTGACAATACATCACTTCGTAAATTTACAAAATGGACGTGCTGAGGATTGAACGGATACAAGTGCACCAGTGACCGAATTGAGTAAATCGACATCAAAGATAAATATTTTCAATATCTTATTCTCAAATGATCCATCATTACTATTACGAGATAAAATATTATGTCGAAGAGATAAGTTGGGTCAAAATATTTAAATTAAATAATGTGTTACTGAGAAATAACATTTTATGTGTGAATAGGAAATTCAGTGTAAGTAATAAAATGCTTGTAATTTTATGTACAAACCGATTCCCATGTTTGAATCCTGTTTCACGTTTATACGCAATAGTGCTAACGTCACTTACTCATTTAATCCTCAGCACCTCAATAATAATCATTATTTATGTGAATAAAAAATATAATATACTGTTTGCAATCCTCATATTATAATATGTCACTGTTTTCTTGTTACTCTAAGAAAATAAAGATGTTATTTTTGAAATGTGACGATTACGGTTGCCGGCTCAATAGGGTTTTCATTATTCTTAAGTCTAATGAATAGGTGTCGCACTCGGATGGATGTAAGGCGGATAACTCATCTCGTTCTAGCGTCATAGCGTCACTGAGATTGCAATATCCGCGGAAGGAATCTCCCGAACACGGAGCTCTGTTATAATTGTGACGTATCTTATTTATGATAGAATAGACATGCAATATCATCGTTATTTTTTATTTTATTTGTCTCTTAATCTGTTATGGCGATTTTTATAGAATTTTATTATCACGAATGATAACGAATGATTCAATATTTATCCGATAACTGATTGTAGCCACGTTTACTTAACTTTGAATACATTGATATGCTAAAAGAGATCAAAACTACCAAATCATAACGACAAAAATCTATAAAAGTAAAAAAAAGATTTGTTAAGAATGTTTTATTGTATCTTTTGATAGTTTGAAACATACCTATAATACTTACTGTGTATAAAATTTCTACTAGATTTTAAAAGATCCCTCATTAAATATTATTATAACCCATGTAAACTGTTTAAATTATGAAATTATACCTTTAATAATTGCATCACGAACTTTTACGCCGAAAATAATAATATAAATTATTGTAGTCAATTGGAAACTATTATTGTCATATATTTGTCGATTTTAAGTCGATTATACATTATACAGTAAAGCTGTAAAGCTATTATTATTATATAAGAGTTACGGCAGTTTAATGAAAATGTAAACTATCCTATTAGTATTTCTTGCCGACAGTGCGTTGGTGGAAACTCACTAAGTTCTCAGTGACAAAGTCTTGTATTTATTTTATAATTATTGTACTGGCAGTGTACATACATACATTATTACGAAATGAAGAGTCATTTATACCATTTCAATATTGTCAATTGTTCCATCGAGAAATCTTATTCTTATTTTCTGTCATTCTTGAAATATTTCTGTAGCTTCAGCTATATATGAAATTTATACAAACTATAAAACATGTCACAGTAATACAGGATAGTAATATATACCTGTACACTGCAAGAAGCTATCAATCTTCTTTTTTGGATTTCTTTAGATGATTATAGACGAGGTTGAAATGGACAATGTTGGATTGGTAATAAACAGAAAGTGCTAAGTGAAAGATTATTTCAAAGAGTCGCACACTAGTTTTAAATTGGTTTGCCGTTTAAAAATCCACCCGATTGGATTTTTATATAACATATTTTACCGCATTTCCAGTGTATTTTTCAAACGAGTACATATTAGAGTATAGTCCATAGTCATATTTGTATCTAAAATTACTTTTGACGAGTGTACAAATACGAAACACTCAACTCATTTAAGAATTTTGTTTTTTTTTACACCTCAATATTCCGATATTTAACTTATCGCTTTTACTGTAAATTTATTTAAATCAAGTTATTTATGTATATTTCTTAGACAATTGTTTGCAAATGAATATAATATTAAATTTAGGCATGTTTCTGATTCGATTTGAACGCCTCTAGTGCTTTATCTTCATGTATAAGTGTTTATATAGACAGCATTGCAGCTAACGACTCGCAGTTGTGTGGCGAAACGTAAACTAAAATATTTATATTATAAACTAGTATGAAATTAGCAGCACAGTGCGCGTCGCTATGTAAGTTTTTATATTGCAAATGGAGAAGAAGAAGAAGACACATAATGTTGTGCCCTTGTAAAAAACGTGTGCGGTCGCGTGACCCATCTGTAGGGAATATTTAAAAGCTTGGTCCGCTGATATAAAATAATATTTATGTATGCTACTTATCGGTAATCTTACCTATCTTCACTTACAATGTGACTATATTTTTTCTGTAAATAAACACATGTCTAAAATGAATGTTTTTTTAATTATTTTTTGCAACTTATTTCTGTTTTATTATCCCCCATCCCATACCCCATCAGACTCTATTCCGGGGATCTTTTAGTCTTGTGAAATGAACTGTTATAAAATAACCAAGGAAACACTGAAAGAATGCTATCACCAAAAACCATGCGCAGACCATATCAGAGGACAATAAACACATTAGTCTATTTTACTTCCTGCACACAGGAAGAAATCGCATCGTTAAACTGTCCCACTATATCTTCATGTTTCAAAAAAATAAACTTTTAATATCTACAATATGTAAGGCCGTCATCAAAATACGAAGTATCGTATCAAAGTATTGACGACTTTGACAGTCCTATCTACATACATTCACTTATTAAGTGGTCACTTTTGAATCTGTTAGTCAAGGCTCATTTAGAAGAGTCACTGCGGATGATCATCCACAGGGAATTGCATTCAGGCATTCACTTTTTGTTTACACGTGTCATTGAAAGTGAAATACTCAAATTTATTCCAAATGGCGTCAAGTGAAATTGTGCTGTAAGTTAAAATTCAAACCATTTGTGATTATTTCTTATGTGAATGCAGAAATTTCATCGATAGAAAGGCGTTGGTGGATAATGGAACGTAATATCATGGGAATGTGATGACAGTACCTACTGAGTGCGCATGCGCGGAATCATCCGTAATGATCAAAAAGTAGAACCAGTTGAACTTCATTCACTTTTGATTCCAAATGATTACTTTTGAAGATTCGTTGATGAATGTGCGTTTACACGAGTTACTGGGGATTCCTCCTCGATGATCAAAAGTGAAGCATGTAAACGGGACTTCTGTTAAGATTGGAGTGTCATCAAATTTGAATGGTAAGTATTGAATACTAGTAATAAAAATACAAGGGGAAAATAAAATTCTTTGATGAAATTTAGATGGGATGCGATGGTTTCAATATAGTAGGTTTACTCATTCAAATTTACATGAGTTTTGGTCTGAGCCAAAAAGGTTGGTTTGCACCAACATTAATCATTATTTTCCAAAATTGGTGAGCTCAGTGCGAATACACAAATTAGCCCCATTCTTGGTTTCAGTAAATAAAAGAGCATTTAATTTAATGCAGTCAGCGGTAATGATTTTAATTTGATAAAGTGGAAAAATATTAAATTGAATAATTATTATTCACAATATAACTACTCAATGATACCAGTGAAATAATATTATTTTCCAGGTTTATAATAATATATTTTTCATTTTCCCTAATATGAATCTAAAATCGATTTTTCGTATGTATAATGATTTATTATACATTTGACGTTTAATCGTTTTAATATACATTTTTTTAAAGACATAAATTGATTATATTATGCAACATCCCCAAAATACAATAATAAGATATTAAGTATCCCTGGACAATAATATTCATAGACAAATATAATATAATATTTTTTCGAAACGTAGCATTACAATATTTTTGATTAATCAAATCGCACGATTGGTACCAGTGTCTATGCGGTGACTTGTATAAATTCTGAAGCTCATCTTGTCGTGTTAAGTGTCATAGAATTTTAAAATAACAGTATTTAATCATGAAAGATACAAAGAAACCCGAGGAGGCTAAGAAGGCCGAACCGGCTCCCAGCGATGATTTGGTCAGTATCAGAAAAATAGACATATTAATCGACCGTGACACAAAACAAAGCCTAACCTAATGACATCCCTTTTTTTCATAATTTCAGTCAGAAGAAGATAAAAGACTCCAAGAAGAGTTAACAATGCTCGTAGAAAAGCTCACGGTAAATATGCAATCACAATATTTCGTTATTTTCGTGTTATATTACTGGTAAACAATTCTGCACACTCATCTATCTGCCTTATGAATGTTTCTAGGCTGCTGATGAAAGCTTGTACAAGCCTTCCCTTCAAACGTTGAGCAGTTTAATTAGAACATCAACAACTTCAATGACTTCCGTGCCCAAACCTTTGAAATTTTTACGTGAGCATTACCCAGCCATAAAAGAGGCGCACGAGAAGATAACAGACTCTGATACGAAGAAGTTTTGCGCGGATGTCGTTTCCGTGCTGGCGATGGGGGTTAGTGGCAGTCAAGAGGCGGCAGATAAACGCGAATGTCTTAAATATTGTTTGCTGGGGACCATGAACGACGTCGGCGACTGGGGGCACGAGTATGTGAGGCAGCTGGAGGGGGAAATAGCTGAGGAGTGGGCTGTCAAAGGTGAGACAGAGTCCAAAGACAAGTTGCTGCCGCTCGTTGAGGATGTGATCCGGTTCGATATGAGGCATTCTGCAGAGATTCAAGCCTGCGATCTGCTCATGGAAATCGATCGATTGGATTTACTAACTCAACACATGGAGACCAGTAATTACCCAAGAGTCTGCTTGTACTTAGTAGGGTGAGTCTTTTCTTGTTAAGTACTTATAATTAAAAATAATAGACAAATGTTTATAATAGCAGACAAAATGTTTGCCGGTGCTTTTTACTGGTTCTCCGTCATCTTTATCTGTCAGTCGCCATTTTGGAATTCAGCTATCTTTTTGTCATCGAATTATAGTATGCGGTCCAAGACATTGTAGTATTTCGGCAAAAATTATAGGACATGTTGAAAATGTAAGTTTTTTGTTTGTCAGATAAACATAACGGAGAATTCTAGAAATTCCGATGCCCTGCTTTATTAAAACACCTCTTACGACCGAAAAATGCTAACACTGGCCGCCGTCATTAACTGTCACGTAACGCAAGACTAGGTACGTCCATAGACTAATATCGCATACTGAGATCTTATATTATAAAGATTAGGTATACTTATTACATCCCTCGCTTCACGTTATTACGATTTGCTGTGATTGAAGTACGAACATTTCACGGAACTTTAAACATCGACAATATAGACAACTTTTAAACGTAATGAAATAAGCAATGGGGAATATTCGCAAAACCGGCGAATTCAGTTAATTTCATTTTTCAAAATTGTGGTATTTTTGATGTACTATACTTTTGTGATAGTACACGGATGAAAATGTAACTTTTTTAATAGTACGCGAACCAAAATGTACTCTAATTATAGTTCGGTTGGCAACACTGCGCTCACTGACAGATGACAGCGAGCGGTGGCAGAGAACCAGTAAAAAGACCCTGTTTGCCTCTAGATCTGTAGATTGTTGGTTCGAAATATTTCAAATTCACTGAGTAAATGAAATTAAGGCCGCACCACTCGCATCCGCAACAACTACTTGTGTCAATTCTAGCTAACGCATCCCATATGGAGTGTGCAGACATCCAATATTAACACTGGAAAATGCAGTCCATAGCTTGTGGTCACCACAGTAGCTAATATCAATATTTTTGTTCGGCTTCATAGGTTAAGAAAATGGCCAACCATCCATATTATGACACAAAGTCCAAATGCATAGAATGTCGATGTTATATTGAATTGAAATAAAGACAAAAGCAATGCATATATCAAAATAGAATAACAGATGTTAATCAATAAGGCAACGTTGCTTTCCGTGATTAAAATTGTTGCCATTTTTTAATTTCCGACTAATTATTAAAATATTTGGTTCTTGTCAGTTTACAGGAAGCCGGCGGCAAACAAATTTTTGAAAATAGCCGATATACTGGATTATTTGTTAGGTTAGGTTATGTTTTCATTCTTGAATTCATGAATTTTGCCAAAATCGGCTATGCAAATTAGCGCGGTTCCCCCGTCTGGCTTCTTGTAAACCAACTTTTTCTATTCTAAAAGTATGTAAATTGCACAATATGAATTGAATAATCATAAATTACCATTTGATATAAACTTTTAATGGTTACTTTATCGGGTGTCTTCATCATAAATAATAAAAAATAAATTATATTTTTTTATTGACAGCAACTATTGTCGAGTTAAAACTGCTAGTCTTTCGTGTTTGTGTAGATAATTGATATATTAAATAATTTTGCTTTGCTGGAAACAAGTAACCGACATTAAAAATCATATTTATTTGATTTCTAGTTGAAATATGCAATTATGGCGCTAACAATTTATACTATACATCGCACACGCATACCATTATACAAAATATGCGCACACACGAGTACATTAAACATTATGTACCCGAATAACATATTATGATTTGTGTTTAGTGACATTTTATGCATCTATGCCTTCAGTTTAGGTTGAGCTAGTGGCAACATCCATGTCTCGTAAACAAATGAAAATCTGTCACGAAATCTCTTCATAAAACAGCCAATGGAAAAAAAATGTCCTAATAAAAATCATAATTGATGTTTTCTAATTAATCTTTTAGATGTGCCAGTTATGTGGAGGAGCCAGAAGCTACCCAAATTCTGCAAGGCGTGTTGGTACATTACCTGAGGTTCAAAGAATACGCCAGAGCTATGATAATCGGTCTTCAATTGAACGATAAAAATCAGTGCGAAGAAATCTTCAAGCAGTGTGAAGATCCGTAAGTTTCAATTCAAATGCAAAGTTAGTCACAGTGTTCCCATTTATTAGTTAAATACAAATTAAGTCAGCATTATCAGCAGCCGTCTCAATCCACTGCTGAATGATGCCTTCCTGAAGTTTTCTCAGTCTTGCCAAATGTAATTGCTTGCAAAATAGTGGACTGTATAAGGAAGATTGAGTGTAAGATTGGGGGACTTTGTGTTGGAGTACGTGTTCATGGGATGGTTGTTTGAAAGATACTCAATTTACACTGCATTTAATTATTTTGTCACTGCGAGGAAGATATGGAAAGAAAGTTGGCATTAGAAACTGGCCCAAACAAAAATTATTCTGTCAATCCGGCATCCTTCATTTTATTCTCTTCAGTGCCATTGTGTGATTGATTTTTTCAATGGTTTTTTGTATACTTTATCTCATTGGTTGAACACTTTACACTAAAGACATGAATAAAATATTCAACATAACCGGTATGTCAACATAATCATTAATTATATACATATGTACCCAGTGGCGGCCGGTGGTCTTCAGAATAGCACTTTTTGGTAGTGCGCAATGGCTTACCTTCTATACCCAGCATTGGAGCATAGGGCAAGCACAAGTTCGCGCCACTTCCCTCGGTCCAACGCTAAAAAATGCTACACACAACGCTACCATAGGAACATTGGACCACGGTTTAAGAAGTATACAATGACCTCATTGTAATACTGTGCAAACTGAAAATCTATTTGGATCGCAATCGCTTTGCGCCCATGAACGAAGTATTGTTCATAATATTGCTACATGTTCTACTTCGCAAAGTGAGTGATACACATATGAATAACAATGAAAAGTTGAGTAATGTCTTCAAAAATGCAGGCGGTGCGTAGCACTTGCATGGTATTAGAGGAGCCGCCGCTGTATGTACCCTCTTCTTCTTGGTCGTTCCCTCGTGGCTGAGGATTGTGACCATCTTGAAATTCTGTCATCTTCTAAGCGACCAATAATAATGGCCTATTTTTAATAAATTTCTCGGAACAAATGAATGTGAAGGCTATCAAAATAAGTGGGTATGTAATTCTATATTATAAATTTACAGGCTACTACGTAAACAGTTGTGCTACATGCTGGGCAGGCAGCAGATCGCTTTGGACGTAGAAGATGAGGATTTGAGAGCCATCATGTCCAATGCTCACGTCAATGATCACTTTCTCAGCTTGGCAAGAGAGGTTGGTTACAAATCACTGAATGTATAACACTAATCTAATCGGTGAATTATTTTTCTTATAACATTTGTCTCTGATTATTGCAACATGTCAGAAAATAGTTTGATCTAGTGCAGGCGACCCACCAGTGGCTGAAACAGATTGCATACTTGTTGCAGTACTAGGGTGGGTGGTCACAGTGTTCAGTCGTAGATTCAACGACTTCTGTAGCAAGTCACACACGCAGACGGCCCATATAAACCATATTAGAAATGCCGTCTGCACCGTGTGGTAACCACAAGTGGATGTGCTTAGTGGTTGTGTCTGCCCATGGGCTAACTTTCTTACTACCATGGTTTAGTATCAAGAGTAATGGGTAGCACGAGGTCACATTCTGCATCTAATGTCTTGTCCTTAACCTAAACATACTGTAAATGTATTTGGGCAGGAAATGAGTAAGAGTGGAAAGGGTGTCAAGTGAGACAAGGCGATACAACAGTTACAATCTAAAGATTGTTAGTATTACAAACCCACTTCTAAAAATATTAATCTAATCGGCAATGTTTGTCTTAAGAGCGTACTTCAGTGAAACGGCAAATAATTTTCAACAGTAGGTGTGACGAAATTTCTCACTTGTTGCCTGGACTCACCAATCGGAGACCGATAGTCGAAGTGTGCGCATGTCGATTTGTTTTGTCATGGCGTCGGATGAAAATATTCTTAAATCGTGTAAAGATGACAAAAAAATTTTACGTATTTACTTAAAAAAGAAAACATGTCAATGAATATACTATTATTATTAGTAATATAACAATAAACATGACATTAAATGGACGCATGTTGGATTTTTATGACAGATTATATTTCGTTCGGCATGCGTCATTTGCACAATCCCGCATTGCCTAGCCACGATCTTTTTAGACCAAGCCTC
The DNA here is from genome assembly GCF_057557595.1 of Rhyacophila brunnea. Lineage (NCBI taxonomy): Eukaryota > Metazoa > Arthropoda > Insecta > Trichoptera > Rhyacophilidae > Rhyacophila > Rhyacophila brunnea. The sequence continues at coordinate 38,098,256 of NW_028232827.1, read as the reverse complement.
AACTGAAATTAACTAAAGTATAGCCTTAATTGCTAGGCAGTACCAATCAGAATGAACTAATTCATGTAATGTATATCAATTTTAGCTGGATATAATGGAACCAAAGACTCCAGAGGAGGTTTACAAATCTTGGCTGGAGAGCGCTGGGTCGGCTCTCCGTCCCTCCCTCCTCTCGGAGCACCCAGTAGACTCCGCCCGCCAGAACCTGTCTGCCACTTTTGTGAACGCGTTTGTCAACGCCGGCTTTAGCCGGGACAAGCTCGTCACCACTGAAGACGGAAACAAGTGGATGTATAAGAATAAGGATCATGGTGAGTTAAAGATCGTTGTCATTATTTAAAATCTTTTTAATGTGTTTTTATATAAACATACCAGCCTAATTTCAATGCTAGAATGCTCCAGAAATGTATACAATGACAAAGCCTATACCAGAATCAAAATTATTCACACATAAAGAAATTAATTATATTTTGTATTTGTGTAGGTATGCTGTCAGCAGCCGCCTCCCTTGGAATGGTTCACTTGTGGGATGTTGATGGGGGTTTGACGCCAATCGACAAATACCTTTACACGGCGGACGAGCACATCAAATCTGGCGCCCTACTGGCCCTCGGCATAGTCAATTGCGGAGTGAGAAACGAGTGTGATCCAGCTTTGGCTCTCCTCTCCGACTATGTCCTGCACAGCAGCCCAACACTCAGGATCGGAAGTGTACTAGGTACGACTCATGCAATATCATATTCTACTTGAAATATTGTAAAGACTATACAATTTAATAAAAATATAATTGTTATGCAATGTGTCATTATCATCATCAGCCGGAGTTGATCCACTGCTGATAAAGGTCTCCCCATAGCTCCCTCCACTCTTCTCGGTCCCTAGTTCTTTGCTGCCACATACATCCACCAAACTTTATGAGCTCCAGCGGATTTTAGGGCATCCCTGTGGATGTTTAGTGCTCCTTGGGTACCACTATATGACTATTTGTCCAGTGGTTGTCCACTCGCCGAGCGACATCTCCAGCCCATTGCCATTTCATCTCCTTAGCGACCTCTATCATATAGAGTACTCTTATCTGCATCCTTATCCATTGGTATCTTTTGTGGTCTTTCCGCGTTATGTCCAAAATATACCTTTTCATGCCACGTTGCACCACTCTGTGAGTCCACGTTTCACACGTGTTTGTAGCACAGATCGGTTGAACATCAGAGATCACTTTTGAAGCTTACTATTCAGGCGCCCCAAATACACTCCAATATTAGTGGATAAAAATTTCAGTTTCTACAAGGCACAATACTGCCCTTCTTAGGAAGAAGGCAGTAACTGACTCTCACACACTTTCGAGATAAATGACATCATGTGTTTTTTCTCAAACTTTATTACTGTGAATTGAAAAAAAAACGGTGGTCATTTTTATTAGTAGGATGTTAAAATACAAACAAAGTAATAATAAACAAACAGTAACTGCAATGAATAGGTGCAATTACTGCCGTTTTGCTAAAAAAATGTATTATTTTAGAAGATGTCAATTTTTTCACTAAGGATTTTAACGGTATTTTAGTGATAATACTGGTTTTAAAATGAACAGAACATAATAGCTTTCAAAATTACCTAACGGATGGCATTCATAACTCAATTTCACAAATTTTGCGAGTTACTGCCTTCTTCCTTAGAAGGGCAGAATAGTGGTCAGCAGTTGCCTTTTTGTTTTGTTTCAACGAGTGTAATTGTTAATGGACCCTATCGATAACCCAGCTGCATTGCGGCTACTTTAGATAATAATAGGTGAAGATAGATGATTATTAAACGTAGCCAGAACCCAATCTGCGTTGTTGCACTCCTCTTATTGTTGTGCCATCCCCTATCGCCGGTCAGCCCCATCGTGGTGATCATCGGCTACCCGGTACAGTTTGGTGGAGTTGCATTTGCATCTATCATATTATGTTCAGCGCGTTGAACACGACGCCATTGTCCATATAAGAATTGTAGCCTTGGTGTGTTGATGTGTATTATTAGCCATTGGTACGTGTAGTGCCTGAAGATTACGAAAAGCAAAACCTGGGTCGCAATAAATGGCTCAAATAGAATTTTACAAAACTTAAATTCAAATTCCATCAAGTACCCTCGGTCGATAGTATTAAATGATTAAAGTTATGTAACTTTTTTTTTAAATCAGGTCTCGGCTTGGCTTATGCTGGCACCAAGAGAGACGATGTCATCGCACTACTCCTGCCGGTTCTCAGTGACCCCAAAAGTACAGCAGAAATCGTCGCTTTGGCAGCCATCTCATGTGGACTCATTGCTGTAGGATCATGCGATGCCGAGGTTGGTTACACTGTTAATGTTTGATTTAGATTGAAACGAGGAAGGAGCTGAATAGCGTGAGCTAACTTCTGTGATTTATTGACTAATGCAGTGTTATTCAACCGGTGGTCCGAGGACCGGCGCCGGTCCACAAGAATTCATTACCGGTCCGCAAAAGCTTTCACCATGCTATCAACCGACTATATCGCTACACGATTTGGGTAATTCGCACTAGATGACATGCTGGGAGAATTTTTGAATGCTGCTGATATTAACCAGAAAGTCATTCAACATCATAAGCCAACATTTAAAAGCGTTAGCTTTTCTCTGAAAATTAAGGGGGGACATGTTCGTCGAAGGTCAAAATTGAGTTTTTATTGTATATTCAAACCATGATCCTGGACACTCCTTAAACGTTGTAGATGATCTATTTATATAATTTTGAAGCCTTATTATCCTTTATAGTTATTTTAAACATTTGATAACTGCATGAAGTATTTTTGTTACATAAAATAGTATTCTTTTAAACCTCTCGCTCTAATGTTTTAGAATATAGTCATATTTCGGTACATAACTGTGCAGTGGTGTTAAGATTTTTTACATTTATTAATTTTTAAACGCATTTATAAAACCATTAGCATAATTTATTACGAGATAATTTTTGTAAAATATTCACGATAAAAAAATATTTTGATAATCTCTGTGATCCCAAATTTGACAAGAATTGTTGTGTTAAAGTGAATGTTCAAACACGCGCGTCAATATCATTTTACTTCCTACTTTAATTATAGTTTGTCAATTTATGGCTACGGCCGTATGTTGTAGCTTAACCACTAGGGAATGACAAAAGAAATGGCGTATTTCAAAAAAACACTACCTTCTTCTTAGGTCAATAATTATTATAAAGCAATCATTATTCATAAGATTTTTATCACACTTGAATGGTCAAAGACATAGCTTATAATAAATATCTTTAGAATCATCTTCAAATGTGTTAATCTTGCCGATTTTTTGAATAATAAAATGCCTAATTCTTGTCAAATTTGGGATCACAGACATTATCAAAATAATTTTTTATCGTGAATATTTTACAAAAATTATCTCGTAATAAATTATACTAATGGTTTTATAAATGCGTTTAAAAATTAATAAATGTAAAAAATCTTAACACCACTGCACAGTTCTGTACCGAAATATGACTATATTCTAAAACATTAGAGCGAGAGGTTTAAAAGAATACTATTTTATGTAACAAAAATACTTCATGCAGTCATAAAATGTTTAAAATAACTATAAAGAATAATAAGGCTTCAAAATTATATAAATAGATTATCTACAACGTTTAAGGAGTGTCCAGGATCATGGTTTGAAAATACAATAAAAACTCAATTTTGACCTTCGACGAGCATGTCCCCCCTTAAGATCTACGTAAAGGCGGACCTCTAACCTCTGAATTAATAATCCCTTTTTGGAAGATATTAAATCTTGCACACTTGATCCTCGTGAGCAAAAAAAGCTTATCGAGCTATCTTCTGACGTCACTCGAGTGTCCAGACATAAAATGCAATCATTATTTCAATTTTGGATATCCCTTGATAAAGAATATCCATCTCTGAATTATAAAGATTCAATTATTGGTCATTTTTTCAACTTCCTATTTATGTGGAAAGAATTTTTCAGTAATAAAAACCAATGGATGTTAATGCTGCAACCATGTATATCAAATTTGCTTACAAATAAGCAGCAGCAGATGTGGCACTAACCAAAAGTTGTAATTTTAAATCAAGATTTAATAAATAAAATTCTATCTATAATGGTTATTATTTCTGGCTAATACCAATCCGCGAAATATTTCTCCTATGTTCACCGGGCCGCGGGTGTTGAAAGGTTGAAGAACACTGGACTAATATACAAAGTGTTCTACATTAGCCATTTGACCACTTTTTTACGGTGTCTTTTCTCGGCAACTGGCCTAAATAAAATTAAAAGTGTTTAGTGAAGATAGTGTAATCTTTACATACGATTTTTGTTTCAGGTGACATCAGCTATTTTGCAAAGACTCATCGACAATGGAGGAAAAGACTTACAATCATCTACCTATTCCAGATTCTTACCTCTCGGTTTGGGATTGTGTTATTTAGGTATGGATCGGTGCCATGTTTTTTAATTAACATTTAAACCTAATATGTAAACACTAGAAATTGGTTTTTGCTAGTGTTGAAGTTGTTGCTTCAGTTAAGAGAAAATTGATGTAAGGATTGTCGTTTAATAATCCACTATCTATATTTGATTATTGATTAATTTAATACAACACAAATTCTTTAGTACTTATCCCACTTTTATTATTTAATAAATCTGGACCAATTTCGTCCGCTTCAGAGGGACATTTTCATCTATATTTGAGACTTGTATTTTATTATTGACATGCATATTTTAAATACAGGTCGCAAGGATGCCATCGAAGCTACGAGCGCCGCTTTAGAAGTGTTAGGAGATCCTCTAAAGTCTCTATCGCTGGCCGTTCTATCCATGTGTGCGTACGCCGGCACTGGAGATGTCCTGGTCATCCAAGAGATGCTACACATCTGCTCTGAGCATTACGATACCGAGGTGAATAATCTTTATCTTTTGTTTAATCACTAGTGAATACACACACATGATTATAAGAATGTTAAATTCTTTATTATAGAAAATACATAATATGTAATTTTGAAAAAACTCAGTCCCACAGTCGAATTTTTTTTCAGGTATGTTTTTCAAAATTATGTATTTTCTATAATAACCATTGCTGACCATCATATCGACCTAAACGTAAATTGGATATCTGACAAATTACACACACTTTATCTTCTTTTGAATTGCTTGCTAGTAAAATCTTTGCACTTCGAGTATGCTGGTGTATCCAATGAGTGGAAAGCTGATGCAGTTATAATGTGACATGTTCAACAACATCGTGTTTCCCAACCGCTGGTCCTCTAACCGATTTGAAAAATAACATCCCCAAATATCCAGAAGTGCTTATTATTAACTTTCATGTCTGATCCTAATAAGATCATTTGGGCCTCCACAGGGTAGAAGTTGTATTAACACATTTTTGTTTTTACGAGAAATGGATGTTGGCCACTTGCTCAACCTATCAGGTCCATACTCTGATTCAAACACAAATTAAAAAACAATACGTGTATTTTCCAGACCCAGGATTTGAACCTGGGACCACTAATCCACTCGGCCATTGTAGGCATTAATAATTTAGTTCTGACTTTTTTAATTATTGTAATAGTATTTTTATGTTATATTTTTTGTATTCGCAATCAGACTTATATATATATACTAGCTGACCCGGCAAACGTTGTTCTGCCATATAAATTATTTCTAGTGAATATTTTGGTTGTTAAATAAAAAATAACGAATGTATCGTAAGTGTGTGGGGATGGGATATATGACAGAAAGAGGAATAGAGCGCTGTTGACGATGACCGCCGATAAAAACAAAAAAACATCAACCATTCATTTTCTCAATTCAAAATGAGTAATGATGTTCATAATGAATGAATTACCTGTGACAGGATCTCGTTGTTTAATGTTTATGCAATATCCGTGTTGTCCCTTCCAGAAAATTAGCGGATATTGGATAGCGTCATATGAACGGTGTGTGTCAGCGATGAACTCCAGATTATTGTTTCTTCTTCGAATCACGATTTCTCGTGTCGATGTGCGCAATCCAGCAATGTCGTCAACAACAGGCGCATTGAATTGACGCATGTGCTCTCCAGCTGGTGATTTATCAGGATTGATGACAATAGCGTGATTGTCACTTTGCAATTCGTGCATGTATGCTTTGAAGAATTTCAATAATTCATTGTGCTCATTTATGCATTAGGCGAATTGAGGCTATTGTAGCCGCAACGTGCATCCACATGATTGATGTCCTCACCGCCCATAAAGTAGATTTGTAAAAATTTATGTGGTTCGTTTGGCATTGGCAGCAATGAGCCTACTTTGTGGTATACTTGGCCTTTGATTTTTAACGTAGAATGGAATTGTTGACCATTTGCCGCAGTATTGTGAACTATTTCTGTTGCTCCGAACGAAGTCATTTGGAAGGATGAATTGAATGTGCGAATGGACTTCAGGAACAGGTTTGAATCTGGAACCGTGCCGATGAGCAAGCCGTTCAATGATTCTGGTGGTATCTCAATTTCTGGTAGTTGCACTTTTCCTGATGCGCAACACATCCCAGCTGACTCATGTTTGAATTTGAGCGCATGACAATGGGGACATTCTTTGTCCATAGCACCAATCAGCACTTTTGGATGAGCGGCATATTCAATATCTGGCTCGTACTCGAATGCGAGACGAAGGAACGAAACGGATGTAAATGTTCGATGTACTTGTTGGCGTTGTCGGTCATTTGCTCTGCGTGTGTTAACTACGAACCGGCGCGCTTGACTCCTTTCCAATTGTCGTTGTTGATTTCGTTCAGCTCGTGCCTCTTGTGATTGGGATGCACGCAATTGCGACATGCTTACACGCACGTTTTTGTTATCTTGTTGGATTTGTTCGTCTGTTCTTTCTGCTCTACTATTTTGCATGTTTGTTGCTTTATTTGTACGACGGCCCAAATGGCCCCCCTTGCGTCTTGCTGGCATTGTGCACTGTAATACACGCACATAAAAATAGATAAATTAAAATAAATCGTACAAAATTTTGCACGCACTGCGTTGTGATATGCCGAATGAAATGTCAAAATGACGCGACGCTTTTCTTGAATTCTTCTCGGACGTAGCGCCATCTGTCATTCAACAACATAAATAATTTTGTTCTGTTTGAAATACGAACGACGATTAAATTTGTTCATACAAAAATAATAAAATCGCGATTAAAAAATGGGAGGGTGGGGGTAGGAGGGTGAAAATTTTGGGTTATATGTATTTTTTGATGCAAAATAATAAAAAAAATACAAAAAGAAATTTTCAAAAAAATAAAAGAAAAATTTTTCTGGATAGAGATACCCTAATCACCTAGCGGTATGAAATATACTTGTTGACCTATTTTCATATCTAACAAATATACATAAAAAAAATCATAAAAATCGGTCGAGCCATTTCGGAGGAGTTCGACCACAAACATCGTGACACGAGATTTTTATATATATAGTCGCGATTAAAAAATGGGAGGGTAGGGGTAGGAGGGTGAAAATTTGGGGTTATAGGTATTTTTTGATGCAAAATATTTAAAAAAATACAAAAAGAAATTTTCAAAAAAATAAAAGAAAAATTTTTCTGGATAGAGATACCCTAATCACCTAGCGGTATGAAATATACTTGTTGACCTATTCTCATACCTAACAAATATACATAAAAAAATTCATAAAAATCGGTCTAGCCATTTTGAAGGAGTTCGACCACAAACATCGTGACACGAGATTTTTATATATATAGAGATATTATATCTGTTATGATATTACAAAAGTTAAAAACCGATAAACAAAATACTACATAAATAATGGTTTTATTTCTACATCAGCGGTCCTGAAATATCTCGCATATTTTTACCGGTCCGCAGGTCTATAAAGCTTGGGAAACACTTTGTAGACCAAACATGTGCTGCAGTAATAACTTTTATATGTAGGTAATTAATACAAAATTTATTAACTCATTCACTGCAGACCAATTAATTAATATTTAATTACCACATTTAAATAACACGCTAATTATATCTAATGGCCATTTAACCCTGGCACGGCAGTCGTGTCGTCAGCACTGTATGAGTTAAATTAAAACATTGTAAAGTTTATCAATCTAAATGTGTCGGCAGAATGAGCAATCATCAGCGGAAGACACAGCCTTCAGCAAGAAGTCAGATAAGAAAGACAAAGAAAAGGAGAAAGACAAAGACAAGGAGGCCAGTGCAAGTGGAAGCAGCTCAGGCGCGGGAAGCAGCGGAGGGTCCTCCAGTTCATCATCAGACACACCCGCCACCGACAAAACACCTAAAAGTATGTTTTTATTTTCTGTTATGTCATAAGTTTTGTATCCAAATGTATACTTGTATAAAAAATGTCACCTGAGATGAAAACGATACGTGGTGTCAATTGACCCCTCTGCCTTTTCTCTCTTTGTTCTCTCATAAACAGCGTAAAGAGACTGGTACTTTTAAGAATGCCAAAAGAACAACTCCTGGTGTCAGGAAGGGATTGCTCAAGTCAGTTCGACCCTCAGCCAGGATTGATTGGCAAATTGTAATTATATCGTTTTTAAGTATGTACAGGAAAACCCCTTGAATACAAACTCACTTAATTCTAAATTTGTTGCAATTCGAATGAAACAAAAAATTCTATGATTTTAAAACACTTTAATAACAAACATCGTTTGACAACAACAAAATTATAATTCATTCAAAAAATATATAGTCGAACATGGTTATTATGATCACGGAAATCTACGAGATCTCAGATGTAATGAGGAAACATTCGTTGGCATTTTAGTTTATGATTTTCTCCATTTATTTATTCACTTTTATAACGAGCTACTTCTCGGGTATACCGAGCAAAACTGTTAATGTGTCGATCGTTTAAAAACAATATTTTCGACCCTAAACAATAAAATCCAACCGGGCAGTTAACTAGACCGCCGGAATCGGATAACGTTTATGACAGTAGTTAAGTTTTTACTTACCTAATTGATGTTTTCGCCAACAACATTGAAAAAGTATCCACGCATATGGTTGAAATTCCATGAAAAAAATCCGAGCTTTGTGAAGCCAATAGGTACCTACTAGCGCCGGCGTGTCAGCACTTCATTACAATAAACAACTTCTTTTATAGTTTATGAATGCCATGCTTGTTTCGGGGATTTTTATGATGGTTTTCAGATTATTTATGTTCTATGCTTAAATAGAATGTGGCGCGAAAAATGTTATATAACGATATAGCAAGTGATGCTTATAACTTGCAAATTCAGTCAGTCCCATCTTCCTCGTAATAACCAAGTTCGACTGTGTATATTTGTTTATTTATCCAATCTTCAGAGGTTGTTTTGTAACCCATCACGAGTTAGCTTCGAAATACCAAAGTGATAATCGTCTGGTTTTTTTTATACATACTATATTGTAATAATATTTAACTATTGATACAGCCATTTTGTTTTTTGATTCACTTTGAACATTATACTTATGAATTATTACATTATTCTGGGACTATATACAAAGAATCGTACAATCGCCACTGTGATGCGTGATAGAGCATAGACGTTGACGTTAATCTGCACCAAAATATACAGTGCGATGCAGAACCATCTGGATTAACTTGACAATAAACACCATCCAGAGTTAGTAATTTAGCCTGACTTAGTAAAGTGTGTCTTAACCCTATTTTAAATGGTTTCTTTCTGGACCACTGCCTTTTTTCCGTAGATTTACTACCTGCAGAAAACAATCATCCATAACCCTTGAGGGAACAAACCATATTATATTGTACGCACTCAGTTTGTGTCTAGGTTAAAATGTCACGGTGATTTATTTTTCTTGTTTAATTTGTATTATCTATATATATATATCTTTTACTAACTAACACATGTTTAATTGAATTTTCTTTAGGTAAGAAAGATGTGAAAGGAAAGGAATGGAGAGATGGTAAAGATCCAAAGGACTTGAGTTCGATGCAGGCGGTCGCCGCCCTCGGAGTGGCAGTTATAGCTCTCGGAGAAGAAACCGGTGCTGAAATGTCTAAAAGAATATTCGGACAATTGGTAAGCTCCAGTTTAATACAAATGCCATGAAATGTTTTCAAATTATGTATGTTCAATGAAAGAATAGAATGCTAAATTCTCAAATCTTGTGAATTATTCATTGAATAAAAGTAATAGTTTATTGTTTATCCATACAATAGTGAGTGCATTATTAAGACAGGAATATTTATCCTATAAAGACACCCAAACTCCAAATTCTATATTTTCAATTATTATTTTTATTATTCTATACTGATTATACACTAGATTTAAGAATGTTAGATCTCACCCAGAAAGTGAAAGATGTGAGTGATTGATGTTTTTTTTTACAATAGGGTCGTTACGGAGAGCCTGCAGTGAGACGCGCTGTTCCCCTGGCCATCGCTTTGTGTTCGGTGTCCAATCCTCAGCTCTCAGTGATAGATGTCCTCAACAAATATTCTCACGATGCCGATATAGACGTCGCTTATAATGCTATCTTCGCTATGGGATTGGTTGGTGCTGGCACCAATAATGCAAGGTAATTAAGCAAGTTCAATTTCCTCCGCAATCTTGCAAATGTTCTCTGTGATAGAGAATAGATGAAAGATTTTGAATGTTATTACTTTAAATAATTTGGTTTAATTGAATAAATGCACACACCAGTACAATAATTTCAGCAACACAAAGTCAAATATCGTTGTTGAAACTAGAAACAATATTGTCTCTCCTGTAAAGTAGCATTTTTGGAGTTACACAATTTTCTAGTTTCAACGACGATATTACTAGTCACTCAAAATTCACGTTTACAAAATATATCCGTTGACAACTGTTATTTAGAAATGGGTAGAATGCATTTCCGTTGGTAATTGGTACTCAATAGAACTTTGCTTTGTCACAAACGAATAAACTAAACACATTGTTTTTGTGTGTACAATAATTATTCGATTATTTTTACAGTTGTCATTCTTTTTCTATTATTGTGCGTAGCAACACTGTCACTAAATTACTAATTTCGGCTTGTTAGGGACAAGACACACGGCAAATCCACGCGGACATCGGTGCTACAACACAGGTCTCAGTTGATTCCAAATGGATCCAATTAGAATCAAAAAAGAACCACAGTTTACAAAATTACAGCGCCGTGCATCTTAGCCCCGAGGCTTAAGCAATTAAGTAGGTACCTATGGCTTTGCATCCGACTTTTAGAGATTAGTGTGTAATACATAATAAATGTTTTTTTAGGTTAGCGACAATGCTGCGTTCCCTGGCGCTGTTCCACGCAAAATCCCCTGTTCACCTCTTCATGGTACGTCTTGCACAGGGGCTGTGCCACTTGGGGAAAGGAACCCTCTCACTGTGCCCGCTGCACGGTGACCGGCAGGTGCTTAATCCCACGGCCCTCGCCGGCCTGCTCGTCACGCTCACTGCCTTCCTTGACTGCAAAAACAGTGAGTTCTTTTGTTGTTACTTTTTTGACTGTACGGATTATTCATTATTCATTACATATGTGCTATTCAGAATAACGTCATCGCTGAATATACCTCATTAAGGATGTTTGCCTTCTTCTGACTCTGTCATCTTTAAATTTTATATTCAAATACAAAATTGAGATGCATAGAATGTCGAGTTACGTTCAATGTCAAATGCCATGCATACATCAAAAAATATAATCACAGCTGCGAAAGTTGCGCGTTGCGTGTTCATGTGACGTTGCATACAATGTCAGAATTGTTGCCATTTTTTAATAATTGACATACATACAAATAAATAAGTATGAAAAACACAATATAAATTGAACAATCATAAATTAATAGTTAATACAAATTTTAAATAATGTAATGGTTACTTTATCACAGTGTTTTAACTGTAAAAATTGTAAATGCACGCATGGTGATAAAGAATACCTACAGCATGTGTATTTTCATATATTTTTGTAAACCATACTATGATAGTCTCTATTTACTACAAAAGTTGCCGACGATATTGATAATAATATGATAAGACGTATTTAATGCTGCTAGTCTTTCGTATTTGCGTATACAGTGAAACCCCGATTCTAAAAAAAAAAACTCATTTTTCTCCTGGAATTTTTTTGACGTCTTGAATTATTTTCAGTTTCTCAGCTGAAGTTCTAGTTTTCTTCATGGGGGGCATTTTAGTTGCGACTTATAAAAATTCGTGATACGAGATGCGAGGCAAGCCTATCATCTGTATGTATCGAACAATTCTACGAAAGCGAAATGAAAAATATTCAAACAAAAACGGTCAATCGGTACAATATTTGTGACCATAATAATTAGATGATAGATCGAGGAAAACGATAAATGGGGGAACGGTTAATGCGGGATTGATACTCAAAATAATTCTCAGTTAAAATTTTATCAAATCTGTTGCACACACATCGATTTATGCATAATTACTTACTCTAACATCAATCACTCGACAAACAGCTAATTAATGGTATGTGACATTTCATGCATCTCGGCATGATTATGTCCAGAACGTTCAAAAAAATAACTAAAACTGATGTCAAGACTTTTTTATCATAATTCAAGCAAATGGCCATGACATGACAATTAAGTTTACATATACATGTTATATTTATTTTATTTTCAGTAATCCTGAGCAAATCGCATTATCTCCTTTACACATTGGCCGCCGCCATGCATCCCAGATGGTTGGTAACCCTCGACGAAAACTTAGAACCTCTCAATGTCACAGTCAGAGTTGGACAGGTAAGCAACAGGTTTATTTGTAGTTTAATCATTTAACCATGTTCAACATTCAACATTGAAGTCCTGTCTAATGGGAAGTTGAAAAAAGGCAATTCTTTACTACAGTAAAACCTCGTTAATACGAATTCCACGGGACCGAAAATCAAAAAAAAATTCATATTACAAAATATGAAATGTATGGGGAAAATACTAAAATTCTGAAAAAAAAAATTTTGATTGTCAAATAAGCTATTTATGATGCTTTATAAAAAGTCGGTCATAATTTTCAATGACTGGCTCATTAAATAGTACTTTATTATGATTTATTGAATATTTTTATATCCCATGATTCTAAAATCATTTCATATGATTCGAATTCGAATTAAACGTATGGTTTTATATGAAAATAATATTCAAGGGACTTTTTTTCGCGAAAATTTCAATTTACAGCGAATTTCAAATTGCCCGTGTTCTTATTAACGAGGTTTTACTGTACATAATGTGCCAGATTGTATAGGGGGTGCCAAATAGTGATGTGCTGTAAAGGTGAATTTTTGATGCAAAACAAAAACTTTATTAACCCTTAGACTGCGTATGGCATGTAAACATGCCATAGACTTTATCTCGTATTTTTGACCAAACTAGAAGAGACACTTGTGGATAATATGCTTTAAAAATTAGTTCAAACCTTTAGGTAGACATATCAGGCAACAGATCATAAAAATGTCAAGTAAACCACAAGGAAATATATTTTTGAAAAGAACACTCGTTATTCAGTTGTTTGAATCGCGCGCCATTGCGAAGACGGGTGTACTAGTTGCGTCACCAGGGTTATCAAAACAAAACATTGGTCATGCATCGAAAAGTGTGCATCGATAATATTTTTATTTACCTTTTAATTAATTATTATGATTACGTTAGTGTTATGTATTTTTTCTTAGTGATTTGTGATCTCGATAGAAACATTTTGAAGATTTGTTTTTAGTATTTTTTGTCATTATAAATATAAGTGAAATAATTATTTCACCCACCAAAATGTCACTACCACATAATATTATCGAAGAAATAATGCTGGAAAATATTTTATCGATGCACAGCTCTCCAGTAAATTGTTTGGCTTTGTTCATTGTTCCATATTTGATATTTACATTATTATAATGGGTAATAATTTTTATTTTTATGTGCCACGAAACTGTGTTAGCTCTGTTCACATGCTCATATTATGCCTGGCGATTATTCGACAGGCCCTTTGTACAATGAAAAAGCCGACGGCGCCTCATAAATTATATTATAATAGTATTTTAGCAGTGCGGTAATTATTTTTAGTGTTTTATTCTCCAAAACATCCTAATGAATAAGTGGATGACATTATTTTATGGCGACGAAAATAAATATAGCTTCAGAATTTGAAACGGTAATAAAATTTGAGTTTACGACTTACTAAATGCGATAAGCGATAACCCACTGATTATTCCACAAGTGATTTAGTAATATATCTGTCATAGACCGTAACCAACTACGGCAGCATGTACTCAACACAGCCCTGTGTATGACAAATACAAACGCGGCGAATTGCTCGGTAGTATGTGTTGAAACAGTCTATGTGAAGAGTGGACGGCCGCCATTTTGAACGCGCGGTCAAAGCTTGGATATTTTTTAGCGTCTTCACTTTCTTCGATTTATTTTAGTGAGAATGTAACGAATATAGTTTATTTCTTGGTGCATTTGGAATAACTGATATATAGTTCATCTAGTAATCTATTTTTTAATTTTGGAATCGATCTGTTTTAGCTGTAGTGACCGTTTTAACAGATCACTTGACTGAAAATAAATTCCCGCGAAAATGGCTCGCAGCGAAAGGGTTAACCGGTAAACTGCGGAAAGCGCGTTTACGCGCCGTAATTACACCAATTAACTAATTGGAGCATAGAAAGGATTCAACAATTGTTCATTTTGTTCAATTACCTTTTGTCATCTTTCATGATACCACGCTTTGGAAACAGACCCTCTACCAGTCGCCCATTGCAGGCGCTTTATATTATTGTAATTTTATGTTGTGAATTTATACCCTCTATTATTATATAGTTAATGTTACTCTGATCAATATTTCGGTAGAAATGATATTACACATCTTGAAGAATAAAATAAATATTTGTTCCTATCCGTTGTTGCGTTTATTGAGTATGGTAATCCCTGAAATTACATTATAAATTCAGTAATTTTTCAAAGAACATGGCGTAGTCAATTCCTGTTCACTTCTATACCAAATACAAATAAATATATAAGAGTATTTTATTCAAACAATCAACCATAGAAGGTTACTGATATTTTTTACGTTTGTTTCATTCTTTAGGCCGTAGATGTAATAGGAAAAGCCGGCACGCCGAAAACGATTGCCGGATCGCACACACACTCGACGCCCGTCCTGTTATCAGTGGGTGAACGAGCAGAATTAGCGACAGATGAATACATCCCCCTTTCCCCCATCATGGAAGGCTTCGTTATCCTCAAGAAGAACGTAGATAGCACGGTGGCGTCATCAGTATAAACTCCCGAGTATTCGCGTTAAGTTCTAGGCTTATAATATTATATCTATACTATTAAAAATGTTTTATGTTTTTTTATTAAAGTAATTGATGATATCTGTGCGTAATAAATCAATGTCATATATTGGCTGAGAAAGATTCAAATTGAATTGAATAAATTTCTGATATTTGTATTTGCGTTTTATTCATTGTACACCTGTTTCCATCATTGACTTTCTAAGGCTGTTGGCTATGGCCACCACATCCTGAAGCAGGCTCCCAGGCCAGGATCTATCGCTAAGGTTAAAGGCAGTGTGACACTCTACAGTACCGTTTTCCAAGTGGTGTTTGAGGTAAAATTAAGGGTATTCAGTGATTTTTTCTGTTAAATAACCGGTTCTATCCCTCATGCGAGTTATCTCGTTCTATGACGGCAGCTTAAGCGTCTGCCTATAACATCGTGGGTCCCAGGTTCAAATCCTAACCTAATAATAATAATATTATATTATGTCCAATTATAACTAATAAAACCATCCGTATTAAATTTACTTTTTCTACTGTCATGTTGACAGTTTAAGAATTCCATACCCTGGCGAATTCACACACTCGGCAGATAATTTACCTAATTCATGAATAAGGCAACGGGCTTGACTATTACATGATTTAGGCAAAATTTTGCCCATTTCATGTAATAGTCAATTTCATAAATAGTTTTTTTTTTTGAGAAATTTGTACTAGCAAATTACGGTTTTATTTATAATCAAAATCATGTATTTACTAATACATATTTATAAACTAACTTTATTAACTCTATATTAAACAGTAAATCACTTGACACAACCAGTTGTTCAGTGAGGCAGATATTCTTGAATGCCTTAGGATTCCTGGCTTTCCCTATGACCAAAAGCTTCAGTTTGTGTGTCCCGGTTCCATTGGAGCAGGGCATAATTGTGATGCGGTCCTTGGGCACTTTCCTCCCTGGTACATTACTTTCTTCGCGATGAACGTATGTTTTACGGAGGAGAAGTTTCCAAAATAAACCCGTCTTATCTGCGTTGTATACTTGTACGCGGCGGACTACTGAATTTGACAATCAAATACCGGCGATTTTGTGCTTTCAACTAGTAAAAATAACGGCAGATTATAGTAGTTGTCGGATTACTGAGTGTATTGTATATCTCACTTATCTGGTCCACCCGCCTCGTCGGCCCCCCAGGTTATAGCCTTGTGGGGGTCGTGCTGCCAGCCCATCGCAGTCACTCTCCCCCTTCTATATATTGCGCAACACTTTCAATTTTATCATTCTTTTGACCATGTAGGATCGGACATAATAAAATCATATGGAAACAGATTTTGTTTTTTACGAGAAATGGATGTCAGCCACATGCCCAACCTGTTTGGTCCAAATACAAATTGAAAAACACAATGTTTTATTGCCAGAATCGACTTCGATCCTGGGACCCTGTTCAGAAGTTAAATAAATAGTGTCCTTAAACGTTTAGGTACTTGTAGGTACTAAAGGAAATTGAGTACCATTATATAATATGCAAACATGAAAGATTAGCAGTATTAAATACGTCTTGTTATATTCTCACTGTTGACGTCTACTTATTTCATAAAACAGATTAATGAGATAGAAATGTAATAGCCAGTCGCCATGGACCAAGCTTTTGAAGCCGGGCTCAATTTATTATTTAGGCCATAAATCACAATAAACTATCTCGATAGTTTTAAATACACAGTATTGGTGCAAGTAAAACTATGCATGTGTACAGGCGCTGTTAGTGATATCAACTGTATTCTGTGTCAGTGTGTATTTGCTATTGGTAAGTGAAGATGCAGAAAGGTGAAACCAGGGTCATAAAAATTACTCAAATGGAATAGGTAGTACAAAATTTAAATCAATTAATTAATAAACTATTTTTTTAGTCAATACTGAATAATATAATATAAATATATTCTAAGTCTGTTGGACTTTGGTTTTAGGATTTTTTTAATACATAGGCATGTTTACTATGGTTTTTCGATAATAAGATTCTAACATTTTTAAATCTTGAGTGTATTTGGATGTTAGCTTGTATTCAACATTGACAAGTAGACCAATTAGTGGCAAATTATTAGTAATTAGTAAGTACAGACAAATTTATATTGCAGGACCTACCTACGATAATTAAATTTGATGTTACAATGACGAGAATCAAGGATATTTGACATTATTGTTTCATCTTCAATGATACACGGTGCGCCAGCTTGGCAAAAGTAAACAATACAATGATGGAAACAAAGTATATATTGATGTGGACAGGATATGGAGTATTCGTATTTTTCTTAGTGCTTCTTGTAGTGTGTGCATGGTAAAGTAAAGTGTTTCAAACCATAATTGATAATAAATAACATCTCAATAATCATTGTGAAAACTAAAAACATTACTCTATCATTATTTTTAGTGTACAGTACACTCTCAGTAATCCGACACCCCAAAAACCGGACAAGTGTCCAATTAGTGACAACGGCGGATTATAGTGCATACATACAAAATAATATGGTAAAAATTAAAACAGCTACATATTTCCTGAAAATAGTTTTTATTGAGAAATTTGTACTAGCAACCATGTAATGGTTTTCTTTATAATCGAAATCAAGTAGGTATTTATTAAATTATGCATATTCGTCGCCGTAGATGTCAAGGGAGCCAGTCCACAAAATCATAATGCTGAGAAACAGGCACTCAAAGATTTTGTGTGACAAAAAAAAGTAACATTTTTTTATTGAACTTTTTTGTTTTTAAAGATATAACAGTGAAACTTTCAACATAGAATATACTTTGTGGTATTATCTTTCTGTTATTTTCTACACATAATTAAAAAAAATAGTATCTTAGAAGTTATGTGTGTTATATCTCTTGACCACTGAATATTGAAATGTGCAAAAAATGTAGTCAAAAGAGTTTTGTGGCTTAAATCCATTGACCACTGCATCTTTGATGATTTTAAAATGCTTTTGTGTACTTTACTCATTTTCTCCAAATTTGTGGCTTGGCTCCCTTGACATCTACGGCGACGAATTAAATAAGCTAAGTTTATTCGTATTGTATTAATATTGTACATTTTAGCAATGTCAGTAAATGAAGCACCGCTATCTATCTTTCGTAAAATTTCCAATTTTTGTTTTAAAGTTAATGTGTCATGTTTACGCTTTCGAGAAGACTCCATTTTGTTAACTTATTCAAATAAAGAATGTGGCAGAAGAAACAAATATAAACACATGCGTCAGTTGCTAGAATACACAGCGGACTAACTGAAACTGTTATTGACTCAGGTTAAATTTAATGGTCCAAGGAACTGGGCTAGACGGCGGACAGCTCATAAGAGTCGTAAGTCATAATATTGGCACGCAGCGGACTACTGAATTTGACATAAGCATACCGGGGATTATAAAGCTTCATTTTGTGCTTTCAACCAGTCAAAATAACGGCAGATTATAGTATTAAGTATTATAGTATTAAGACGGATAAGTGAGCGGCGGATTACTGAGATTGTACTGTATTATAAATATTTAAAATAATAATGAGAATTTTGAACCTGAAATATTTTTAATAGGTACTTATTGTAGAATTAATATAAGAATAATGATCACATATAAGTACCCTAGTTTTCTATAGGGAAACAACTCAAAATTTAAAGGTTTTGTGTTAATAATGAATGCCGTTCGATATATAAAAGTCTTCTCTTTAACTTTCAGAGTCAAAAATTTCTTCAAGATATCATAAAACCGGATAACTCTTTCATCAGAGATTAATCACCAAGGGCTTGAACAGACAGAGAGCGGTTAAGCGTTCTGCGTTCCCCTTTCAGAGTTCAGCGTTCTTTGTAGTGCATGGATTTCATCAAAACTATGCACACAGCAGGCAGTCAGACCACGCCGGTCCACACACTACAAAGAACGTAGAACGCCTGACTGCTGTCTGTCTGTTCAAGCCCTAATTCAATTACTGAAATGTCTGGGTTGATTCCTTGTTAAACTAAAATTTTATTGTGCATTACTAAATTCCATTATACTGAATTTTAAATCCATAATATCCAATTTCGTATCCCTCCATAGAAGGAGCCTTATACATTAGTAAATTTCTATTATATTTATCAAGTGCGTGAAGCATGGCTAAGTTGTTAAACTTCACAAATATTAACATCGCCTAGTTGCCATTCTGATTTTCTTATTCACGCAATATGGCGGGCATTTTTATGTTAATTGTGATTACTTACTCGAGTGCAGTTATAAACGGTTTTACACAAATTTTACAGGGTATTTTAACTAAATATCAATGCTAAGTCAGCGCTCGGAATGGAGCAGAACGCCCTGGAGCGCCGTTCCGGTTCGTGAATTCCTCGAGAATACCGTTCCGTCTCGTGGAATTCTCCAATATACCGTTCCTTGTCGTGGAATCCCAGAAGATAGCAAGATGTCTCGTAAAATTCTCGAGCCTCATCAGAATATTTCATATGGTGTTCCGGTTCAAAGTATTTTGAATAAATATTAAAATAATAATCTTTCTATTAAACAATGATTTTACTGGTTGAAAATCCCTGATTATTGTTCCTACATAATATGTCAATACAAAAAATGGGTGCCACAATTAGCCAAGTTAAAATTTTGTTCTTATAAATGCATCGAGATAGGTATATTTTTTCCCAACAATGCATTTCTAGATAACCCATGTGTCTAATAATAAAAAATAAAAGTTTTTATTGAAGAAAGCACCTTAGATTTATTGCTCTCTTCCGTGTGCTTAATAAGACAATATAAGATAGTCGTATATTACGAGGGTGGGTCAATAATTCCTTAGAAAAAAGCATTAAAACAGTTTTTATTTTTGTATTTTTTTTTTATTTCTCAACATAATCTCCTTGGAGCTCAATACACTTGGTCAGACGTTTCTCAATTTTTTTTAAACCGTCAGAAAAATAAGTTTTCGGAAGGTCCTCAAAATAAGTATTTGTCCGATCGATGACTTCTTCATTTGAAAAAAAACGTTGTCCACTTAGCCATTTTTTTAAGTTTGGGAAAAGGAAAAAGTCATTGGGGGCTAAATCTGGCGAATACGGTGGGTGGTCGACCAATTCGAACTTAAATTCTTCAATTTTAGCCATTGATCGTAAACATGTGTGAACACGGGCATTGTCCTGATAAAAGAGGATTTTTTTCCTGTTTAAATGAGGCCGTTTTTCTTCAATTTTGTTTTTTAGCTGGTCCAATAAAGATGCATAATAATCCCTTGTTATTGTTTTTCCTTTTTCCAAATAGTCAACGAAAATAATTTCACGTGCATCCCAAAATACAGTAGCCATAACCTTACCAGCTGATTTTACGGTTTTCGCCTTCTTTGGACATGGTTTGCCTTCGCAATCCACTGCTTTGACTGTTCTTTCGTCTCGGGAGTATAGTGGTGTATCCATGGTTCATCTACAGTCACAAAGCGACGAAAAAATTCATCCGGATTGCGTTGCATGAGCGACAACAGGGCTTTAGAGGCCACCACCCTATTGCGTTTATTGTCGACTGTGAGCAAACGCGGCACCCATCTTGCAGAAATATTTTTCATGCCCAATTTGTCATGTAAAATAGAAATGACGCTACCTTTTGAGATCCCTGTAACCTCAATTATCTCACTCATTTTTAATCTTCGGTCACTTAACACCATATCGTGGATTTTATTGATCATTTCTGGTGTAGTCACCTCTACAGGACGTCCTGAGCGTGGTTCATCCTTTGTTGATGTACGACCACGTTTAAATTCATTTAACCAGTTATAAATAGTTGCAAGTGAAGGAGCAGATATGCCGTGAACTAAATCCAACTCATTTTTTATTTCCTTTGCTGTTAACCCTTTTATATTAAAATGTTTAATAACAGCTCTAAACTCGATTTTCTCCATTTTCCATTTTTCCATTTTCCACAAGCAAATTTTTTTTTTGAATGTACGAGAAACACACAACAACCCGACCAATCTGATTGAAACTTCGCAGCATACTGAATCGGTAGTGCCGCTGCATGAAAACAAACCGCTTACAGTACTAGTCGCGCCACCTGTCGGCTTTTCTAAGGACTTATTGACCCACCCTCGTATTATAACAATGTTTTTTTGCGTGCAGACAAAATCATAAAATACATCATAATATTTAGGGTACCTGGTATTATGGGTATAGATTATAGAAGGACGTAAGGTAGATGGTTTGTGAAATACAGAAGTATCATGATGCAATCAATCCACTTTTCGAATATTCACGTCATTCTTATAATAATAATAAATACACTCATAAAACCATTGCAGGTAGGTGTATATTGGTATTTTATATTATAATCAATTAATGAAAATAGTTTTTATTAATATTTAAAAATTATCATGCTAATGGCAATGCCTTCTAAAATTTTCACATTTTTAATACTAAGCTTAAAATAATATTGATACTTATTGCATATTTAAGAAAAATGTATTAGGCTCTCATAGACCCCTGCAGGTAGATTGTTTATGAAAATGGCAATGGCTTCTACAATTTTCGCCTATTTATTACTAAGCTTAAAATAATATCGATATTGCAAATTTTAAAAAAATGTATTAGGCCCTCATAAACCCCTGCAGGTAGATTGTTTATGAAAAATGGTAATGCCTTCCACAATTTTCACCTATTTATTACTAAGCTTAAAATAATATCGATATTGCAAATTTAAAAAAAATGTATTAGGCTGTCATAAGACCCTGCAGGTAGATTGTGTATGAAAAATGACAATGCCTTCAACAATTTTCACCTATTTTTGATTTGCCTATTTAAAAAAAATGTATTAGGCTCTCATAGAACCCTGCAGGTAGATTGTTTTTGAAAAAATGTCATTGTTTTCTAGAATTTTCACCTAGCTTAAAATAATATTCATATCGCATATTTTGAAAAAAATGTATTAGGCTGTCATAAGACCCGGCAGGTAGATTGTTTGTATTAGCTATTTATAAAATAATATTGATATTCCACATTTAAAAAAAAATGTATTAGGCTCTCATAAAATAGAGCTCATAGATAGGTAGATTGTTTGTGAATGAAATATAAAATTATCATAATGTAATCTACTTTTCAAATATTCATTACATTCTTATCGATGCGCTGGAAAATGTATTAGGCACTCATAAACTTATGTAAATTTGCTGGTTTTATAAGTTTAGGAAACACTGGACTTAAGCATACATGATCATAGCATTCTGTTTTATAAAGCTTATTTTTTTACAGTTGGAGAGCATGTTTAAGGCCGAGAAGTAAAAATCAATGTCTGCTCACCGAAGTAACTATCTCGTCTAATCAATCTAACCAATCTAGTGAAGGAATCACTTACTACGCTTGTCCTAAGGCCCCTTTCACTCCACTCCCTGCGGGCACTACCGATGGACTATCCGATTTCGAGTGGGTTTATGGAAAAAACAATATTTATTAAAATGTCATAAAGTGCTATTTCTCTTAAATTATTCTAAACTGTAAATATTTGTAATATTCTACTAAAAAAATATTTATACTTCACTGATAATAAAGTTTCTGGAAAACTTTTCATAGATAATTTGTCTGCAAACAAAATAAAACAGACATTGATTTATTAAACTTAATTTCAGTTCTGTAAACATTCCATTGCATTTCATTATTTTAATTTTTGATGTATTTTATTATTTGTATTTCTTCAAGCATTAAACTAATTCTACTGTTCTGTCTTTTAGTAACGCCATGTGTCTTATTATTATATATTAGTCTATGGTTATATCTAAGTCATATCATAGTCATTTCATGGTACAGACCTACAAACTTATCTTAAGAATGGATGGGGGAGCCACCATCGAAAACTACCCAATCAAGACTCGCAGCTGGAAAGAATCTGACATTCGAATGACGTTTTCAAAATAGCGTCCATATGGTAGTTCGTAGTTCCATTTTTGACCGTTCTTTAGATAAATTTGTAGGACTGTAGGTACTCGTTAAGTGATTCGGCGTATTAAATAGACAACAGAATCGATTTCATGGGGTGAAAATGCCTTATATCTGTCACTATGAAATGTTAATAAAAGCCCATTTGCCCAAAAAATAATCAAAACCTAACTCAACCTGCTAATTAGATTCTTATTCATAGTTTATGCTAGGTTAGGTTAGGTCTGTTTTTATATTCCAAATAACAGTAGGTACAGCTTGAAAACTATACATACCAAAATAATCAACCCATGAAAACTGTACATTACTGCACATGTTAATTGTTACAATGGTTCTCTTTAATTAGCTTTGCATTTCACTGGGTTATTTTTAACAAGTAGGTACCTTAAGCGTCAATTACATTGAGCTTCTTTACGAGCTGTTAATTGGCGAATTTACAATCTGCCTGTAGAGTCGCTCAGTGTAATCATCGAACAAGCTAATAAGCAGGTTGTAAACACTCTACCGAGAAAAGTTGAAAGCCGGTCAACTTTACACGCTACACGCCGGCGTGTGGGCCTACTGCGTCTGCGCAGTAGCAACCTCCCGGTAAAAAAACGAACTACGTTCTGTCAAAATAGTCGCTGGCTTATGGCTTCTCAGTGAATGGAAAGTTTTGTGTGTAATCATCAAATCGCAGTAGCTGAATCGCCCGCTTTTAAATTCGCCAACAAACAGCTCGTAAAGAAGCTTAATGTAATTGACGCTTTATTCACAAACTATCTTCTTTTAGATAGGTAATCAAGTTATTTTAACGATATAATATGAATGACTATTTATTAACCCATGATGACCAAATGGTAGCATGTCGGTATAATGTTGTAGGTCTCGGGTTTGAATCCCGGCTTTGGATAATTCATATGTTGTTTTTTCAATGCGTTTTTGAATCCAGAGTATGGACCTAATAGGTCAGTAGCGAAGGGTGGAGGTAGGCTGTTAAGATCCGCCATAAACAGTGCACATTAAACTTTGTTAGTCATTTGTATTTGTTTTTATTGAACTAAGACTACAATTTATAGATGGTGTTGGTTAGTTTTTATAAATCAATTAAACCCTGCCTAAACCAAACCATAATAGTTTTGGTATACTTTGGGCGATACAACAAAATTGTGCACACTTTTTCATTCACACTAAATTGGTTTATGTTGGATTAAGAATACATATTACGCATATTGTTGGTTTATTTTTTTTAATTCATTAAGCCCTGCCTAAACCAAACTATAATAGATAAAAAATATTATTACATCTATAACATATTATCCAAAGTTATGTATGATTTAATTGCATAATTTTAGATATTTTTTAGATAGACGAGTATTTTCTGACTATTATCTATTATGGCTTGGTTTCTTCTTCTTCTTTGCCCATATCCGCCCCTTAACTGGAGCATATGGACACCACGCGGCGCCTCCAAGAATCCCTGTCGCTCGCCAGTCTTCTTGCTTCGTTCCAGGTCAAACCAGCATCCCGTAGCTCCGCCGTATACACTCTGTAGATTGTATTTAGCGGCCTTCCAGGACGCCGGAATCCGGTCGGCTTGAAGAACAGGCAAGCCAGGTTAAAGTTCTCTTCTGGCATCCGCAGCACGTGGCCGAGCCAGGTCCAACGTCGCCTCTTCACTTTCAGCGTGATGAGAGGCTGCTTGGTACGTTCTCTTATCTCCTCGTTGCTCCTAAAGTCATACCACCGCACACCCAGTATTCGTCGCAAACATCTATTTTCGAAGCTCAGTATACGGTTGCTCTGAGCCTTCGTAAGGTGCCATGATTCGCTACCGTAAAGCAGCACCGTCAGAATGCAAGCGTCGAATAGGCGGCATTTGGTTTTGACCGAGTACAATCGTGAGTCCCAGACATTTCGCATCGAGTTGAATGTTGCTCCAGCCATTCCCATTCGGATAGCGAGCTCTTTCTGCAAAATGCCATCTCCCGTGATGTGTACCCCCAGGTACTTGAAGCTGTCGACGCTCTCGATGCTCTGTCCATCGCTAATCAGAGGGAAATCTGGATCAGGACAGGTGCTATTGCACAAGACGTTGGTTTTCTTCGCGTTGATTTTCAAACCAACGCGAGAGGAGTTGTTATGCAACCTGTCGATTGTCTCTTGAATGCCCTCGATTGAGTTGTCGAATAGGACAGCATCATCGGCGTATTCCAGGTCGCATAGCTTCACCGTGGGGGTAACAGGTATGCCTCGGTCGGGTGGTATTGACTTCCGTAGTATGAAGTCAAAGAGAATGATAAAGAGAAACGGTGCAAGGACACAACCCTGTCTGACTCCGGTCGTGACCCCGAACCATTCCGTGACAGTGTCTCCAATTCTGACACAGCATTCGCTATTCTCGTGCAGGCTTTTGATTATGGCAATGATCTTGGGAGGGATCCCGTATGCTCCCAGTATCATCCAGAGGGAGGGGCGGTGCGGACTGTCGAAAGCCTTCTCATAATCCACAAAACAGCAGGCCATCGGACTGTTCAACTCATGGCTCTGCTGGAGAAGACATCGAAGGTTGTGGATTTGGTCTGCACACGCTCGACCAGGTAGAAACCCGGCTTGGTTTTTCCTGAGGACGTGCATTATTGGGTCCCTTTAGCAGGGTTTAATTGACTTTAAAAAACTAACAAGCACCATCTGTAAATTGTAGTATTATTTCAATGAAAATAAATATTATTATATCTATAACATATCCAAAGTTATGTATGATTTAATTGCATAATTTTAGATAGACAAGTATTTTTTGACTATTATCTATTATGGCTTGGTTTAGCAGGGTTTAATTGAATTTAAAAAACTAACAAGCACCATTTGTAAATTGTAGTATTATTTCAATGAAAATAAATACGTATGACTGACAAAGGCGGATCTTAATAGTCTACCTCCACCATTCGCCATTGTAATAGATTGAGCAAGTGGAACATTCATTTCTCGTAAAGACAAAAATCTGTTAATACAACCTTCTCTCTGATGAGGTCCATATTATTGGGATCGAAAATGGTGATATAAAAAAAAAATGTAAATTTATTAAATTATTTATTATTGTAAATTAAAAACATAAGAACAATTTAGGAAGTACTTCATTTACCATAAGAAACCGGTTCAAACATTTATTTAATTTAATGGAATAAAAAGTAGACATTTGTGGTTCAGACAGAACATAAGACTTCAACATTGCAGAGGGTATCAGACTTTTCCAAATATCGCATGTCATTAATGATTTTGAAATACAATTCAGTTCCAGTATCTTAGTAGACCAGCCCATGGTTTTGTCTCATGAGAACCCTTACTGCCGACAGAAGGCAACAAATTCTGCTAGTTCCACACCACACTTCATGACATTAACCAGTTCAGACAATATAACCAGGAATATACAATATGATCAAACAATATCGGATGACGAAGGGAATTATTCCATTGACGGCGCAATAAGAAGGTAAGTACTGTAATATCTGCAGTATTCCAACCATCGTCGAGCATTGGACCTCGATAACATGAGATATTGTAATATGTTTTTATGAGAACTGATTTGTCATTCAATTTTTCAATTTAATAAATATGTTGATTGAAAAAAATAAAAATATGACGTCCACAATCACGGCACATCTACACACCTACCTATCTTTTTATGTTCTACTAAAAATATATTTTTCCGACACGGATAGGAATCATTGTTCATAATATATAGATGTTTGTTGTCTGGACTAGGCTTTACGTTAATTTCCTATTGAATATTTGAACTAAATTATTCCACTATGAAAAAACCAATCCTAACTCATATTGATAATGTACATTTTTCTTTGCGTATCATGACCCGCCGGGCTGCATCATGAAATTGGTAGTAATTAAAAACTATTCCAGGTATCGCAATGAATAAGGTGACATTGTATAGGTAACAGATAAATATTTTATGTAATAATACACGCGTCAACAGCAATGGTGCCGGGGAAGGGGAGGGAGTTTGCCATGCAATTAAGGCCACGAATGTCGTCAGTCGCCCAACAATCACCACGCAAAGTATCCGTACTGTGCGTCTCAGCAAAACAAGCAAGGTGTGAAAGAAATAAGTGTGAATATTCAGATAATGTCACTATATTATATGAGACAAAAATACAATCAGAATCAAAGAAAAAGTGGCCTACAAGAAAGAGCAGACACGAAGAAATGTAAGAAGGTGCCACTCACTGCTGCAGAATGTTCTAGACTTTATAGACATAAAGAGAAAAAGGAGGCTCCCAGCACTAGAAGTGACATTACATCAACAAAGCCATTAATGTTGGGCATTACAACTACAAAATGAATCAAAATGAAAATGAAAATCATTCGCTACTCTGATTACCCAACCTGACTCTCAACCAGCGGCGGCTCCTCTAATACCATGCAAGTGCTACGCACCGCCTGCATTTTTGAAGACATCGCTCAACTTTTCATTGTTATTCATATGTGTATCACTCACTTCGCGAAGGAGAACATGTAGCAGTATTATGAACAATACAAAAACGCCAGTTTCTGTTTTATAACAATGTTGGCGAGTTAATTTTTAACAATTTTACATTTAAGATTTAATGAATCGCCAAACTTTTACGAAAATACAAACTGCCACATTTATTTCTAAACCACTCAAATACATTCAATATAATAAAAAAAAAAACAAAGCAGCACTACATGAGTAGTAGGTCGTAGCTGAATAATAAATAAGAACGATATTATAAGAGAAACATACTTTTAATGACATATAAATACATCAGAAATAAATCTGAGTTCAAAGGAACGCTGATTTACAATATAAATATTACCCGCGCAATGTTAGTTTATTTTATAATTTCCCTTAAATTAATAATAATGTGAAATTTAAGAAATAAACATACTGCTATTCACTATTGACAAAGTGACCCAGTGTCGTCATCCGTTTTTAGAATGGTTCAATTTGGCTGACGCATTCATTGTTTGCAGCGTAAAGCCATAAACCGTGACATTTATTTTTGTTTATTGATATTAAATCATTCAAGTGTTTAAAAACTTTTTTAAGAAATAGAATAAATAAACAAAGACATATTTAATTTACCTTCTGAGAAGTTCGACGTAACAGTCATTATTGTACACTAAGATAATATTATCTTAGCTTATTGACATTAGGTGATTAAGGTAATCATGAAGAGACGCTTTATGACCTATACATGGCTAGGTCAAGTGTTCCTGATGCCGCCAAAGAGTGTGACACTTCATACCCTTATGGCACAGCCTCAAGGGTTCCGTTGCCATGGCCGGCCCTCCCTCACCCTGCAGCGGTGCTACAAAAGCGACCTACGTGCTGCAGGTCTGACATGGCGGGAGGCGCAAGAGTTGGCGTTGGACCGAGGGAAGTGGCGCGTACTTGTGCTTACCCTATGCTCCAATGCTGGGTATAGAAGGTAAACCATTGCGCACTACCAAAAAATGCTATTCTGAAGACCACCGGCCGCCACTGCTCTCAACAGACAGTTCTACCGCAAACCTCAACATCTGTGATCTTGACCACAGCCATATTTTCATATTAAATGCCAAATTGTACTCATCTAATCCTCAGCACCTGAATAAACTTATTTCTTTTCAGTTTTGATAACTCCGTTTTGAGCATACAATCGAGTGACTCCGACAATGATGAAATCAGATTAACTACAATGTGTTCGCTGGATGAGACTCAAATGGATCTGAATCGTGGAGGAATCAAAATTCCAAGAACTCCACCGTACCAAGGAACTATCGTCAGATGATGATTGCTGGAAATGTATTCTGCAGTTTCTAAAATATAATGCAATGATTTGGACAGGTTATGAATGGTCGGACAGTTAAATTCAATGTTATAATGATTGGTTTGCAATAATACTCGGACAACTGACAGCGCCATTTGTGCCTAAGATTTATGCCTATGGGTCGTGACCCAGAATTAGGTTGATTTATTGAATGGGTTGCAACAATTACAATATTATTTATGAGATAATAACAATCTGTTCCAAATGAATTGTCATTGTTATAAAAACCTTTTGATGTACTGCGTATCGAAAGTATAAGCTTACTAGTACCTATACAGAATTTGTTAAAACTTTTTTTGCACACTCACATACTTTATTTATGTATCATTCATTATCACAGATTTTATCAATATTTATAAAGTAAAAGAGCAATTATAGAAATAGTTATAAAAAGTTATAAAAATAAATATAATTAAACTGTGCACCAGACTAGAACAGAAAAAACAATAATTTGTTTTTTGAGTTCCATTCACGGACAGCAAAGAGGCAACAATTTCATCCACGTTATTAAATATTTTTTTATACATTATGCTTCTGTGGTCCATTGATACATACCGATTGATTCAAGTCATAATTCAGAATGTTATATACCTATTTACTGTGTCATAAATTTTGTTACAATATTATGAATATTTTGATGACAATAAGTTAGCCGTCTAAACTGTCTAAATTGCTCTAAAAGTTAACACAGCTAAAAGAGGTGCTGTTAAAACATAGCACTTTTTGATAGTTCAGACTTATTGTAACAATTAACCGCCTCAATACATAAACATGATAAACTACCCTCGATAGCAGCCTTGTGTATAAAATAGATGTGCTGGAAAGTTACCTGCAAAGCAAAATGCCGTACCGATAAAGAATCAATTATTTCCATAAAAATTCATGGTCTCGGTTTCAATCGTTTTTAGTTAAAATTGCATTTAATCTTTTTCAAAATCACATTTTCATTGCTAAAATAAATGCATTCTAGATGTTGATTCTTGTTTGCAATGATAAAATGCTTTTGACAAATTTTTGTGTTGGTCGAATGTGTCATTTGAGGCGTCTAATTCCAAAAAGCGATAAGTCCACATTTGGTCAAAATCGAGAAAAAAATACCCACGTATTCTTTGTATAATTTTACACAATATGCATTGATCTATAAATTCCAAAATGCGACATAGCCTTACGAAAAAAAATATTTTAAGTCTCGATTTATTACAAAAAGCGCCAAGTCCGTGTTTCATATTATTTAAAGCTTGATTGATTTTGCGCGTGTTTAAGTCAACCAATAAGGGAACGTTCAATAATGAAAAGGGCGTCTCCCATGCTGTAGCATCTGGTAAACTTATGACAGTGCCACGGAAATATGTGCCTTATGCGGGATAAATTAAAAAGTGAAGTACAAGTAGCGCTAAGTCCAATTTTATTTTGCCTATATTTATTACATTTAAGAGTTTATCGGCTGAAATAAATTGCCATTTGGTTCTAATTTCCATATATAATACAACGGGAAAAAAAATCTCACGTTAAAACAAATAATTGAAGCTAGAAACATAAAAACGTTGTTTCCCGATAATATTGAATTGCGGACTTGTCGCTTTTTGTAATTAGACGCCTCATTTGACAAATTGTATGATGCAAGTGTTCATGACTTATTATTAATTATTCTGCATCTGGTCCGAATATTTCCATTTTTAATAGTTTATTTGTCCAATTTTTTATGACATCTATATAATTCTGTATTCCACACGAAATTCTGCAGAAAACCACTGAACCAATATCGGTGGTCAATGGCTTTATTGAAAGATCTGTGTCCCGAGGAACGGGTAAGGCCAATGTGAATTCGTTAAAGGTTCCCATCTTATTATTACATATTATTTTACGGTTATGTTTATCATAAAAATTTAGTTTATTAAGATTTTTTATGCAGCGTAAATATTTTTGAATAATTCAGTCTTAATGTATTTTATATTTATTTTAAAAAACAATGATTATCCTAAAAAATAAAAATGTGTATAATTCGAAATCCTTTTAGTATAATATATAGAATTTAATATTGTGTGAAACTTCTATTTCTATAATTGCTATTTTTGGCGTAATAGTTTCTTGGGTTTTCACCGCGCAAACATCTTCCTTCTTTCCTCGATGTTTCAGGCTCATTGCAGAGGCCATTATCAAGAATAAGTGCATGCGGTGGAAACTCAAGAATCTATTACGTTAAAAACAACCATGAAAGTCAAACATTATACTATTTTTGGAATAACATAAATAATAGAACAACAGAACCTCCAAAACCCCATCATTTTAAGGGGTTCCGGTTCTGGGTTGGGGTTCTTAAGATTCATAAACAAGGGTTCCGGTTCCAAAATGATCAGGAGATTCAGTACTCATACTCAGTACGTGTGGCCCAATAAACTTGTTCAAGAAACTTCAAACGTATTAGAAGTTCGATGATATCATCAACGTGACTCGCTAATTCGTATTGTTGGTAGACTTTCAATGCTATTGACATTACATGCACGCAAGCGAAATAGCATAATACACGTATGTCTAGCTGTGATATACTCAACTGTCATTGCTCTACCTTTCTCCCTAGGTGTAAAATTTGTATAGTGAAGGACAGAAATAGTAACATGTTCGTTTTATAGTAATACTATGGAGTTAGTTTTAGTTTCAGTTGAGTATGAGACTTACATCGAGTTGACGTCAGTCTCAAGTCCCGGAATAGGTACTAGTATTCGAGTTCTGATAACGCTGACTGACTACGCTTTTATTCGTCATGTCGAGTTTCTCGATTTTTTAGTGTTTTAATTGGAACTTATAAACATAAACTGAATTCAAATTTTATGCGTGATTCTATAAATGGATAGTAATTATATTATACTTAATAAACAATTTGTGTAAAAATGGCTACTAAAAGGTTAAGTTTCATGTGGAATCATTTCAAAGAAATAGATACAAATTATGCCATATTTGTAAAATAAAAATTTCATATAAGTCAATGTCAAATTTGAAGAAACATTTACAGCGCAAGCACCCAACTATTCATATTGAATTTGCCAGGCAAAATATTATAGTTCCACCCATTGGCGGCTTAATCCGGAAAAACCTAGCAGGTCAATTTTGAATATATTATTTTAATTTGCCTTTTCGTTGTATACTGAAAAGACGTATTGCAAATTGACTTTTTATACATTATAGAATAAGTGCTAGAAATTGTTATAGGTCGGTACCTACTAACCCTTCAAAAAATGTCCGTTTTTCATAACGCCAACCCATCGTTAACCGAAATTGCACACAACGCGTTATAATTTTTTGTAAATCAGGTCCACTTTTCTTTCTTTGCTTTTTGAAAAATCATCAATCACACGATTATAAAAATTGTCTATTTTTCCCACATATTTTTTTTCAATACTGAGCATTGCAAGAGCGGTCAGTCTATCCTGGCCCTATTGCGTAGAAAGGTTTTTATTCTTTTGAGAGTGGAAAAACATCTTTCACTTTCAACTGTTGTCATTGGTATGACGCAAATAAATTGGAGAACTTTGATCGACTCGGAAAATGTTTCGTTGAAATTATTGCTGAGTAAAAAATGTAGAAGAGAAACTGCACTAATAGCGCCATGCAAATCATCTCGTTGATAAAACACCAATAATTCATTTTTTAACTTGATTATGTTTATTTCTTCTAACAGTTTTACCAAATTTACTTGACGTGTGCGAAAATTATTTTTAAAATCAGTGTAATTTTCTTTATTGAACAAATCGGATATAATGAGATGATCGTTGGATGCAAATCGTGCTTCCATTTCCATTATAATTGTATCACAGACTTCAATTGCTACTGCGTGCGTACTAACTGCTTCACAAAAATGTTATAAATCACCAAAAACTCCTTATATATTATTAAAATAACCAAAGGCATTCGTCAAAACCTGTCAACGAATCCGAACCGCATACACAGTTGCGTCTTGAGACCAATTATCTAGTCAGTGTTATCATTCTGTTTCATTTAATTAGGTGAAAAAATCTTTTGTCTCACACTCGGGCATTGCCGATATTACAGTAATTCACGCACCGTTACAAGCTTCGATCTCGTATTTTGTGTTATATCGATCTCTGTCTTATGTATGAGAAACGAGAGAGAAAATTTTATAAAAATATTCAATTTGGGTCAATTTTCAGACTGCCGGCGAACACAATATTTTTGTTCGGGGAATTATCGCCCAAACAAAAAAAGCCCAATAGACTGGGTTGACACAATATCGCGCGCCCTATAATTTCAAATCCACCGATTATTATTAATATTATTATATATGACATTGCACATATTATTAATATTATTATGTCGATTGTAATGCCGGGTCCACACCGAAAACAAGTCGGGCGACAACTCGTTAAATTTTACGATAAGCATGATAATTATCGTAAAATTTCTTAAGCAATTATGATAATTATCGTAAAATTTAACGAGTTGTCGCGCGACTTGTTGCCGGTGTGGCCGCACTTTTAGGTATTTATTTTGGCAGGTCAATGACCGAATGACCTATAGAGGGAGCCGCCAGTGGTTCCACCTGTACATGAAAATACTTAACAAATAAATGAAACCAGTGCTTTTAATGCTTCAGTATTTTCTACTGAAACAGGAGTGACTAGCGCCACATTTCCAGCTGTACCTGTCTCGAAAATGGGACTTTTCGGAAAGCCGATGTATTTTTAACGATTATATTAAAGCCGATATTTCAAATACTAGTAAGTATTTCGGAACAAGTTTCGATACTAAGTATTTTTTTATACTGGTAGTAAGTATAGTTAGTCTTCAAAATCGACCAGTTTTCCCACCTCTGCTGTACACTAATACTTCACTTAATGGATGAGATAATTGGCCGTAAAGTAAAACGCCGTATGATGAATCATTTATTTCCATACAAATCAATACAATTGACATAGGACCGATTTCCAATTTTAGAAAACAAAAGACAATCTGAAAGTTTTAGTTGAAATTGCATTTTATTTTTTTCAAAATCACATTTTCATTACAAAAATAATACGTTTTTCATCAGTATCTATTTTAAATTGGATGGTTTGACAAATCCTTCCAAGGTTACTAGTTTTCGTTACGTGTCATTTTTGGCAAAATTTATGATGCAGGCGTTCATTTGTTACTCTTGTACATCTGGTCCAAATATCCTCGAATTATTTATTCACCAAAATTTTTATGCATTCATGTAGAATACATAATATATTTTTATGGGCACAATATTCGAAATAACAAAAATATAATACGGAAAAGTAAATCGAAATTGCACACTAATTGAAAAAGGGTCATTATATCGAAAAGCCATTTAATGACTAAGCATATAATGAGGACCTATTGTATTTAATTTATCAACAGTATTGTCACTTCGATTATTTACTAAGATTTTTACAATATTCCAAGGTCGAGATTCATAGAATGTCAAGATATGTGAAATCAAAGTAATGCTAAAATGCCATTAATAGATCAAGAGCCGTGAAATTAGTGAGGCTACGTCATGTTCTTAAATCAGAGTCATTGCCAGTTTTAAAAATGTCAATTGCCCGATTATTATTTCAATATTTTTTGTAGTATAATTTAATGGTTACATTATCACCGTGTTTTAATTACCTATAAATTATATTTTGATTCACATAATTTTTTTAATTGACCTGTTTATTGTATTAAGATAGCGTGCATCTATGGAAGTAGATCTCAAGAATGTTAATACTGCTAGTCTTTTATATTTGCACATATAATCGATACTCAACATAATCTTTCTTTCTCGAAAGTAGGTAAACGTAAACATTAAAAACTATTAAACAGATTATCTGTCTCATGCGCACATCATTCTATGCATATTTACTCTAATGCTAAATGTTTTATGACATTCTATGCATCTCGGCCTAAGTATCTTCTTCTTCATTTGTTTTACTTGATGATTCATTGTTATGTTCTTCTGATTTAACTGCTGCATTATTAACATTATCGGCTGCATTGATTACTTCATTCTCATTTTCACTGTCGCTCCCTTCCTCGCTTTCGCTTTCATCCGACTTGGCAGTCTCCATTTTGGGTTTCTTTCCTTTCGCTTTGGCGTTTTGCTTCTTTTTAAGTCTCTTGGCTCTCCTCTTTGCCGTCTGCTCTTCCGCTTTCCTTTTATTATCTTCAAGCTTCTGGTGATATTCATCTTCCATTATTTCCTAGAAATAATTTATTATAATATTTATAAAATCAGGGGTAAATGAGAAATGAATCAATGAAATTCTTCATATTACTATAAAGATGTAAAAGAAAAACCTTTGTCTATGCAAAAACAACGAGTTAAAAAGACTAATGGTTAAATTAGTTTCATTTGTTGCAAAGTTTAATTTAAAGTAATATTTAATTACCAGGGCTTCACTGGGTTTAAGCGACATGCAGTAGTTTTACAAGTGCAAAAGAATTGTTGTATGTATAACGTACCATTATTATTTATTATTTAAGTTGTGAGTATATACAGACAGTTATAATTAATTGCGCCACCGGTTAATTGGGCCAAATCTCAAGGAACAGAAAACAAACCAAGGAACTGATGGTAATTTACATCTCGTAATTCCGCATTCGCCCAGTTGGCTCTGCTACTATACAATAATTATAGACGAAAATGTAACATTTTCATAATATAAATATATACATACCTATGCATAATCTAAGATAGAACAGAAAAAGGGAATAATAATAATGTCTCAGTGAAGAAAAACATTTTCAGTTCAATAGAAAAGTAACATTCTCGAAGATGAAAGAACACATTGACATTAATTAATATTATTGACTACAATGCTTCATATTCACCTTTTCACCTTTATCCTGAATGAACTTCTGTCTGGCGTATTCCTTTCTCCTCAGATGTCGGTACACATGAAACTCGCCAGAACCAGCGCCAGCACTTGACCCCATTACGTTCCGCACAAAATCCGGCGCCGTTGGCATGTTCTTGCCTTTGGGACGCTCAGGGATGATTACTGGCTTTTCCTAAAAAAGATTACGAAACAAATTACAAAACTGTAATAGTCTACTGATATTAATGTGCGTTAGAAAATCATCTTGGATTGATGAGCAAGTTGCTCTAATGCCATATTTTACAATATTCTGTATAAACTTACGGGGTTTTTCATTAATTTCTCTAATCGTAGTCTTTGTAGATCTGCTGGGCATTTAACGACGCGGGGTTTGTCTTCAGGATCGTTACTTAATTTACCCTTCTTCTTTTTCGTCTCCATGCTGATGTTTCTGTTTGGAAATGTCAAATTTTGTTTACTACCCAAAAACCCAACTGTCAAACGAAATAGGTTATGACCATAGATAATAGTTATGACTCTATAATTACTACATTAGTCTATGCTATAGTGATTAGTCTATGAAAAATCACAATCAAGATGAAAACAATACCGGTGCCGTCATATTTTGAAGTACCTACCTAGACAGAATAGATGTAACAAATTGATTCATGTAAAACAAAATACGACTAAATTATTTATAGAATTTAATAAATCGTTTTTATCACCTAGTCTAGTGTTAACCAATATATATTATTCGAATTTGACTTTGAAGTCCTTGAGATAGGGTTTGTTATTTCTTCTTCGCGTGAGGTTATATTCTACTAATTTATTTTCCTTTTTCTTGTCGTTGGTCATTCCTCCGTTTTTATTTACTGGTCATACCCGCGCGTCCATTTTTTATCTATGGAGTTTGGGATCCCTTTGTTCATTCTGAATTTGACTTTCTTATTGTTTACATGTCGCGTCTGACAGTTCATTCTAACTATCAAAAAAAATATCTTGGACGAACGTTAAGTGATCAGTGATTATGGCGCAACATCTGAATGACCGTGAGGAGGATATTCTAAAAGCAATGGACACCAGACGGCGAAGCAAAACTGCTACAGGAGGAAAAGTTCAACGTACGAGCGTCTATTAAGATGCTGATGTTTGAGGTATCCTCGTTACGTACCTTATTTCAGCAGAAGGACCGGCAAGGAGTGGCACAACGCCCAAAAACAATTCTTAGCAGCCCCTACAGTCGTAGAGTTAGGTCTAAATGACAAGTTCCGTCGGTGCGACCACTCGTCATCAGCTAACTATCTGACGGAGAGGACCATCGCGGCCCTCCAGAATGCGATGTTTTCCCAACGGTACAGCTTCTGGAAGGGTATGCAAGGGTTAGTGGATTGGGCAACCAATCCTCAAAACATCATAACAGCGATGAGCCTGTACCAAAAAATCTAAGAGTGTTTTGGGGACAAGGCATAATAAAATTTTCGAGAACATGACTCAGATCCTTACCGGAAGGATACCTTCACTCGGGAGGCACTATCAAGGATTCCTCCGAGCTGAGAGTCCCGGAAGGCCCTCGAACTCAGATTATGGCCGGGGTACTCCCAAGGGGCGACGTCCTGTGGGAAGGGAGTTCTCCATCGGAGGTACGGGCTCCACCAGGGATCCGTACTCTAAGCGAAGCTGACCGCATCTGGACGACCAACAACATTGGGGGCCGCCTAAGAGACTTTCGGGGAGTCTGGATGGCGTAGTGTACCCCCCCCCCCAACATTTGTAAAAATAATAGCCGTAGCCCGCATACCTTTTGTGCGGACACCACCATTGGTAAGTCCTTCTTTACTTTTACGGAAAAAAAATTCAAACACAACAATTAGCAGAGGTCACTCTCGAGATCGAGGACTTACAGAACTCAGGGGTTCTAGAAGAAACGAGTCAAACCCCCAGTTTTTCTCTCAACCCTGTTTCTGATCAAGAAAGAAGACGGGGCCCTATGCCCTGTTTTCAACCGAAAGCGTTTGAATGCGTTCGTACAGCCAAAGCCATTCAAACTAATTCACCATTACGAGGTTCCAGCCGTCTTACAAACAGAAGACAGTAATAATAGATCTAAGCCAGGCGTACCTCCAGGTACCAATGGCTTCTCAACATCGTCGATTCGTTCGACTAGCCTATCAAGGGGAGCTCCTACAATTCACGTGTCTCCCGTCCGTGCTGCCAGCCGCTCCGATTATGTTGGCATCCCTGACCAATTGGGTCGCCGAACGCCTACGAAAGAATGGCTGAGAATATTCACCTACCTAGACGACTTCTTAGTAGCCAACCAATCCGAGAAACAGTCTCGGTTCAGGTGGAATACAGGATAACCTTCCTACAGTCTTTAGGGTGGTTAATAAATATTAAAGGAACCTGTCTGAACCCAAGCCAACAATGAGGGTTCCTGGACATCACGTAAGACACACACAACAAGCGGAGGTTTCTGTCGCCGGAGAAGTGTGTAGCACTCCGTCACCATCTGCTAATGCAGGTACAAAAAGGCAGTTGGTCCCTCAGACAGGCACATATCCAATCCCTTTTGGGGCGACTCAACTTCACATCCTACCTCCACGAGGAGGGTTGCATTGCCGACGGCTGCAACGCTCCAGTCATCAATATGGCCGAGGTCCCATCCTCGCCAATTGATGACAATCTTACTACAGGCCCAACGGGACATCATGTGGTGGCTCTAGGCTATATGATCCTCAGAGTTGACACAGCGCAGGTACAAAAAAGCAGTTGGTCCCTCAGACAGGCACATATCCAATCCCTTCTGGGGCGACTCAACTTCACATCATACCTCCACGAGGAAGGTTGTATTGCCGACGGCTACAAAGCTCCAGTCATCAATATTGTCGAGGTCCCATTCTTGCCAATAGACGACAATCCTCCAGGTGATAGGCTCAGAGTTGACACACATCAATCACTTCCTGACGACAGACGAAGCCGACACAGGCTATGGAGCTCAACTGAATGAACACCACCTATCAGGTACGTGGGAACAAGACCAGTTAGCATGGCATGGCATTCCAACAGGAAGGAAATGTTTGCAATTCAATCTCAGGTACAATCAATCATATGATCAGATCTGCTTCTGCAGACAGACAACAAAACAGTTGTGGCATACATCAACAACGAGGGCGGCACAAAATCTGTCACCAATGCTGACAGATACTAGTATTTACCAGTCGAGCCAACATCACGTTTACTGCACAATACTTCCGCAGAAATTACAACTGCGTGGCAGATCATCTCTCCCGCAGACAACTCATTCCCGAATGGTACCTCATCAATACCGCAACCACCCCCCTGTTTCAAAGATGGCTTGTTCCTGAGGTGGATTTATTCGCAAGCTAAATAGCACAATATGTCATTGCAACGTATGTGACACGAGACGTTACAGACAGTGGCGTGCTGTTTCACGACGCCTTCAGCGGAGTGTAGGACTTCAGACTGGCGTAGATATTTCCCCCACCAAACATACTTTCACGAGTCCTAGCGCACCTGAACTCAGCAAAAGGGAAGTACTTACTAGTGGCACCGAGCTGGAAACAATGCTTTTGGGGAGTGGACTTACGAAAAAGGGCGATAGTACCTCCTTATACAAAGCCTCACCCACACACGACACTAGTAGGTATGGAGACCAACCGTCCACCTCCAAGAACCCAGGATCTGTCCCTTTAACTATGGATAATTTCGGGTGGGGTGGAAATAACATCAAATTGAATAGTGGAAAAAAGGGCACTCCTTACTTCCAGATGGCGGCCTTCGACTCTAAAAACTTACAAACCAGCTTGGAAGAAATGGGAGACAATGACATGGGTAACATGAACATAATGGATCATAATAGCCCTCAACCAATGGAATTGGCCAGATACCTAGGCTACATGCACAACATGGAGGGTTTGTCGTACAACACCATACTGGTGCATAAGTCAGCCATAGCCACATTTTGCAAACCGATTATCATTGTAGATATCAGCATCAACGTGGTAGTACAACACAATATGTTACAGGCAATTTCGGTACATAAAACGAAACCCGTCAAACCACCGGTTTGGGATCCAGGACGAGTGGTAGATCATCTTAGGAAAACAACACCGGTGGAGTACAACCTATTCGAAACGTCTCGCAGGACAGCTACCTACTCGGCTGCTTCCCGCATCGGGTCGAATGGTTCATGACCTCACACTACTCAGTAATAGTAGACAATGGATTAGTGGATAAAAGTGACCACATAATTGTATGGCCAATGTTTGGCGCAAATACAGATACCGCCAAGCATCGTCAATCGGATGGAAGCTAAGCGCTTCCACGTGTCAAAACATCGACCCAGTATTCTGGTTACGGAAACTCTTCTGCATGTCAAACCCAAGGAGAGGGGAAGGTGGGGATATTTCGGAACTATTTATATCTTCAAGAGGATCACCAAAACCAGCCACCAGGACAGTTATAGGGAATCGGATATGGTCAGTACTGTTGGAAGCAGGGGTACAAGAACCACCAGGCAGTGTCCGCTCAGTGGTGGCTTCCTTAAACTGTAAATATAGGTACCCAATATATGATATCTTAAAGAAAGGTAACTGGCGGAGTGAGTCGATATTTCACGACAACCATCGGAGAACGATGGACACACCACCATCATAAGAACCCATTAACTTTTCAATTCAACCATATACATTGAAAGTCACGATGGTCTATACCTCGTCAATGAATCATTGTCACATACAGGAATTTGGCATATCCAACTCCAGGTGATAACAAACAGATATCTCAAGGACTTCAAAGTCAAATTCGAATAATGAAAGGAGTTTTACCTACCAATAAAACTCTTATTATTCATGTTGACTTTGAAGTCCAGGTAACTTCTACCTGGTTCCTTGAGTCATATCATAATGAACAAAGGGATCCCAAACTCCATACATAAAAAATGGACGCGCGGGTATGACCAG
The DNA here is from genome assembly GCF_057557595.1 of Rhyacophila brunnea. NCBI lineage: Eukaryota > Metazoa > Arthropoda > Insecta > Trichoptera > Rhyacophilidae > Rhyacophila > Rhyacophila brunnea. The sequence goes on along the minus strand of NW_028232827.1, from coordinate 38,057,425 downwards.
TAAATAAAAACGGAGGATTGACCAACGACAAGATAAGGGAAAATAAATTAGTAGAATATAACCTCACGCGAAGAAGAAAGAGCAAACCCTATCTCAAGGACTTCAAAGTCAACATAAATAATAAGAGTTTTATTGGTAGGTGAAACTCCTTTCATTTTTTTTAAGACAATTTAAAGACAATTTTTGTAAAATTTTGATCGTGAGCTGAAAATAGCTCATATTCAAATAGGTATAAGTCAAATTAAAAACATTTACCATTATCTACATTCTACACATTTTACTGAAATTCATTTCTTTGAAGGGCATTTTACTTTTATGTTTTTTTGTGTTTGTATACCTACCTACCTACCTATTCCAATGATAAATCCGTTCAAATAATGAAAATGGAACCTTGGTGTTTTATTGAAAAATCAGATTAATAAAATTTATTATTGTTCGGATAAAAATTAGTTCAAAACAAAGTTACACCATAGAAAAGAAGCATCGGGGACTGCAAGTATCACAGAAGTGGCACTCAGTATCACCTTCTTGACGTACATAATTTTAATAGCTACATAACAACCCGATTAACAACCGCTACGAGGATAGCTACGAATTATAAACGAGTCTGAAGTTGCAGCGGTAGCTTCAGTTCTGTCAATGTAGTAGGTGCGGCCATGTTGATCCGTAGTAGAGAATTATTTTACTAAATCTGTTTTGCGGGATATAACAGCTCCCAATATGCCCAAATGCGATGCCAAAACAAGATATATCCCCGCAACATTTGCCTGGACACTGTTGTTGGGCACGACCGCCCTTTTTTTCTATTTTCCGTAAGTTCTTTATTTCATGGTTTTCAGTCCCATGTCCATTTTTATCATTTTGACATCCGAAAGTATTAATTAGATAGTAACATCTTAGAAAAATCTCTTTTGCATATTGCGTATATATAATTCACCATCTTATCACTATTAAATCATGGCTGTGAAAGATTCGGTATGTGTGTTTATTTGACAACTTGACTGTTTGTCCACATTCGCAAGACCTAATTTACGTCAACCGTGAGAAAAATCAAATTATGATTTAACCTGCTCTAAAAATGAATGTATCTCTATCCTTGACTATCCATTACCATAAGAAATACACGAAATAATGAAAAACGGCAGTGAATTACGCGTAACAAAAGAATTATATTCAATAATAGATCCATGTTGTGATATTTTATTGTGTATACCATTGCAGTAAATGACAATCAAAATTCAAATAATTGAAATCATCGTGACTCTTTTATATTATATGAACTCGTTGTTTGTTCGCTGACTTGCACATTTTTTTTCATTTTTACCCTATACTTGGTTTTACACACAGAAAGAATTTAACATAGTAAAATTAATTATTAATAGCTGTGGATAGTGATATTCACCATTCACCACAACAATGGATTATTGTTTGTATCGTACGTTATTTTATTATTCGCAATTTTGTATTAAATTTGTAGATATATTCTACAATGCTGTCAGAATAAAAAATAAATAATAATGATGATAGAATATGTTGAGATATATGGTGAGGCCTTGTCACGAATATGGATGCAAAATAAAAATATATTTTAAAATAATATATTAAGTATTATACTAAAGTAACTATTGGATTCCTCAATCTTCGGCTTTTGCGGATAGAATGATTTAAATCATTTTGTCTTACCAGCTTTCTGTCTATCTGTGGAATTTGCATCTTACACCCTCCCTATAATGTGTCTTAACACTTAAATTGATAATGATTTGGTATACATATTATGTCAGAAGTTACGAATTTGATTAATAACGTAAACAACTCGTCATGTAGTGACTGATATATGTTTGCTTGTAGTAGTAATATTAAATAGTGAATAATGTTAATTTATTATAATATAATATTCATTACCTAATTAAAATTCATATTATCTAGATCAGGCATGTCAATCGCGGGAGCGATGAATTTTGGTTGATCGCATAGGTATTGAGTCGTGAAAATCTAAATATCGTGTATATTCAGTTGTAATATAATAAATTCCTATTTTTATTTACTTAATCCACTTACATGATTGTTGTTTTCAAATTAACCATGAGGAAACCTATCAGGGGGATGAACGTGATGTTATTCTTACCCCCGATGATATGTTTAAGTTCTGAAGGTTGCTTGTGTGTGTGTGACATGGTATGTTCATACACGGGTTGGTATTTTCTTGGTTTTATTTTAAAGTAATAAAGTTCGGATAAACACGGCACTAAGAAATGACTATCAAATCGATTTTAGTTTGAGTAAAAAGGTTTACATTAAACTTTGGAATTTTGATACAGTGAGACGCGGAACAGTCCCGCGTGTCGACGACATTATAGGAAGGCCGACTGTTTCATTTCCGTTGCGCTGTTGTATATGGTCTATAAATGACCATAGACAACGATATGACAGTTGTACGGCTATATATAAAACTTCTACAAACCTACATGACCTCGTTGTATCACTTGATTCAAATTGTTTCACTCACAGCCTGCCGCAGTAGTGAGAGAAAGAAAAGATGTGAATCCCCACGCTTTAAACTAAGGCATAGTTTCCCCTTACCATTACGTAGTAGGCTTTTTGCACAGTGGGAGAATATTTTAGTAATGAGGTTTTAGGTCTGAACATTGCTGATGAAGCTACTCTTCATGCGTATTAGATAAGCAGTTTTATCTAGCCTCTCCAGCACTCCTGGAAATGTAGTTGGAGAACCAAGTGATTGTACCTCTTTGCCGGGAGGACAGGCACATATGAGAGACATTAGGAAAATACAAAATATAAATATTATAGTATTCAATGCCTTTATTACAGTTTTCTTTCCATCATCCATACAATTTGGCAATGAGCTTGAGTTGACACATATTATATAAGGAGATGCCAGGATGCCCGAACGTCTTACGAGTTGGCTTATAATGTAGTGGGTCCCAGATTCGAGTCCTGGGTCTGGCAAATACACATATTGTTTTTCAACTTACGTTTGAAGTCAGAGTATGGACCTAATAGATTGAGCAAGTGGCAAGAGCAACATCCATTTCTCGTAAAAACAAAAACAAAACTGCTAATACAAACCTCCACTCTGTGGAGACTCATATTATGATCCTATTAAGATCGGACATGGTCAAAAGAAAAAGAAGAAGATAAATATTGAAGCAAGGCGTCTTACTGTGCTACATTCCATGAATTACAAGAACCTCAAAACATCACCCAATGTACAGACAGCAATTGATTATTGTTTGCGCTTGCTACCAATTGACTATAATCGTCGACAATGGATTTCCCAGTTATGACAGTTAAAAGCAAACGATGGAAAATAAAGAGTAGCCAACCATAATAATACACTGGGAATATAATCGGTACTGTATTTCTGCATAAGCAATTTGAGATCTTCAAGCTCTTTGATATAATTTAATTTAATTTGAGATGACTGTAAATCGCTTAACTTGCAGGATGTAACAGTCTGGATAAACATTTCAAGAACATTTCATACATGGAATATTACACGCGGGAATGCAGAGATTTCTCTCGCTAGTCAATCGGCGACAATCAAAAGGATGACATGACTGGGGGGAGTTACCTGTCATAGTTCTTCAATTGATCTCCGCTTTTGCTGCGAAATATCGCTGTCATATTCAGTGGAATCAATAACTTTGAATATATGCCGATTTTCTTCTCAATGGCAGGAATTACGCAAGGCTAAATATGGCTTTGGTTACATGTAAATTGTATGTAAAACATTTCACCGTGGCACAGTTCGCCGTGAGCTTTCTATCAGAAAGAGATGATCATATACTATACGTTATCCAATTTTATTAGATTCAAAATGAACATTAATTTAATTTTCGTAGCTGATTTTGGCAAAATTCATCAATTCAAGAATGAAAACCTACCCTAACTTGACGTAACATATAATCCAGTACACCGTTTTCCTGTAAAGTGTAAACCGACAAGCACTATGTTTTATTTAGACAAGAATTTTATGTCAGTACTATACGACCCAAAGAGGTTGGACAGTCTTTAATATACGGCCATATATTTCGAATACAACATTTCACTGTGAAGTGTGATACGGCGAGCTGCATACGTACAAGTTTACAGACACAGGTTTCTTTCATAGATTGTACTTACATGAAGCCTATTGCATTTCTTTCTCTCACTCGGCACCATTGTGAATATTAGTTGCTTCATGATATTAAACCTCACGCTAATGTTTATAAACTGCGAAACTGTGGTTTTGTCTAGCCGTCATAATGGGCGGCAGGCTCAAGGTCTACCGCTCGATTTGCACTATGTGAAAGGGATAGTGTATCCACATTATTATGTATGGGTATTATGGATTTGTTTAATTAAGATGTGTTGAATTTTTCAGATGCCAGTATTACATATTCCGGCATCCATGGGTCCCGGCATACCAAGGTGTTATCACGTTTTTTGTTCTTGCAAATTTCACTTTGGCCACATTTATGGACCCTGGGGTTGTCCCCAAAGGTAAATATGTAGCGAGTTTTTAAACGGCTTATTACATAAAATGATATCTGCGGAGGTTTTGCCATAAATCGACGCTTCGAACATTTATTTTGAAGTACTACGCTTGCAAAATATTTAAAGCAAAGAAGTAATTTTTAGATAAGTTTTATTTATTAATTCATTCATGGAGTGTTTGTCAAATATGTTTACAAATCCTTTGATATGGTGAAAATAGATGAATTTCTTACAAACGTACATTGCCCACCTTCAGTTTGGGCAAACCCGATATCGAGTTCTTAAAGTCAGACAACGTTATCTACAAAAAAGTGTTTTTTGTTTTTTTTGAGATAACGTTATTTTACATGTACGGCTATATGATAGTCAAACAACGTTATGTCAATCTTTTTTAATTTCTGATTAAATCGTCAGTAAAGTTTAACGCTAACTACATAAGTTAGCCTTGTTTTCATATTTTTTTTAAACTATCCCTATAAATTTTAACATCATCATAAGCAAGATAAATGTACAATACACAATAAATTATAAAATATTAACATTAGCTTTTAAATAAACATTTCCCTTGTTGAGTTACAAGAATCTAAAATAATGATTTTTGGCTCTCCTGTAAAGTTGCACTTTTGTAGATAGTGTTGTTTGACACTAAGCCCTCGATATATAAAATCTCATTGGCTGAAAACCGCTCCATACTAATCAGTCGATACCTCATTGGCTGCATACCATTTAATATCAATATGCTGACCAATGAATGTTTTACAAACTATCAAAAAATGCGTACGTATCAAATCTGTGTGAAGTTTGCTAATGGTCTATCCCAATAATGGCAAACCTATGGCACGCGAATGTTTTATTTTGAAAAGAGAAAAAAACCTACAATAATTAAAAGGAAATACAAAGAAGTTTTACAAATAAATGTACCTATAAGTAAGTATATAATATTGAAAAGTGATGACGACATAGCAATGCATGTTTTCTTTGGTTTTTAATATTATTTTTACCAATAATATTTACCACTCGATGCGCAAACGGAATCGACGAAAGTCATGCAAGAATGACAGATCGCATTGGATAAAAAATAGCAGGCAAATACTCTTCAAGAATAAGCATATCTGCAATAACTGAAAGAATATTGTTACAAATACGGCAGTAGTTTCAGATTTGAAGGCAGCTACGAAATTGGTAATCCAATGAACTGGAAATAAATGTCACTTAAATGGTACCATCTCCCGGTTTTGGCAGCGCACACAGTACTTACCACAGAGTTAATAAACAAAATAACACTACGAGACTCTTTAGTTGTGATCAAATTGAGACGCATGTCACGGCGACAAACGTCTGTGGTTTCGTCATTTTTCAGAATATTTTGAACGATCACCACCTTTCTAAATTCAATTATAGAGAGTGCCAACTGTAATGTATTAGTATTTTGAATTATTAATAATTATTCATGCTAATTTCATGCGTACGTTAAAATTACTGACAATATTATATCTATAGATAATATTTTGAACAGAACCCAACCTGCAGACCATAGATAATTGACAATATTCTTATAGAAACTACATAGTGCCAATAACTAAAAACAAAAAATGTGATTTTGACATGATTCTAAAAAGTGTAGACATATAGAAAATGATGAAAACGTTCAAAGCGTCATGCAGGTGTCAATGCAGTGCGGTTCAACGTGAGGTGACCTTATTGTTGTTTTGGTGATTTCGACAGATTTTGCCAACTGACAATGTTCGTTTAAAGGTTCAAAATGTGCTACGGGATAGGACCATCAGTCTGATAACATTTTAAACATCAAGAAAAATGACATCACACACTTTTTCCCATAACGGCAGCTTACTGTGACGTCACGTGATAGTCTGCGTCATGCACCATAATATATTTCGCGCATGTGAGGCTTTGTGATATAACATTTCTGTTTTGTGTATAATTAGCAAGCACTATGAACACATAATATTATTATATTAATTGAAAATCGTATGTATTTTGTAAATCGTAATCTTAATATTGAATTTCAAATTACCAATGCTTTGCTGCCATTATATTATATATATATATTAAGTGAGCTATGTTGAATCTATTATGATGATAATACACGCATGATTGCAGCGCCCCCGGATGAGGACCGAGACGACATGAGAGCGCCTCTCTACAAGAGTGTGGAGATTAACAATATCACGGTGCGCATGAAGTGGTGTGCCACCTGCAAATTCTACCGCCCGCCGCGCTGCTCACACTGTTCAGTCTGCAATCACTGCATTGAGGTCTGCTCACCATCTTATTATTATAGTCTAGCAATAGTTAAATGAACCACTCATACCGTTAACTTATCCGTTTATGATAATCTGGGCATCGCTGTAAAAGGTTGTAATACTAAGTAAGGATTATAATACGTCTGTAAAGTCACAAATCAATGGGCTTAGTTCTTCGTGATAAGTGATAAGTGATGTGCACATCTTCATACAGTAGGAATGAAAGCTACCGGTGATTAATATTTGGTTGTAATAGAAACTATCAAGTCACGTTGTACAAGGCCAAATAACAGATGAAGCAAATGTGTACTGGAATGGAGCCTACGAAACACTAAATAAACCTGATGACACCTGCAATCTTTCAAAATTCCACATGCCAGCTTATGGCAAGTAACAGAAGTTGGAAGATAATTCTTCTTCTTTTTTGACCATGTCTGCTCGTCAGTTGGAGCATATGGACACCACGCGGCCCTCCAAGAATCCCTGTCGCTCGCAAGTCTACTCGCATCTTCGCAGATCATGCACATCATTATTTATCTGCATATATCCTATGGACGGTATTAAGCGACCTTCTAGGGTGCCAGAATTTGTTCAGCTTCAAAACAGGCTGGGGAGGTAGAAATTCTCTTCCAGCACCCGTGGCAGGTGGTCGAGCCAGGTTTAACGTCACTTCACTCTCAGTGTATTGAAAGGCTTCATAGTCTGCTCTTTTATCTTCTGCTTACTTTTAAAGTTATACCCTGTATCCGCAGTAACCATCTGTAACCTAAATGGTCACTCTGTGCCTCCGTAAAGTTAATATAATTAAGTCATTTAAATAGTCGTTGCATCATATTTCAGCTATTGTCTTGTCATGCCAGCTCGCGTAACCACCAAAGAAAATAATATATGTCGTAAGTTGTAATCATTCTAATGTATCATCAGAATTTGTCTCCCGCTTTTCCCTGCCCAACACGCTAATGTGGCTAGTGCAAATTCAATCCGACTAGTGGAGTGTGCTCTAATATTTAGAAGGTTGGGCAACTGTCAACGACCGAGCGGATGATGTAAGGACAACATAGATGACAGCACTGTGTGATACGGTAAAGTACAGAAGACTAAGGGAGATCTGTGTCTCGGACGAAATGAAAATTATATTACTTCATTGCGTTTAATTCTGTTTTGTTCTACTTTCAGACTTTCGATCACCATTGTCCATGGGTGAACAATTGCATTGGACGGCGAAATTACCGATTTTTCTTCTTCTTCCTGATATCGCTGTCGATCCACATGCTCAGCATCTTTAGTCTGAGCTTAATCTCCGTGTTGAACAGCAAAGAACCAATCTCCAATGTCGAGCCCATCATAGCGTATCCTTCTACTTGTTTTATAATTTATATCCGCACGCATTTGGAAATGGAATGAAATTGCTAATTGGCAGAGTAACCAATTTGCAAATGACTGTTTTGGGCTAAAATTATAGCCGAGAAAATTTTATTAGGTATTTTAAAACACGGAATGTTGTATATCTACTGTTTCCATACCATAAGATTTTGTTCAGCATCGGCACAAACTAAATGCTTTGAAGAAAGTGCCTGAGAGTGATGCTACAAACCGAGGTCACTAAAACTAATGATTAAATTAGTTGCAAGTCATTTTGCATTGTAGATTCATTTGCAACAAACTTTCCATTGTTATTGTTCACATCTGTCAAATTTGCAAACATTTTGAAACAATTTTAGTTTCGCTCATTTAGTGAATTTTATTCAATTTGCAGATATTGTTAAGACACAATTAGTATTGTTTAGTATTACTCTTAAGCCCACTTGAAACCATAGGTTACGGGCTAAAATCACTCTTTTGGAACCACAGCATAGACCTAATGGACTGAGAGAATGGCTATCTGTTCGGAAACCTCCTTGATGGGTGGCAAAATTTACACCGGAATATAGAACCAATGAAACATACAGACAGTACTGGGCGTTAGCTAAATTTATTTATGACCATTTTATAGTCTTGTACACATTGAATTTATCATATTCTATTTAATAGGTACTGAATTTATACAGGACTGTTGCCATAGTAATATCAATACTTCGATTTTATTACAAAGCCAGCTGCTTCACCATGGCGATGTTTGATATACCCTCGATCCCGTAAACATTAGATTTAATTCGTATGAGTCATAGGCAGACCGATAGCTCAATGGAAAAGATCAGTCACTAATTTTATTTCAACGCCCATTAGGCCAACTTTTTTTCCATGTTTTCTCTAAGGTATTTCGAAATGATATACTTAAGAAGAAATTAACATTCTTAAATCTTGTGCTATGCAGTATTTAATAAAAAAATTATAATTTAATTGAAATATTTTTAGAAGTGGGCAGTCGGTATTAATGATTTTATTTTTCTTGAAATAATATTTCCTTGACTGTAAGTTAATGACCACAGGATAGTGATAATGGGAATAGTCGCCCTGCTAGCTATTCCCATCTTTGGCCTGACGGGGTTCCACATGGTGCTCGTGTCTCGGGGGCGCACCACAAACGAGCAGGTGACGGGCAAGTTCAAGGGTGGCTACAACCCCTTCTCCAGAGGATGCTGGAACAATTGCTGCTATACTCAGTTCGGCCCGCAGTATCCTAGGTATCAGTTTTGTTTATACTACAACTTTTGTAACACTAAATTTCAATGGCTCGACTAGTCTTCAGTATTCAATGGCCTTTATGACAGGTCACTTGTATGTTTTAATCAATGATAGAAAAAACCATATTTTATAGAAATATAAAGACAGTCTAATTAAAAATGAAAGTGATGTTGAAATAATTAACGTTACTAGAATTCGACACTATTTGAATGAATTGCGATAATTTGAAGAATTATAATGTTTGCAGGACTAACAATCGTCACTACTATGGTTCTTTGTAAATGTGTCGCACTTGATAAAACTATCTGCATGCCGTTTTGCATTGAAGATTAATTTGGAGCAAGTTTCTCATGTGTTGCCTCAAGATAAAAATACCTCACGCTACCTACTGTTTAAAGCCAAGCCTGTCATAAGCTTTTTATACAATGAACCGTTATTATTTGGATGAAACCCATGGCAAGCAATTTAGATCAGATGTATGATGTTTTCGTGTGTCCCTGTCTGTGAGGACCAGAGCTTTAGCCAGGCCAACTTTCATGGACCGTTTTGATATGGCACTACAGTGCAATGGGGGTTTTGAAAAATTTAATTCGTGTTATATTAAAAAAAAAATACAAATTAGTTTGGTGCATATTATGTCATGTTCTTTTGCCATTTTGTTAATGTTTCTTATCTCTTAAGCTGACAATGTTTTTCTTCGTCCACATATTATTATTTGAATGATTGTTAACAAGTGACCATAACACTCAAGCCAAAATGCAAGCAATAACCGCCCCTAATTGGCTAGAATGAAAGATTGCCCTGCAATCGCATTGTGTAACATTGGCTTTGGGCACTGCGGACATTTGCATTTCATTAAATGCGTTTGATTGAATGTGTTACAATTAATTGAATTTTGAATTATTGCGGGAAATAGAAACGTAACGCCGGGTAATTAAATGTAGTACAATGAAATTGGACTGAATAAAGTGAACGCAAAAGCGGGAAAACGTTTATTCCGGGTATGCAAAATTAGGGTTCTATTGTATTTTAACATATTTTGTCCAAGCCTGCAATTTTCCCCTTTGCGATGACCATTCCGTGATTAATCTTCTTTTCACAACCTTCGGTGTTTGTACTATCTGACAACAAGATCTTGTCGATAACCAGAAGTCGCTGTAGTCGACTAAACAGGAGGGGCTTGTTAGTTCACAGTTTTGATACGTGGACAAAAAGTTCTTGTTCGACCTGTCCGACGACAATATCTCGTCGATAACCGGAAGTCGCTGTAGTCGACTAAATAAGAGGGGCTGGTTAGTTCACAAGTTTAACACGTGGAGAAGAAGTTCTTGTTCGACAGTAATACAAGAGCCAAGGACAAAATCGTCAACTAGCTCCAGTCCTCCTTGAAGTACATCATTATTGAGCAACTGACTGCTTCCGATGTGTCATGATTTTTATTTTAGCCCACAATTGCACAACGCTTTCCAATTACAACTGCTATGATTTTAAATAAAAAATTCATATATTATATAAGAAATACTTACTAACGAAATTAAGTAATAAGATTAGTTGTCGACTTAACGAACATTACTTTTTTAAGGTCATTCGCACATGGAATTTTTTCAACCTGTGAAGCATTACATTTGAGGATGTTAATAATAGATTAGACATGCGTCGTTCGCGAAACCGAAGGTCATCACAATGATCCATACGGCAGCTTCATTCTCTCTAAAGCTCGTGTCATTTAAAATGAATTATCTCAAGTCATGAGGGAGCAAGAGGTTAAGAAGGTTCCAGTGTAGACACAGAGACAGATATTGATTGTGATCTGTGATATGAATGGGAGACTTGCGGAATGACTCATGTTATTCCCGAGTTATATTGCGTAACTTTTGTAAGGAATTTTTATCTTGTGATTCAAATGAATTTTGAAATGTAAATAAATTCACGTGATACTTTGCCTGAAACACATTCAAATTATTTTGGGATCATTTTTAAAGTTGGTCGAAACTTAACACAATGCTTACGGGCCCTTTTAATTAATTTTGTAATTAACGTGTTAATTTGCATTTGAAAAGTAATTAGCAAAAACACAATTTTGTGCGGCCCGTAAGCTATGGGTTAAGAAATGGCGGCTGATGGGTATAACCTATTTTCCGTTTCAATACTATCTTACTGACAATAGAGCTGGATTAAATAATTAATGAACTTACATACAATGGAAAAGTACTTCGTCAACCAGAATCATGAAAATATTCAACAAAAAAATAGTGAAGGTAACCGACAATGAATCTAATATATAGCCTCGAATGTAATTGGCTCAAATTTTTCTATTCACATTTAAGCGACTCATTTCTCATGAATATAATTGATTGTTCTTGCAATTTCCAGTTTGCAAAGGATGTCCCGGTCGGCAGTGAAGCGAGGCGTGCTGCTGGGACCGGGAGGAGGCGGCAGCGGCAGCGGTGGCGCCCCATCGGCCATCAGCACCATCACGGCCAACAACCACAACCAGAGCGGCAACCAGGTAAAGACGTACACGGCCGACAACAACGGCACCGCCCATCGGACCGCCACCAGCGCCGCCCACGCCCACTACAATAAGGTGAGAGCCAGCACGCTGCCCCCCGCCCCCCTAATGCATTCTCCCAACCATACATATGCACCCTGTGATATGGCACCCTCCGATGAGTGTCGCACCTGGAAAGTCCCATTACAAACTTGCTTAGCTGAAGCGATTTATTTCCCTATGATTTTAACATAGGATGGGTGGTTGTTTTGCAATAGATTTCTTCAACAGCACTATGTATAGTATATTATGGGTATATACTCAGACCCAAAAGCAGCGATTCCACCGCAGTCCACCAACTATATTAAATATATCTGAAAAAAAAATAATTAACGCGGTAAAATGGTTTCATTTAATTCTTTAACAATTCCTCAATGAGAACTGTCTTTGCAACTGAAGTTGACGAATCTGGAGAACATGCCTAATTAATATCTGACTTTTGAGAAATATCTGCCTGCATAGAGGTCAGTCATATTTTAGGTCAAAATAACCGTTAACCAGGAAATAATTCCCGTAGAGACGAGACTTTGCATGTGCATAGTTCTAGTGCCCAGTATTAATATACCAAAAATTAACACTCGTGCTGTGACAGACGTCATCATTTGTAAATATCCTGAGATAAATAAAGGAAGGGAAGAAATACTTTTACAGTCGTAATAACATTTGAATACTTCCTGCGTATGATTTATATGCAGGACCATACGCCGCCATATCACATTTTGCATATTATGTTTGTAACGATTATAATGCTAGTAATTTTCTTTGTAGCCATTTTTATTTTGATGTTGAAAATACTTCATAATATACAATATTGTTTTTATACTTTTCGTCATATTTAATAATATCTTTCAATTGTTTATTTTTGCATTTATAGAAAAAAAAAAAACCTGAATCGATTTTTTTCATTATGTATTATTACTTTGTCACTGTGTAGTAAGTACATTGTTACAAGTATCATAGTTCACTGTCAATTTGATTAATTGAATCGACCATTAAAATGGTGTCAATTGAGATGATGGTGTAAGACCAGCTAAAAACAAAGATGATGTAGTGACACAGAATGAAGCAATAAATTCGTTATCGATGCCTTCCACATTGTACCTATAATGGAGCAGTCGACAGAGCGTTCGGCCCTAAGTTCACATGTGCAGCTGAATTGAATGAATAACAATCATTCGTTGTAAAATATCTGTCCGTTGTGAGAACAGCACGGGTAGCGGATAAGATCCATATCGGATTGTAGAGTCAAAGAATTCTAACTTGTCATGCAATCCATTTTTATTCAGGTAACCCAGTGGTAGTCAACCTTTTTATACCTACCGCCCACTTTTGTATCTCTGTTAGTATTAAATTTTCTAACCGACCACGGTTCCACAGTAATGGTGATTTATAAAGTAGGAAAGTAACTTTGCTTTATAAAATTTATAAAGCTGAATTACAGCAAGTTAGAGCATATAATAATAATTACTTACCAAATACTTTGTCAGACTTCTGCTAAGTTTGGTTTTCATATCCACCACTATAGAATTTATGTTTACTTTCTTCATCATATCTAATTTCTAATAGTTCTTCTTAGCAAGTTGTATCAGGCTCTTCAATATTTGCGGTAAAAATATTTTTCATCCAGTCATACACCTTCAATTTCAAAATATCTTCAAATCGTTTTTCCATGTCCAATTTAAGTTCGTTGAGGTGGCTACTGAATCTGTCAATGTCCTCTGGAGTTACATCATCTTTTATAGATGACAATAATTCAGGAAAGTGATAAAATTCTCTCTTCAATAGATTATAACGTAGTAGTTCAAGTTTGTCATTAAATAATATTATATGCGAGGTCGATACAAATAGTATATTTTCTGAAATTTAAATTGTCACGGGGGAATTTTATGAAAACGTCATGTAAATGTTTTTAAAACCCCTACCGCCCACCATAAAAGCCTGAACGCCCACTAGTGGGCGGTAGGGACCAGGTTTACTACCCCTAAGGTAATCTGTAGATGTAATATATATAATACAATCCAATTGTCAGTATATGATATATTACATTATACATATTACCTTGGAAAAGACCCTTTTAAGAAGTTTTTTTAAATCATCATGCACAGGTGTGTAGTGTTAGTCACTTATCATCACCTTGTCAATGAATTGATGAACTGGCCTACAAGCCATCTTCGTAAAACAACAATACTCTGTGCATCAAAATTATATCACGCTCACACTTTTTGACACTTATATGATTTTAATATTCCGTGTAATGCAATAGAGGCTGCTTATTCACAAGACGCCGTGTACAGCCAGTGAGGTTCTATTTCGCTATTGTACAGCTAACTGGACTAAAAGTGAACCCAAATTTATACCATTGACAAAATCATACTACTGGGCCGCCTCATACTAAACAATGAATGCATTGAGACAGTGGATGAGTTTGTCTACCTTGGATCTAACCCTGCAGAGTACCGATAAAATTATGAGCGTTGAAATGAAGAGGAAGATCGTCAGCGGTAACGCGTGCTACAATGGGAGACATGGACATTAACCCTCAGTGATTGAGTATAATAAAATCTTCTTTGGTTCCATTTGCGAGGATGGTTCTACAATCATTAACCCTAAAAACTCTTCGAAGAGCTTGATGTCATTAGATTTATCAAATCTTATTGGATATTCATCATCTTTTTGCTCCTACAATCTCTATTTTGACTAGTGTTCCTTATTAATATCACAAAGATTAGGATCATAGCTAACTATTCATCCCGGCAGATCTATTCCAACGTAACCCTTAGCTCTGAAATTTTTAAAAATCAGGATACATTATGCTATGATGTATTCCGAGCATTATGTATCTTCGCCGCAATTTTTAGGGTTAGTCAAACATCACTTGTAACAATCTCAAAATTAATAAAAGTCAGTGACAAGGATTCCAGTTCCAAAATAATTAAGGAGTTGAAAGATTCAGTTTCCGTTCCATTTTGAACTCTGAAATATATACATTACACAATATTGTTAACTCAGAGCCGACAAAGTAACAAGGTTATTATGGTGCTAGGTGTGCGCATAGTTGGAATAGATCTCGCAGTTTTGTGTAGAAATCATTTGTTGATAATCTCTTCATACATGTAAATAAATACGTTACACATTGTTTATAATTTGTTATTATATTAATAGTCAGTAGATTGATGTTTTTTTGCAACCGCTTCTATTAGACGATGCTTATGATGAAATCTTCAATTCACATAATTATTGTACAAAGCACTTTCTCTTATCTACTTATCTTTCAATATACTTCACTTTTTGTAAATAATTATTAATCATTATTGTTTTTGCACAAGTTAAATGTCGTATGACCGTGTCGAAACCAATACTTGTGGATTGAAGTACGCTCTCAAGTCTGGCTCTGACCCTTATTCTCTTCTTCTTCTACTATTATGAACAGTGTCTCCAACTGATATCTGGATATTTCGTCCGTGTCGTGTTATTTCTACGGTTGCATGTTCAATTATCTGATGTTCGCGTGGGAAACAGTCCACTGTAGTGTGATCAAACAGACTAGATTATAACTACATATTCTTTAACTATATTGTATCAGTGTAATTAATGTATAGTGTATAGTTTATATGATTCAAAACACTCGATTAAAAATCGATTGCATTTTGGAGTTGCATAATTAGGCTAGATAAACTGATACAGTGACTGTACGGCTTCTTTATACTACAATAAAACAAAACCGACGTTTGAAAATAGATGCAGATTATTTACAATAGTTTTTTCGCCGTTGAGTCATATGATATTAATTAATTCTTATCAGACTAAAGTGCTCCACAGACAGAAATGATACTGGATGCGGGACAATTTCTTATTACATTTACGGTAAATGAAAGCCACCACATGACGGTGGCATATCAAGAAAAGCGATTTTATCACTATCGGTAGACCCCTTCGGTAATGCGGTATCGCAGTGGAAAGTAATTATAGATATGTCATCTGAGGAAGCGACAAGTCCACAATTCAATATTTTCGGGAAACAACGTTTTTATGTTTCAAGCTTCAATTATTTGTTTTAATGTGAGATTATTTTTTCCGTTGTATTCTATGTCGAAATTAGAACCAAATGGCAATTCGTTTCAGCCGATAAACTCTTAAATGTAATAAATATAGGCAAAATTCAATTGGACGTAGCGCTATTTGTAGCTCACTTTTTAATTTACTCCGCATAAGGCACATATTTCCGTAGCACTGTCATGAGTTTACCAGATGCTACAGCATGGGAGACACCCTTTTCAATATTGAACATTCCCTTATTGGTTGACTTAAACACGCGCGAAATCGACCAAGCTTTATATAATATGAAACACGGACTTGGCGCTTTTTGTAATAAATCGAGACTTAAAATATTTTTTTTCGTTGGGTTATGTCGCGTTTTAGAATTTATAGATTAATACATATGGTGTCCTGTGATCCGAATCCTGGGTCTGGCAAGTACACATATTGTTTTTCAATATGTGTGTGCGTCAGGGTATGGACCTAATAGGTTGAGCAAGTGGCTAACATCCATTTCTCGTAAAAAAAAAAAATCTGTTAATACAAACCTCTACTCTGTGGAGGCCCATATGATCCTATTAGGATCGGACATGGTCGGAACATATTGTGTAAAATTATACAAAGAATACGTGCGTATTTTTTTCTCGATTTTGACCAAATCTGGACTTATCGCTTTTTGGAATTAGACGTACTTTTGGCAGTTGCTCTTGATGAGGAAGGATTGTGAAGGAGGAATGCCGGTGGTCGTAGAGAATCTATTCTATTATGATCTCCCCATGGCTCATGTTGACTCATCAACTATATGTGAGTATGACTTACATCAGCGGTCAATCATCAATGTATCAAGTATCGCATTAGTATGACAGTCATGTCAGTAAATAGCGATACTGACTCTTACGTCCTGAATCCGGTATCGTGCCTGTCTGGGTGACCTTGAATAGCGGAATTACTCTAACTATTCTTTCATATAAGTTGCCCCCCTTAGATTAGAATATCACAGTCCTCATGGTGAATAAATTATTCAATTGGATAAACCATTATGTACTTAGTTAATTACTTAATTTGTGGTTTATAAACATTTACATCTGTTTGCGAAAGGCAAAGGGTGATATTGTGTGGTTTCAGTAGAATTTCTAAAACCAATGATATTTCCTATTTGGGGAGCGAGTAAGATCCACATCAGATTGTAGAGAAAATGAAAAAAACAAACTAATAATACATTCGTTATTATACTAATATTTTAAATAAACAATGCCAAGGAAAAATGTCGAACAAAATGATCTGTAATACTGTGTAACATAATATTATTATGTGAGATAAAGTGAGATTTGTTTTTGGGAGGATGGATAATTTAATCATTTGTACAACTTATTGGGATCACATGCTAGGTCGGAACATTAAATTTTTTTTAATAAAACATTATATTTCTTCTTCTATTCTTTCGACCATGTCCGATCCTAATAGGATCATATGGGCCTCCACGGAGTGGAGGTTTGTATTAACAGATTTTATTTTTACGAGAAATGGATGTCAGCCACTTGCTCAACCTATTAGTTCCACACTCTGACTCATACACAAATTGAAAAACAACATGTGTACTTGCCAGACCCAGGATTCGAACCTGGGATCCTCGACTCTATAGGCCGGCGGTTAAGCCACGCGGCCATCGTGGGTGTTTAATTATTAAACATTATATTTAAGAATGTAATATTTTTTATTAAGCGATGCAATTGCATAGTTTTACCCAAACCGTAGGATATTAAATTGTTTGAAAAAAATATATAGTACTATCAAGTAGGTTAACTGTAGATAGTATCATGCAGAATGTTCAAGTGTACCTCGGTATCTTGAGTAAAATGTATCTGCATAGCATATAGATTAGTATGAAAATATTGCAATGTGTGTGACATGCAGCTGTCTCCTGGTCGCGAGGGCTCGGACACGGATATGGACCCGCAGGCGTCGCAGAGCGTGGACTGCGAGCCGACGCCTCCGCCCCTGCAGAGGCACGGCTCCAAGAGCAACTTCTTCCTGGGACAGGCGCAGCCGCAGGCTCAGGACACCCAGCTGGTACCGCAGAGGGCCGCACCGCCACACCACTTCCAAAGGCACAGTCCGCACTCCAGGAATAGGTAACAATATTTTTGATACTCATAATTCAATTACATAATACGTATATAGAAATACCAATTTCCGTTCTTGGAATAGTAATAATAGTCTGATTATAGATCTAATAGTCTGAAATCGTAGGAATTGTGTAAGTAGGTGTGACCTGCACGATGAATAGGGTAATTTTTATAATACTGAACCTCTTAATTCCAAAATGGCGGAGAAAATTTAAATGTTCTATAATTATTACTGTCTGATTTTACTTATTTTCAGTTTGGACATGTATTTTACGGAGATAAATAGTAGCTTGAAGTTAAAATTAACATTTTTAATTGGAAGCCTTTAAATATCAATATGGTGGCTAAAAATTAACGTTTTCTTAATTAATGTCTGATTGGACTGATTTTAAATTTAGTGTTTCAATGTATTTTATGGTGCTAAATACTAATTCTATGTTAAACTTGATATTTTCAATACACTTGTATTCCTTCAATCCTTATTGGTCTAAAATGTGTTATTGTAACTTGTTGCATGTATCTGTTCACAGAGGTTACTTAGTAGAGGACCAGCAGGTCCAGCAGCAGCTCATCCAACAGCAAATGCAGCAGCAGCAGCAACAGCAGATGCAACAGCAGCTGCAGCAGCAATTACAGCAGCAGTTGCGCCAGCAGCAGCAGCACATCGCCATGGGTCTGCACCACCGCCCCTCGCCATCGCCCACGCCCACCCCCACCATGCAGCAGCGCATCAAGGCTCTCGGCGTGCCGACTCCCCTCGCTGTCAGCAGCCCCGTCAGGAGGTGAGATACCATCCCTTCCGTTGCCTTTCCCCGTCTAGGCGGCATCACTTGGCTGCTTCAAATATAAACACTGCACTATCCAATGGATGACACTATTTCAAATTCAATTAAGTGACTGCTCAATTACAGTCACAGTCACATTGTCAAAATTCCTTTGTATTATAGTGTTTTTTTTCTACTAGGAACAGCCAAGCTATGTTATATTAACTTACGCAAGAAAAAAAACTAGCAATTTTGCTTTTGAAAGGTCCCGAGTTCGAAACCCGGTCAATGCAACAACAGATCATTTTCTGATTTTTCAACTGACATGTTTATTGGGAGGCTCGAGTATTTACAACAATTTTTTTTTATTTTTCCATTACGATCAGTTTTTGCAACTTGGGTTTCGTCTTTCAGTACCTTCAGGGTGCTGATAAATTTCCAGCAAGTACCCTCAGTCGATCATATTAATTTTATACAGTAAGGTATATTGTAATCGACATAATATTATGATAGTATTTTTATATTACTATTTTTGGATCTTTATCAATAATTTTAGTGTCAAATCATATTCACATATGGATTAATTTATTGGTGTGGTATAAAAGCAATATATTTTTGTCGTATTGTCGTGTAATTGAAGGGTTAAAAAGGCAACATGAATTATATCCACGGATGGTATTCTCGAAATAATCATAATTTTTTTGGAAATTACTACATATTGTCAAATATAGTTGCTGTGTAAGTATACTAATATGTAATAAAGGAGTCATATTTTCTGAGATACAGAGGTTTAAAATTCTCAGTCTGTCTCAAATCATAAAATAATTTTTACACTTTATTCATTATCAATATTGATGTTTTGACAATCTTGTCTCGTGAACCAAAAAAGACACTCCATAAAGATAAACCGAAAAAACTTTTCTACTTACTACGTTTGAACTGAAAACTATAAAATGAGCTGTCAAATATTAGGTGCAATACTAAAAATATTCATCGTATTAAATTTTTCCGAAATGTAGATAATTTTAAATTGTGGAAATATCCATTATGCAATATTTTTCGATACCATGAGATAAAAGCGCCCCGATTTCACAGCAACTTGTAGTGGATTGTGGCATACACAATTGAATGCATAATACATCGATGTGGACTTATTCATGTTGTGTTTTAAACTTCTCATTTATGGCTTATTTTATGCATTAAATGGCTTAGGATTGTGATGTCCCAAATTGGTGGAAGGGAAAGACACAATAAAATCTATCGAGTATATTGAACTCAGTACTTCGTTGACTCATTGGACATGCGCAAATGCGATTTCTTCCAGTTTGTAGGAATTAGGCAGGAGTAATGTTATTATTGTTACGGTTGCTATTGTCGACTGCACTGACATCGACAATATTGTGTTGCTTTCTCCTGTTTGGCGCCTGCCCTCTGACTACATATCTCATGTTTTCTGTCATAACTGTCGAATCTCATGATAATATTGTATTTTTATAATAGACATTACAATAGATACACAATCTCAATATTAAAGTAGACACATTAGCAGAATTAGTCAAAGACATTAACACGAATTCGCAGTATGCTCTGTATTACGATATAGGTAGAATTAATTTTTCCATACAATGTAGAATGTTTTTATATGTGGCAATATTTAAGCAGACATATAAATGTACCAAAATTATGGTTTGATAGTTTGGACAGAACACAATAAGGAGTGTGAAGGTTGCCGAGTAAGACATGGCAATACAACAGACGCAATCTAAACACTGTCGGCGATAGTGACAGTATACACTAAATTAGTCTTATTAGTCACTGTGTGCAGGAATAAATCGGATATGCGCAACTTAATTATTGTAAGCAGTACCACCATTACAGCAGAATAGGATAACAATGCTCTAAAGACATTAATGCAGAATTTCAATATCCACTCTTCTTATTGCAATCAAGGTAGAGTTCATTTTTCAACTGCATTAATCTGTTTATGGAAGATTCAAGTTTGAATTAACATAACCAGATGTTTATAAGCAGGGTCGTGTACGAGGCCCTATTATATTCAGATGCAGTCTCCGTTAGTAAGATTATGAAGTACCAAAACTGTGAGAAACAAGGAATTAATTAATTAACTTCATTTTTCAGTATATAGCAGGTGTTTGTTACCGCATTAGTTAAATATATTTTGATTTGTGTCCCATCTCAGATAAACATGTCTTGTTATTTACACATTTTAGGCATCATGCTTTTTTGTATACAGTGTGTATTTTCGGAATCTTTATCACAAAATGTTCAGTGATTGTTTTTTATTTGCAGAACTTTGGAATCACGCCAACAGATCAGTTACCCGCTATATATAACCAAAGCATAAAATTATCTTTTATTATTCATATATATAATATATTATTCATATATTTTTTGTATAATACGTGTGAATCATCTCTAGGTATCGAATGAAGATTTTCATTTACAGCTTCCAGTGCCTGGATCGGATAAAATGATTATATTTATATTGCTCTTTCGCAATATAAATATGTGGCTTCAGCATTTATGTAGACAATGTCGGCTAATATATAACGAGTTGTTTGAAATCAGAAGTGGAGAACCGATTACTGTTAATTTCTTTAGTTTGGAAAAATATAGTAGTCAATTTAGCCGTTCACCGCAACTATAATTACATACAATAAACCATACTGGTATAATGTTATTAATATTTTTTTCCGTACATGACCACAGATAAGCCTTGTCTCAACCTGTTGTACAATAAATTACTAGAGTAATTTGGAAAGTTTTGTTAAAAAATATTTTTTTTGGAACAAAACAATTTTATTTTTCAATATGGTCAGTCTTTTAGGACCGTCTGAAAAATAGTTTTTGTCCAGTTCTGCAAAATAGTCATCGATGACATCCTGATTCCCTATGAAATTTTTCAATTCGTAAACAGGAAGATATCACTCAGAGCAACCATTTCGAAGCACAATTCATGCAATTTGTGGTTGTAACAGTCAATTCATCTGATGGAAGAACTTTTTAGTGTATTCGAGTTGCATCTTTGGTCGATAGTCAACAATCGCAACAGTCGTTGTTCTCTTAACTTTTTCATATCTAATTATTTTAAGGATATTGTGCACCCATTCACTTGAGATGTCCACAGACACAGCAACCTAGTGCACTTGAGGGTCTTCCATTATACTTCCATGGATTCTTTCAATGATTTCCACGGTGACCTCAATTGGGCATCCGATTCATCTTCGGTGGTGCTACTACGGCTACATTTAAACTCATTTATCCAAAGATAAACACCAATATCTCATTGCCGTTTTTAAATAAAAAATCTTCTATGACAGCACAGAACTGGTTTTTTTGCATTGCTTCTGAATTGCGAAAGTGTGCGTTAATTTTAAAATGGTTCTCAAACGTCAACTACGCATCAAATCCTAAGTGACTCAACAAACTTTTCAAACTATCCTCGTATGGCAGTTAGTATGTCTTGAATTTGAATTGAAATATGTTGCTAAATTTTTGCTGGTAGTATTATATAAAATGTAATCAGTTTGAACTGATTCATTGATACATGTTATTATTATGTATCTCCTTCTGTTTTCAAACATCTTGAGTTATATTTTTTGTTCTCTGTTTGGGTACGGAATGAGATTTAACAATGCCTTTCAACCTTGTCCACCGTCATATTGTGCTACTGAGATTAAGTAGGTATCTATTTAACAAAATTAAAACATTTTAAATGAGAACTGCGCCCGTCGTGGACTAGTCGACAAATCTATCCATTCCACAGTTTAAAATTCACGTAGTGTTGTATTATAATGATAAGAAATATTATAATAAACATACTCTATTTGGTAGTGGAATATTGACATAGAGAATTCCTATTGTGCACTCTGCTGTGATGATTTTAATTTTAATGCGCCGGCTAGATGGCAGCGACTTGCCTGTGCGGTATAGACTTTGACAGCGTTTTTCGGTTTGCGTGAGCTTCCGTTTTCCCGTCCATACACACGGGATTCCCGATACAAACCGGTTTGCACAGGTAAGCTTGTCGTAAAGCATGAGCGTCTAGCCGGCGCTTAACAGTTAAAGAGAAATCTTCTATATACTTATATACTTGACACAATCTTCATCACATTATCTAATTTATGTGGTTGTAATTAGTGTCAAAATGGTAGAGCAATGATTGGACTTTCCGGTGTCAATACAATACATATAAACATGGCCAAAGTATGGGAAAATAACTATTTATATTATGTGAAAGAAATTTTATTGTTTTTGTTATAAAAGACTGAACTAACCAAAATTTATATATAGGTCAGCCTTTTTATTGTTTTTTTTGTGTTTGCTGACTTCATTCTGCGCATCTATTCTATACACAAGACTGCTTTCGGCCTTTACGGCAATTAACTAGGGTAGGAAAGTATCGAAATATCAACACTTATTGTAACAATTACAATAAGTTAGTTGCCAATACTTTCCTACCCTAGATAGTGGCCGAAAGCAGTCTTGTGTATAGAATAGATGCGCTGGTGTACAATAGTTAATTAAAACATAATGCATCTATACATCAAGCTATGCTTTTACTATAATGTAGATATACAAATTCTAAAGAGTGTGGTGCTGTTGCCATAGGTAAAAAGTTTACAATTTTGGTAAGAAAGTTTCGAGTAGAAGGATTCAGAAAAAAAACTATGTTTATATAATATAAATTAGTTATGCTATGATTTCATAATGGTCCATTCTTTACCATTCGATAAATGCTAAATGAATTAACTAAACTTTTATAATATAAAATATGTTTTTGTAATGACAAACGATTTTTCATATCTGCCTTGAAATTAGTGTTTCTAATAACAGCCAACCAACCGCCTCCTCTTTTAAACGTCGATTCCCAATCGATTACATTGAATTTAAAACTCTTTGAATCGACATTCTTCCCCTTTTTAATTTTTCTTATTGACGTTTGTGAAGGTTCAGATGGTAATCGATCATAACAATTTGTCTTTGGATTAAATTACTTGATATATTTTTGCAAAATGTGTTTTAATATAATATAATTGTTGATTCTGTGATACTTGTTAGATTTTATAACAATAATTATTGAAATGGACAGTTTTCAATTAAAACATTAAAAAAATAACACGCGTAACAGAATTTTTCTGTGCAGGCATGCAAATGGTTCGAAGGAATTTGTGAAGTCAGGTTTTATTTAAAAATTCAAATCGTATCAGATCGGATTAAGAAACGATTATTTTATGATTACGATATAAATATTCTTTATTAAAATTGATACAGAAGTTAAAAATCACATGGAGCACTTACACTTGTGGCGCTACCATTTCTTTGTTTGCCTACGCAAGATGTTAGCAACACGGGGTGGGGTATAGACACCTACAGTCAGTTCATATACTATACTCACGCCAGAAGGCATCTGAGAACAACTCGTACACGGGCTTACTCTACTGGCTCATCAGTTTCGATGGAGAAGGGAGCATATGATATTTAGAAACAAAATTTGGTCTTACATTTACTTCAGGTGATTTTATGTTACAGCGACTAAAGAAGTTTCAATTAAAAATTTAACAATCATTTATTGTAGTTCATATAGGATATTAATCACTGCTGACAGATGGCAATATTTTCATGATACCAATCGCATAGGTATGATAAAAGAGGTGAAGGAGAAATAATGCGTAATGATAATAGCCAGTATTACAGTATCAATAATGATACAATGTATAATATATAAGATAAGGTGTTTATCTTCAGATACCGATATATTATATGGTAATGGCCCGAACACGTTACCATCACGTCACATGCTGTCACGCTGAGATAGTGATTCATTGTCTCTGTCTTAACGCTTCTATCTCAGCGTGACAGCATGTGAGGTGATTGTAATGTGTTCGGTCTATAAATGACACTTCAAGCATAAAGTAGATTGACAATAATTAATTGAAATAAATATAAACAAAACAAAATTGAACACATCGGCATTTGTTTGTACCATTTTAATTTATTCGTTTCTGTGTCACCAAGTTTTTAAACTTTTGGCGGGTTGCGGAAGTTGTAGATCATTACATATTGTGTGAAATTAGATATTAAAGAATATGCCTGTACTTTATATTGGAATATTGGTTTTTGAAAATAGACCCTTCGTATGATAAATAAAAAATATATTTGTTTGACTGACTATTCTGACTCTGGTACCTGATAACTTTTAAATGATTCTGGTAAAGATTAGGAATTCTTACACCGTTGTTTTACATTGTTCATTGTTCACAGTGGACGCAATTATATGTTATTATGTGCTTATTTTACGTGTTTGTGTGTTTATCATTTGTGTGTCACACCTAATTATGACTAATCCGTACCGTTTGGTGTCTTTTTGTTTGTGCTTTTTTGGCTGTCCGGCGATAGGTGGACATAACAAAATCCATTCAGCCATCTCTCGAAATGGTAATACTTGATATCAAATATGGAGTATGCTATCTCTGTGTGCGGGCTGCGGCTACCGGTAATTCGCTTTGGCTGACCGATCTCCGGCTGACTCCTTCCATGACTCATCAAAATCATCTCAGAACCTCCATCTTGTTACTGGCTGACGGCGTAGTGTATTCATTTGGTAACGGAGCGTTGTCGCTGTTTGAAATATTAGGGCCAGATGCATAGTCATACTCGAGTGGCATCATGTGCCACACGCCGAGTGTGTTTGGCAGATGTATTGAGAAATTGAAAACACAAGTGACGGCTGCGAAATTACATAAATTTCGTTGACAGAAATTAAGTAAATATAATATTGATACTATTTACCAATTATGTACACAAATGCGGAAGACTATCAGTGTAATAATTTATTATATTATTCAACCTGGCCAAACCGGCAGTTTGAATTTTTTTATAAGCATGCATTATATACATTGTATTTGACGTAGTGTTTCAGTTCAAATAAATGTAGCTCTGAATACAAGGGACACTGTATCCGCTATATGTGCATTTGTTCAATTAAAGCAACTGTTACATTCTCTATTTACAGTTTATATTGACTGTAAATTTATAATTATTCTTTTTATGTAGGAAATAGGTATTTAAAAAATAGCACTCAATCGCAAAAGGCAATGTTGCCGTTTTATGTATCTAGTTTCGTTAAGCTGTGTGCAACGAGTTGATGGTCGGTTATAACGTGGGAATCTTTGCATCTGGCCCTTACAATTTTGACCGGTAGTTGTATTATTTAGTTTTTTATTTGAAAATAAATTGTCACCTCTGTCGGAATATAATCTTTATAAAGTATCTTAAAAACGCTTTGATTTTGATATTGTGTTGATTTGATGAGAGAGGTGACATGAGCAAGAGATGTCCGTGTTTAAATGATAATACATATTATACCTATTAGATAGTTCATTCGTTAGAGGTATTACTTTCAGTTTTGCGTTTGTAGGTAATTTGACAAGTGTTGGTTTTCTTTGGCACAGATGCATCATTTTCATCACATGTATTTTTGATCAACCATCATCGTAAATGTTGTTGACATTCATCACTTTGCTGCATTTTGAGTAGAAGATCTCTCGCAAACGCCTTATTTTGCTTTTGTTTTTTCTTTCAAGTGTGGCAAAAACGACTGTTTTGTAGGCTTTCCGGTCGGAACACGGCCCCGAGGGCGACTCCCGCGGGGCCCGGAGAGCCCCTCTCCGGCGGGTACGTTTAAGTGGAGGTCGGTAGAAATGAGATAATTGAATGGCCCCCCGTATGACGCAGATCGAATCCCGGGACGCCCACGCAGCCTCGCCGGCCCGACTTCATCGGGGTGTCGTCGGAGGGGGCGGGAGACGCGGCGGATGGGGGGCGCGCCCACGCCAGTCCGCAGCGCCGCTTCCTCTCCGAGGGGGAGTTACTCCGCGCCGATCTCGCCCGCCCCCGCGCCAACAACACCAGCGACAACATCCGGGAGCTGGCGGGCAGCCCGCAGCGCGGAGTATACCTCTGGAAAGACACCAGCCCCGGCCAGCCGCCGCCCTCTGCGCGCGATGTGTACCCCGCCTCACCCGCGCCGCGCCCCCAGCCGCCCGCCTACCACCCCGCGCTGCGCGGGGGTGTGCCCGTCCTGCCCCCGCAGCCATCCCCGCACGCTCCCCGCCGCCGGGCACCCCCGCAGCAGCAGAGGGCGCCCCAACATCCGCCTCATCCCCCGCTGCCGGCACGCCATCCCCGCCCCATGAGCTTCGTGCGGGCGCTGGAGGTGTCAGACTCTCTGTCGGGAGGCTCGCCCCCCGCAGCCCCCGCTCCTCCGGAGAGGGCCTCCGTCTACGACATGAACTACGAGATATCCGTATAGGGCTGGCCCCGGCACTAGGCGTGCCGCCCACCATCCCCCGCCCCCTCCCTCCTCTCCCCCGAACGGCGAGTCGACGCGAGGGAGCAGCGAGCCGACCGCTGACGGAAGACTCCGATCCGTGTGAGAGTGTCGTGTCGTGTCGCTCGGCGACCCCCGCGGGTTGACCGAGCAAACCGAGAAGAAAGACGGTGAAGTGATGTGATCCGAGTGCGCTGAGAATGTCCGCGTGAATTGTTGTGTAAATATAGAGTACGAGGATTTTTTTCATCTAGATTTGTAAAGATATTAATTAATTGTTGTATTTTTGTATAAAACTCTACGACTCTCGTCCGAGATGTCGTTCTTCGCGCCCCTCCGTTCGGCTTTTCTCTGAATCTTATTCGTCGACGGAAAACCGGACTTCCCCGAGTGTGGAAATACCAATTTCAGACTTAAAAGAAATCTACGAACAGCCCCTTTACGACGATCAAAACGTTTGTTTGAGAATTTTATTCTATTTTTTTATAAGTGACATTTCAAACTAATCTTGTGACTTAATAAATCTTCGACAAATCCCGCTAACCCCATCGCGACGATCGTTTTATTTGGAAGATCACCATATCCTTACTACCTCCGAAAGCAGATTAATTTTAACCATTTGTTTAACAACAAGCAGACTAGGAATAGCACCAATCTCAATGGCATTGTCGGTTAACTTTACTGTTATTCTGCAATAGAGTTTTTTGAACTTTCAAAATGGATGTAAAAATCCATTGGGCGTGTTAAGCACCGCATCATTTCATTTGTAGACTGATACGGCGGGTCGAAGCGATTCGTAGCCCGGTTGATAAAAATCAAAACTTTGTTGTAAAAGTTTTCTAAACCAGTTAAGTATTGATGTGCTCAAAATGTCTCATAGAGAAGATATTGACCAAACAATAATGCGACAGTCAGAGGGCCGCTGATCCAAATAAATTATCGTGTACCAGTTTACGTTTAAGCTAAATAGTCAGCTGTACTTTTATAGATGACGTATGGATGCAAGAACTTGTGTAGGAAAATGGCAGCCAATCGAGTGAATGCATAATGTTACGTTTAAATAGTTGTATTATTTTGCTATTCTTTAGTTAATACTGCATTATAATATATTAATACTGTCGTGTGATCCATCTCTAGGTTTTTTTAAACACTTTTTATATATACTGTGAATTGATAATGTAAACTCGTGGACTTGCTAATAACATTCCGTTTATAAAAAAACTATTAACCCTCGTAGACCTCTGACATTATATTATTTTTTGTTTTTTAATTAATTAAATAACAGTGGAGGTCTGCAAGTATTTTCAATCCCCTTCGATCAAAACAATGTTCACATACGATAAAAATATGTTAAAAACAAAAACTATTGTATCGAATATATATTTTATTTTTTATGTTTCGTTATCAAAATGGTACAGTGCAAATAAACTTTTAGTTATATTATTATTATGTTATTAATATGTATTGTTTTTTACTCAATTCTTTCTCGTGAGAGAAGGATTTTCTCGAGACAGTTTGTTGCCCTAATAAGCGTATTTATGATTATAGAAATTTAAAAAAAAAAAACATTGTCCATAATCTATCTAGTCAAAACATGCAAGTTTGTTATTTTTAAAACTGACGATTGTAACAATGATTAATAAAAAATAGAGAATTTACCCGGCCATCTCATATGCATAATAATATATTCCGTTAAGTTATCCAATATTGTTTATCCAAATTCACGTAAGCAAAATATTACAAACGGTGTTGTGCAATAACTAATGATTAAAGTGCCAAAAAAAATTTTCGACACTGGCAACTATCTACAATCAAAATATTAATTCAATAATTCAGTAATGTTTCGAATCGCTGAATACTGTTTTGCTGTTTATCAGATGATGAAAAAAAAAAGTGTACGTATGATCATGCGCATGGGACTAAAGACAGGTCACATCTGTCATTCGTGACTTACGAGTATTCACGCAAGCGACAACCGAAAAAATTACGAGCATTTGAAATTTTTATAATATCGATTAAATACGCAATCACTAACGACTAGCGGTATTAAATACATCTAAATCTTTTGTCAATAATATTGACATTTACTTTTGTATACACACAATTTATTTCCATTTCAATAAAATAAATATATTAATCCAGTATACCTTACTAGGTAGGTATATTGTTTCTACAATGGGCTATTTGATTCAGTTAGGCACTACTTTGGCAACGTTTAAATTATTGTCAACTAAAGCTAATATTATTATCAACTATTGATTCATAATTATTGTTCAATTTATATTGTGCCGTTTATTTTTTTAAATATTTTAACAATCATTGGGAAATCTGTTGCCTGAATACTTGTGACTTTCGCAGCCTTCATTATATTTTGATGTATGCGTGTCGTTATGATATTGTTTCGATATAACTCAATATTCTATGCGTCTCTGGCTGAGATTTTATATTTAAGCCGCAGTATATAATACCTGACACATAAATATATTTTTCATGCATAATATTCAATAAATGTTAGAAATGAAGATGTTGAAATTTTCAGTAGGAGAATGACATAAAAAAATATTTTTGCATGACACTGTTTGTAATTACTATGGTACAAGTATTCCCAACACTCATACAATTCAAAATAATCAAAATGGCTAAATAAATCTGATTTATTATCAGGTGAAAAATTCATTATTATGAATTGTATCGATATGTCAGTGAAAGGAATGCTTCACCCGGTATGCTTTGCTAAAATTTCAAATTATAAAATGCAAAATTAAATTATTATATAAAATCATTAACTAGGTACATAACTTAATTTTATTTGAAAAAGAATGAAGCAATGATAAATTTAGATTATTTTAATAGATAGAAGATGGCAACTTTGGTTATCTACTGTGACGGATAAAAGATGAAATCTTCCTGCATCTCTTTATATCATCTAGTCGTATGATGTACAGCTTCCGCACCATGTTTTGACATGATGGATTTCATTTCTTTAAAAATTATTTATTACTCGGTTGCCAACTTCTATTGTAATATAACAACTTTTTCGGAAGAATCACAAAAATATCAGATGTTAATGTCGATATTTATCATTCTTTCATTTGTTATTGTCAATTTTGTATTGTTTAGATAAAATTTTGACTCAAAAATAACCCATCGCTAACTTTATTAAATAAGACTTTTGACTTTTTTTAAATAATTAATACGTCTGATAGCGATTAATAATTTCATACCTCATCATAATATTATGACTGATTAATTATTGTTTCGTAAGGGAGAACATAAAACTAATAAGCTTTGGAATCCCCCTTCGCTATAAGGTAATATTAGATGTAAAAAATTATCAGAAGCCGATACTGTGGAGGCAGGCGTATGTTTGAACGTAGAATACATTTTGGAGTTAAGTGGTTGAGAAATGGAACAACGGATACGTTCAGTCAATGCATTTATTTGTTGCAAAAGTTACAAAATCAGCATTGTTAAATTTTGTGGAGTAGAGACCTTAAGTAAAAGAAGTATTATATAAAGGGCAACTATTTTTGATTGTATATATGACATAATTACCACTTTGTACCCTTTTAACGGCTGTAACCCCTCACTTTATGTGCATGACCGCTGAATCTTGATAATTTCTTTGGATCTTTAATTTTCCAACGTGATATCACTCGTTACTATTGGCTAATTAGTTGGTGAGTTATATCTGTTAAGAATTGCTACTGATTTCGTAACATTCCAATTCCATGGTACTGATTTCAATGATGTATTCTATCTCAAAATATGGAAGTTTTTACTGTGGTATGTTTCAAGTTCATCTTTACCTATATATGGTGTGCAAGCTACAATAAATTGTATGGTTTTCCGCATCAAAGTAAAATTGCCGATTGAATGATACCGACTGAAAGTTTGGGAATAGTATCAGTCTTAATTCTGCTCCTTATAGCGTAGCATGATTTGAAAGCTTACTAAGAAAAAAAAAATTATGCAGGCGAATATTGTAATAAACCTTTGAAACAATAATATTATGTAATTTGGTACCGAGGAATATTTATCGGCATCCCAACTAAAATTAGTTAAATAAGATGGACTGGTATATTTTATATGTTCTTTTTGTTTACTCCCTGATCCATGCCCGCTCCTCAGTTGAAGTATATCGATGTCACAAAAATCATTGTCGCTTGCCAGTTTTTTTGCATCTTCCCAGGACGTGCTAGCATTCTGTACTTCCACTGTATACACCCTGCGGATGATATTTAACGACTTTTCAAGACGCCGGAATCAGTTTGGTTTGAAGAATAGGCACGCCAGATTGAAATTATCTTGAGGATTCTTTCGCGTGCAACCGAGCCACGTTTCAGTATATGATTGCTGTGTGAACCTTCACCTTCATAAGGTGCCATGATTCACTACTGTAAAGCAGCACTGTCAGAATGCAAGCATGCGGTATTTTGTTTCAACCGAGTGCAAGCATGTGTCACAGAATTCCACATCGAGTTGAATGTCACGCTGCTATTCCCGATCAGATAGTGAGCTCTCTTTGGTACTCTAGGTGTACTCAGGATGTACATAAGCGACAATTTTTCTTGTACAATGTAAGATAAACTTTGTCGTAGCGTCATTTGTCAGAAAGAAAGAATAGTTTTAAAGGTATATATGTCTCGTTTTATGGAATTTATTTGGGATTGTCGATAATCTTTACGGTTCCTACTATTACATACTATTTTATAATGACGTAAAATTATATCCATAACAAAATCCTGGTTTTCCAGCTGTGGTATTAGGATTACGTTTTTTTTATTAAAGACAACTATTGACACTAAGAAAACTTTGGAAGTTTTTATAAATAATAATAATTTAATTTAATTAATTTTATTTCCACATTCACATCAAGGGTGCATTAATAAAACGGTCGGATTCGAATGAGAATTTTGTAAATATGTATAAATAGTATTTGTAAAAGATAATATCTCAAACACTTCTTCCACGATAATGATATAACAGTTCATGGGTTGTTTTGTTGTTTATGTTTTTTAATGAAAAACAATGTTATAGTTTTTATTTTGTCAGTTGATTATATATTATTACCGGACGTGTTCACATTTTTCATTCAGTCCGCGGAATTTAAAAAAAAAATCAACTGAGAAATTAATAACGACTGAAAATATTTCAGTGCCAATAAATTTTTTAATAAGAAATCTCATACATTGTAATACATGATAAATATTGTTACTGGAATTAATAAAGATACTACACATGTGTGAATATTATTAAATCATTTTTTTTTTAATGAATCCTTCACGGTCCGCAAACACAATTTTTTGACATTGGCAATTTTGAGATTAAATAGGACTATATCTGTGTGCGAAAGAAAAGTTACGATAAGCAAAGAATTTGCACTCTAGATAGAAAGAAGGCGTCTTATATGCTTTTCGTATTAGGTGTGAGGTTGTATCGGTAACAAGTTCTCTTCTATTGACAGCCCCGAAAACAAAATTACGGCCTGTGTTCTGGTTTGAAGACTGTTGCTTTGTTTAATTAGGTTGCCTACGTAAAATTGAGAAGGGAGTATCTTTCCACAGCTATTTATAGCTTAATTTTATATTCAGATGTCTGTTTTGACCCTGCAATATCTGAGATGTGAGGAATGTCAAATTGAAATCGAATTATACACTTCCCATTCTATGTATTTAAGTATTCAAGGTTTATTTTAGCAGTATCTGCACATAGAATCGTGTATATAATCAATTGGGTGAATTTAAAATAATTATAGTGGAAATTCATAGTAGAAGTGTAAGTTGTCTTCAAATGAACTAGCAATGCAAAGTCACATGTAGCTAACTTAATCAGTAGACCAGAGGTTTTTATTTTTTTGGTTCGATTTCATACGTTTACGCTCCATCTCTTTAGAATGAGGTTTTTAACATCTTTGGTCATATGTTTAAAGTTATCCCTTTTGATGAGAGCTGAAAGAAGAATGAATATTTGGCAACTTTGTATGGGAACTTCTATATTTCTATTTGAAATTCACTGGGTCTTTTATATTATATATATATTATAATATATATATTATAATATGTGCATTATGATTAATTTGGCATTTTCTCATTTAGACTTATCACCCTTTTCCTTTTGCACACAGATATGTTTCCGCTGCAGTTGTGCCAATTTAACACGCTTTGTGCACACGGGCAAGAAAGGTAACCGGTAGCTAATATTTTAGCCCAAGCATTTAAAACACGTTAATTTGACATTGTAGCATTGACATTTCACCAAATTACTTATGGTTATGGCATTTGTTATGTTGGCGACGTATGGGATAAAATGATCCCTGATCATTTCCAACCGTCGGTAAGCGTTGGGGCACTATAAACCAGTGGGGTAGTTATAAATACTGAGCCTCTGTGTTAAAATTATATAAATAACATGTTGGAATAATTTTTGATCAAAATAATAAGCCGACAATAGGAATTGTCTCTGATATAATTTATAATAAGTTTCCAAGCTTATACTTAAAGAATTATTGCTTGTGACACAATTTAACTGATTCAGTTTATTGTGCATTTTATTTTTCACCTTTGCTTAATATTATGTAATATAAAAAGTATTTATCAGAGTGTATTTAAAGACCGACTGGGCTCCAATGTTTTGCGTACTCTTGAGGTAGCTACGCCACTGGCACAAACAATTAAATCTGTATAGACAGCCCAAAATGTACATTAACACTTCGCCAAATGTTCGCAAACCATCCGCGAGGATCTTGGAACAAATCATTATTTTTACATGAGAGTTTTATTATAAGCACATTTGTTTGTATTTCATACACCGTTGTTTTGTTACATAAAAGTCATTAATCATCTAAATTATCAATGTCTGTGTTTGCAACCTTTCTCCAGATATAACATAAAGCATATTATTTTTATATTGTAAAATATATGTAGAGTGTTTTCGGTTTAGCTATTTTGTATAAATGTATTTCGATTAAAAATTGGATTTGGTCTAAAAGAGTTTTTTTTCATATAATGATAAAATGTACAGAATACTAGTGACTTTGTAACATATCATTATGAAGTTATATACATATAATTAAGACCGTTCAAAAAAACGCCATAAATAAACATTTTTCAAAGTTTTCATTTAATGAACATGTTGAAGTTATATATTATATATATAGTGAACAGTTTGTTTATTTATTATATTGATTGGTTTGATTGACTTTTCGTGTGTAAATATATGATAGTGAAGATTACAAAATAAAATTTGAAGTAATTTAGGCAGCGGTGATGTTGATATAACCCTTTCGTTCGGATGAAATTTGCTCGTTTTCATCGATCGGGCGGATGAAATTCATGCTATCGAATAAAATTTAAACTGTGGATTGAAAATTGAATTAATTATCGTTTGGTCGAATTGAACTAACAACGCGAGAACCTAAATTACCTCAAGTACGAATGCCCTATTGTATATTGTATATATATATTCTCACAGTTTTTGATGCATGTTTACTACGATGTACGACTAGTAATAAATACATGTATAGTTGTAACAATATCCCTGATAAATAAATAATATATTTTTTATTTTAATGTTTAAAGTCTATATATTATTACAGGAATGTTTTGGGCGGCTGCCGATAAAGGTACTTAACGAAGCAGTCCGTTAAATAAATTTGATGATTTAAACGAGTTACATTCACCAATAAAATAAAACTTTCTGAAGAGTGATTATTTATTTCACCCATGTGTCCACACTAACAGCCTTCCACATACAGATTCAATGCAACTACAAACTGTTGCAAGAGTAGGAGAAAAAGAAGATGTGAATACCCGCGCTTTTGTTTCTTTTAATCTCATTAGGTTCTTTGTACAGTAGGATAATAGGTTGACGATGAATGCCCAAAGGAAGAACAAAACTTTATGATGGTGAAAGATAAATGTTTAATTTGTAATGCTTCAGTGTCCTCAGCCGAATACAATACGTTTGTTTAAATTGAAGAATAACAACAATAATAAGTGGTAGATCACCGCCAGTTTTTATACAAGATAGTAAGATCACAGCCTGTTTAAAGTTAAACATTCCTGATATAACCATACTAATAAACATCTCTTTTATTAACCAAACATGGAGGCAATGCCTTCAAGCTCCATCAATTTGCTCTAATATCATGCCCTATTTGCTAAGTTGACCCGGATTTGTGTTCGGTAAATGATTTCAAGTGAAGTGCCATACAATTTGTCAACATATCAACCAAAAATCATTTGAAGAGCTCAGGAGTAAATAATAGGAGGCAACCAATTTTCGAAAAAAATTAGGTTTCTAATTTTTATCTAACCAATTTGGATGAAATAATAGAAAACATCATTCATATTGAATAAATATAAAAAGGAAAAACAAGACACCATTTTTTGGGAAAATTGGTAGCCTGTATCTTTGTTTGAACAAATGTCGGATGACATTATTTACTTTTGTGTCCTTCGTTTAATCTCGACAATAGATATCACTCGAAGTAATGGACCAGTGATGCGCAATCACATGAATTAAGAACTAGTGCATTGTGATTAATTGCAATTATCTCAAAATGACTTGGAATAACAACTTTTCCAGAAAGGGGCTCAATTTTAACCATATTTCGGTAACATTAAATCACACGAAATAACTATTGCGTTTTAGTTAGGCAGGGAGCCCACAGAATTCGGCTTGGAATATGTTTGGCGGAGGCTTACGTGACATGTTCAACACGCAGTACTTACGAAACCACAGTCGGGAGTTGCCTGTAGGTCAGTCATTTACAAAGATATTGAATTAGGATTGATTAGATGAAGGTTTTCTTCAACACCTTTGGCCATTTTGCAAGTGGTCATGCCATCAATGACTAATTATTATAATAGTGTATCACATTCCAGATAACGTGCCTGGTGCATAGATAATATAGGTAAGCCTGATGTTACGAGCAATTTAAAGACAGACGTGGGGAGAGTGACCTGTATGGTATAGGGCACGTGTGCGGTGGATTTTAGTCAGTTCTGCCTGACCTAAGAGATGTCTTATTGGCTGAAATAAAATGACCAAATCATGACATGTATTCAATCTTCTGCGGCCCATTTCCTACAAGGTAGCTTGATTTGGAAGAGCACTGATGAGTAGGTATTAAAATTGACCAATAGTTAAAATTTGTTGCAATTAGTATGTCACCTCGTAGCATAGTGGTAATGCACGGATAGATATAGGATAAACCTGGGCGATACGGGGTTCGATTCCTTTTTTTCAAAAAAGATTTTTTCTATTGGTTATAATAA
This sequence comes from Rhyacophila brunnea, assembly GCF_057557595.1. Lineage (NCBI taxonomy): Eukaryota > Metazoa > Arthropoda > Insecta > Trichoptera > Rhyacophilidae > Rhyacophila > Rhyacophila brunnea. The sequence continues at coordinate 38,020,929 of NW_028232827.1, read as the reverse complement.
TATATTCTTTCAGAAAGTGTTTTTCAAAATTATATATGTCCCATATATATTTTTATCATGGATTCTTCAAGAATACAGTCATTGTATGGAATGGTCTATGATGTTGACTGAATGGAACACGACATTACGAACATCAGGATGTCTTCAAGGAACCATACTATCCACCTGGCAATGGAGTTGGCCACCAGGCAAGTTTTTATGATCTCAACAATAATAATATTATAGGGGACTAAAGAAAAGAACAATCATGTAGCTGGAATAATAATTATTTATGTTAATAATATGAAGACGAAGTTTATGGTACATCCATATTCAATCCACTTAGGTGGTACTAATATTTTTGAAATTACCACCCATTTATGTAAATATTAAATTTGGCGAAAAACAAATCTTTTATGGTGAAATATGAAATGAAAATACCTATTAAAAATATGTAAGTATATTATAATAAAAAATCTTCTATATCATTTTTTGTAAGGCACGGTTCAACCACTTTGGGTTTTGTGTAATTTTCAATAATTTTCGTACCTACCAAAGAGAGATTGGACTCCTTCTTCAATCTCTTTAGTACATACACATTTGGTGAAACACTGAAAAGTATTCTCTATGAAAATATTCACACGGCCATATTATTTAAATATCGGTCGCCATATAAATATATAAAAAGCTTACCAAACATGAACGACTAGAATAAAACTTCGATAGCCAGTTAATTATCAGTCAGCGAAAATAAAATAATGCCACAAAAATATACATTTAACAATACCTATGACATTAATAATTGAATGAATAATGAATTTATGTCGAGTGACTGTTGAAATCTGTTATTTCAGGTCTGAACGTCGATATCAATTTTTGAATATGGCGGTCTTTTTCAACCGCTACAACTTCACACTCGTTCAATCCTTTTCCGGTTGGCTGTGTTGATCGTAAGTGCGAAACAAAATTGTAATAAAATAATCCGTCAAAATCGTAATCAATAGATAAGTGTACGTATTTTTAAATACACATCTTCGATCAAATTATCCATCCAAAGTATCCAGTGGTTTAATTTCAACATTTTCGCGTATCCGCAGTTATTATTATGATTACTCGTACGAGTTGTCAAATCGCTCTCCGTTGTCACGTTATAACTTCATAGCCTCACTTTTCCAGTTCTTTTGACATGTACTATTTTGTCGGATATAGTGTTTTAATGTGATTCGTATTTTATTTTGCAGAACCAAAATGGGTAAGATTATGAAAGTGGGGAAGGTGGTGCTCGTCCTGAGCGGACGATATGCCGGACGAAAGGCAATCGTCATGAAGACTTGCGATGATGGTTCATCGGAGAAACAGTATGGACATGCCATCGTAGCGGGGATCGACAGGTACCCATTGAAAGTCCACAAACGGTTAGGAAAGAAGAAGATTGAAAAGCGATCCAAGATCAAGCCCTTCATTAAGGTATGTTTACTTTACCTTTCTACTATAACCTCTTTATAAATACTTTAACCCAGTGAATCTTTGAAATTGTGGGTGTATCTTTAAGTGGATTAATATCCATGCTAAATTTGTGTACGTACCGTCCCTAAAGAAATAGTTTTGGTGATTTTATAGTACTTCATATAGTTTTTGTGATTGTGGTCTTTTGAGACCAAAAACCTAACGCAACCTACTGTAACCCAAAATAAGTAGGTTGTGTTAGGTTTTGGGTTGTTCTTCGGTAGGGTTGTGTTGGGTTTTGGTCTCGAAACACCCAAGATGACATTAGGTACCATAGTTTTTTTTATCTCTTCAGTATTATCGAGCAATATTAAAGAGATATTGACCTAACAGTGAATCGATTGTTTCGTTGAAATATTTTGAGTTGAATGCAGTATCTGTCAGAAGTTTTTGAAAATCATTGGCTCTTCTGTGAAGTTATTGTTTTTGATTCAATTTTACTACAAATTTGCCCTAGTAAATGTAATGTTAATCTCATATGTCAGAGAAAATTCTTTTAGTTTGTTTTCTCTGGAACAGATGCACAGTATATTTTTAGAAAAGAATTGATTAAAAAGAAATTTAATTAATGACTGGTGAACTGACAAAGCGCAAAGTGTTCAACCAGTGTGTGCTTCCCGTGATGACATATGCGTGTGAAACATGGACCCTAAGTAAAAGAGAGATCCAGAAACTTAGAGTAGCACAACGTGGTATGGAGAGGTGCATGCTGGGCATAACGCGAAAGGACAAAAAGAGGAATGAGTGGATAAGGAAGCAGACAAGGGTTTAAGATGTAATAGAGTTTATTAAAAGCCTTAAATGGAGATGGGCTGGACACATAGCTCGAAGAAGAGACAATCGTTGGACAAATCTAGTCATCCAGTGGTATCCAAGAAGTACAAAACGTCCACAAGGTAGACCTAGAGGCCGCTGGATCGATGAAATGATAAAGTTCTGCGGAAGTACGTGGCAACGCAATGCACAGGACCGAGAGAAGTGGAAGCAACTTGAAGAGGCCTTCATCCAGCAGTGGATAGATTCAGGCTGATGATGATGATGAACTGACAAGTGCATAATATAATTGCTCCTATAAACATGTTTGTTTCACATTTTGCTCATTTGTCCATCTGCCTTATTATCATTATGATATTAATGATTTGCTTGTTATCAACAATTGGACAATAGTATTTATAAATCATACATTTAAAAAAAACAGTATGTATGAATGTCATCTGCATCTATCGATACTTTTGAAAAATGGAAACCACAAATATTGTTGCTTGAATTGAGCACCACCCATTTCATGTTTATGTAATACCTAAAAGTTGAAGCCAATTATTTCAGTTTCCTAAAAATATTTCCAAGTGCATAACACTGCTCAAATAATGGATTTTTTAAAAAAAATCTAAATCTCATTTGAAACGTTTCTGGTTCATTTCTATTTTTTGGTCGCTATAATTGATTCATTGTATGCAAGTAGGTATATATTGCCCTGTCTACATTAGGGCATTTTTTCATTCGCTAGATGAACGCATTGCAGTGCATGTTTAGCATGCGCATTTAGCGAGTGATTCCGCGAAAAATGTATTGTATAATATTATCCAAATAAGCCAAAAATATCATAGTTTTGAAGGATTTAAAATGAGAAATGTTATAAAAATATTATAATTTTTACACCTTTATATTAAAATCTGCATTATAAAAATATGGCAACACTGGTTTCTCATAAAAAAAGTGAAAACTATTTGACGTACAAATGTAGGCAGTTGACACGGTGCGTAACATGCTTTCCACCTACCTGAACCATGCTCAAAACTACTCGGATTTTAAAATCAGAATTAAAAAGTTGAAGTGAAGTGATCAAATGAAATAGCTTCAATTTTAACACGTTCATTGCTGACACCCCGTTGCGGCCTACCAGTCAGGTTAACAATCAACGCAACTCACGCGGTGTCGGCATTGAACGTAAGGAAATCACCACTACTAATCTAAATTATGTCACATAAGCAAGCATTCAGAAAATCGACTTTATAATAGTCCACTATGTCCCATATAATTTTCTTAGGATCGAACATGGTAAAAAAAAATAGCTTGTCTTACATGTAACCATCAAATTGCCTCGTTTTGCCAGATGTTTGGGTATATTTGAGCCTATTATCAGGAATTTGGTACGTGAGGCACACCCATCCTCACGAATCACTCATAACGCTATCTTGATACACGTTATGGTCTTGTCAAAACCTGTCGGCAGATCAATCATCATCTGCCTTACAAAGTAAAGTTTTTACTGACACTGTGGAAATTGACTTAGTTTGGTTTCTTAAATAGTGTACAAGTGACCGTAAAACCGTAACATTGTCTGATTTGGATTCTCGCTTGTTGCAGGTATTGAATTATAACCACTTGATGCCCACCCGCTACACGGTGGAGCACGTAGACCAAAAGATCACGACAAAGGACCTCAAGGACCCCGTCAAGAAGAAGAAGCTGCGCTTCGCCACCCGCGTCAAGTTCGAAGAGCGATACAAGAGCGGGAAGAACAAGTGGTTCTTCCAGAAGCTTAGGTTCTAAATGATTATTTTACACGATAACCCAAACAAAAATCTGTTAATAAATTATTGACACAACCCAAAATCTTTTATTTGCATACCTGCTAATCCACATCCTTTCCCAATATTATAAAATGATGTATAATTTACTTATTTTTGTACTCATCGTGCAGTATTTGCAGTGTCTATCCCCCTTTGAAGTCATTCGATCACATTTGTATTTGATACGGAGGAAGGACTCAATGGCCAACACCATTCTATGTATATAAAAAAACCTATTCTAATCTCCAACCTAGATGGGTTGGGTATCACGTAAAAGTGGTAATTTTCCTCTTAATTTTATCTAATCTTTAGTATCCAAGCTATTGGGAAAATGACTTATTACGTGGCTATTGACTAATCAATTATTTTTATTATAAATATAAATAAAAAGGATTTCAAGTTATACACATTTATATTTTTTATAAAGATCGATGTTTTTTAAAATAGATATAAAAAATATTAAAATTATGAATTTGTTAAAAATCGCTTAGGTGATGCTTAGAAAACTTAATAAACTAAATTTTAATAATAAATATGACCATAAAATATATGTAATAATAGGGTGCGGACCGATAGAACAAATTCACATTTTTTACAATTGTAAGTTTGTCTTTGACTTAAAATAAAAAATATTTTTATTTTTAATGTTTTCAGATACATATTTATTCATTAATACAGTTGAAATTGTAAATTATCAAAAAAATGTCTCAAATTGCAAGCTTCGTATTTTTCCGCTAGGTGCCTCTTTAAAAAAGGCTCAGTGAAGACTTCGCCTTAAGACAAGTAACAATTTATTAATTATTAGCAACATTTGTAAACGCGCGCTCTGGCGTGAAAAGGTGGCAAATTATATTCAGACGCGACGTTCAAGGGCTCGGGGGTAGGTTACCTACTATCGCCTCGGTCCTTCGTCTGCCCAGAAACAATTAACGGTATTTTTTGTTTGCTTGTTTAGCTGTGCACCCTGGCCCGGCCTCGACTCATTTACAGTTACAAACATAATATTATTATCATCCGAACTCTGTCGATTACAAGATTTTTGGTGGGGATTTAGGCATTGTAATATTTGGCATCAGTAGGTATGTCATTTTAAAAGTTAACTCAATAAAAAGTCAATTATGTGCGGGGGCGGGCCAGCGATTAGTATAAGTTTTACAATATTGTGTCCTATTCTGAATATTATAGAATCGACACATAATCAAGAGTAAATAATCTAAGGTTATCAGCAGTTATGTAATCAATATAACAATCAATAATTGAGCCCATATCCGGAAAACAAGCGTTATCGTGAAAACTCTTTTTTGGTAGATCGGTTTAAATTACGCGGCATACACCTATACATGCACTCACCAAATATTACTTTGATATTCTAACAAGAGGTGGCAGTAGAGTACAAACTGACCATGCGTTGCTCGCTGTTTATCCGTAACTGAAATGTTAAACTGCCAATATATCTGAACGCCGTTTTCAGGATATGGGCTGAATTATACTACGGGGCATTTGTTTACACAGGTGAAGTGTGAGAAATTATAAAAACAGCTTGTCCCTGAGCAGGGAATATAGATTCATCTATCCTCAATCTGTAAGTTTTTAGATAATTTGGCAACCTATTCAATCTAATAGTGTAGATCCATCCACCAGTATGCTGAGTGAGGGCGCCACACTTTAACAGTTCGACATATTCAAAACTTTTCATACTGTGATGAGCTTAGTTCTGAATTCGAACACCAGACGATTTATGATGGTAACGTCTACCACAGATTATAATTCAATTATGAAGTAATATTTTAGTATTGTAAAAATTGTCCATGTGTCGATTGTTCATCGACTGACAGTTATTGTGATGTGATAAAAACTTTGGGCTGAAATACTCAAAAATGGTCGGTCTCCCATGGCCAATGTGTTCAATCAATAACAACATAGGGTGATTATAAATAATGCCATTTTTTTTTTATCAATCTTTTTTATCATTTTATTATAAATGGTAGTATTTCTCACTGGGAATTTGAAAAACATAGCAGCTAAAGGGTAAATGATAATATTACAAATTTGGAGCAGCTAAAAAATACATAGATTTGTACAGTAAAAACAAAACAATGATTCGGTTGATGTGCATGCGGATGTTAACGCTTCTAAACCTGACAACAGTATACGCATACAATCCACGAACCGAACCATTGTTGTGTTTTTACTGTACCTAGATATATTTTATTCATCGATACAATATATTATTTAAAAATTATGAAAAGACTACACAGAAGATATTCTAATCATTTAAATGTTCCAATCCGGGGAAGGTATCAAATAATCTGATTATGTATTAGGCCTGATCTGACCATAGGCAAGAGTGATGAGTGCCCTTCAGTCAAAGCTAGAAAATCTACCCCCTATTATCTTGTGCCGATCGCTGACATTGATTTTCACACACTCTGCCTTCCCTTAAGTTTAAAAGACTTAACTAAATCTTTCCAGTGAACGGGAAAACCAATCTGCATTAGTTTTATCATGACACTGTTTTAGAACTAGTCTGCAATTCTGTCATTGTATTAACCATAGACTAATATACTTTTAGTATTAACATTTTTCCGATAAATGGGCCCAGTTTTCTTACAACTGAATCAAAAAATCACTGGATATAAATGACAGTGACAAAATTTATTAACATCCAACAATTATTAATACTACAAAATAACTACGAAAACCTGCTATGTAATCTAATATGTTATAGCAATAAATTGCTACACGACTGCTTGATTTGCAAACTGCACTTTTGACCAATAATGAGATTTTGATGGCCTTTTTCTATGCTCACAAAATTTCAAATTCCTAAACCTACAAATAAATTCGTTATCGTTCTTCACACAAAACAGCCAACTGCAGGTGCCAAATTTCCAATATCGTAAATGGAACAACCCCGATCTTTTATATTAAAGGAAAGCTAAAATATAGTGCAGCTTTTTGTGTATTTTTCGAATTGTTAAATTCTGCTCGATAGTTAAAATATCAAGTTTTTTCACCTTCCTGAACAATTTGCCCAAGTGGAATTAGCCGGTTTGCAGATTAACGGCCCACGTTATCGTCGTAGGTCAAAATTGAGTTTTTATCGTATTTTCAAACCATGATCCTGGACACTCCTTAAACGTTGTAGATAATCTATTTATATAATTTTGAAGCCTTATTATTCTTTATAGTTATTTTAAACATTTGATGACTGCATAAAGTATTTTTGTTACATAAAATAGTATTCTTTTAAACCTCTCGCTCTAATGTTTTAGAATATAGTCATATTTCGGTACATAACTGTGCAGTGGTGTTAAGATTTTTTACATTTATTAATTTTTAAACGCATTTATAAAACCATTAGTATAATTTATTACGAGATAATTTTTGTAAAATATTCACGATAAAAAATTATATTGATAATCTCTGTGATCCCAAATTTGACAAGAATTAGGCATTTTATTATTAAAAAAATTGGCAAGATTAACACATTTGAAGATGATTTTAAAGATACGTATTATAAGCTATGTCTTTTACCATTCAAGTGTGATAAACATCTTATGAATAATGATTGCTTTATAATATATATTGACCTAAGAATAAGGTAGTGTTTTTTTGAAATACGCCATTTCTTTTGTCATTCCCCAGTGGTTAAGCTACAACATACGGCCGTAGCCATAAAGTGACAAACTATAATTGAAGTAGGGAGTAAAATGATATTGACGCACGTGTTTGAACATGTACCGTTTAAAAAAAAATAAAAAATAAATCGGTTAGGTACATGTTCAAACACGCGCGTTAACATAATTTTACTCTCTACTTTAATTATAGTTTGTCAATTTATGGCTACGGCCGTATGTTGTAGCTTAACTACTGGGAAATGCCAAAAGAAATGGCGTATTTCAAAAAAACACTACCTTATTCTTAGGTCAATAATTATTATAAAGCAATCATTATTTATAAGATGTTTATCACACTTGAATGGTCAAAGACATAGCTTATATTAAATATATTTAGAATCATCTTCAGATGTGTTAATCTTGCCCATTTTTTGAATAATAAAATGCCTAATTCTTGTCAAATTTGGGATCACAGAGATTATCAATATAATTTTTTATCGTGAATATTTTACAAAAATTATCTCGTAATAAATTATACTAATGGTTTTATAAATGCGTTTAAAAATTAATAAATGTAAAAAATCTTAACACCACTGCACAGTTATATACCGAAATATGACTATATTCTAAAACATTAGAGCGAGAGGTTTAAAAGAATACTATTTTATGTAACAAAAATACTTTATGCAGTCATCAAATGTTAAAATAACTATAAAGGATAATAAGGCTTCAAAATTATATAAATAGATTATCTACAACGTTTAAGGAGTGTCCAGGATCATGGTTTGAAAATACAATAAAAACTCAATTTTGACCTTCGACGAGCATGTCCCCCCTTAAGCAGTCGAACATCATAATCATATACCAGGGTTGGCGAATCTATGGCACCCGTTATTCTCATTATTTATATTTCATCGTTCCGTACACCTATACATTTTTAATCTGGCAACACTGCCATTGACATTATTGTTATAGCTTGTTATTTTGCCTGAAACATAATTGCTAACAATTGAAAACTGTTCAGTGACAGGGAATATATGAAAGAAATGTGATTAAAATATGCACACGATTTCTTTTAGAATTTTGGAAACAAGGAAAAAAATATCCAAAGAATAAAAGATATGCCTTCGTTTAGAAATATGATAGAAGATAGAACCTCAAGAACCCAATTGTAATTTATAAACATTTTCAACAGACTTTTTTTGGGACGTTAGAGAGTCGAAAAATAATATTTGGGGAAATTTCGCACGCGCACGTAAAAAGGTTCGCCAACCCTGTCATAAATGAATGATTTCATTGTATCTATTTAATCTTCCGGGGCAGGCTTTCGTTTGCTAAACATGGGAAGTTCAGCAAAAGTCACCATCTTAGTCGGCTTGCCGGCAGCGATCACTGGTTTCGGTGATTGAGGCGATCTCACTCGGGCACACCCAGCCTGCTCTGTTTCCTCCACCTGCATTTTAATTACAAAATTTGTTTTTATGACCTGTCGTCATTTCTTTATACTTATTTGATCCAAGACACCTTTAATTATGTCCACAACATTTGGAATGCTTACAATTATTGTGAGTTATCTGTTATAATCCTCTGATACCATTAGCAACTTGCGTTAATAACCATATTATCTTGGGGGTTGTTAATCCTTTCTGTGCCACAATTAGTTAATTAGTGTAATTAACGTACAGTGAGGGTGCATGAACGCGCTTGCGGCAGTTAAACAATTATAAAATATAATCTTACCGCCTGCCATGTCTTTCCATTTATAATGCTGGTGTTCTGGCATAACAAAACCTCAATCTTCCTCCTTCATAGTTGTGCCAATTATACTGACACATTTAAGAATTAGGGCATGGGTCTAGAGAAATAAAATGCTCACAACAGTCAAATAAAACTTGTAGCACCTTACTTCTTAAATGTATTGCGGTCTATTCTTATCATCATTTAATCTGATACCTCTTTGCCCAGAAGATACTGTAGATATTTGAAACCCAAAAAAAACTTAATAATAGGTATATTGTATTTCACACGGAGGAATCCATTCTAAACTTACCGCCTTAGCTAAGCTTTCCGGCTCTTCCAAATAACCTTGGTAGGATACCGCCGGACCGGAGAGACACACGATCGGCTGCTCTTCTCGTGCTGACGGTTTATCACCAGAACAATCGGCGAAGGACATGCTTTTGAAGCTGTCCAAGCCTTGCAGCGGCGGAGGAAGGTCACACGGTTCCATACTAAACAATCGGGATACAGGCATAGTATATTATGACAAGAGTGAGCGAGCTGTTTTCTGCCTTCTGTACTTTCCTTACTAAAATCGTTAAAGAAAGCTCCAGTTTCTCATAAAACCATTTTTTTATGCGATCTCGAGGACAGACATGCAGACTTTTTGTATTCAATTTAATTTCAATTTCAATTTTTTTTTTTTTTTAACATATTGTGGACATTACAAATTATAAGTTTAAGACGTTTACAACATGACATTTAGAAACAAAGATATATAAATATAACAGTAGTACATAAAAAAAAGAGATAGATCAGAATTAGATAGGTACAAGGAGGTACACCGGATGAGTTAAGCAGACCCTATTTTAAAGATTTATAAAACAACGTCCATCTAAACTCATTCTCACGTAGGCGGAATATATCAACACCCGAAGCAATTTCGTTGAACATTGTTATCGCCCTCCCAATTGGCATCATCAGTGGCAGGTTGGTTCTGCACCTTGGGAGAATAAACAACTGTATGACCCCTGTATGAAAATTACTAGACCAGGGGTCCTTTTTTCTGCTTCACTCCCATATATTTAGGCTCCATCTCTGTACAGTGTTATATTGAACATCTTCGGAAATAACTCTTCACAATGCAACATTAAAAAGTTTTCATACAACATATAATTTCATCATACTCAGTAAGGGTGCGGGTGACTGAATTGGTAAACCACATTGTCGGGAATCCAATGGATGTGGGTTCGAGTCAAGCCCGGCATCGTATTTTTTCTGTTAGGTTATTCGATGAATAAAAGTGTCCTCTAATTTTGTAGGAATACATATTTACCGTCTTTTGGAATGGTCTGCATGTGGGGTACATTCGGGAACGCCATTATATGGAGTACTCTGAAAGCCTGCTTTGTTAACATTTGGATCATTTTCCTGGTAACATTTCTCCGCGTCACCATCTGATGAAACGTTTCTTTCATTCGCATTCTAGAACATTTCAAATCAACAATATTTTTTAAACAGTGAGGGCCATTCTGAGGGTTAAAATCATTGATTTTCTAGACATAATGATTATATTGTGATTGAAGAGTTTATGAACACGTAACTGAACATCAGTGGATGCAATCAATATGTTAATCATTTTATTTTAATAGTGGTACAATTGATAATAATACAAAACCATATTATCTAAAACTTTTTACGTTTTCAGTAAGTTTTCCTTCCAGCAAAAGATGCGTACGAATGTTATCGATTGCAGACGGTGAAAACTTCTCAGGATTTTCAGTCATGTATCGATAAACAAACAGATCCACTCCTATGATTTTGAATTTATGACGATTGATTACGACCAAAGCACCTGGAAACAAGGAAATGAGAATTTTATAGTACCGCCAAAGATTTTAAATGTTATGTGCATAATTGAGTTGTATAAAAACAAAAACGCCACTGTCCACAAAAATAATTCGAAAATGACATTATGAATATACATATATTCTCCATATTCTTGTGTATGTGTAGTTAACAGATGAAATGCAATATCCCCAGAAATCCATGAAAAATGAATTTATAAATTAGGTTTACATGCAGTCACCATTGTCCACACGTAGTGACGTCATTCAAATCCACCATTGTTTAAACCAGCCAATTAGGAGACAGCATAAGAAATTAGCAAAATGGCCACCCTATATTACTGATAGTCACATGCATGGCCCCCACATCCTGAAGCGGGCCCCCAGGCTAGAATCTTTGGCGGGTCCCCCTACCCATCGCTAAGGATAAAGGCAGTGTGACATTCTACAGTAGCATTTTCCAAATGGTGTACGCGGTAAAATTAATGTGTACCTATATTTAGTGTTTGTATATTTTAATACATACATTTGAATTATGGAGTTTTGAGTATCGATACACAGTTAAAAATTGTGTCGTACAACCACATAATTTTAAATAATAACATCATTTAAGGAAAATAGCGCCTTTTTTACTATTAAAGCAAATTTGTGATGTGTGTTTATCTCACTTATCTGGTCGACTCACCGAGCCGAGCCCTTCCTGGGCCCGGGCCCCCAGGGTAGAGCCCTCTCAGCCCCCCCCCCCCTTGTGGGGGCCATGGTCACATGCAAACTCACCACTGTCCAACAAATGACTAATCATTAAATTTAGTCACTTGGATTATATTAATATAAAAAAATATTTGTTTCTGCACCATATTGATAAAAGTTCACTGAAAACTCACATGTTTGTATAAAGTATTAGAATTACCCCAGCATCGGTTTTATTTGATTTTTTACGATGACAGTGGCATTTTTGCTTTTATACAACTCAATTACAGTGTGACTTCTATATTCTTCCCAAACACATCGTCGCGACTATATGGGGAACTAAAAATACCTCTGCACTTAAATGTACATCTCCTTTCCCTTGACACCCGCTTACTATAATCCACCCTACATTTTGTATACACATAATATATACCACCGTCATCTATAATTTAATACCCACATACAGTGCTCTTATGAATATCATCTAAAAGTGCTCCGGACATGTCAGCCAAAATATAGAAGTCGGGTTGTACGTGCGAGTTCGTAAGTCGATGCAGATTTGTGGTGATTTGGATTAGTGTAATTAAATAATATGAGATGGCACTTCGTAGAGAGAGCTTGCTTATCCAAATGGGAACGGCTGGAGCAACATTCAACTCAGTGCGGAATGTCTGGGACTACTGTATTCAGTTAAAACTAAAAGCTGCCTGTTCGACGCTTGCATGGTATAATATGACCTGGGAAGATGCAAGAAGACTGGCGAATAACCAGGATTCTTGTAGGGGCTGCGTGGTATCAATACGCTAAGTAAATAAAAGAAGATAATATGATTTTGGATTAGCTTCTGACATGACCTTATGACGATGGCCGCGCGGCTTAAACGTCGGCCTATAGCGTCATGGGTCCCAGGTTTGAATCCTGGGTCTAGCAAGTACACATATTGTTTTTCAATTTGTGTATGAGTCAGAGTATGGACCTAATAGGTTGAGCAAGAGGCTGACATCCATTTCTTGTAAAAGTAAAATCTGTCAATACAAACCTCCTCTCTGTGGAGGCCCATATTATGATCTCTGTGGAGGCCCATATTAAAAAAGTCGGTTCTGAAATTTTTTCATTTTCGGATTATTACGTAAAAGTTATTTAAACACTTTAAACATTTATACCACAATCACAGTTTTTTTTGTTTGTTTGAAATATTTCGAGATATTCAAGTTAAAAATGACGGATCTACTGAGAGTGTCCGAATAATAATGTCGGTTCTTACCAACCGACATTGTTGGCTGGGCGTGGGTGAGCAAGATGCGGCAAGCAATAGGTCACAAAGGATATTTGATGAAACATCTTTGATTGCTCGTACTGAAAAATAGCATTTTGCAGATCCGACTTTTTTAATAGGGACCAACGATATTAGGATCTGACATGATTAAAAAACGTGAACCTTGTGTCCTACAAATCACATTTCAATTCAGAATCCAGGTTGACATTAAAATGTTAATCTACCAATTCCCACTTCAAAATTCCTTTTCCATACGTTTTCTGTGCGCGTAACACTAAAAGTTGAAAGTTATACTAAACCAATGCAGGGCAGTGCAAATTATTGACTTACCTACTTAGATTCATAATGTGAACACCTTCCCTAGTGTTCTATTCACCTTCATTGAGAATGTGAGAATGCGTCATAAGGGTATATTTCAAAGGTTTTTCAAAATTATGTTTCTTCAAGGTAATGAATATTTTTCTCACCGATATAAAACTCTTCAGGAGTGTAAAAATCGTGCGAATTGGGCTTCCGCACCCTTCCCGGACCGCTGAACCTTCCCGCTACCAAGCCTGAATTTCTCTGTGGCACTTCGTCAACGCGGATGGCACTGTCCGCGAGGTGATAAGCCAGGACAAATTTACGGCCTGCGTCTTCAGGAAACACCGATACCATTTCGCATAAGTAACGGAGATACTGAAACGATTGTCAAATACAGAGGGTTATCAGGTCGAAGATGCTTTTTGATATGTTCATAGTTTTGATAATAAGGCAATCAGGTCCGTCATTTATTATGAGGTGGTATGTAGCCATGTAGCCAAGGAGGCTTTACTTTGATATCGAGCAGAGAACCCGTCGGTTAAAACAATTAGGAAGTAATTTTGATAAAAAAAGACATCATAAAACAAAATCACAGAACTAATCACAAAAAAAGTCACAGTGGAATCGGCATCAATCTACGCAACAACCTCAGCTTCGATCTTTTATATGTCTGAAAGTCCTCTGGTGACAGCATACAAGTTGCAGGACTCTACGTTGTGCTTCTTGGTCCGAATATCATCGCACACACAAAGTGGGGTCTCATACAAGCCTTACTTATACACCTGATTCGGATTCCTAGTAACTACTTAATATAGGCAGACCTCGTGGTACTGGGCTCTCACCCTGGGGTTCCAGGTTCGATTCCCGGTGAGTTCACTGTATATTATTTTGTGGTTTTCTCAAATCCTGCGCTTTTATGTGATCGTTTAACTTCTACTACTGCACTACTGTCATTGGGCCCTATGGCCTGTTAGTGTTAAAAAGAATTTGAGATCAGACATGCTCTTAAAAAGCATGTAGGTTGAAATCATAAAGGGTATTTTGAGATACCTAAGTACTTCATATTTTCAAAACAAATGAATGTAATGTTCCTGTCATTAGTTATTAATTATTAAATTATACGTTGACAACGCAGTCTTAAAATAATGGGAAAATATTAACAAAGCATGAAAAAGATACAACTAAGTACTTAAGTCCCAAGTCGTACCACATTTGATTCCCATACATACTTGACAACTAAATTTATTGGGTTTATCAATAGGTACTTATAATAAATATCATATAATTAAGGCATGTGCCGCATTCACAGCGTCTATGGATCCCAAACCACTGATAAGAATATTAATTCATATATATTTTTTATGTTACATTATTATGTGTATCTTCAATGTAAGTTTTTGAAGATATCAGAAAAGAATATAATGAGAAAGTAAATAATTAGTATGCTAGTCTGTTCCTGGAAAATCTATCACACAAACAGGATTTCTGAATGAATTACAAAGTGATTTTCTTGTGATGACTTCATAAACGATGAACTGTTCACTCTATTGGAACAATCCACTAGTGAATGAAGGCTCCATATATCTTCTTCTATTTGGTTTTATCTGGCGACCTAGTGCGTTCTAGTGACCCATAGTAAGAAAGCTCACAGGCTGTAGCTTGACGAGGTGGAAATTGAAAGGGTTTACAAGAATATTTCAAGTCCGTAGAAGTAAATCTTTCAAGTGAAATAAATAATAATAAAGCAACTGAACTACGCCACTGTAAAAAATTAGCTATTTTATTGTTGTTCAGAAGATGAGTTTTACAGCCCGAAATAGCTAACATAAATAGCTCAAATATCCTAGAATTAACAAAATACTTTTAAAACCAGTCAATATTATTTTACATTACCTTATTTGCATTCAAATTATACTGAATGATGTCCTTGCGAGGAGATTTTGAATGAAATGTAAAGCATGACAGCAACGTGTCTTCAGGATCTCCGATTCCAATGTGAGGAGGTATTTGCTAACAATAAGAAGCATAAGCATGACATTAGAAACAAATCAATTATTACATTGGATTGAAAATGAAGAATAAATATTTATGGTAACAGTCTTAATCAAACTATTTTTTTGTTCATTAGTTGGGACTTTAACGATTGTTTATTGTCTTATTAGGTTTTTGGGTTGTAATTATATCTTTTCTCTACATTTTTGGCTCGTTTCATGGATCATTTTCAAGAAATAATGTATTTAAGTCCACTATAAGGTGTGTGAATTAAGCCCCAAGTGTGGGCGCTGCCCAAATGCCATCCACCCGCATATAATAATATATAATTTTAAGCAATCTGTTTACTATCAATACACAAATTCATGAGAAAGTGTGCCCCTTCAAATTATATATCTTTATGACAGTCCATACAAGTTTTCAGTCCATTTTTAAAGAAATGTTTTACTCCTATTATGTTGACTTTGGGAGAATGCTTTTCGGTATATTTATATACTACTGTTATGCATTAGTCGTGAATCAGAGATCTTAGACTCCAAAATAGGTATAATATTATGTATTTTTAAATACATTTTGCATCAATTCTTTGATTTGCCACAGTTTGGTAAGTGCTGCCCTTCATCGGTACACAACATACATATGTACTTATGTTATGTTACTATATACTTCAACATAAGTTTCAGTTTTAGTGGCTGAATGTATATTTTTTTAATAACTCTGAAACCTGCCGCCCAGATGCTGTCCAGTCCTGCTTGGCATGGCCCTTGAAGATTGGTCAAACCCGTGAATGGTAAAAAAGCATGTGGGGGAACACGGGAGGAGACGTGGGTTAAGTCGCTACACACTGTCAGTGATAGTCGAACACTCCATGGACACAGGTCACAAATTTGACTTTGAGACTAAACCAAAATAAGGGATATTTTTCGAACTTAGTGAAGGATGCCATCGAAATATTCCAAAATCCTGATATATTAATAGGGATGATGGATTTTATTTAAACATCATGGCTTCTAGCTCTTTCAGCAAAATCTAATATACTTTTCCTAAAGGCGGCCAAGAATGGCATCGGGCTGTAATGAGGATGATGTAAAATGGAAAGTATAGCGCGTAGGCCTTTGAATACTCTTTTTTTTACTCATCGGACGTTGCATACAGCACCGAAAAGGGGTCGTCTATTTAACTATATAAGGCGATGTTTGCCTTTTCAGTTATCAATTAAAATTCAGTCAAGCTTGGCTTCGTCAAGAGATCTAATTGACCTTGTTCACTACAGTAGTCTTGCTTGCACTCTGAAATTGGATAAATGCGGTAAGCCATAAGCCCTATCAGAGTCAAGTGAGCTATTCGATTGAACTAGGTACATGGCCTGACTATGCCGTAGTTTCAGTATAAATTACCCCGCAAACTTATTCGCGTTGTATCAAATTATTATAATGTAAAGAGTTAAAAGATAAAATATACCATACACACTTCGTCGAACCCACGGCTTATAATTTGTAAATAAGAGGAAAGTAAGGAAGACGAGTTCCTGCCCTTTAAAAGTAAATTATAATTCAATTAATGACTCGTCGCTGTATATTAACTTCCTCCTATGTCGTGATTTTGACGAAAATGAGTTATTTATACCATGTGATGCGCATTTTTTTTCTCTACCATCTGTATTATCGTCACTGTATATTAAATACTTCCTATGAGGGGATTCCAAATAAAATCGATATTAAATTAATACTATCTGAGAGCATCCAACATCATGCACCGTAATCCTATGTGAGCGTCCGCTGCAATAGATCAGTATTAAAATAATCTTATGTGAACACGGCATGGTTACACATGATTCAACGTATTCAACACGGGGCATATAGAATTAATCCTATGTGATAATAACATGGAAAAAGCTACGATTTTTCTATTGAATAATAGATATATTATAAAAAAAATATGATTATCAAATTTTAATTTATGACCAGGATCTACAAAAAATGTTTCAACATAACCATTTACGATTATTTTTAAAAACAGTTTTTTTCGATTAGCTCAGAATATGATTCAAACCACATAGGAGATATTTAATATAAGTACAGCGACAGATTGAAAAATGAAATAAATGGAATGTCTATATTATTTATTACCCGTTGCAATTGCTTCTCTTCGATAGCTGGCAAACTTATCGGTGCACCTTGTTCGATATTCAGTATGTTTCTGCAAAAGTGAATAATAATAAGTCATTATGTGACCGGTGACATGAAATATTTAATTGATAAAGAAATTATTGGTATGATGCCTCACCTGTAGTAATTCCTTGTGAAATAGTCGCAGTCGTAGAGCAAGAACTGTCTTCCGAGAATGGTAATTGTATTGCCAATTATCAGATCATGCGGACGGTAAAATTCATCTTCGTTCTCTTTAGAAATCACTGGCTCGTGACTTATGAGCGGAGTGTCAACTACACAAAAACAAATATCATTTGAGCTAAATAGTTACAAGAATGAAAGGATTGTTTTAAGAGCGATGTAGCTCGTGTTTGTTGGAGCTGTCGTGTCGTGTCATAATCATTTATTTTTCTGTTTTGGCATGTTCTCACGCCTAAGTAGAGTTTTAGAAGAAAATATTACTGTCGACATATACTGTCGTAAAAATTGTGTTATTATCTTTTCTTTCTTTATTCGCCGCCCATAAAGAAGTGCATACTTTCTCTACCAGCACTGTAAGTCATTGCTTTATATTATTTACGATCGTTTAATTACAGTCGATCTCGGTTATTACGATCACGGATATAGCGAGATCTCGGATGTAACGAGGAAACATTTGTTGACATTTTAGTTTATGATTTTCTCCATACGTATATTCACTTTTATAACAAGCTACTTATCGGGTATACCGAGTTAAAAGATCATCAAAAAGTTTCTTAAAACTGTTAATGCGTCGATCGTTTAAAAAAATTTCGACACTAAGCAATAAAATCCGACCGGACAGGATGCCGCCGGGATCGGATTACGTTTATGACACTAGTTAAGTGTCTAAGTACCTACCTGATTGGTGTTTTTGCCGAAAATATTGAAAAAGTATTCAAGCATATGGTTGAAATTGCATCTAAAAAATCCAAGGTTTGTGAAGTCAGTAGGTACCTACCAGCGTTCATCACAATAAATAACTTCTTTTGTAGTTTATGAATGCCATGCTTGTTTCGGGAAAAAATTCTAATTGTGTATTTCTGTTTGAATTGCGACTTTTTGTGTTATGTGATCGCTCATTTAAAAATACCTGTTCTCCGATATAACGAGCAACGCTTATAACGAACAAATTCAGTCGGTCCCATCTCCAAATAATAACCAAGTACGACTGTCGTTAATTTAGTAATAATATACACATCCACAGACAATGAATGTCTTTCCACCAGGAATCGGCAGACAATAACATTGAAGAAAAAATGTGATATTAATATTGACATACTTGTTCTCTCTCTCCAGTTCTTTGGTATTTTGGTTTTTTTCAAAAGCATTGGAAACGGGTCACGTCCACCAATTTTGGAGTAGCATTCCTAAATAGAGAATTTTCTCATTAAAATAATGATATAGGTAATATTATTAGGAAAATAAATATAGATTTAACTATCCACAAACTGTGGCAGCTCTGTCGCCTCGTACGTAACAGTGGGGCAGACTGTCTCACCCAACTACCCGAAAGGGGATCAGTAGGTTTGACTTGTTTTTCCCTCCACTACTCGCCATGTCTCCACGCCTGTTAACCGGGCATTAGGTTAGACCAGAGTTTGCCAACTGCCGGTCCGTAGATATTTTTTGCCTATATATATTTATATATATTTATCCTATTTTCACGGTTATAATGTTTATTTTAATTAATATATAAAAAGGTTGGAAAACACTGGGTTAGACTGTATAGAAAGAGACACACATCCCAGTGCAGGAAGCTTTTGGCAGACTATAATATCAAAAGATAATCTACAATCTGTAACTTTCTGTGCCATTCAAAAAACTCTTTCACCTATATTCAGTAAATTCAACTTTGGAGTTTTGAAATGTGGTACACAGATACTAATGCAGTGACAATACATTCTATTAACATTTGGGGGCAGTCCGGTACTCCAAACATAGACTCTCTGTACAATGTCCTTGAATGAATGATTGAAGAATGTGTGTTCTTAAAAAACTAACTTTTTTGTTAATGACTATCAATCTGAAGACAATTTAGATTACAAGAATCAATTCCATCAGGAATTTAAGCATTGTATTGTCATTGTCTGAGCTATAGTCAAGCTCCCAAGAGGATGTTGAAGAGCAGAACCCCACTAGTGTAGTTATAAAAAGTTATCGCTATAGAGTGCCCTACCTTCACCGCCATAGTGTCGTCATAGAGATAGTAAAATATCTGGTATTTCCTTATCTCGCCACACTCTTCGTCACGATCGTCCCATGCAGCTTCGAACCTAACAAAAAATAAATGAGAGTTAGTGCCGTAAGGAATAATTAATTAACTATCTTTGTAACATATCTAATTAAAATTAAAATAAAAGGTTTCAATATAATTAGATACTAACAAAACCAAAGAGATTGGGGAGGAGTCCAATCTCTTTGAACAAAACCCATTTCAATTAGATACCTAAATAAGTATCCTAAGTAAAATCCTAAGTATCATCTGGCATATAATACGAGGTAAGTACCTAAGTAGTAAGTACTACCGGTTGGACTCAAATGTCAACTATTAGTTTTAATAATAGGGTTGTGTTCAAGGGTAAGATAAGGAGTGTAAACAAATGCTTAAGAAATAACAAATGTTTTCTGTTCCTCAGTCATGAGGTCTCGATGAAGAAGAATTAGAATTAATTTTTTATTCACCTAATGACCTTGTGTGCGCAATATCCTGACAATATCTCAAAATAAATGAATTTTTTTTTTTTATTCGTATAAAATATATTATTGAAAACCTTCAACATACGGGCCCCATGGTATGTTAGGACAATCACCCATTTTGAGTCGCACGGGTTGCAATAAAAAAAATAATTAGAGTAATAATATTAGACTATGGTTTAAAATTTTTCACCTGAGAATTTTACCATCGAACTGCAGGAATCTTTTCAGATTATTGTCTGACGGATTAGTCACGTGTCTGGGATGCGGTCCGTCTTTGCGCTGAGTTTGTGCAACGGTATATGGATCGTCGGGCATTTCCTCTTCCTCCACCAACTCTATGCCCTGAGACTCCATAAACTCCTGAAGGGAAACGGAAACCATTACATCTCTAAAGGCCTTTCAAATTTATTTACTGTCTGTTGATATTATGTATTTCATTATTATTAGTATGAATTTTACCATATATGCATTTATTATTAAAACACTTACATATTTAATTTCACTACGAAACTATATAGGTACCATTAATAATACATTTATTGAAAAGAGAAAGAAATATAATGTACACATTCATATAACGCAACATTTTTCTGTTCCACTCAAAAAACTTTTTCGCTTATTTCTCGTTTACCAAGAGACTTGAAATTCGGTACACAGCTACTTACTGATGCAATGAAAATGCATCCTATTAAAAATTGGGAGCAGTTTAAAAAGTCAACTTTCTGTTGATTTGAAACCTTCACTAATAGATTCCTTGTAGATGGTTTGTGAAAAACCATGGTTGTCATCGGTCTACTTTTAAAATTAATGGAACTTTCACATTGAAATATCATCATTTGGCAGAGGGTGGAGCCGCTGAAAGTCATCAGGAGGGATCGAAAAAGCGAAGCCCTACTGGAGATATTTACAAAAATAGATAGAATAGTAAGTTATAATGCTGAAACCTTTGTAAAGTTGTCACAACTGACTGTGTGAAAAACTTTTCCGTAGATAGGAATGTCCATGCCGACGTTTAGATCTTTCCAGTGCCACGTTGCACCAGAATTGTTCTTCAAGATTTTCCCACGTCTTACCATACAACCTTGCCACAAACCGGAATTCTGAAATACCAAAAATAATATTTAATAAAAATGATTATAGTGAAACCGCTTAATCTTGTGAAGAAGTGCGAAGGAGGAGGCTTTATCTATGATTGCTATTAAATATGTCGTTTCTAAAGCTGGGGAGCAAAATTGACAGTATATTATTTGAGCAATCCTCCTTTCTATAGACCACTACAATTCGATACGATTGACAATCCAATAACAACTAAAAAACCTAATGTCATAAGTACATAGAATCTCAATAACCCAAATTTGTCATAAATGACATTTTCTCATGGTTGCAGATTTTAATAATAAATTATTTGATCTTTTGAACTTTGGAATAATTTAGTAGAAAATCGTGTCCGGAAATTTGTACGTATGCAATTCGCCGTATCACAAGTCACCGTGAAATGTTGTATTGGAAATATATGGTCGTATATTAAAGACCGCCTAACCTTTTTGGGTCGTTATAGTACTGAGATAAAATTCATGTCTAAATAGAACACGGTTCTTGTCGGTTTACAGGAAGCTAGCGACAAACAAATTTTGAAAATAGCCGATATTCTGGATTATTTGTTAGGTTAGGTTAGGTTTTCATTCTTGAATTCATCAATTTTACCAAAATCAGTGCGGTTCCTGCCAGGCTTCCTGTAAACCGACTTGTACCTAAAACACTTACAAAAGCCGTAATGAAAACTACCGGAATACAACGGAAAGACAGAAGAAAATAGGTACCTATGTAATTAAATTCGAAATTCAGAGCAATACTACGGTGCTATAGAGATGACCGTATAGTATACGGTCATCTCTTTCCGATAAGAAAGCTCACGGCGAAATGTGCTACGGTGAAATGTAATACGTTAAATACGAAAATATGTTGTTCTGTGTTCTGCCCAGATCTAGTGAAATATAAATAAATAAATAGGTATGTATATAAATTTTCAAAATAATATTATGTAAGTAAAATCCTTAAATAAATCAACCTCCAAAGTTTAATATCTGATTTTAAATTCTACATAACTGTTTTCAATATTCTGTAAATAAGGTCCTGTTTTCAAATGATCTGTTATTACCGTTCCAAGAAAAATATTGACATTTATTTATGTGGATTAGTGTGTTTGGTATTTGAAGCAGTACTAGTCAGACAAAAACATTAAAAATAAATTTGATATGTTACCATGAAAATATTAACATTTTATACACAGGAAATAGATCTAGGGGAGTAAAACAATTTTAGTAGGTAATAAAAAACTTATAACTTGGGGATGTGGTGATATGTAAATTACCGATGGTGATAAATTGTTATTTTTTACATACTTTGACGTACGGCTCAATAACCGTCAACGTATCGTCCTCCAGATAGTAGATGATATTTACAGGGCGAACTCTGAAGTGTTCAAGTGGAGACTCGGCCACAGACTGCTTGAGGAACCCTCCAAAGATGAGAGCCTTCTTGTCGTAGTGGACGTACTTCGGCAGAGTCACCGGAAGAGAAGGCTGCTGAACCCGACCATAGGTTAATGTCGGATCATAGCTGCACAGTGACAACATTAAACATTATATTTTATTAATTGGTGTAGTCGAGTGCTTCTCAACATTATCAAACTATAAACATGTCTCAGCATACTGAAGAATATTTATATACCTAAACCTAGCCATAGCAAGGAGTCCTGAAATGAGACACCTCCTTATCAATCAAGACTTTAACCTAGACCTGAGACTGCATATGATTCGCTGATATGTCCTCCCAATACTTTTCTATAGCATGGAGGTAGAGACGTTAAACCAAGGATTATCACAGCCTTTCAGTTGTGGCTGTATAGATGTATCCTCAAATCTCCTTCATCTGACAGGGTGACAAATGTTGACATACTCAAACAAATGAAATAAGACTGAAGAGTTATACGTTTTAACAAAGTCCGAAAACTCGGCCATATTATGAGAAGATAACAAGTACATTTTTCATTTTTTTTTTCCAACCATGTCCAATCCTAATAGGATCATATGGGCCTCCACAGAGTAGAGGTTTGTATTAACAGATTTTGTTTTTTACGAGAAATGGATGTCAGCCACTTGCTCAACCTATTAGGTCCATACCCTGACTCACACACAAATTGAAAAACAATATGTGTACTTGCCAGACCCAGGATTTGAACCTGAGACCCACGGCGTGATAGTCCAACGCTTAAGCCGCGCGGCCACTGAGGGTGTCAACAAGTACAGCATTTCCTAATTCATTATTCAAAGAAAGGTCAATGAAAAACATCACACAGGAAGATGCTGCATTTCTTGGCTTAAGAACCTCCGTTAATAATGTTCCAGGTAGCAGACAATAAAGTAAAGATCGCCCTAGCCGACCTCCGATAGTGGATGTCACTAGAAGACTTTAAAATTCTGGTTTGGTTCATTGCCTTTTGGTTGTGATGATTTCCTTTCATTCTCCTTCTATTGATTCTTTTCTCCTTGAGTGACGCAAATAGACAATGACCGTGGTTCGTTATCTAACAGCAGAATTTCCACAGTTTTCACCGAGGAGTGAATTTGTTAATTAAAATAGAAATGTTGTATCATTTTCAACGTAACAACTAAGAATGACATGCACTTTATTTGCTCATTCCATCCTTTTGAATGATATATTACATTTCTTACATCGGGTTTTTTGTTTTTCTTTTACATTTTATCAATTTGAATATTACTTACTGGCAAGTTTCAGAGACATTGACGTGCCCGGACCCTTCCGTGTCCACTGGCAACCCGCCGATTCCTATGTGATCCGATCGCTGTATTCGAAAACCATTTACAAATTCAAATTTCCTCGGCACGTGGAATCTAGTTTGCGTGGGATCACGGAATGAATAACCCGGTAATTTCGGAAGGCACCAAGACATCTTGATGGATGTCGAATAATTAATAAAATACAATGTTGGTAAATATGTAATACAGTTTTTGATTATAATTTGTCAAATAAATCACTGTAATAATGAATGTTAAGTTAAAATTGTGTTAGGATAAATCAATACAGAAAAAATGTTGTGTCAAAGCCAAATGTATATTGTTTGTTTAAAAAACAAGAGTGTTGACAACGGTTACCAGGTATAGAAATGAGATCTTTTCTTCTCTGAGTAAATTTTTCTGTCTCTTTTGGTAGTCAATAATAAACAAATTGAGATACTTTCTTGATAGGGGCTATTTCTATGGCAACTGTTATCTCTCAGATAAAAAAGAGTGATAGCCATAGACTAATATACTATATGGTGATAGCTAATATCCAAAGAAATGTAGGTATTTATAGTGCATATAATTTGTTAAAGTATTGTCTTGTTTTATGTCTAATCCCCTATATACATAGACTCATACATAATATGAAAAATATTGCCATAACGGAGAGGTTTTCAAAGTGTGTGTCTCAGTGTCCTGGGGCGAATATTCGGATACCTATTCAAAAATTTTAATAATCCCAGGCAATCTTAATTCGATGTGTTGATACCCGCAAGTGCCTTGACACATTTAAAAGGCTTAACGAATCCAAGTACCAATTGGCATTACTAATGGCAGGTTAGTTCTGCGAGTGAACAAACTACTGATATTCAACAGTGGCGAAGGGTGGAGGTAGGCTGTTAAGATCCGCCATAAACAGTGCACATTAAACTTTTTCAGACACACGTATTTGTTTTCATTGAAATAAGACTACAATTTACAGATAGTGTGGGTTAGTTTTTTAAAATTCAACTAAACCATGAGAAACAAAACCATAATAGATAATAGTCAAAATATACATGTCTATCTATAAAATATCTAAAATTATGCAATTAAATCATACATAACTTTGAATATTTTATAAATAGAATAATATTTTTTATTTATTATAGTTTGGTTTAGGCAGGGCTTAATGAATTAAAAAAATTAACTAACAATATGTGTAATATGTATTTTTAATCCAACGAAAACAAATAACGATGAATGAAAAAGTGTGCATAATTTTGTCGTATTGCCCAAATTAGACCAAAACTATTATGGTTTCGTTTAAGCAGGGTTTAATTGATTTTTGAAAACTAACTAACACCATCTGTAAATTGTAGTCTTAGTTCAATAAAAACAAATACATATCGACTGTGTTTAGGAAAAAAGGAGTAACCCTCGATTTTTCGAAAAGTGCTTTTATTAGATATTAACAATGTATACAACTAAATACACGTTCTGTAAAAAAGAAGTAAGCCGCAAATGCCGATTTATTATCTAAATTCAGGTTTTAATCGAGTTTTAATTCAATTTTAATTTAAGGAAAAAAGCATTTACCCTCAATTTTAATGATTTTCTTTAATAACTTCTTTTTAATTATTAGTAGATCGAGAAGATATTACACCAAATCATCAATCAACTTGCACCCAATGTCTGTGCCTATTTTTTTATTAATATTAAACCAAAATCTTTCAAAAAACGTTTTTTGCCTCTCCTGTAAAATTTGTTCTGTGTGGGTTACGCCCTTTTTCCTAAACACGGTCGATATGACTAAAAAAGTTTAGTGTGCACTATTTATAGCGAATCTTAACAGCCTACCTCCACCCTTCACCACTGATATTCAATCAGGGATACACAGGTCAACACTACTGAGAATGTCAAAGTTCTCATGTACACCGTGGAAGAAATACATAGAAAAATATAGGTCTCTTCTAACTTTTAGACTATAGTATATGAGCATACCTTCAGCAGAAAGTCAGTTGGATAAAGCCACAGATAGTATAGTATCCTCTTCTACTTCTTGATCATTCCCTTATGGCGAAGGATCGTGACCACCATTAAATTCTATCATTTTTTGAACGACCAAGACTTCCCATCCTCTCAATCCCCTGCTTCCCAGTCTCTTCAGGTTATCCGGTCTACGCCGAACAATATATCTGAAAAACTGTAGAATGCGTCTCAAACATATTGTCAAGAGCCATTCCAATATCTACAGTCTCTGGATGATCAACTGGTTTATCCTGTACTCTGTCCAAGAAATATGAAACATTCGACGTCAACACCATATTTCGAAGGCATCGATTGCCTCCGCTCCCTTGCCCTCAGTCAATGACTTGACACCGTCCAAAAATATGGAGAACACTAATGTTTGCACAAGCATTATTTTCATGGCAGTTGAAATTCCCCGATCCTTCCATATATGTAGTGGTAAGACATGTCATTGCATTTTTCGCAATCTGAGTGCGCCTAGTTATCTCTACTTCACATCCGCCTTTTCCATTAATGATCGATACCAGATATACAAACTCGTCCACTGTTTCTAGGTTTTGGAGTATGCTTGCTGCTGGTAGAAGATTATACACCGTTTACACGTGCATCTATTTACTGTTGACAGTATGTATTATCGCGGCCTTAACAAGAAAATGTATGTGTAACATGTATCCTGCAGTTGCAAGATTGCATGCATAAATCAAAAAAGATTGGAAGTTTCTGAATTTTTATGTAACAGTTGAGAATTATTCGATCTGCGCCTGTGCAGTAGAATGATAGTGGCGAACCTGCCGGCAAAAAAATGAACTACGAACGAATTTAGAAGTTGACCGATTTTCACTAGGTACCTGTCAAATAGTACCATAAAATGACAACATCGCGTCTCGCTTACTCTTGAATGATTGGAGTGACGGTCAGGACTTTTACATGTAAACAGTTATTGTCACGATAGTTTAAAATACACACTATTGCTGCCAGTAAATCCATGCACGTGTACAGGCGCTATTAGCCCGATCGATAACCATCATAGATAGTATCCATACAACTTCAAAATCTCAAAAATGTCTTTCAACCTTCTCCACCATAAGCCACGTTTCGTGAGCGGGGCCCAAATACACCAACTCTCTAGACTATCTGAGTTATAAGAAGTTCTCTGGGATATTGGGATACTTTAATGTTAAATAAAAATCAAAACGTATTTTGATATAAGGTTTTTATTTTTATTCTTCTGTTTCATAAATACCAAAAGTTAGTTTCTAAGTATAAAAAAATGAATGTATCGACTTATTATGCATTCTCATATGTCGATTTTTGTTGCTCAACTCTTTGCTGAATGTTGAAAAACCACATATCGATGTAAGTTGAACAGAGTCGTAATTAAGTCGGCATCAAATGAAACACACAAGTTTCATGTGCCGATGTGAAGGTAATCAGTTGACTCGAAAGGGTGATTCACTGTTGAATTGGCTAAAAGAAAAATGAACTTCCAATTCTTTCAATTCAACAGAAATATGGTTCCCACTTAGCAATTGAATATCAACTGTCATTCAATATACAGTTGAATGACAAAAATCGACACGTGAGCATGCACCATTAAGAAACATGATTGTTAAAATCTGAACAAATTGAGGTGCATGTCGCCTACTGTCACAATGTCGCGGCGACAAATTTAGTCTATGGTTACGTCATTTTGCAGAATATTTTGAACGATCACCATCTCTGTAAATTCACTGAAGAATGACACTGATGAAGAGTACCAACTATAATGTATTAATAATTTGAATTATTATTAATTATTCATGCTAATTTCAATTATTTTAACAGTTTCTACGTGTGCGTACGTTAAAATTACTTGCGACATGACATACATAGATAATATTGTACCATAGACAACATTCTTATAGAAGATACATAGTGCCAACCGCTAAAAACAAAAAAATGTGATTTTAACATGACAATCGAAAAGTGTAGGCATGTAGAAGATGACAAAAACGTTCATTGAGTCATCCAGGTGTCGATGCAGTGCAGCTCAACGTGAGGTGACCTCATTGTTGTTCTGGTGATTTCGGCAGATTTTGCTAACTGATAATGTTAGTTTAAAGGTTCAAAACGTGCTACGGGGTGGGAGCATCAGTCTGATAACAATTTAAACACCAACAAAAACGACATTACACACTTTTTTCCCATAGCGGCAGCTTACTGTGACATTACGTGATAGTCAGCGACATGCACCATAATATAATTCGTGTTTTATTTGCTTCTTGTTTTGATAGAAGACATTCAATATATTATAAGAAAAGCAGTTGTATCATATTATTATATTGTAGTAAGCTAATTTTATTATAAGACAGTTGCAGTTCATATGTATGATGGGCAAAATTACATAGATCTCTTTTGTGAATCACCTTATTAATATTATTTTACTAATCAATCCAATAAAATATTTTAGGTCTACAATCAGACAATGATGCATTATATAAATATGAAATGATGTCACAAAAGGATCCTTTAGCTGCCAATATAATAAAATAAATTATTCAATTTGTTATAAAGCTATAAGCAATTGGATTAAATACTATTAAGGCTTTATTTTAGAATCCTGGATTAATATATTATTATGTACACATTTTATTTGAATAGTAGCAACACAAACACAAAGGTAAAGTACAGACCTACAAACTTAACTAAATAATGGCCAAAAATGGAACTACGAACTACCATATGGACGCCATTTTGAAAATGTCATTTGAATGTCAGATTCTGTCCAGTTGCGAGTTTTGATTGGGTAGTTTTCGACAGTGGCTCCCCCATCCCATTCTTCAGATAAGTTTGTAGGTCTGTACACATTCAAATATGCTCAATATTGTCTATGGTTTCAAAAAACTGACATGATTTTGTATAAATACATTGATGGCTGTTCATACAACCAGAAATAAATATTTGGAAATGTGTTTATTTATTTGGGTATAGCAATAACTACAATATGTATAAGTTTTTAAAACAAAGATATGAAAATGGAATCAATACATTTTGAGTACAATAAGCGTTGATAAAAAAATTATGTTGCCGATTATAATAATATTATTTATGAGTGAGTATACAATATAAAATAATTTAAATTTAGCATGTAAGAGGTAACTAAAGAGACAAATATCTAAACTGGGCATGGTTATAGATTGTGAAGTAAATAGAACACAAGGAACAACTTCATCTCATAAAAGAATGAAGTTACTTGATGAAATTTGAATTTAATGCTTGAAATTTAATATACAAGCAGTACGCAACTAAAATATGTGTCAGTTGTATAATTTCCACAGATGTATAGTGCCTGAAAATGCTGAAAGATCGCTAAAAACAATTGAAAACTTAAATCAATTAGAATTTTACAAAAACAATTTTTAAAATATACAGAACCAGGTATGTATATTAATGTGTTATGTATTGAATACAGTAAAAAATCTGTTGATGAAGGATATAAACAGATTTTTACAAGGAATTGTGAGTAGCCATTTGCTCAATCCATCGGGTCCCTATTCTGAATCACATACACTTTAAAAAAGCAATTTTTGAAGTAGGATTTTGACTTCAGAGACAGGCGTTCTACGTCTACTGTTTATACTTGATTAAAAATAGTTACATCTTATTTTGAAATGTTGTTACAATAACTATTGTAACTATACATATTCCTTTCCATTATTACACAATCATTATACTGTAAATTCAATAAATTACTGTTATGTAATAAAAAAAATCTACATTGCTTCAATTTCCCCATTGCCAACTGAAAGCACCAAGCCACAGTTCACAAATAAAAGTTGAAGTCATATTCTTTGCTACCTCTTGAATAAAAATAATTAATACTAAACGATAGTATCTAACTTATAATGTGCGAGTACGGTAGCTATTTCTTGGCCAGTTTGGTCATCTTCTCGTCGAGTTTCTTGATCTCCTTCTGGATGTGTTCGAGATTGTGCGCAAAGACTTCTTGGACGCCCTGCAGCAGGGCTTTGTTGTTCTGAACGCCGGCCGTGATCGTTGTCTGTAGAGATTCCAACTCACCCATAGATTTTCCGAAATCGCTCGCTAAAACAAAGATTAATTTGTTAATATCTCTCATCTAAACTCATATATTTACTCATTTGAAAGTAAAGTTAATTATTGAACATAGATAATTATTTTGGAAACACTTCCGAGAAAATGTATTATAACCAATAGAAAAAATCTTTTTGAAAAAAGTAAGACACCCCGCAGAAATCGAACCGGCATCTTTTGGGTTTCGCGCCCGTGTCAGTACATAAATGTGTAGTGGTGTTCTTAATATATCTTAACTAGCTATCTTATCTTTCTCGCGATTTCAAAATTATGTATGTTCAATACTTCGAATATTACATTCTTAAATCTTGTGAATTATTCGTTAAAAAAATAATTAATCTTATGTTAATACGGTTTATGCCATTAATTCATATATAAATTGAGTCATTTTATAGATAGAAGAATATTTTTTATATTATTGTTTGGTTAGGCAGTGTTTAATTAAATTTTAAAAACTAATCAACACCATCTGCAATATCTATTCTTTGGACCATGTCCGATCCTGATAGGATCATATGGGCCTCCACAGAGTGGAGGTTTGTATTGACAGATTTTTGTTTTTTACGAGAAATGGATGTCAGCCACTTGCTCAACCTAATTAGGTCCATACCCTGACACACACAAATTGAAAAACAATATGTGTACTTGCCAGACCCAGGATTCGAACCTGGGACCCACGGCTTTATAGTCCAACGCTTATGCCGCGCGGCCACCGTGGGCGTGAATTCTATTCTTAGAATTAGAATTCGGGCGTCTATTCTTAGTTCAATGAAAACAAATAAGTATGACTGACAAAGTAGTGAGCACTATTTATGTCGGATATCAACACCCTACCTCCACTCTTCACCACCGACAGACATGGACTAAGAAGAAAAAAAATGACAATCGGAAAGCGGAAAGAATCGACGCATTACGCAAAAGAAAAATGAGTGGAATCACAATTGAAGGGTAAGCGGAAAAAAGTCACATTAACTCAGTTTTGAGATAAAGTGAAAAAACTTAATATCTTCGTTGTTATATAACTTTTTAAACTTAAATTAAAAGTTATCTTACATGTCAATTTAATATTAATTACAATTACAAACCACTATAGTTAAATATAGTTTTGCTAAGAAAAATGTATATTATAAATAGGTATTCTGTCAAATGTTTGTGATACAGTAAAACCCCGTTAGTAAGAACACTGATAATTCAAAATTCGCCGTAATTCAAAATTTTCCCGAAAAAAAAGTCCCTTGAACATTATTCTCATATAAAACCATACCTTTAATTCGAATTTGGTAATTCGCATATAAAAATATTCAATAAATCGTAATAAAGTACACTATTTCATGAGCTAGTCATTGAAAATTGTGACAGACTTTTCTTAACCCTTTATAGGGCAAAGGCCGAAAACGGTTTATTTATCGACCACCTCATTTATGAGCTATAAGTCATACACTAAATATGGAAATATCAACCTTAGTGCGTCAAGACGTTGTCGAGAACGTTCTCTGGCTATGAAATAAACCATATAATATGAAGTGTACGTCAATCGCTCGCAAAACACTATTTCGACGATTGGTCGATGTATCAGCCATTGCGCGTTTGCGGTCGCGACTCGACGAATTCGCGAGTGACACTTGACTTTGCAAGTCATTTTGTTGCCATTTATATTATGTGTTGTGAAAAAAGGTATGTACATAAGTATTTAATGTGCATTTATTTATCGATTTACATTATATTTTTTACAAATATATTGTGATAGAGTACTTGTTTCATCATTCTTTTGCCAAGCGGGAAGTACATAACCTCAAATTTGCAATTTGCACGGCTGACTTCTAGAATTATTTTAAAAATAAAAAAGCGGCTAAGGCAGCTGTGTATGGCTATGTTTTATTGTGATTATAGTATACTATCATAAATATATTTTAGTTTTACTCAAAATATTTGGGATCGGAAAAGTTTTCAAAATATCCGCGAAGAAATGGTGTTTTTTTGTTAGTTGTGACATCAATTGAATGCTAAAGTACTAAATTACTATCAATATCGCAACTTTCATTGGTTTGTATTGTATTATATTTGACTGAAATAGTAACATCATCATCAGCTGGGGTCTATCCACTGCTGGATGAAGGCCTCCCCCATCATACTTCTCGGTCATTTCGTAATATGGTAATGTTATAGGTCGGTAGGTACTGTTACGATAATATGTTTTATTTTTGTTTCAGTTCAGTAAATTTAAGAAAAAGAGCTGTCGATGTGCTTATTGTAGTATGGCTAGAGAGCCAAAACGCATATCTTATTTTTGTAAGCAATGTAACGTACCGCTTTGCATACTATGTTTTGAAAAGTATTACGTAAATGGGTGTAAAAAAATAAAAAAATAATTGTAACTTTTCTTATGATTAAATAAATAATATCGACCCTTAATCGGCAGAACAACGTAAGCGACACTTTTTGGTAAATTGCGTTTTAAATGGAGAACTGTTCAATATCACCTAGCGCATAAGTGACAAAAATATTAGAGCCCGATCTCAATCGCGTGACATTTTTTTAGGGTCTGTGCCTTTTAGCGTTTGAACTTGTATCGCATTATAAAGTAGAGCAAAACAACGTAACCGACGTTATTTGATAGTGTAAGCTACGGTACGGTTTATACGGTGGTCCGTCTGGTAGTGAGTTGTGCGAAAACCGATTTGGGAGCAAAGCTCGCGCCGTCCAGTAAAACTGGCTGATATAAAATAAACCTGGTAATAGAGTTTATTAAACAATAATTACCCGCCGTTACATCTCACTACTGTCTGATTTTGATTGTACTGATTTTTGAAATGTTAAAAATGTATAAGTATAAAATTTATACTGAAAATTTGGATTCTTTGAATGAATCCACTAATGTCGTGATTCGGAATGTTTTCAGAAACGTATTTAATAGACAGTAAATTCAACTTGGGTTTTCATCTACCAAAAAAGATAATAGTGTTCTTTTTGCGAGAAAGTAACAAATATGTCTGGTGACGAGAGACTTCGGCTAATTGAAACGGATACTTACAAATGTCCCCTTACCGTAAAGGATAAATGCAAGGAGATGTTCTTTAATGATCTGGCCAAAAGTAAAAATCACAATGACATTTTGTGCGCAAGTTTTGACCTCGAGAAGGTGCTAAACACTCCCTAGTCGAAATACGCATACTATAATGAAAGTATCTACGAAAGTGGAACAAATAATGGATACTGCTTTTTATGGGGTGAAACTGATGGTAAACGTGGCAGTAATGAGATCTCAGCAATCATGCACAAATCTTTGGACAGACCTGACAAAGCGGGAAAAAAATCAAGGAATTATTATACTGTGATTGGTCAGAATAAGAACCGGGCAACACTGGGTATGCTATCTTATTTTATGAAAAATTCAACTTTCATTGAATTGATAGAAATACATTTTCTATTACCAGTGGGTCTATTCTGTATTTATCGACCGCTAAAGTGATAAAGTGATAAATATTATCAAACTTAGAGTAGGTTTGTATTATAGAATTAGCACTTATTGTAACAATTACAATACGTTGATTATAATTGTTGCAATAAGTACTAACACTTTTATATAAACCTACCCTAAGTTTGATAATATCGTATCACTTTAGCGGTCGATAAGTATAGAATAGACCCACTGGTCGTACTACGATGCCGGTCGATTCCATTCATGCGACAATTGAGTCATTTATATAGTAGTTTGGGCACTATCAAAATGACCCACCATTATTTCCAACGCTAGGTCATCATGTCATATGCAGAATTCCGTGACTGGAAATCTTTCGCTGCTACTTGCATTCCTTCAAAGTTCAAATGTGAAAATGTTCGTAGACAATGTCTTTTTTTGGTTATACATTTATACGGTTATACGTTTGAGTTGCGCAGAACGCTCAACGCTGCGCCGAACGCTGGCACTGAGGCCTCACACTTAGACCTAGAAAATGTCATCAGATCCCGATCAAGTGCTGTGATGCTTTAAGCGCAGCCACCCTTGCTGTATAGTGCTAAATCACCAATATCGGAAATCCAGTATAACGAGTAACAGTATAAAAGTCTC
Organism: Rhyacophila brunnea; assembly: GCF_057557595.1. Lineage (NCBI taxonomy): Eukaryota > Metazoa > Arthropoda > Insecta > Trichoptera > Rhyacophilidae > Rhyacophila > Rhyacophila brunnea. The sequence continues at coordinate 37,986,582 of NW_028232827.1, read as the reverse complement.
TGTGTTAAATGTAATATCCCTCAGAGATGACGGATGAGTTTATGAAACTGCCACATGGATTATCAGTGGAAGATACTTTACCGGAATCCGATCAGGAAGATGTGAATGAGGATAATACAGCGATTACTGCTTAAAAAATGTGGGACAATAATTTTTTTGTAAAACTGAATAGTTCATTACAATTTTATTTTATCATAATTAGTAGGTCCCCATATTTAATTATGTACGAGTAGATACGTACCTATTTCAATTTGAAAAATAACAATACCTGATAATATTAATAATATAAGCGAAACCTTAAAAATACCAATCATTTATTTTTATTTTACCTATATGTGAATAAGTATCTACAAGCAAAAATATTAATTTAAAAAGTCAAAATATTTTTAATTTATTTAACAACGTCCCCTTTCGTAAAATAAATGGGTGCTTATGTTATTTATTTTAATACTTAATTAGTAATGCCCTGTGGTGATAATTAGCATGAAATTTATAAATAAAAACGACTACGCCAAATAGCGTAAGCGACATGCCTGGAAAAAATATCGTGTCATAGACATAAGCAAAACAGCGTTACCGCCACTATCTCGAAAACTAAAAGCACTAATGCAATTGTTTTATAATTTCCGTATAGGCAGTAGCCAATTATTATTAACTACATTAACAGAATTCATTTTTGGAACTAATTACGGAAATAATTTAAAAAAAACCTTCTCCTGTAAAATTTATGAATTGTCGCTTACGTTGTTCTGCCGATTAAGGGTCGATATGTACAACCATTATTTATTTGTTTTATTTGAAAAAAATATATCAAAAAATCAAAAAAAAAAAACACACCTGAATGGGCACTGGTTGATAAAAAAACCACCATAAATTATAGTTTTTCCAAATTTCTGATAGATATTTTTTATTTTTATATTGAAATTGTCTTAAGATATTAAATATCTGTGTGTTAAATGCTAGAGATCGGTTTGAAATGAAGAAAAAAATGCTTTGCCCTATAAAGGGTTAAAATATCAAAAATGACTTATTTTATGATGGTGATAAAAATAATCCTGACATTTTATGACCCAATTCGGTAGGCACATCTATCATCAGAAACGAAATTAATGAAAAGAAAATTTTTTTATTTTTCAAAATTTTAATATTTGTCTCCCATACATTTCGTAATTCGTAATTCGATTTTTTTTTCGATTTTCGGTCCCATGGAAGTCGTATTAACGAGATTTTACTATAATGATCTTTATTTTGAATTTCAATGTTTTCTTTCTGACGTCAGTCAGTGTTTGGACAATGATTTTTATTATTTTTTCCAAGTATGCCATCTAATAGGTTACAAAATTCTTCACAAGATGGCATCATTAACTCATTTTGCAATTTTTGTGGACAATGATCTTTCTTTCCGCTTACCCTTCAATTGCTAGAAAACCCATTTAATTCAATAATATAATTAATGTTTCTTACGGAGAGGTATATCACAGTCCAATATTTATAATAAAAATGTATACCTTGTTTGTGTAATGCTTCCAGAGCCTGCATTCTTTCCAAGATTTGGGTATAAGAAATTCCTTCTGTTTTCTTCACCATGTCATACAGATCGTTGATCTGAAAACACAAAATAAAATAATAGTAGGTACCTAGTGTAAAATTCTGTCTAAATATTATCCATGTGAAATATGAGTGACAGTAAAAATATATTTGCCATCTTTCTGCAATCCTTTTAGGGCCCACATGCCCGCCCTGTATAGGTTTACAATTAAGAATTTTGAGTGATATCCTTCAGAGCTTAGCTCGGTCACAATAATACTAAATGGGTATTATTGTAAACGATATCGTTTAAAATTACATCATAATATTTTGCATTGTATATTTGCCATTATCTATGTAATAATTATATCTCAAAGTCCATTCTTTCATATTCATTCATTCTTTTTTAACACTGATCTTTTTTGCTTAAACACGATTACAAAAAACATAAAGTATTATTAAATATTTATATTTAAAAAATCACTACAGCCCTTTGTGAATATTGGAATTGCCATATTTTGCCATTTTTTGATGAATTTTAAGATGCACGTATCCATGACTCGTGTAAGATTTGGTATTGTTCCAATATTCACGGAACTGGAAACTGCCATTCTTGATGGTATTGGCTTGTGTGTCTCCTTAGGAATCGAAGGCATCCGTTGTTCGTTCTCCTAAGGAGCAGAACTATCCTGCCATTAGTAATGCCAATTGGGAGGGAAATAACTATGTTTAATCAAATCGCATTGTATATTGATATATTCCACTCTACGTGAGGGTGAATTTAGGTGGACGTTGTTTTATAGGATTTTATTATTTACTCATATTACCCTGTATTTTTATTTGAAAAATTGTCAACACTTACTTTATGTCATGTCGTGAACGCTTTGAATTTATAATTTGTCATGTTCATTATATGTAAAATAAATAAATTTGAAATGTTTTGATTTTATTCCTTCTCCGGTTTTTATTTTTAAATATCTGTTTGCCGAATTTAAAACATTCAATACTGAGAACACGGCTGGCCGTTCATAAAAATATAGTAATAACAGCGATTACATAATATTTTATGAGGTCTATAAGTGCCACACAATGACTAATGCCAGCAAAAATCAGCAGTAAACGGGTGCGTTTATTTTCATTTTATCGACATAACAATATACTCTTTTAGAGACCTTAAACTAATCATTTTGACTATTGTACACCACCTGGGCCCTTAAGGCATCTGTCCACAGTCTATTCTACACGGTAATTCTCATTTTTAGAAAAACACGCCTTGCTTGTTCAATCTATGGATTAGTTTCCACATTCACATAGAGAGTAACAAACCAGTATTGATAACTGTAGTTGAGATGGCAACAAACCTGCGCATCTCTTTCAGGATTGGCGGGAGACGCAGCTTTGATGGCGTCCATCGCAGGAAGTAATCGAGCCAGACGTTGTTCGGCAGCATCCAGGTTCGTCGACTGCAAAGCGGCGGCTCGAGACGAAAGGTTTGCCGCCACTGCTATCAGTCCACCCACACTCTCTTCGCCCGATAACCTCTCTAGCCTTTCGGGAGATGGTCCTACTGTAGACTCTAGAAGGTGTAACCTATCGTTTCGGGTAACAAAACAACATATTATTTATATAGGTATTCTTTGGTACATTTTTATTTATGCTATTGAATATCTACCTCTCCGGTCTCCATGTTGTAGTGCCATCTATATTCAACGTGGCCCGGCACACCTCTAATGGCTTGATCACACTTTTAAGACAGGTCAGTTAGTATTAGTAATATATAGTAAATCTTATATCAAGTGCTGGAAAGCTGCATACTTTGGCCGTATTTTCTGTAAGAAGAATAATTTACTCCTACTCGTAGTGCAAGGGGTATGTAGGAGAATCGCTTGTCTGCACAACCTACGCAAGTGGCTCAATGTTCAAGGTGTTGGGGATCTGGTACGACTTGAAACCATGAGCCCCTCTTCGGATATGGCCTGAAGGGTGTACCTACCACAAATTCATTGCCAACCTTCGATAGGAGAAGAAATTAGCGGTAATATTCATAGAAATTTATAAGTCATATGGCTTTGTTCCAACCGTTAACATTAATCAAATAGTTCAACTCTTGCGCGGGGAGAGGGGAGAACCCGACAATAAAGTTTTTACCTGTGTTCAAGTCGAGCGAGTCGAGTTGTCTGGGCAAGGACGGTGGAGTCAGGTCTCAACTTGATAAGTGTAGTGGCTGTTTGACCCTTCTCACTGCTTTCTTTTAGCCCGGCATGATTTAAAAGTTTTCTAAAAGAGAAAAAACATTCATTCAAATACATAAACACAATTACTGCTGACCTTTTAATTACCAAATTTAAATAACACGTTAATTATATCTAATGGCAAAGTACTCCAAACGCGCCAGTCGTGGTGTTGGCACAAAATGAGTTAATGTAATTTTTGTTTTATTTAACTATTTATAATTATTACACATCTTGCACTTTTACAATTATGGATTGTGCCACATTGGTCAATCACTGTTGTAAGAAATAAAATAAAATATAAACAAAGTAAAATCTTGGAACGCATCTAGTGTGTTAAGTGAGGTACTAATGTGTGTAGAATGAAGAAGAAGAGAATTTTCTTACTTGAGTTTGTCGGCCTGCGGGTCATTCTCGCTACTCTCATCAAAGTTGAGTTCATCTAAGATCTGCTTCGTTGACGACACTTGCGATGCCATCTTTTTAAGGCTTTGCTAGAAAAATAGGACATAAATACGTAAAAAAAAGTTAAATTCAAAACATTGTAAAAACCAGGGCTTCGAACCGGAACTGAACCAAAAACCGGAAAAACCGTTATTTTTGTCAGAACGAAAACCGAGCTGAACAATAAAATATCGGCTTTTTCGGTTCGGTACACGTACAAACATGCGAAATAAATATGCTGTTGTTTTTCATTTGAAATATGTGTGCTAAATTCAATGCACAAAGAAATCATTCACGATCGTGTCACGCATCTCGACATAATTCTCATAATAATTATGTTATAACAGTTATATAAATATACCACACAACAAGTTCGATAGTTTTGACAGAAAATACGACATAGTTATAGCGACGCTGAGTGAGAGAAAACAATGTAATAGGCTTCATGTAAGAGCAGTCGGAAATAATAACGGTGACAATAATTCGTGCGCAGTAGAATAAATCGCAATCTACACAGTTTCAAGTAAAAGTTGTTCCACTATTTATAGTACCTAGTAGACATCTTATGGATTTTTATATAACTCAATAAGTCGTCTATACTAATTATTAAGGTGGACCATGCGGAGACTTCAATTTGTAGGCATTAAACGAGTAATGTAGTAAAAAAAAAACTTGGTTAAACATTATGTAGGAATATGTAGAACATATTAATTAATATTTTTTGATATAACTGGCTCCAGTATGAAGTATTTCATGATATGAATATTATGAAATATCAATAGAATGAAATTGTAAATTAAAAAACCAATGGAATCCCTGTCATTTTTGGCAGGTTTCGGTTTGGGGTCCTCAATATTTATAATCATGCGTTCCAGTTCCGGTTCCAAAATTATTATGGGGTTCTCAGGGTATGGTTCCGGTTCTATTTCCGGCTCTGGTTACAATAAGAAGTAGTACCTTTTCATCTTCAGGACTCTTCTCCTGCATGACGAGTAGTTGCTCAAGCAGTTCGGTCGTCTCACAGCGCAGTCTCTGGTACCTCTGCTGAGGACTTTCAGCCTCGCTCTCTGCCGCCAGCTCCCACTCTCCACATCTTCACAAATACCATTGACAAATTAACTAAATAAGCAAGACATAGAATGCACTCTGGGATATTTTCTTTTCATAAAAACCGAAATTTTATGTAAAACCAGTTTAGTTCTTCAAAGTCAATAAAACGAACATACAAAAAATCTACATAATACATAAAATCATATTCTACATTCCCATCCAGCAATATTATATACAGTACACTTTCAGTAATCCGCCGTTCGATTATCCGACAACTACTATAATCCGCCATTATTTTTACTAGTTGACAGCACAAAATCAAGCTCTAAAATTCGCCGGTATTCGATTGTCAAATTCAGTAGTCTGCTGCGTACAAGTATACAATGCAGATGAGACGGGTTTATTTTGGAAACTTCTCCTTCGTAAAACGTACATTCATCGCGAAGAAAGTAATGTACCAGGGAGGAAAGTGCTCAAGGACCGCATCACAATTATGCCCTGCTCCAATGCAATCGGGACACACAAACTGAAGGTTTTGGTCATAGGGAAAGCCAGGAATCCTAAGCCATTCAAGAATATCTGCCTCGCTGAATTTTTAGTATATTTTTGAATATCTAGTTAATAAACTTAGTTTATAAATATGTATAATTTAGTAAATACTTGATTTTGATTATAAATAAAACCGTAATTTGCTAGTACAAATTTCTCAAAAAAAAAACTATTTTACGAAATACTTTCACTAATTGGACACTTAGAGAGAGTACTGTACTAGTATTTTGTGTGTACATATAATATTATAGTTCAACAATAAAATTTAAAATATAATTATAACATAACTCAATAGATTTTTAACCTCTCCCAGCAAAAATGTATTTATACAATACTATAAATGTGAATTCCGGGCATGTAAAATTGGGTTCCACTGTACTTAATATGTAATGGTATTTTATAACGAAATAAACATTAATGGTTCGGATTCTCCATGTCGCTTTATCACCATCATTAGCCCAGATAATCAGGAGTTTACTGCATTCTTTTTTACTATCACTGATTTTAAAAAACCTCAGAAACATACATATTATTAGAAAAAAGGTTGGACCAAGTGCAACTCGAACTCATGTCTGGGAGAAGAAGACTTCAAATTTCACCAATTAGGAGGCAATCCGCTTTATGATCAATTAACGTAAATGACATTACTAACATAATCTAGCATTTTTAAACCTTCTATTATAATATAACATACATAATTTTCAAAATACATTATAAAATACAAATACAAATAAAATATATTATAACCAATAGAAAAAATCTTTTTTGAAAAAAGTAAGACACCCTAGCAGAAATGAACCAGCATCTCTCGGGTTTCGCGCCTATGCACATAGACCACTATGCTATAGGCGCCATACTTAATTGCGACAAATTTTAACTAATGGCTCTTAATACTCTCTGAAGCGCTTTTCAAATTGAGTTGCTATTGGCGATCGGCTTTTGTATTATCAAAGTAGGTATTACATTAATTAAGTACTAATCAACGTCACGGATCACTTCAAGATTTTTTGTTGTAACCTATTTGAACTTGCTCATAATTTTTGGTTAACTATTTTTTTTATTCACCCATTCATCCACACCCACGGTGGCCGAGCGGCTTACGCGTTGGACTATCACGCCGTGGGTCCCAGGTCACACCCACGGTGGCCGAGCGGCTTACGCGTTGGACTATCACGCCGTGGGTCCCAGGTTCAAATCCTGGGTCTGGCAAATACACATATTGTTTTTTCAATTTGTGTGTGAGTCAGGGTATGGACCTAATAGGTTGAGCAAGTGGCTGACATCCATTTCTCGTAAAAAACAAAATCTGTTAATACAAAACCTCTACTCTGTGGAGGCCCATATGATCCTATTAGGATCTGACATGGTCGGGAAAAAAAAAAAAAAAAAATTATTCAACGAATAATCTTCTATTATATTATATTTGGTACGGTTTAAAAAAGTAATAATATCACCGATTGACGGTGGCATAATGGGTAAAAAGTCACTTAAGTCATATTAGTATGATTGTAATTTAATAAGTTGTAAGTTTTAAGCTTACTTATAACCGGTGCGTATCCTTGGACTGATCCTGTCGGAGAAATCAACGCTCCCGGCGATCTGCTTTCCTTTGAACTTGGTGAAGGAGTCACTCATGGTGATGCGCATCTTTTCGATGCATTCATTCTCTTCTTCCGAATTCTCTTCTTGCTGATCGGCCTCCGGCAAATCAGCCGATTCGTAGATGTCGGGCTGGTCATAAGCCTGTAAAACATCACAAAGCAGCTGTTGAAGGGCATTACCAAATGAGAGGAAGTCTTTTCAGTACGATGCTATGTGATTAAATGGCATACGGTGCAACTATGAATTACACGCGTTGTTGAATATCCTGTCGTCTCGCAAATGAAAGTGGGGCGATTGCATCCATGAGGCCAAGGGTGGCAGTGGGAGCTTACAGTAGCGGAGTGAAGATGTCATCACATTGACTTGAAGTGCCGGTTCAGCATTTGATAGTGAATTGCAGACTTTATTTCGTTAAATCGCCATACTTGCTAACACCCAGCAGGGATTTTGCAGGGAATTTTCAGGGAAAACGCAGAATTATTGAAACTGCGAATACTTACAATTCCTGGAAGATTTTCGTACTTCGGGTCTGCCATGTTTATTGAAAGATTTTTAATAAAAAACTAGTGATATTATTAGGAAATGAATTTTTATCACAAAATGAAATTAGAATCTGTCAAAGTATGACAGTCTGACACATAGGATTGTAGCTGTTGGTAACACTGAATCATTGAGTATTGACTACACTGAATAATGGTATTATGTATACTTGTTACTATTTATTATTTGTTTTTCTATATTTGACTTACAGTTTCCACTAACAACTTACTAATATTTTTACAGCTGGTTAAATTTATAAGAAATGTAATTTTTTCATCAAACATAACTTATATTTCATTAATTTATTCAAAATACCTATGAGTGTGAAATATTTTATGTGACAACGAATAGGTGTACATACCTAGATCAGATGCCTACTGACCCTTTTAATAAAAAAATCGTACAATATTTTTGACAGCTCCAAAAAAATAATTCAAAAGTTTATTGTTGTACGTATCATAACTGTAATAAATAATTAGGGCAAAGAGATTTTGATAATCCCATTCTAAACCTGTTCGCGGAATTTTTTAAGTGATCCACACACGGCCACACTTTGATCTTCAATCATCTATCTATTTGCTATTCTGAGTCATTTTGGTGTTTCATAAGATATTCTTCACTCAAAAGTACACGTCAGATTCAAATTTTATTTATACACACTTTTCAAAGTGTTCCCAGTTATTCAGAGTTAACACAGTGAACAACAAACCGCAGCCAAGATGAGTTTCCAATGGACTATAATAGCGACATTCCTCTACATCGAGATCGGAGTTGTTTTGTTAATGGTTTTGCCGGTATTCAGTCCGAAACGATGGCAAAGAATCTTCAAATCAAGAATTCTGCAGCATATAAATGCCCAAGGGTCAGTATATTTCATTATGCTGTTGGCCGTTTTGGCTCTTTTCTTGCTTGACTCGATTCGAGAGATAAGGAAATACTCCACTGACATTTCTGATCATGACACGCACAAGCATTTGGAAACCGAAATGCAAGAAAACATGAGGCTGTTCAGAGCCCAGAGGAACTTCTACATCTGCGGATTTTCTCTATTTCTCTGCCTGGTGATCCGACGATTGGTGACCTTGATTTCCGCGCAGGCGACTTTATTGGCGCAGGCAGAGGCAAATTTGCGTCAGGCACAGAGCGCCACGACCGCCGCAAGGACATTGATCGCCGAAAAGGGGGCCGGCGAGGCGGCCCAGAACAATTCGAACGAGGCCCACGACAGGGAGGTCACATCGTTGAAAGCCAAACTTTCTCTTATGCAAGACGAACTCGCCAAGGAAAAGAAGGACAAGACTGCCATGAAATCGCAAGCCGAAAGCTTGAACAAGGAATACGACAGACTCACCGAAGACTACAGCAAACTTCAGAAGAAGATTACAATCAGCGCGTCGTCGTCAGTTGATAAAAAAGATGATTAGATTTCTTTTCGAATTGAAAAAGATTTGATTGTTAACGAATACTTTTACCACTTGGGGCTATTTACCAAGTTTTTTTTATAACAAAATACTAAATTTTGTTCGTCCTTTCCACACCTTCACCATCTCGTACTATCCATTGTTATAGAATTAGTTTTTTTTAAGTTGCTCGCACTGATATAACAAAAGCACATTGGAATAGTAAAGTTCTCAAAGCACACATTAAAATTGTTTGTAATCAAAGGGATTGTTATAATATGTACATAAAATTATATTGAAATACTGCCTAATTTTATTAGTCACTGCAAGTTCTTACACAGGATTGCGTCACAATCATAATATTATTATAAAGTATATTAATTGCAGAACGTTTTTTTCATTTGTAATAATTACCTTCATAATACACTATTACTATATTTGGGAGCTTTTCAAGCTGGGTTGAAGTAAGAATGAAAACAGGAACACCTAAATATAAATAAATATTTGAATCATTTAGCATCAATTACTCGTTTAATCTAATCTATATTTATTATCAATGCATTTTATCACTTATACCTATTACTTGCATCATTTGACTTTTTATTAACATTGCTTTTGGAACGTATTGTGAATTGGATTTACAAAACAAAAAAATCTTTTTTTACAAGATATATAAATATTGTTAATTGAATGAGGGTAGATAATAATATGTTAATAATTTTAGTCGACTGATATGTGCCTTCATTATATTCCTGGCTAGCTGATGAGGACACGTTGAATATTTTATTTACGGCTATGATACAGATAAGGCTTCATTTAATTTACCCTTTTTTTGTATGGTTGAAATTTTTTAATTTAGTTTTTTTTTGCTCAATATTGTGTTTAATGTTAATAAAAGGTGTGCACGTGTGTAGGGCCGTTAAAAAGTGTCAATATTTTTGACTGATACTTCTATAGTCCTGTCTACATTGGAGCATTTTTTCATTCACTAGATGAATGCATCGCAGTGCATGTGTAGTCTGCGCATTGTCTGCCACAAACCGGTTTCAAAATAGCCGTTTTTCATGATGAAAGTGCTAGCGCACGTAGCTCCATCACCGATGGACTTCTTTTCAACATCACGTCAGTGTTAACAAAATAATAATTATTCTGCGAAAAATGTGTAATAGTCGATAATACTATAATTATTACATCTTTGTATTTAAATCAGCGTTATGAAAAGATAACAACATTGCTTCCTGTTAGAAATTGAAAACTATTTAATGTTTTTTTCATTTTAAGTGTAGACAGTTAACACGCTTTCAACTTAAATTATACAGAAAACTACTGTGTTAAAACCAGAATTAAAAAGTTGAAGTGAAGTGGAAGATGAAGTGATCAAATGTAGACATAGCTAATTTGTGCTAAAGTGCTTTCTATCAATGCAGATATGGATTATTAGTATTGATAGTCTTCTTTGGTAGTTTTTCTTTTAATATCACAGCCCTACACGTGTACACAAAAGGTGTGAAGTCGTGTCACTAACTTTTCATTAATTTTGTACTCATATTATTTAGTAAGTAGGTGTATTTATTGTGTGTATTTGGATTTTTTTTTATTAATTTCACAATTTTGTTTTTTTTTTTGTTTCTGTTGAATTATGCAAGTCTGAAAAATAATGTCGCAATATTTTAATATCTGCGGGAAATTGATTTAGAAGTTATACTTTATTTGATTGAAGAAACTTCGAACTGTGTACTAAAAATCATTATAATGTAACCGAGAAATATAATAATATAATGACATATATATAATAATGTTTTTATTATTTTATAATATTACGATTAACAAACGCCTTGCAAGTTATATAGGAAATTTAACACTCTCATAAGGTCGGTATCCACTTGTTGCGTATCCACGTGTCATACTTACATCGTTGGGTATCATTCGGTGATATGATGCAATAGTGTCTGATTTTTCTTTAAACTCTTCTGGTCTTATATCGAGTCAGACTCCATATCGAGTTTATTCCCGCATGTTTTATGTTGGATATCACTCGACATAAAACTTTTTTAATTGTGAACAAAATTGGTAAAATAAAATAAGAAATAGTCATCTTAAAACTGCAGTGCAAACATTTCTTTTAGAAGAATTCGCAATGATTTAAGACCTGACAGAATGACAACAAAATTTGAAGGGCCGCAACAGAGTATGCGGGATTACAATTAAGTTTTGAACAATATCTTTCTTTGTTCATGTCTGTTTTTTAATTTGAGTAATATGTGCATCATGCGCCGCCTACAAAAATACCTGTCGTTCGCCAGTCGGGCATGCATGCTACGTTAGATATGTGAAGAATTGTAATATGACTTTAAAGGACACATTCTTGATTCACTACGAATAAATTCAATTTGTGAGATTTTCTGGAAAAAAGATTGTAAGTGAAAGTAAGAAAAAAGGTTTAAGCTTAGATTCTGGATGGAATTTTTATTTTAGACAAAACGTCTTGAGACTTGAAAAGAAAAACTTTGGACGGAAAGCTGAATGGACCAAAGATGTTGAATTTTCTTTCAGGTGGTGCTTTATGTGATTACCCTATAAAAATTATTGAAGCAAGTTTCAGTTTGACATACGTGCCATTTTTGTATTAAAAAAAACAATGCGTGAGTTTCTGCCTGTCTGCAAGTTGTATGAACCTAATGGTTATTTTTTACCATATCTCATATGTTTAAGCTCCATCTCTATGGAAGAAGGTTTCTTAACATTATTGGCACGGAAAGCTAAATTTTTTCTCAACATTCCTTTTTCAAAAACAAAACTAATCACATTCGATATTCTAAGAATAACTGTTCAAAAACAATACGATTTATCTAGCCCCGTACAATGCATTGATATAAGTAATTTACATTACATTTAAAACTTAAGTATTATTTACAATGAAAGCAATCAGCACTAATGGCTACTCACATTGAATCTGTGTAAAAACCGATAATAAAGAAAACCCCTGATTGTTTATTCATGACCGTTCATTACAAGAATAGACAATAAGCCCTTCCCGATCATACTGAATATAGCAGAGGCATATCATCCCTTGGATGTACCGACAAAAGGCCGACCAAGACATTTGCGTATATTTGTATCACGTTTTGACAAGCAATGGTGTACTGTTTGTCTGTCAACATTATTTCCCAATCATGATACGATACGCAGATTCGCAATGAGTGGATATAAGCGTAATATATTTTATCTTACATTTAATTGATTAAAATACTATTATGTAGTAACCATATTGATTGTAATTCCTTTATGTGACGATTTAGGTGATGTCTCTATGTCATGAAAATGTGTTCTTCGAACATGTCCGATCCTAATAAGATCATATGGGCCTCCACAGTGTGGAGGTTTGTATTAATAGATTTTGTTTTTACGAGAAATGGATGTCAGCCACTTGCTCAACCTATTACGTCCATACTCTGACTCATACTCAAATTGAATAAAAAACAATGTGTACTATGTAAATGTACCCATTTAAAAATTATTATTGTTAATCACATTTTAATATGATTATTGAGTATTATTAATTCCATGCATACTTTTTGACTTAATTAATCTTTATCTATGGTGGTGTGATAATATAATTATTATTATGTATTTGTGTTTGAATTTATATTTAATATTTTCAATAAAAAGGATTTCTGATGTTAAAACTTGTTATATTATTAGCATCATGGCCCCCACAAACGGCGGGGCTGACAGGGCTCTAGCCTGGGGGCCCGGCGTGGCAGGTTGACCAAATAAGTGAGATAAACACACATTACTAATTTGCTTTAAAATAAAAAGTCAACTGCAGCGCTATTAAACTTCATGGCCATTACATTTAACCTTAAAAATAGGTAGGGGGGCCGCCAAAGATCCTAGCCTGAGGGCCCGCTTCAGGATGTGGGGGCCATGATTAGCATTATCAAAAATGCTCTTCTACCCCTAAGAGGAAACATGAGTGAACACACAAAAAATTGCAGCCTCTTTGAGATACCATTTTTCATATTGTATGAATAAAACCGGATAATATGATCATTTCTAAAGGTATAATGTATTATTTCTGTGAATATAAAGTTTTTTTTAATTATTTATTTATTCAGAGGACATTAAATTAACCCATATTCACCATAATATAAATTATTATAGCCATAGCTATTTCAGTAACTTCTTCTTCCTGATGCTCTAACCCAGTGGTTTCCAAACTTTATGTTACTACGCCTCCCTTTTGGCGCCTCCCCTCCTTTATTTCATTAAATAATACAGACACCTTTTTAAATAGCTAAAATGTACTACTTAATACAAAAAAGAAAAAAAACTAACCTAACCGAAAAAAATTTACTACTATTAAAAAGTTAAATTTAAAGTTTACATAATAAAAATCACGATTATTTTAAAACAACCTATTTTTTAACATTTGTATACATGTAAAACTTTTTACCCAGAGCAAGTATTAAGTCCCGGAGCGGGGTAACTCAAAAAAGGGTCCGCTCCAACCCTCTGGTTGCAAGCGATATGCAATTGTTTTGCACAAATATACATGACGGCCTCCACGCGGCGCAATATATGAGCAGTGTCAGTTTATGCATGAGCTATGTTGTCAAGATGCCCACGATGGCCAAACGGTAATGTGTCAACCTGTAATGTCATAGTTCCCAGGTCTGGCAAAAAACATGTTTATTTGGAACCCAGAGGAACTAATAGGTTAAGTAAGTGGCCAACATACATTTCTCGTAAAAACAAAAATCTGTAAAATACAACTTACCACATTTGAACTAATTATGATCGAAAATGGTAAAAAAAATACACCAATGGTTCAAGCTTGCGCGTAAGTCTCTGCTATACACACCTATTATACCTGCGTAAAGTATACAGTATAGAAATTTAAACATTTTTTAAAACACTTGTGCAATGTCACGTTCATGCATACATACAAAATAATTGCGCAGGTATGCAGTTACATAGTTTGTAGCTGGCTTTATAAATAATGAATGAAGGGTAGCAATAACTGGATAAAAAATTAGAAAAACACTTTTCAATCAACATATAAAATTTTATTTCAAGAAATACTTTCTAGTGACGGTATTTTTTTACTGAACAAACTAAAATTATAAATGAATCATGACTTACAATTAAAATAAATGGAAAAACAATTTAGCATTAAGGCAAACATGGGAGTGAAACAGCGTGCTTCTGGCAAGTTACTGATATGTTGGCTACTTGGATCATCAGCACACATGGCTTGCAGGTAGGTATGCACTTTTTCAGTTTCATATGAGTAGCAGGATGAGATGAGGATTGGATAAGAAATTAGAATAGTCCAGTGGTGTTGGCGAACGTTTGCAGAATAAAAATTCAAATTAAAAAAGACAGATTTAGAAGAAATTTAATTAGCAGACGATTAAGCTATGGGGCATCCGATTGTTGAATGAAAGAAATATGACAAGATCCAGATGGTTTTAAAAATCATCTTTAAACACAATCTTTTGATTACCACATTTAAATAACATGTTAATTATATCTAATGCCCAAGTACTCCAAATGCGCCAGTCGCGGTGTTAGCACTAAATAAGTTAAATGTCACCATAGAAATTGGAAAAACTCCTTCAGAAAAAGGATGCCCGTGCAAAATTCTATAGGTGAACTGCAAGAACTAAACTGAAAATTACATTAATTATTGATAATATGTAGAACACAAATTTATAATATATTTAAATATTAAATACTCGCACTGCGTGCCCCTCGCATTTCCCTCCGCCAACACCAAAACTGGTACCTATGCAGAAAATTTAGTACCAAATGCAACTAGCAGAAGAGCGTGTCTGGAAATTTGTACGTATGAAGTTCGCCGTATCACACTTCACCGTAAGATGTTGTATCGGAAAAATTTGGTCTTCTATTAAAGACCGTCCAACCTCTTTGGGTATAGTACTGAGATAAAATTCAGGTCTAAATAAAACACGGTTCTTGTCAGTTTACAGAAAGCCAGTGGAAAACAAATTTTGAAAATATACTGGATTATTTGTTAGGTTAGGTTTACATACTTGAATTCATGCATTTTGACAAAATCGGCTATGAAAATTGAATTAATGTTCATATTGAATCTAATAAAATTGGAGACCGTATAGTATATGGTCATCTCTTTCCGATACAAAGCTCACAGCGAACTGTGCTACGGTGAAATGTTTTACGTACAATTTACATGTAACCGCAGAAGAGTTACAGTCTACAGCAAAATGATACAAAATAATGGTACTTGCATTTGAAGACAACTACTTGCATCGGCCTCTTTATAAACTATTATTAAACAAACAAAGCAATAATACAAGTAAAATAAACATGGCATTATAAAAAAATGTAACAATTATGTAGCAAAATTAAAACAAAAGTGTTTTGCAAAACGAACAGCAAAAAACATAAATTTCGGATGTTGATATATTCCATCTACGTGAGAATGAGTATAGGCGGACGTTATTTTATAAATTCTTAAAATAGGGTCTGCTTAACTCATCCGGTGTACTTCCTTGTACCTATATACTTCATATTTTTTGTATTTACACATTTATACTATAGAATAACTTAATATTGCATAATTACAATATTACATAATACTTTTTTAATAATATTTATTTGTTTCTAAATGTCATGTTGTGAACGTCTTAAACTTATAATTTGTAATGTCCACAATATGTAAAATAAATTAAAATTGAAATTGAAAAATTGAAATAATAAAACATAAAATCAATCATTGACAGAATATTTTCTGCAATTAAACTAATTAATAGAATAATCACTATTAGTAAGTGATGGGTCCAGATTTTTTTTTTTTTTTAATTATTACTATTCAAAACACAGTAATATTAATTACCATTATGGCCTTTTCCCCCTGGCCCCCAGACCACATTAATGGTAATTAAATAACTAGGTAATGAACATTATTATCTGGCTGACAATAAGAACAATACTTTTTAAGAATATAATATACTGAATTGTAAATTATAGCTTGACTAAGGACAAATCAATAAATGTAAAGAATATAATATTTAAATACTGGTAAATACATGGTGTCGTAGAGCTGTTGGCCTCTGATAAAATATAAATTTTAGAAGTGACAAAAACTGTCATATTGTACAAAAATTAAGGTAGACTTTCGTCTAAAATCTAGTGGAGGTCATGTCTTATGATCATTGGGTGCTCTGTAATACCTGTTTCTATGATGTCTACATAATAAATATTGGAGATATTATAATCTTATTAATTTATTATTATGTTAAATCTGAGGTTTTTGTAATTAAAAATATTAATTTTGTCAGTACAGTAGAACCTTGATGTAACGGACTAATGCGGTGAGGAGTGTCCGCTATAGCCGAAAGACCGTTATATAAAAGTAGGTTTTTCGAATGCGTTTTTTATTAATAAAATAAACAGCACAATACAAAGCCAGTGAAGTTCCCATAAATGGATTGAAAATATTATGTGATTTTAAACGATGATGTTTAATGTCCGAAACAGTTTGCTTTCTTATGCCATATTGTCCACATATACGAGACACACAGAGTTTTTGATTTAACGTTAAATTAATTCTTTTCTGTTTGTCCACATTTTAAGGGTAGGATTACGACAATGTTTTTGCTTGTAATTTACAATTTAAACTTGGATTTAAACATGTATAATATTAACAGGATATATTATAACAATTTTCACATTTGACTGTTATAATATCGAGGTTCTGCTGTGCATAGAACATAAGAGTGTTTTACAAAACTATGTGGTGTAATATAACAGAACAATGATTAAAAAAACCATTTTGACAAAATAATTGGTCACATTGTAGATTAACAGCTCAGTAAAGTAAACATGTCATAATTTTTTTTAAAGTTTACATTTGCAGTATGCATTTTGTAAAATAAATGAATAAAATACATCAATTGGGTCAGTGACATTCAAAATGTTCGCAAACAACACCCACAGGCGCCACATGCTATTTGGTAAATTATTATCTCCTTATAAGTATAAGGATCTGATTGCATGATGTAAAATTGTTTTTTTTTTTTTTTTTTTACAAAAACAAGTACCTATTTCATCTTAGCTACCGCTTTCAAAAATATTTTCAGGGAGATAATATAGACAACTTCACACGGATTCAAGATCTGAGAGAATTAGAGGTGGCTGCAGTGTCATCACATGGCTACGTCATCACGTGACACATAAGGAATAAGTGAGATTAATATGACTTTTTATGAATAGATTTCATGGGGTCGATAAAAATGACACTCGAGGTGCAAACTAACAATGTGTGCAAGTATAATAGAATTTTAATCTCTTTTCCAAAATTAAAATCCATTTTAAAAAGCAAAATAATATAGAAGTAGGTAATGTTATGTACCTAGATTTCGAGACTAAAAAAAATATGGGGTTACATTTTGAGTACACCCAAAAGTGGATTGATTCCGAGATTTGAGAATGTACTAATTGGTATTTTAGAGCGCAGTGAATTTAGAGACAAATGGTACCACAAGACCTCTGAAAATCACTGAACTAGGTCAATTGTAGTGATTGAAGTCACAATACATCTGTTGCCAGTCAATCCACCACTCATTCAACACAAAATCCATCAGAAATTGAATATTTTTCCTTGCAAAAACAAAAATCACAATATTAAAATCAGAACAATGGCGAATAATATAAAAGTAAAATACTGTTGTTCATCTAAATAACGTATAAACATTACAAAGTTATATTTACATTATACCCATCAGCTATCCTTACCTTACCTCCTACGATAAAAATAAAGTCACTTATATTTTGAGTATTCATTGAAAATCGTGCACGGTCCACATTCAATTTGGGCTCACGCGTCTTAGTGATATTGTAATAAATATAGTAAAACATCATCGGTTGTAAACTGTTCTAAGCCAATCAGCTGAAACCCGATTGGCTGCATACCATAATAATAGGCTGACCAATGACCAACCCAGATTGTTTTAATGTCAACAATTATATACGATAAACCTACACGTAATAAAATTAGTGAAATTTTAATTCCTCATACTTGTGGAAAAAAAATGTTTTTTAAGGTATATAAAAAAAAACTTAGAAATTAAGAAAACATTGTAAGCCAGAAGTCGGCAATGTGGTGCTTCTGCTACTAACTTTATAAAATTCTTTTCTACAAAATGATTCCTCAAAATTAATAAGTGGCGAAGATATTTCAATCTTAAAAAATAATTTATTGACGGCAATCAACTACTATACTTAATTAATCGACGAACAAGACCCTTCATTCACAAAATTTTCAATATATCATTGTTCCATCCATCATCCATCACGAAATGCTATGCCCAAAAGTAATTTGAAACTCAACCTTTGTAATACTACCGGGCAGGTAAATTTTCAATATACCATTGTTCCATCCATCATCCATCACGAAATGCTATGCCCAAAAGTAATTTGAAACTCAACCTTTGTAATACTACCGGGCAGGTATCCCATGTTCCTACGCACGCTAAAGACGACTACCAAAAATGGTACTCATTGGGAACCCGGGAGGAAGGAGATATCGGGTGCACCGTTAGGATGGGATGAAGGTCAGAGCGAGAGCCCTTCTTAACATCAAAGACTGGATAGGTGCCGCAGAGGATCGAGCAGGCTGGAGTAAGGCGGCGGAGGCCAAGACTTCAATTGAGTAGCGCCATTTACAGGAGAAAAGAGAGTCTGAATTCCCTGTAAACTTTTAGGAAAGATGTACATATCACTGTTTCCTCGTCTTTTCTCAACATAGAAATTTTGCACTGTGTATTTGCTATGATATAATATAGTATGTGTGTTAGTTATATTATTATTATCTGAAGGTCGATTCTTTAGCATTAAATAAAGTTAAAATCAAAATATTGATACATAATGGAATGTGATTTTACATTCTGTGTTGAAATTAGTTTCCAATTACAATCGCCGATAAAAAATATGGGCCCTAATGAACCTTGAAATACATAAAACTATCATAAAAAATTTATATCATAAATTCAGAGCACAAAATGTCGTAATTTTTCTAAAATTCAATGGAAACTCAAATGAATTATTTACTGAATACATATATTTTACTATAATTACCTATGTTAATATTATAATAATATTAAAATAGAAGATAGAATGCATAATGATGACAAAATCATAATCAATGTGCTGTAACCACAGCCATCTACTCAAATATGGCTTGTTTCTCCATTTTTACACTACTATATTTAAAATATTAACTCTTTTATGGTAGGTATTAATAATAAGTTTTATAAAATCGTCGCCATAGATGTCAAGGGAGCCAGTCCACAAAATCATAATGCTGAGAAACAGGCGCGCAAAGATTTTGTGTGACAAAAAAGTAACGTTTTTATTTAAATTTTTTGTTTATAAAGTTATAACGGTGAAACTTTGAACATAGAATATACTTTGTGGTGTTATCTTTTTTTATTATTTTGTACAAATAACTAATAAAAATAGTATGTATCTTAGAAGGTATGTGTGTTATATCTCTTGACACACTGACTATTGAAATGTACTAAAAATGTAGTCAAAAGAGTTTTGTGGCCATCCATTGACCACTGCATCTTTGATGATTTTAAAATGCTTTTGTGTACTTTACTCATGTTCGCCAAATTTGTGGCTTGGCTCCCTTCGACATCTACGGCGACGAAATCACAAAATGAAAATGATAATTTCTATGTTGAGAAACAACGGGGAATCCTGACATATAAATCTTTCCTATAGAGTTCATTCAGGCTTAGCTTGCAGATACCGATTCTCCATTTTCATGTATTCATTCTGCTTTAAATGGCGCTTCTCAGTTGAAGCCTTGGCGTCCTCCAGCCGATTCGATTTTCTGCAGCATTTATCCGGTCTTCAACGTTAAGAACATTTGCTTCACTCGTCATCAACTTCCTTTCATTACACCCAATGTCACCTTCCTCCCAGGTTCCCAATGAGTACCATTTTTGGTACTTGTCTCCAGCGCATGCTGGGATATGAGTTGCCCAGTTCAGCCGAAGAGTTTTACAATAGTGGAGAGTTTCGAATTACTTTATGAGAAGCACTTCAATAATTAGGTATATTATTAACTACACAATATAATAATTTTACAAGTTAATAATAAAATAATTGGTTTAACTGCATGTTAATTGTTTTATTTAACCATCACCCATTTTATATTAATTTGGCAATCTGTGGAACATAAGGTCAATTGTTATGTTGGTTACCTGCAGGTAACAGGGCTAATGGTAAATTACTCAAACATAGCGACATGGAATAAGTGTCATTGTCACTTCAATTTCTTTAGATAATGCCGCATGATAAATGTTGTCTGCGCGAACCAAATTCTCATTCCATTTATGATTTTGACCCATGAAGCAATATAATGATGGCATAACAACCAGTTTATACGCCGCGCATGTGTTAACAGTGCCCTCAGGAAGACTAAATATAAACTTCATTCTTTGATCGACGACGCACGTGGCAAAGATGGTTACTACGTCAGGGATAAATCCAATTCTAATAAAATGAATTGAAGCTTGGAAGTCTTCAGCCAGAATATATTTTAAAACGTGGTTGTAGGGATGAATTATTTTTACAGCGGCTGTAACAACGATTATGTCACTTTTCTTAAAGGCTTCATACAAAGCTGTTTTCAAAACATTAGGGACAGGTATCACTAGTCCTGCATCGTTGTAAATTATGTTCAGTTCACTAAAACAAAAATAAAAGTATTAATTACATAGAGTATGGCCACCTTTCACATCGTTTAGGACTAAGCATAGTGATTTTGAATTTAAATCAGTTTAAGATCAGTTAAAGTAGAATTAACAGAAACAACATGGTTTCAAAACCAAGATGAAATATAGAGACGGGCAAGTTTAACGTGAGGCTCCACTGCATAGCTGCCGCGTTAAACTTGTCAGTCTCTAGTACATATCTCCTGAAAACACTTTCTTGTTAATGTCAGTGGAATGAAAATTTACTTGTGGTTGGGGTCTCCTGTAAAGCAAAGAAAAATGAGATACGTTTCTTTAACCTTAAGTATAAAACTATATCACTGCTTTCTTTACTCACTTATGCGTATTTGGTAGGTAGCGCATGACCACATTTTTATGGAAGAGATCGATGATAACAACCCTCCTCGTGGTATAAATTACTACTAATAGCTGAGTTTCCTAAACTTGTTTAATAGCCGATTTACATGTGCATGGATTTACTGTCGACAGTACGTATTATCGCAGCCAGAACAAGAAAATGCAAGTGTGAACACATATTTTCGTGTAAGTTCCAAGAGTGCATGCATGAATCAAAAAAAGTTCAGCAGCATCTGAATTTTCACGTGACAGTTGGAACTTGCGAGATATCTGCGCCTGCGCAGTAGAATGATAGTGGCACACTTGGTGGAAAAAATACAAAGTACACCGAGCAGAGCATTTTGACATTTATCGATTTTCACGACCTATCTGAACCTGTCAAATAGCACCACAGGCGGCCCTCGTGGTGCAGTGGGTAAGGCGCTGGCCTTCCACCCGAGAGTTCTGGGTTCGATTCCCGGTCATGACAAAAAACATTAATGTGTTAAAATGACAACGCATCTCGCTTACATTTAAAGAATGATATTGGCGAGACAGTCAGCACTTTAATGTGTAAACAGTCATCATCGTGATAGTTCGATTTACACACTATTGGTGCCAGTAAATCCATCCACGTACAGGCGCTATAATCACGGTATGCTTTATAATGAAGTCATAATATACGAACTTAACCAGGTGGTCTACTTATCAATTAAAGTCTAATTTTGTCATTTTTTCTTCCGACCATGCCCCATCCTAATAAGATCATATTATGGGCCTCCACAGAGTGGAGTTTTGTATTAACAGATTTTCAACATATCTTAGTAAACTTTTAATGAATGTCCTGTTGGAAGCTGAATTCGACAGAGGATTCAGACGATTATCCGAATCCAATGAAATGTGTGCGACTATAGGTCTTGCATATACAGGAAAACTTTGACTATTCCGATTGGTAAGTAAAGCTTTTTCAAGTGGACCAATGAAACTGCCTTTACATAGTATTACATAATTTTTGTCAGAATCAGGACGTATTATATTCATTCCGGGGTACGGTTGTTTAAGAAAACCGACTTCACCAACATAAAATCGTAGATCCTTGAGTTCTTCCTATAGAAAGAAAAATAATTACAGGTCATTGATAATAACTAACACCATACCTAATGCAAAGTCACACAAAGAAGACACTATTTGATGATGAAGATCAGTAAATTTCGATGACAAAATAAAAAATTATATAACTTTTAAACTATCGATATGAAAGTTATTTGACTGTTAGCCTTCTTTTTTTTTGACCATGTCCGATCCTTGTACGATCGTATGGGCCACAGATTCTTGTATTTACGAGAAATGGATCTTAGCCACTTGCCCAACCTACTAGGCCCATACACTGACTCAAATACAAATTGGAAAACAATAAGTGTATTTGCCAAACACAGGATTCGAACCTGGGACCCACGATGTTATAAGCAGACACCCAAGCCGTTCGGCGTTAACCTTATATCGACTCTTAATTTTGGGAATCAGGTCACCAGTGTTGACTCTCACACAGTCTGACGCAAGTGCATCAACGCCCAACAATTTACACTCCAAACTGACTTTATTTTCAGAAATGCACTCATTTCCCTTAACATAATTGTAGGCAAACCCACTCACAGCGGATATGAGACCAGAGGGAAAAAAGTAGTCCGAGGCATTTTATATCAACAGCCAAGACTCTTCCTGTGATATTTTCAAAAGAGCAATGTTCCAGCTGACGGTTGTAGTTGGATGATGACTTAAAAATAATACACAATGCTCCTTCAAGCTCTAACAAGCTCGGAAGTAGCTGGCTTTTTTGAATATTTTTAATATCAACCTTACTATTGGAAAAGTCACTCTTTTGATCACGTGTACTGCTATGCTTTTCTCGTTCATTCTCGGTTGACATTCCAGTAATTTCAACAGTTTTAGATAACATATGCAGTGATTCACATAATACTGTTTTGCAGGAATTATACAACTTTGATACATCATCAACGCTGCCCGGGAAATTGATAATGAGTGTGGAAGCTCGGATTCCATAGTGAAATAGACAACGTACATCAAACGGCAGAACCTCCAAACACTTCAAGCACAAAGCGGATGACACATCTTCAGTTTCATTGAGAATAATACTTTTTGTAGCATTAGTAACAGAGTGTTCTAATGACACATCCATACCACCAATAGTTAATATCATATTGAACATTAATGTCTCCGAATAAAACATTAAAGCTTTCCGAATGGTATCTTCATCTTCAGATATAGATTGAGTTTTAATAGTTGGCGATTGTCGTAATGTCTTGTGAAGTGCCTTCATCAGGAATGTTCCTGATTTCATAACATTCTTGTTTTCATTTTTATCATCATTGGTTCAATCAAACATTCATTCTATATTACTTGATCAGCTATTACCATGAAAATACCATTGTCGCTTCCCTTCACGGATTGTTCGACATACTTTTTATAGACGTATAAAATAGGATACTATATTATTTGAAAGCAGCTATAGTATTTTATCAGGTTCTTGTCAGTTAAAGACGGTACTTCAGTGAAACGGAAAATAATTTTCAACTATAGGTGCGACGAAATTTTGGACTCGCTGGCAATCGGAGAGAGAACGTCGACATGTGAACACGTCAATTTGTTTCGTGATGGCGACGGGGGTATTAATTCTTAAATCGTGTAAAGATGACTAAAAAACGTTACCCATTTATTCATTCGGCATGCGTCATTTGCACAATCCGCGCATCGCCTAGCCACGATCTTTTTGGACCATGCCTAACGTGACCATACGTCCCGTTTTTAGGCAGCCTATCCCGTTGTCCCCAAGCACAGCTTCGGGACGCCGAAATGTCCCGTTTTCAGCAAGAGAGCAGCCCATGGCAACCATTAAAAAAAAAGGCGCGAAAAATAAAAAAAAAATCGATAGAAAAGCACTGGTAGAAAGGAATTTTTCTCTTATTTAAGAAAAAACAATGTAAGTCGCAGTTCTTGGAGCAATGTTAATAATCAAAGTAAATTTTAAGAAATCCTGCCACGAATTTCATTCTTATTTAAAATCAAAACCAAATAAGTGCCTATCCTATACTTAAGCAAATTTGTTCTTCATAAAAATATAAGACCACATAAATTATTTATTTTCACATGTTCAATCCTGTTTTCATTATTAATTAAAAACTACACACCTAAAAATTAGTACCGTATTGAGGAAAAAATAAATGGTCACGTTGACCATGCCTCAACTGAGATATTATAGCCTTAAGGGAAGCCAGCGACAAAAAAAAATTGAAAATAGCTGATATACCGGATTATTTATTTATTAGGAACAAATTACACATTTATGTGAATTTTTCACCAGTGACTCATAAAATTGAATGTACCTAGGTACGTATTTTAAAGTGGTCAAATCTTACACTTGTATAGGTACTGATTGCTTATGGTACGTTTACATTTGACACTTATATTGTCATATTTATGTATGATACCATATTCACTAAGTGTAAACAGTAATTATATTTGTACCAGCCACTTATTTTGCGTGTGTCGACACTCACCTGTCACTTATTATATCACTCACCATATTGACAACTGACATAACGTTTTTGAGAAGTATACGAAATAAGTGTCCGAATAAGTTACAATACCATATTTAAACACCGCATATATATTTATTCCAAATGTTGCCATTGAATAGAGTGTAGAGACTTTATTTCAACGAGAAGTAAACGAGAATTTTATGTCAGATCCATGCAGGTGTTAACAGTAAGTGAAATTTTATGTCAGACACATAAAATAAGTATAACAGTATAAAGGCTTGCGCAGACAGGGAGCGGTCAGGCGGTCTGCGTTCGGAGTTCGGCGTTCTTTGTACTGTATGGACTTCATACTGTATGGGCACACAGCCGGCGGTCAGACCGCGCCGGTCAATTGGAACGCTAGCGTTCTAGAGTTCTATTCCCGCAATTACAAAGAACTCCGTACCTCTCAACCGTTGCAATGTCTGGATCAGAAAAATTTATCGA
Organism: Rhyacophila brunnea; assembly: GCF_057557595.1. NCBI lineage: Eukaryota > Metazoa > Arthropoda > Insecta > Trichoptera > Rhyacophilidae > Rhyacophila > Rhyacophila brunnea. The sequence goes on along the minus strand of NW_028232827.1, from coordinate 37,961,086 downwards.
TAGAGAGAAGATTGATACTTGATTTAAGTGACGCAAATTATATAATCGTTTTTAATACAAATATATTGTTTTTAAATCAACACTTGATTGATTTACGTGCATAAATACTTGATAATTTGGCGAGATTTATAGTTTTCATAGTTCAATAATAGAATAAATTTGAAAGGTTAGAATCTAAATGTCAAATATTATAGATAGAGGTAGGTACACAAACAAAATAAGTTTATATGTGACTTCGCTTAAAATCATCGATATTAAGTTTTTAAATATCCGGTTTGATAAAATGCATTGATTACAGCAGTAATTTTAGTACCTAGATTATATTTAGTTTACAAGTCAATGTCAAATGTAATCAAATTATATAATTCATCGAAGCTTTGTATTGACATGCGAAAGTAAATAAAAAATCGTTTTTCATCTTTAATGAATTGCTGAAAAAGAACATTAAATTCTCCTTCTTCTCGCTTCATATTTATCGGATGCATCCAGTGTTTTGTTTAAGACACAAAAGCAATGGTTCGTCTTCGGAATTTGAGCTGTCAAAAAACATAGAGCGAAACCACACGGGGGAGTGAGTACGCAACAGCGGTGCTTTCTCACTTCCACTCGCAGTCGGAATATAGCGGTCTCGCATTATGCAGCGCCCGTGTCACTACAACATTTGTATACAAATAGAACGCATTATTGTTGACCGCCACATGTCTGCTGTCGGAACTCGTATTGAACGCTACCGGTCAACGGTTGGTTGAACACAGAACGCTACCGGTCAACGGTCGGTTGAACGCAGAACGCTGATCGCTCTCTGTCTGTTCAAGTCCTAAGTGTCAGATGTAAACGTACCATTATAAACATTTGATTATTTTTACCAATATTCCGTCAAAAGTAGCAATTCGTGGTCTTGTGAAATATGGTTTCTAATTAGTAGGACATAAACTGACCAAACTACCTACATTGAATTTGATAGCAATGTTTGCAAGTTTAGTGTGGGCGTGAAGATGAGTTTCCAAATTCAGCTTGAGGCATGCGCAAAACCAGAATTAAAAAGTTGAAGTAAAGTGGATAATGAAAGTGATCAAATAAATGTCAACATAGGTAACTATACTAATTTATGTCCATTATATGTCGAGATGCCTACCTAATTTGGACATATCTGATCATTTCACTTAATTTTAATGATAAATAAAGCTTACCCGTTTGGTAGATAATAGTGATGAACGTAATTAAGGTTGTAGAGCTCACCCTCGACCATAAACTGAAAGAAATAGTAAAACAAAACAAAAAAGGAGAACGAACGACGCCGAACCGATACCAGATGACATCAGTATATGCATAGACTATAGACCAGGGGGATGAAAGTTCCATACAGCGAACGTGACCACCTAATACTCAGTTTTCAGAATAGATGGTAGCACGGTCACACACGAAGTCGCATGATACAAGGCCATTTCAATGACCAATCAGAGCTCACCCATGGTCCAGCCAATCAAGATTCGAGCTTTCGATCAGTCTTTTCAAATTCCATGTCAATTCTACATGATATTTTCAAAACAAAAGCAGTCGTCCAAGCGTCAAGTGTCAGAATAATATTGCTGTTTGGCGTTTTTAAACCATATTGATAAAAGGTTTTGCAATCCGATAGCTGATAAAATAAGTTAATGGGTAAGTCTACTTTTATTATATTATGTTTTTAGGTATACAGGTACAATTGTATGCCCCTTGAAATTTCTTTGCAGTCGTGGTATCGAAATAATGATAGTACCTTCCTATTGTAATTTTCACGTTTGCAAATCTACCAAGGCAAACATAAAAAATAGGTAGGTATGAGTATATAAAGAAGATTATGTTTGAGTAAATTACGTACCTACCTATATAAAATGTCTATATTATATTTGCGCATTCTTACAAAAGTGTAAATGGCGACCATTGTCATTTTATATTTTGAGATTAAGTAGATTTTAAAATTATTGTTTCAGAATCTACATCAATATGTTGTTGATCGTCAAGCGATGAAAATTTATAAAGAAATCTTCAAGCTACACAATATATGAAATACGTAATGAAGTCATCAATCTGACAGGAAGTGCTGACAAATAATTTCCATGGTGGGAGTGCATTACTATTATTATTATTACATAATTATGTCCTCATAAATTTATATTGTTACTCATAATTTGTCAATATGATTATCATTGCAATAAAGTGTACCTATCTGAATTGAAATATCGACTTTTATTCGTTTTTGTCACAATTTCGTTTTTATAATTATAAATACTTTTTTGGGTTCGGATCTATGGTTCTGTCATAGCCAAAACTTCTAGTCACGCCAATAGATGGTGCCAATTATAGGGGGCATCTTCTCGTATGGAACTTACGAATATATATATATATATATACGTCTGTTATCTATGCTATAGACTGGTAAATGGTTTAACTCAGAGCATAGACTAATACAGGGTTCGCGAACCTTTTTACGTACGCGTGCCAAAATTTCACAAACATTATTTTTCGACTGCCTAACAGAGCAGTTTCAGGGCTCGAAATGGACCGGAGTGCCTGGGAGCGCCGTTCCGGTTCATGACATAAGTAAAGTTATCGCTCCGTGTCGTGGAAAAAATATTTTGACCGTATGAGCTAGATATGCCATATAATAGAAAATCTAACATACTTATTTTTATAAAATACACATAAAATTTAATAACTATGAAAATATCTTCAGAAAATTGTCGAGCGCTCCGGTTCGTAAACGTTTTCATTTCGAGCGCTGACTGCAGTTTTTTATGGAGAAAAATGAAAAAGTAGTATTTACGAATTCTATTAAAAATGTTCAAAAATAACAATTGAGTTCTTGAGATTCTATCTTTCAACGTGTTTCTAGCTGAAGGCGTATCTTTTATTCTTTGAATATTTATTTTCTTGGTTTCAAAATTTTCAAAGAGATCGTGCATTTTAAAAACACTTTATTCATATTATATTCCCCATAACTGAACGATTTTTAACTTTTACTGTCTGTCAGAATTACTACTACAGACCTAAAAAATTATCCATATAATGGATGGGGGAGCCACCGTCGAAAACTACCCAATCAAGACTCTTAGCTGGACAGAATGGTTTTCAAAATGGCGTCCATATGGTAGTTCGTAGTTCCATTTTTGACCGTTATTTAGATAAGTTTATAGGACTCTACTAGCTTAACCGTTTTCTTTTTTTCTTATTTGGTAGGTGCCTACATTTATTTTTGTGGGTATGAGATGCAGATGTGGGGATGAGGCATTCTCTAGCTACAGTGGTCTCAAGCATGTAAATCGATCAATGTCAGAGGTTCGCGGTGCGACTTCCTCCGCCGCCTCATAAGGTCAGTGCGATAATATTATGTGTGGTGCATAAAGCCTAAGGACCGACCTATGCAATTATACATTTACATTAAACGTATTCTTGAAGTGTATTTGCCTGCTATTTTTTTTATACAATGCGATCTATCATGTATGGCATGAGTTTCGCCATTTCCTTTTGTGCACCGATTGATAAAATATTACTGGTTATATATTATTTTTAAATTATATTATAAACCGAAGAAAATGCGCATGGCTATGTCTATATGTGTATAGGTAATATATTTCTTTGTAAAACTTTTTTGTAATAATTATTTTTTTCTCTTCAAAATAAATTCGCGAGTCATGCATAATCATCTCGCGTGCCTTCGATCGCTATCACTGGACTATCACAAGAGTGAGGGAATAACCTAGTCTGGAGAATATTGGATAGGTATCAGTGTTGCCATCTTTTTGTCACCGAATTATAATTTATGTACGTGGTCCAAGAAGTTATAGTATTTTGGGTAAAATTATAATACGCGTTGTCATATTAATATGTTGAAAATGTGAAGATTTTTGCTTTTCACAAAAAAAAATAACTAAGAATAGGTACGAGAAATTCCGAGACCCCTTTTTATTTAGTAGGTACCTACCTACCTACCTCTTCCGACCAAAAACGCTAATCGGCCAGTTATTCAAGAAATTTCATTTTAAAGCAGCCAAGAGCTTTTTTTACGTTTTTAGAACATTTTTTCCAGGTTCTCCATACCTACTTTCAATATAGCGAAATTATAGTACTTTCCTACTTTAGACCAATTTATAGTACGAAAATACTTATCTAAGTTTGAGTAGGTATTTTTTGCGTATTTTTTCCAATATGTATTAAAAATTATAGTATTTTGAGCGTACCTACTATAATACGTCAAAGAGAGTCTTCAATCTCTTTGCTATACGTATAGGTACTACTGTTATGGAATATATAATATAATATAATGACATACCTACCAATCCATACTTATCTATTAAATGTCTTATCACTATTTGCAATCAAATATGTTATTTAAAATCATAGTACTTAAGTAATGTACGCATGCATATCAACTAGCCTCGGCATTCGCATTACGGATGCACCACTAATATTATATAGGTACTTTCTTATTTTTAATAACTTTTGTTTTGTACTTACCTACTTGATTAATTCTTAATTATTGTCAATACTTGTTTTTCTATAACTTTCCACTCATTGTTTCATAATTGATGTCATTCATCATTGATATTTGTACTATATAAGAAGCATATTTGTCTATCAAAATTCAGTTAATAAACTACATATCACGTTATTGCTTGAGTTTGTTTATTTGCTCACGTTGTGGAAGCAATTCCATAACACTACAATGCTAGTACGCAGACGAAACTTATAGTTAAAATACTATAATTATAGTACGAATAGCAACACTGTTGGGTATACATATTAGCAGACTTTTTGGTTTCTTTTTCAAAAACTCAGTGAAAAAAAATCATGTACAAACGTATCCAACCAAAAAAAATTAAAGATTCAAAGTTGGGTGTTCCAAGTAAATGCATCTACCTAGTAGTTTCACAAAATATATGAAAATCAACGATTCTGCTTGATGAACATCGGAAAAGTAGTCTTTTAGGCGTGCATATTATTATAAACTCACCAAAAAACCATGGTAAATATGACCCTTTATCATATACAAAAATATGAGAAGATTAGATAAAAAAAATCATATTTTCGTCTTTTCCTGACTAAAATATCAGTAGCTCTACTGAAATTTCAGAAGACATGGCAACAACCATTTGTCTCAAGAATGATGGAATAACCTAGTCCAAGAATAACCTATTTCGTCAAAATTTTCTGTCAACTGCCATCGATGCAACATTATATAAAAAATAAACTAGGTAGTCGACAGTGTTGGTGCTGCCAACCGTACTATAATTATAGTATTTGTACTATAATTTTGGTCCGCGTACTACTAGGGGCGGCAGGTAATATGAAAGTATGGTGAAGGCAAGTATGGTGTGGCAGGCTGGTAATCAATTTGCGGCAAAATTTCCACGTTTACATTATATTATATGGGTATGTTATAATGACCAAAGTAAATCCTCCGTGATGCCCTGCATTTTTTTTTATCGCGTCACTATTTTTCACAGGTTGTCAGCTATTGTTGGCTTGCTTCATTCAGTTGTATGAGAAAGCCGATTACTTACCCCTTTTTTATTTAATACCTTTATGGCGTACTATGTACGATATAAAAAGGTATAGTAGGTACGTCCAAAATACTATAATTTTTAATACCGGAAAAAATATTCAAAAGTACTAAAATTTTAATATTTCCGTACTTTAAATTGGTGCAAAGTACTATAATTTCGTAATAGAAAAAAAATTGGCGAACCAAGAAAAAAAGCCTTTGAATTTTCCGCTATCCATTATCCGTTAATCCGTTGATATTATTTTTTAATCATGATCTAAAACCTAACATAAAGGAAAACCTATGGTGCATCCTTTGCCGCATGGAGCGGACTTTGCTCCTTAGGTTTTTGTTTATTTCTGTGTTTCAGTACCTTGATACCGAGTACACTGGCGGCAGATTGTATATGGAACAAATCATCTGTCCTACTTCCATTGACCATTCCTGCATTTGCACGTGTAGGTAGTCGTGTTTCGTTTTCACGAAATATGTACAATGTATAATAAGAATTGGTGTATTACACATTTATTTTGATTTATTCATTCAAAATGTGGATTACAACCAAAGAAAATAGATTCCAACCTTTCCAACTCTTTGATTACAACCGTTTTTCAAAAATATTTTTCGTTACTGAAGAAAAAAAGTTATAGTCTTTCACCTGAAACGGAATACATGTTATATTGAATTCCTGTGTAAACATATTTTTAACGAAAAACTACATGGACTATAACTTTTTCCGAAATACTTTAATTTGTTGGACAGCGTATTTGACGCAACATGGCAACACTTAGACTGATGAAACTATATTTATCGGCATTCCCCCGTTTTTGGGTAAGCATGAATCATCGATAGGCTATGTCTGTCTATTTAGTTTTCCCGTGTTTATCATACCAGACAGAACAGTTTGTGGATCCAGCAAAAGTGCATTCAGAATAGTTATTTCCTATTACAATTATTAGCAGTGCATTTGTCTCTCTACCAAACAGGTAGGTTCTGATATTTTAACCTACCTATCCTCTTTTTGTTATAAAACATGATATGGTCAAGAGTGTCCTTGGAGTGGGCATTTCGATTTCCTTTGTTTGGCCTTATTGGTAGAAATTGTTAATTGTAAAACGCATACTGTTTTGAGTCTTGTGACATTATGCAGTAAGTACTTACCTATTATACCTACGTATATCTACTTTTGCCGTTGATTGCACTGAAAGGACATCTTCATAATATATAATGACTGCTGCAGTGGAGGTCGTCACCTCTTTCGAAAGTTTAGTGGCCACCATATTGTGCCACTTGTCAATTTACAGATAATAAGATCTGAAATAAACGGCTTGTCGAGTGATTCTGGAGTTAAATGGAAAATAATCAAACCCATGTGGTTCCTTCCACAAAACCGCAAATGTGCGTACCTAACCAAATTCCTATAGGGTTGTCATTAAATTAATGTCAAAAATAAACTGAGGGTGCTTTTTACTGATTTCCGTCATCGTAATCTGTCAGTCGCCATTTTGGATTTTAGCTATCTTTTTGTTATCGAATTATAGTACGCGGTCCAAGCCATTATAGTATTTCGGCAAAAATTATAGGACGTGTAGAAAATGAAAGTTTTTTGTTTGTCACATAAACATAAAGGAGAATTCGAGAAATTCCGATGCCCTGCTTTATTATAACACCTCTTACGACCGAAAAATGCTAACACTGTCCGCCGTCATTAACTGTCACGAAGGTTTTTTAGAGTAGTATAAGTACACAACGCAAAACCACGTCCATAGACTAATATCACACACTGAAATTTTATATTATTTATATTATAGACCTAGATTATACTTACTACGTCCCTCGCTTCACGTTATTACGATTTGCTATGATTGAAGTACGAACATTTTACGGAACTACATATGAACCCCTAACCAAACCGGTGAATTCAATTAATAAAATTTTTCAAAATTGTATTTCTGACGTACTATACTTTTTTAATAGTACGCGGACGAAAATGTAACTTTTCGAATAGTACGCGAACCAAAATGTACTATAATTATAGTTCGGTTGGCAACACTGCGCTCACTGACAGATGACAGAGAGCGGTGGCGGAGAACCAGTAAAAAGACCCAAACTGAGTGATGAAATCGAACACAGTGGCCGCCACAGTGATTGAAAAAAACAACCTGCAATGACTGCATATTTTCACTATTGTTAATTTGAAGGCCATTTCACACGACCAGGTAAAACATTGCAGGTTGGTTAACGACTACTTCTGAAATTTACAAACTATAAGTGACAGTCAAAACACGGCTAATCTGAGCGCCAGAACACATACACTGACTTATCACATATGACGGCCGCTGCTTTCCAAGCTCATCCTCCTATGGTCGATAGAACGTTTGTGTAGACGGGTTAATAATTATTATAAACCAATGGTTCTGTTTGATGGTGTCGGTAGCTTGTGATCTGCCCGTGTAAAATGTCCCTAATTATTTCAAAGTGTATGATTTTGCGGATTGTCTTATGTTTTGTCACAAATTTAAATTGTGTATTATATGCTGTTATCACAAAGTGAAGGTTGATCTTCATGATGCGTGCGCAACAAAAATTTGTGATATTAAAATGAATTTTCTTGAATCAATTTAATTATTTGATTGGGTTGTCTTGTTCCATAAGCACTGCAAACTATCTGTATAGATATGTATTGATTTTACCATTGGTACGGTACGCTACGCTACGCCAATTTGGTTCATCATAGGGTGTGGTGGTGGTGTATACCGGAATCCATCCAGCCATGGTAGTAGTTTGTGGGAAAAAACATTCACTAAATCCATTAGGATTCACTAGGTCTTTACTACTACAGTACCTACCTAATCAATAAGTTTAGTGGTTTGTAAAGATGCAGTACCTACATCATATCCTTGTGCTCGAGGTCTTTTGAGACCAACAACAATATAGATTATCGTATCTTTACCATTTTATGTCATAATTTTTTCTTTTTCAGAAAATGAAGTGCATTATATTGATAATTACCAATGATAATGATGAAGAAAATGAGAGTGTTATGGAATCTGAAACATACCTGATGAAGGCACTTCAAGAGACATTTCAACGAGCAACAATTAAGACTCAATGTATATCTGAAGATGAAGAAACTATTCAAAAAGCTTTAATGTTTTATTCGGACACTTTGATGTTCAATTTGATAATAACCGTGGGAAATATGGGTGTCTCATTTGAACATTCGGTTATTAAGGCTACAAAAAGCATTATTCTCAATGAAATTGAAGATACGTCATCCACTTTGTCCATGAAATGCTTGGACATTATTCCGTCTGATGTGCGTTGTTTGTTTCACTATGGAATTCGAGCTTCCACACTCATCATCAACTTTCCAGGCAGTGTTGATAATGTATCGAGGTTGTATGATTCTTGCAAAACATTGTTACCTCAATCACTGAACATGTTATCAAAATCTGTTAAATTGGCTGGAGATGATCACAAAAGTACATGTGATCAAAAGAGTAACTTCTCCGATAGTAAGGTCAATGTTAAAAAAATTCTAAAAAGCCAGCTACTTTGGGGGTGGGGGTTCAAGCTTGATGAAGCATTGTGGATTATTTTTAAATCATCATCCGATTACAACCGTCAGTTGGAACATTGCTCTTTTGAAAATATCATGGGGAGAGTTGTAGCTCAAGATATAAACGCATCCCACTATTTTGGTGTATCGGGGAAGATATCGGGAGTGTGTGGGTATGCTTTCAATTACAAGGCGTGTAATAAGCAGAAAGGTGCTACTGAAGAAATAATTATACTGTCTTCTGATGAATTGAAGACTGATCCCAATGTACGTATTACCACAGGATATGCGACAGTCAATATTGGTGACATACTTCCTCTTGGTGCTGATAGCGTTGTACAGGTAGATATTTTTGACTTCTTTTTGAAGTGAAACTTTTATACAGGCATGTCGTTTGGTACATCTAATATCTCAAGTAGAGTGAAACCCTCTGGTACGTGATGAAAAATTGCCATGATTGTTGATCTAATGGTTGACACTTAATTATCACGATTTACTCATGATGACAGACGAAAGTTTCATGCAGTAAATGGTCTTGAACACAAGACCTGATTACCAAGCATGCATGCAGTGGCGCGTTTATTGACGTAGATGCCCGACACTATGACTGATTTTGAGGCCCACTACAATAAAAACGAAAAAACAAATTTTAATTTTCCCTAAATAAGTCCATGCTTTCAAACAGTTGTTTTTTATTTTCTATAAATTATACAATCTTTAATATAAGTATATCATATAACGTCCTATTTTCACTAATAAAAATTCATGTCCAAGGAATTCACTATTGAAGATATGTAATTATCTGCCTTCATTTTCTGTCCCAAACAGCGCATGGCCTGTATAGTCCCACGGCATGTCACTGATTTTAACGTGCTTTAACGGCCCACATGCTCAGCGTAGGTCAAAATGGAGCTTTTATGGTATATTCAGAGCATAACCCTGGACATTCCTTAAACGCTTTGGATAATCTATTTATATAATTTTGAAGCCTTATTATTCTTTATATTTATTTTAAACGTGTGATGACTGCATAAAGTATTTTTATTACATGAAATAGTATTTTAAACCTCTCACTCCAATGTTTTAGAATATAGTCATATTTCAGTACTTCCATGTGCAGTGGTGTTAACCCTTTATAGGGCAAAGGCCGAAAACGGTTTATTTATCGACCACCTCATTTATGAGCTATAAGTCATACACTAAATATGGAAATATCACCCTTAGTGCGTCAAGACGTTGTCGAGAACGTTCTCTGGCTATGAAATAAACCATCTAATATGAAGTGTACGTCAATCACTCGCAAAACACTATTTAGACGATTGGTCGATGTATCAGCCATTGCGCGTTTGCGGTCGCGACTCGACGAATTCGCGAGTGACACTTGACTTTGCAAGTCATTTTGTTCCCATTTATATTATGTGTTAAAAAGGTATGTACATAAGTATTTAATATGCATTTATTTATCGATTTACATTATATTTTTTACAAATATATTGTGATAGAGTACTTGTTTCATCATTCTATTGCCAAGCGGGAAGTACATAACCTCAAATTTGCAATTCGCACGGCTGACTTCTAAAATTATTTTAAAAATAAAAAAGCAGCTTAGGCAGCTGTGTATAGTTATGTTTTATTGTGAATATAGTATACTATCATAGATATATTTTAGTTTTACTCAAAATATTTGGGATCGGAAAAGTTTTCAAAATATCCGCAAAGAAATGGTGTTTTTTTGTTAGTTGTGACATCAATTGAATGCTAAAGTACGAAATTACTATCAATATCGCAACTTTCATGGGTTTGTATTGTATTATATTTGACTGTAGAAGTAACATCATCGTCAGCTGGGGTCTATCCACTGCTGAATGAAGGCCTCCCCCATCATACTCTACTTTTCTCGGTCATTTCGTAATATGGTAATGTTGTAGGTCGGTAGGTATTGTTACGATAATATGTTTTAATTTGTTGCAGTTCATTCAATCTAAGAAAAAGAGCTGTCGATGTGCTTATTGTAGTATGGCTAGAGAGCCAAAAAACATATCTTATTTTTGTAAGCAATGTAACGTACCGCTTTGCATACTATGTTTTGAAAAGTATTACGTAAATGGGTGTAAAAAAATAAAAAAATAATTTTAACTTTCCTTAAGATTAGATAAATAATATGTAAAACCATTATTTATTTGTTTTATTTGAAAAAAATTTATCAAAAACTCAAAAAAAAAACACCTGAATGGGCACTGGTTGATAAAAAAACCATCATAAATTATAGTTTTTCCAAATTTCTGATAGATATTTTTTATTTTTATATTGAAATTGTCTTAAGATATTAAATATCTGATGCAAAATGATAGAGATCGGTTTGAAATGAAGAAAAAAATGCTTTGCCCTATAAAGGGTTAAGATATTTTAGTTTTATTAATTTTTAAACGCATTAACAAAACTATTAGTAAAATTAATGTTAACATTATATAGTGACATATTTACGATAAAAAATTATATTTTATAATCTTCCCAGTTTTTCAATCCCAAATTTGACAAGAATTAGGCATTTTATTATTTAAAAAAATGGCATGATTAACAGATTTGAAGATAATTCAAATATACTTATAAGCTATGTCTTAGACCATTCAAATGTGATAAACATCCAACGAATAATGATTGCTTTATAATAATTATTGACCTAAGAATAAGGTAGTATTTTTTTTAAATACGCCATTTCTATTGGCAGTTCCCAGTGGTTAAGCTACAACATACGGCCGTAGCTATTAATTGACAAACGATAAATGAAGTAGGGAGTAAGATCATGGTAACGCTCGTGTTTGAACATGTACTGTTTTTAAAAAAATATTTTTTTTTCGGTTAGGTTAGGTTAGTTAATACCATAAAAGCTCCATTTTGACCTACGCTGAGCATGTGGGCCGTTAAGTATTATAATAATTTTTAAATTAATTTGTTTTTCATGCGATGAATGTGCTTGTTTATAAGCACAATCAATTTCAATAGTAGTGAATCCAAATTCATCATCGTTCATTGACAAATGGATTCTATCATGGGCCCCACATCCTGAAGCGGGCCTCCAGGCCAGGATCTTTGGTGGACCCATCTACCTATCGCTGAGGTTAAGGGCAGTGTGGTGCTCTAATGTAGTATTTCCTAAATTATGTACGGGAGTTATCATTTAAGTATATTTTATATATCAATCATCATATAGATATCACATCAAATTGCAGCGTATAACCACATTATTTAAAATATTCAATAACTCTGAAAAAAAACAGCGCCATACTGTTAACTACTTACTATTAATAAAATAATGTGAAAAGTGCATTAGCAAACTAACCAAGAACTCGGTGAATAGATTTTTGTTTGCTTCAATATATCTGGCGCAGAAATCATTTAAAAGTGGAAACATGGCAAACTTGTAATTTTGATAGCTCCAATTTTTTATGAATGCTTTCACTTTGTCTTTTTAAATCAGTGAATGCAATAGTGGTCCCTGCATTGATTTATTCACTGAATTTTTTTAAAATCTTAACAGTAAAATTTAAAGTGTAACAATAAAATTATCGTTCTTAAACTAATTTGCCTCAAATTTCAACATTATGATTTGACCCTTTTATTTAATTTTTTACGAGACAGCCAGCGCGCTTCATAATAGTATTATTGAAGTGAGGGATTATAAAATTAGTCTCCATATTTTCAGACAGGTTTGCAAATAACCTTTTATAGGACTGTTTTTTTTGAAGTATTTTATAACTAGCGGCCATTTTATAAACTATGTATTTGCAAACTGCAAACCTGTGGCTACATTAATTGTGTTGGACTTTTCGCTCCTTCCAGTTTAGAAATCGCTTGTGTACTATGAGTGAACGATAATCAAAAATAAAAGTTTTTTTTATTATTAAAACAAAAATCTTTTCACATTAAGATTTTTGTATATCCACTTTAATAAATTATTGTATATTCGAGGCCCCCTTTTAAATCTTGTGATGACTCACTTGAGTTCTGTTGCATTACGGAAACTAATAGCTTATTTTCATAACCTACCTGGCATATTTGTCTATGGCAGTTCGCAATATTGATAGTGTTAACTTAGATTGGATTCTAGTGTGTGCATTGGATGTACCTATAACTATTAAAACTTTTAAAATTAACGAATGCAGCTGGAACCTTGAAAATTTGTATCTCAGCTGATAATCGTGAAAATAATAATATTTATGTTGTAATTATGGAGATATACGATCTCAACACAAACTCAAAATGTAAATTTTGTTGGTTTGTCATACTAGGAGTGCGATTTGGTTCAAAATCAATATTTTTTATGTTTACTGTTTCAGCCGGTGACCCCGCTCAGGGTCGCAACCCATTGGTTGGTAACCTGTGGTTTGGAATATAGTCATATTTCATTACATTATTAAATTATTCATTTTTCAACATTCTCAAATTCTTACCTGAAGCGGACTTGCAAGCTGACCGAATCAGTGTCACTACAATTTTGAACGCGTTGGCAACAACTTCACATTGAATGTTGTTTGCATACTTTTAATACTTTATACAATTACTGTATGATTATATTATGTTATTAAACCAGTGGATAAAATATATAAACTTTATTATAAATTAATATTGTTTTTATTATCCGGAAGTCAATAACAAGGTAGTTATATTTTATTTTAATCCCATGAAGGTCTACAATAATTTTATTAGGTTTTAACTTTAGTTACTATAGCTTGTGAGGTTTAGTAGAACGACTAACAAATTAACAACGATCAATTATGAATGAATTAACAAATGTTACTACACTTACTATAAACCGATACGTAAGATTCATTAATATAAAATAGAGATTATTAAATGTTTAAGGTTATATTCTAATTTGATTTAAGTTTTGTACTATTCCATTTGTCATTCCACTGGCAATGAATACAGTTAAAAATGACTAATGGAATAGTACAAATCAATAAGAATTTTTATTCAAATTCCATAAAGTAACATACTGTTGGTCGATAGCATTAAATTTTTTGAATAAGGTTAGTCAAAACAACTTATAACTAAAGATACCGATAAAACTATATCTAGAAAGTTGTTAGTAATATGTAATTATTGTTCTCTTGTCACATGTGAAGGTTACCAATGTGGTAAAGGAAGTCCAGGGTCAAGTACAGTTTACTAAACGATTATTCTCTGGAATGAATATATACTCTGATTCCAAGAAAAATGATGTTATCATATCCAAAGGCAGTTTGATTGGCCCACTCGAAAAAGCTTTACTTACCAATGGAGATAAAGTTTTTCCTGTATATTCAAGACCTAAGATCACACTCATTTCAATGGAATGGAATACAGATAATCATTCAAATGTTCTGTTGAATTCTGCATCTCACAGGACAATAATTCAAAGTTATCTGAGGTATGTTAATTATAATGTGTTTATATTATGTACCGAAGCACTGTCCCCCTGGCCACCTTAAGTCCTCCACCATGTCCTCTGCCTGAGCCCCTACATTCCCTTCACTATAGGCGCAAAATGACAATGTGTAATAATACAATATTGAGTTAGCTCGAAAAGTATTAATTGGCAACACCCACGTTTTTTTACAATTCCATCTGGAAACAGTGCATGTCGAAATTATTTATGTTTTTCAGTTGAATGGATCTTTAAATTTTATTTGAAGAATGTTGTATGGAGAACCCACTGTGACTGGGGAACTACAAGGCTCCAAAATGGTCAATTGCATCATTCAAGATTTGGGGAATTAAATATTTTGAATGCCTCTATTTTGAAAATAATAAAATTGTTTTCGGTGAGGATGCACAAACATGTACTTACCTTATTTAAAAAGAAGATCTATTTAGCGTTGTTGCTGCTTAGCAAATACCTCTACAACTTTCTCAAAAATACTTGAACGAAACAAATTAACTTTCAAAATTGACTGCTCTGTGTAAATGATTACATTATTGATTTAAACGGTTGTAAAACAGTAAGTTGTCGTTTAGTGGCCATATGGCTGTCAGTTGTAAAAAAGGGCACTACAATAATAAATGTTTAGCTTCGTCTTGTGTACTTTCCGTGTCTTTTTGGATGTTACGGAATTGAAAATCCTTTTTAACTCCTTAGTTAGAAGCCAACCCGGCTTGAGAGTTGGTCGATTGTTTGGGCGCCATATCAGTTTAAATACGACCTTATGGTGGAGCGAGTTCAAAAGAAATTTTTGAGACATCTTTACTTGAACAATTATTATTGTGTTTATTTGACTATTTTCGAAAACTTAACATACATATAAATTAATGTTCTGCAAGTGTTTAAAAAGCAAAGTTTATCGTACGATTGCTTTTTCATTTCTATAATAATTGTTTGTGTTATTTGTGTGTAAATAATTCGAACCGTGACTGTAAAACCAAGGCATCTGCAAAAGATATATTTTGGATATTATATAAATAAGGTTTGAAGTCTTCGTTTTGTTAGGACAAATAGAGTTTCTACAAAAAAAAAACATGATATTTTGGTTTATATCTACATATATTGCATGTTCTTTCAGTTAGTTCACTTTTACATTATCAAGTTCACGACTTTTGCAGTTGTTTTGCATTTAATCTCGAAATTGAAAAATTTGCAGATGCCTTGGTTTTACACTCACGGTGCAAATTGTGCTCTTAGGAAATCCAATCCCGAGCCAAATTTTTGTTGATCCCGGGATCCTATATGTAACTATCTTCTTTAACAATTTAGTACACCTTATGAATAGTTGCCATTATTATTACGAAACTTCAGTTTGTAGAATAACTATTATTAATACATGACAGTTTTTGATCATGTCCGATCTTACTAAGATCATAATATGGGCCCCCACAAAGTGGAAGTCTGTATTAACAATTTTTTGTTTTTACGAGAAATGGATTTCAGCTACTTGCTCAACCTATTAGGTATTTTGACCATTTTGGTTGAGCAATCTTCGAATAAGTGACAAAATCTCCAAAATTCGCCCGAAAGGCACAAATCATGCAGCAATCATACAGAAATCAATCATCAGACACTCCAAGTTCATTATATTAAAGTTCATCACTACGTTGTTGGGATGACAATTTTGAACGACTAGCGAGAATCTAGTGACTCATAATGATTTGTGATTTTTAAAATAAATTTTCATTTTTGCTTCAGGCATATGGGCCCTCCCTCGCAGAATGGAAGTTGAACTTGGTTATTACGAGGAAGATGGGACTGACCGAATTTGCTTGTTATAAGCGTTACTCGTTATATCAGAGAATATGTATTTTTAAATGAGCGGTCACATAACACAAAAAGTCGCAATTCAAACAAAAATACACAATTTATTTACACACCCGTTACACGCATATTACATTTTTCTGTCAATTCATATTTTAAAAAAATTTAAAATTGATTCTTGTTTCATTGTTTTCACTCTCATTGTTCTTAAATTTCCCCTCAAAGCACTCAACCCATTAAAAGACTCTTGGGTGTTTATTATGCATTATCCAGAGTAAGCATATTATGCAGAACATAAAAATCCCTGAAACAAGCATGGCATTCATAAACTACAAAAGAAGTTGTTTATTGTAATGAACGCTGGTAGGTACCTACTGACTTCACAAACCTTGGATTTTTTATATGCAATTTCAACGATATGCATGGATACTTTTTCAATATTGTTGGTGAAAACACCAATTAGGTAGGTACTTAGACACTTAACTAGTGACATAAACGTAATCCGATCCCGGCGGCATCCTGTCCGGTCGGATTTTATTGCTTAGGGTCGAAATGTTTTTAAACGATCTACACATTAACAGTTTTAAGAAAATTTTTGACGATATTTTAGCTCAGTATACCCGATAAGTAGCTCGTTATAAAAGTGAATAAACGTATGGAGAAAATCTTAAACCAAAATGTCAACGAATGTTTCCTCATTACATCCGAGATCTCGCTATATCCGTGATCGTAATAACCGAGTTTGACTGAATAGTTATTGGCCAATTTATTTGGACCAATCTTCGTCGAAAAAATAAATGTATATTTTATACTACAACTCTAAATAACCAACCATAAGAAAAAACTATCCTCTCAATCAAAACTATTCTCATAAGTGAAACATTTATGTCAAACTGACATATTTAATTTTTAGAAGTTACCTAATATTACCTGAAAATATTTAAAAGATATATCGTAATCTTCATTAGCCTGGATCAATCCACTGCTGAATGAATGTCTTTCCAAGCCGATTCGCTGCTACATTGAACAATCATTTACCGGCTAGTAAACCACCAATACCTTACCAGCAAAAGTTCTGATTTTTCCAGAACTTGGGTTATAACGAACAAACAGGATGGTTTTAGAGGTTGCAGATCAATAGAAAGTTACCTGATGATATTTATTGAGAATGTCTCTGTTCCCAAAATCCCATTGATTCCAAGTTAATTGCCTATACATAGCTTCAAGCGGTTTCAATTCTTAATGTGCCTTACCTTCGCCATAACAGCACGTAATAAGGTCAATCGTTCAATGAAACAAATAATAACTTACATGATGAATGCTTTTCCAATGGGCAATTTGACAATCAAAATTAGCGGATAATATAAAAATCTAAGGATAATTAAAAAAAAGATTGCCTATATCAGGCTGAAAGATTATTTTTGGTAAAAAAATGTAATCTAGCCAAGCAAATGCGCAATCAGAACCTATTAAGGTGACGCATCAGTGAAACGCCAAATAATTTTCAACTGTACGCGCGACGAAATTTTGTACTCGCTTCGCATTCATTTAGGGAACGTCGAGTCAGACATACGTCACTTTGCTGCGTGATGGCGACGGGCCAATTAATTCTAAAATCGTGTAAGGATGACTAAAAACGTTACCCATTTACTTTAAAAAGAAAACATGTCAATGAATATATTATTATTGTTACTAATAGAATAATAAACAGAACATAAAATGGACGTATGTTGGATTTATATGAGAAATAATATTTCGTTTGACAGGCGTCTTTTGCACCCGCGACCCGCAATCCGCACATCGCCTAGCAACGATCTTTTTAGACCGTGCCTCGACTAATGCATGGCCTTAAGTCTTGACACTCTGGGCAAGAGAACTAATAACGCATTCATTATTTTGTTATTCGTAAGTAATATGGAAAACTAAAAATACATCAACATCGAGGAAAACCGACAAGCAAAGCTGGATACAAACATTAAAGTAGATCATAAATTCGAATCGAGCTAAATTTGATGGAAAAAAATTCATGACAAATTATCTTTTAGTTTCACCGAAGTACATATTATTTCAAAATATTCTTCTTTTGTTTCAGGGAACTGAACATAATTTACAGCGACGGGGGCTTGGTGAAACCTGAACCTAATCTAATGAAAGCAGCTATGGAGAAAGCGTTTAAGAGAAGTGACATAATTGTTGTTACCGCCGCCGCCAAAAACTTACCACATCCCTACAACCAAATTTTAAAATATGTCCTGATTGAAGACTTCCAGGCTACAATTCATTTTAGCAAATTATTGTTTATCCCTAATGGAATAACCATTTTTGCCACGTGTTTTGTTGATCAAAGAATAAAGTATATATTTTGTCTCCCCGAGAGATTCGTCGATACATTGGTGGTGTACAAACTGATTGTTTTACCATCGTTGTATTACTTCATGGGGATTGAAGACAATAGATGGAATGAGAACTTGGATCACCCACACAACAATTTTCATACTGCTGTATCTAAAGCTATAGAAGCGGTAAAGGCCCTTGCACAAGGAACAGTTATATAATTAACCATTTGCGCTGCTGTGTGCTTGCAACCAAAATGCCAATTGATTTGATGTTCACGGTTTACAAAAGGTATTTTATCACTGGACCTTTCTCCCTGTTTTAATAATTTGTGGGTTTAAGAGAGGGCAGTTAAGAGAGGAACCAGTTCAAAGAAAAAAAGAAAGATCGGTTTAAAATAATAAAATATTAAGTTAATTAATATGATAAAGTAAAAATTTATGTTTTTCTACAGTTAAATAATTCTTGTAAATTACCTAAATGTTAAATGTAATTTACAAAATGCATATTTTTAACATTAAATTTAGAGAACAAACTTGTTTAATAACTTAAATAACCACCATTTTCGTTTGTATTGCTGGTATGCCTGTAATGGTACAAGCTTCTTTCGGTACTGCTCTTTGCAGTAATTACATTCACAACAATTAATTATAAGGCAAATATCTGTCTCGTCATATTGATATTGACGGGCATTTTTATTTTCAAAATTACGATGGATTCTAATTATTTACTACAATCTCAAAACAACTTTATGTGCAGTGGGTGAATTTTTTTTCAGAAGGGAGGATTAATCCAATGTTATACTCTTAAATAGAATTTTGTACAATTATTTTTATGTCATTCACATGTCGACAATGATATCTTAATTTTATTTTCATGTTATTTGTATATGTTACGCCGAATGTGCAAAATTGACTATTACATGAAATGGGCTAAATTTTGCCTAAATCATGAAAAATGCAAGCCCGTTGCCTTATTCATGAATTAGACAAAATATCTGGTGAGTGCATGAATTCGGCAGTAATTTTTCTGCCTTGTTCATGCATTGGACAAATTAGATAGTAGCGATACGGTGGTATTTTTTGCAACTAAACTAAATGTGTGAAATGCTCGTGGATTGGTCAAAATATACGTATATTATCTATGGTCAAAATAGGTGGTCGCGCTCCGGTGGTATTATTTGCAACTAATCAAACTAACCAAATGTGTCAAATGTCATTGATTATAATATAAAAATATACCAATCAATAACTACAATGACTTTCATATCCATTTTCTATGCGCAAAAAAAATAGAACTATAATATGATAACGGATGAATTTTATTAAGAGGTATTTTCTCGATTTGATTCGTGCTTGGGTATCGTACGTGCAATGGTCGATTGTATGTTTTTGATAGTTTGTTGACACTTGTTAGCTAACCTCAAAATGGACATTCAGTTGAATAATTCAGAATTTCAAAACCTAACATAACCCAACCTAACCTAATAATATTATATTATGTCCAATTATAACTAATAAAATCATCTGTATTAAATTTACTTTTTCTGCTGTCATGTTGACAGTTTAAGAATTCCATGCCCTTGTGAATTCATGTACTAGGCAGAAAATTTACCTAATTCATGAGTAAGGCAACAGGCTTGACTATTACATGAATTAGCCAAAATTTAGCCCATTTCATGTTATAGTCAATTTCGCACATTTGGCGTAACATATATACTTTTATTATAATATTATGTAATGTGTTTTTAGTTGTTTTTTTTATAAAGCCTAGTCCATATGGAGAATATCTGTATATGAACAATGCTCTCCATCTGCATTGGAAAAAAAAATACATGGACATTTGTATCAGACCATATTAAATGTACCTAAATGTTTGGAAACAATAAATTTTGATAAAACTTTCGAACAGTTTACAAAGTTCATTGTTCACAGAACCGATATATGTGCATCTTTGTTTGAACTAGGATAAGAAATGAGTACAATGAATATATTTCTCTGCTGTTTTTTTGAAAAAGACAATTTAGTTACCTATATAAATGTAAAATACTATGATAATTTTGAAGATCCTATGTTAATTTTATTTGACAATTTTTTCTGTAATGTTGATGAATATTCAAATTATATAAGCTTTTTATTCTTGTCTTTATGTTTATTATTAGAGATTATTTCGCCTAAATAAGTTATGATTCGTTTATAATTTAAATTTTTTCAGTCACTGTCGGTATTTCCCTAAATATAATTATTTCATAAGTTGAAAGAAAAGTGTTTTATTCTTATCCGCATGGTACCTACAACTCTTCTTGTGAGTGATTTTTTTTGAAATTGTGCTGATAGTTGAAATAGAGAGTGAGAATGCAGATTTTCTGCTGCATAACAAGGTACATAGGTTATCAAGAGGAAACATTTCGCTTCTTTATTTACAAAAATTAAAGAATATAAGGGTATTCACTATCCAGAAATAACGGTCGATCGGTTGATCCAAAAAAAATATTTCATGGTAGACGTTACGTCTCTTCTAAATCAGCTTAATCGTAAACTGCAGGGAGAAGGAAACACAATTTTTTCGATGTTAGAAGAAGTTATTTCATCCAAAAACAAATTATCCCTTTTTGCTCAAGATTTCGAAAGAGAATCTTCGATTCACTTGCCTGCTGAAACATCGTCAAGAACATAATTCTGATATTGACATTTGCTATTTCAAAACAACAATTTTAAATATGAGGGACACTTCTCAACAGCTTTCGGGAATTCAGAAACAGTAAAGTGACGTTAGTCTTTCGTTTAAAAAAAACCCTCTTAATGCCTACGGTAACGGATTTTCTTCTTCTCCCTTTAATGTTGACATTTGAAACTTTGAAATGCAATCATTGCTGAATTTAAAAAAATAATAAAGAATTATGGAGCTCTAAATTTGAACGCCTCTGTGCTGGTATGGACACATTGGAGAAAAACAAATATGAACATGGTTCACAGAAGTAGTCTGCTTTGAAAGACCTGGAGAAGGAAGGCATGATGATTTTTAACACCTGGAATAGTATTCCTGACTCATGATCAACGTTCCCTTTAATTTTTCTATTGTGTGTGTGGATCATCAATGCATCTGAGCAGTGTCACTCGGCATCCGGTGCGGTAAATTTACACCCCCCCCCCTACACACAATTTTTCATTAAATCTTATATATTTAAGGTATTTATTAATTTCGTAATTATCGTACACAATTAGCATTTTTTTTGCACAGATATATCCGTACTTTCATCAACAATTAATGTATGAAACCGAGAAATCCGTAATTTGTCATAAAAATCTTTTTCTTGCCTGCATTAGTGCATTCGACAAATTCGAACGCATTATTTTTACTTCGTCAGCTTTCGGGAATATCTGTGTATTTAGATACATGATTATGAATATTATGTACCTACATAAAGCATAGAAGCATTTATTTTTATAGCCAATAGTACATTATCAATTATCACTTTGACTAGATCGCAACCAGAATTTTGCGCTCAGCAATCTCAATCCTATTCATTCGTTCTTCGGGTGTTTCCGTCATTATTTTAAAAAGTCCACCTCTTCAATTTCGTTATAGCATCCCGGTGTACTTTTTGACTTAAATGCCATTTTTAAAAGATACAACCTCCATTCAATCGCAATCCACTTCTTTCCAGACGTGAATTCTCCTTCTGGTGGATTCACCTATTTGGTGCGGAGCATATTATGATGCATTTGACATTCATCTGTTTCCGAATAAACAAATATATACCTACCTATCACCAATTATTCTTACTTTTTGCGAATGCACTGAAGATTGCAGTTCTGTTTCAACGATTTCAGAGAGCCATTCCAACTTAAATTTATTGCAGGATTCATTCTTAATTATGGGGCATTTGAAATTTAACATCCACTCCTTTTTGACATTTTTAGGGGTACGTTTTCTATAATTAATAAATACAATTGTACCTACTATATAATATGTAACTGTGCAAGCAATCGTATTGTTCACTTGAATTGTTTGTTCCATACACTGAACACACCTGTGATTATTACTAAAGTCTGGCAAAGGAAACTTTCTTTCACAATATTTTTGTGTGAGGACTGTGCGGGGGATGAAAACATGTGTGCGGAAAAATTTTGGTAGGTGTGCACGCGCACACCTTACAGGGAACATTGCTCATGATCAGCTGAAAAAATAGCGTTTGCTGTTCTTTACTTTTCTGGTTCTACATATTCATGCGAACAATCTTTTAAAAGCATGAACCTTGTCAAGAGTAAAATTGAGAAGTCGTCTTATTGATGAGAATCTGGAATCGTGCCTAAAATTAAAAACAACAACATATAAACCTGACTTAAGCCGCGTTGACACGATCCAAGTGCATTTGGACCGAGTGCCATCCAAGTGTACTCGTATGAGACATCTTCATACTAATTATTCCTATCCAAGCTACTTGGACCGCGTCCTACTCATCCAAGTTAGCTTGGATAGGAATAATTAGTATGAAGCTGTCACTTGGATGGCACTCGATCCAAGTGTACTTGGACCGTGTCAACGCGGCTTTACCCAAAATTTCAAGGAGATGGAAGGCCACTGTTCACTAAATGTCTGCCATGACTTAATGTTATGGGTACTGTGACACCCCCGTATGGTCCCCATTTGGGGATGTCTTTGTGTATCTGAAGAGGCCCGAATCGGTATCGAAGCCAACAAATAATAAAGCGCCGATTACGAAAATTAAATAATAATAACAGAGCCGAGCCGGCAATGCCTTAGAGTAGATTATAATATGTTGAATGGCAACAATGCCATAATATAACCGTTGACGGTTTGCAACGTCGCCTTCTTTCGCCAACGACTTTCGTTGGAAAAAATCACAAGATGGCGCGCAGATCGCGACAAGCAGCAAAATCGCGAACGCGTACATTTCGCCCTCCGTAGAATTAAATTATTAAAAAATGTAACCATATAGTATAATAAACGTAAATAAACTCGCCGCTTCCATCACAATTCCGGTGTGTCAATTATCCACCTTCATCCCAAATACAGACGATAAAAAAGAAAACAAAACACAAAGTGACAGTTGAGAAAATCACGTACCAAAATGGAGGGAAGTGATAGTACCTTACATACAATATAATTTTTATCAATAAATAAGATCATTATTAAAGTATGATATCAAGTTTTATTCAGAGTACCTACCTATAGTTTAATTAAGACTTACAACTTTAATTAAAGTTTATTAAGTTTAAGCAGTGTACTTACATATTGTTTAAGTTTAAGGAATTTGGCTCTCAAAAAAAATCTCAATCGTTGTACTGTTGATATTTGGCTCTATTGACTAATGAGTTTGCCGACCACTGACCCAGTAGGTACTGTCACACCCCCGATTATCCTCATTGGGGATGTCTCTGAGGGTCTAGAGAAGTCTGAATCGTTATTGAGCTGACGCATAGTGAGTGTTGATTGCAGAAAATAATAAATAATAGTAAATATTAATAAAGCCGGCAATGCTGTAAATCGCAGCCGTTTAAAAAATATCTGCAACCTCGCCATTGTAGACCGCTTTCAGCGGAAGAGGATATTATACATTTCGTCCTCCGTAAAAATTATTTAAAATTACATAAAATGTAGTAACCAATGTATTAAAAGGCTATACCTACCTCAGTCGAGGCATGGTCTAAAAAAATCGTGGCTAGGCGATGCGCGGATTGTGCAAATGACGCGTGCCGAACGAAATATAATTTGTCATATAAATCCAATATGCGTCCATTTAATTTTCTGTTTATTGTTCTATTAGTAACAATAATAATATATTCATTGACATGTCTTCTTTTTCAAGTAAATGGGTAACGTTTTTTAGTCATCTTTACACGATTTAAGAATTAATACCCCCGTCGCCATCACGAAACAAATTGACGTGTTCACAGCTCGCGTTCGCTCTCCAATTGCCAGCGAGTCCAAAATTTCGTCGCACCTATAGTTGAAAATTATTTGCCGTTTCGCTGAAGTACCGTCTTAACGTAAAAATAAATCTCGCTGTTTGTGACTGCAATTCCGGTGTTTTAATTTGTTCACGTCCGAAGTCCTAATGTCAGACGAAACACCATCACTGAGCGAGGAGATGAATGCCTCTTCTCCCTCACGACTTGGACGGAGATGACAGTACCTACTGAAACCCAGAAACAAACGAAAACCTATGGTGCATCGCCTTGTCGCTTGGAGTGAGGTTAATCCATCGGTTTTTAGTTTATTATGGGTTTCAGTAGGTTGACATTGAGCATACTGGCGCAAGATTGTTGCTGATTTAGTTTAGTTTTCATGAAATACAATAATTATTTTATAATAATAATTTTTAATACATAAATTGGTATAGGTATTTGATTTATTCATTAAAAATGTTAGTTACGGCCGTTTTCCAAGAATATTTTTGACGATATGAAGTTACTATAATAATATCGTTACCGAAGAAAAAAGGTTATCGGCTTTCATCTGCACCAGAATACATAGGTACAAACCTACAAACTTATTTCAAGATTGGATGGGGGAGCCACTGTCGAAAACTACCCAATCAAGACTCGCAACTGGACAGAATCTGACATTCGAATGAGGTTTTCAAAATGGTGTCCATATGGTAGTTCGTAGTTCCATTTTTGACCGTTCTTTTGATAAGTTTGTAGGACTGTATCTTAAATTCCTGGGTAAACACATTTTCAACGAAAAACCACACGGACTAAGGTGAATGATATAGTAATTGGCCACTTAAGGATTTTTTTGACTTTTGCGAAGGATATCTCAAGGAGAGAGTATCCACAGCTGCCAAGCTATACAGGTGGATGAAATAGGTACATACACTGTAAAAAATTCAATTATATACTGGACTACAATAGTTTTTTAGTATTTTAAAAGTTGCTTACCTTAACAGAAATGACATCAACAATCACAGACGTTTGCGGCAAACTAGTTAAAAGATACTAACGGTAGATTCTGTAACATGACATAATAAGAAAAGGGAGACGAGGCTATACATATCAACAGACATGAGGAAATAAGGTCTGACAATATCTTATTTTATCAACCAAAAGTTTAAATAGCCAATTACTATATCAGTCACCCTATAACTTTTGCAAAATACTATATTTTTTTTGGACGGCGTACTATAATTATATAATGTGACAAAAAATGGCAGCACTTAACATTGTTGAACGATAAATTTTATCGGTATTCCCTATTTTTTTGGGTACCTCTGTTGATATCATAGACTAGTTTGTATCATCAATAGGAGTGTTGCCATATCTACTAAAATGTCAGTAGATCTACTGACATTTCGATGGAAAAAAGAAAGTGTGATATTTATGATAAATAAAAGTCACTTTTTATATAAAAGACACTCGTGAGATTATGTCAATATGCACGCATTCATCAAACGCAATCGTTGAATTCTACACATTTTTGTCAATCTACTGATATTTTGAAAATTTCATCTGGCAGCACTATATTCAATAGTCTATGGCCGATACTGCAATCTGCACTCTGCTCAGTATTGCCAACCATACTATAATTATAGTATTTGTACTATATTTTTGGTCCGGGTACTATGAACGACATCGATGGGCAGAATCTTCATTTTTGATAAGCGCATGGTGAAACAGAAATAGGTAATGTAAATTATTAGAAATCTTCGAAGACTATATAAACAAGATATTGCTTTCCTTATTTCTCAAATGGACAAGCATGGCATTTGTTCTAAAAATAATGCAATATATGTACATACTTGCCTACCTAGGGTTTTTAATAACACTGCAATAAAAATGTGCAACTTTTTTTTTAAACAAATAATTGTATTGGTATTTGAAGAAGCATAATATTGTAAAATCCCTCCACTATACTTTGATGGCTATGAAATGTGGTTACGTGCCCATCATGGTACGATATTAAAAAGGTACAGTATCTACCTACGCCCAAAATATTTTTTATATTGGAGAAAATACGCAAATCGTAATAAAATGTTGATATTTCCGTACTATAAACTGGTGCAAAGTAGGGATCATAATTTTGGAATAGAAGAAAGTTTGGCCACCCAAGAAAAAAAGGGGTGAAAAAAGTCTTTGATTTTAAACTTCGGGTTTAAATTGAAATTTAATAATTCGCTGTAATAATAGACTTCGGAATTTCTCAAATTGCAAAAGTGCAAAGTACTATAATTGCGCAATATAAGAAGATTTGGAGAACTTGGAACAAAAATTGATCGAAAAACGTCAAAAAATCCCTTGACTTTTTAAAATGATATTTCTTGAGAATTATTGGTCGGAAGAGGTACCTAAATAAAAAGGGGTCTCGGAATTTCTCGAATTCTCCGTTATTTTTGTTTAGAAACAAAAAACTTATACATTTTTAACAGATGACAACGCGTACTATATTTTTTCCTCAAATACTATAATTTTGGAGGCTCTGTACTATAATAATTCCACTTTGAAAAGATGGCTGAAGACAGTGTTGCCAACCGTACTATAAATATAGTATTTGTACTATAATTTTCGTCTGCGTACTATGTACGATATAAAACAGGTATAGTACGCCCAGAATACTATAATTTTGAGAAATCGGAAAAATAGTTGCCAATAGAAGAAAAACAACGTCAAAATAATCCGTGAGAAACAAAAAAATAAATAATCCCCATGTCTATGAAAAGGTGACATTAATTACTGAAAGACTGGAAGGAGCGGAGTGTTGCAAAGAGAGGCGCGAAAAGTTTAACACAATTAATGTAGCCACAGGTTTGCAGTTTGCAAATACATAGTTCATAAAACGGGCGCTAGTTATAAACTACACAAAAAAACAGTCCTATAAAAGGTTGTTCGCAAACCTTTCTGCAAATATAGAGACTAATTTTATAATCCCTCACATCTATACTATTGTGAAGCGCAATGGCTATCTCGTAAAAAAATGAAATAAAAGGGTCAAATTATTCATAATGTTGAAATTTGAGGCAAATTTGTTTAGGAACGATAATTTTGTTGTTAAACTTGTCTATTTGGTTGAAATTTAAAAAAAAAGAGTGAGTAAATCAATCCAAGGACCACTAATGCATTCACTGATTTAAAACGACAAAGCGAAGGCATTCATAAAAAATTGGAGCTTAGGAAATCAAAATGACAAAGAAAAAAGTTCGCCATGTCTCCACTTTTAAATGATTTCTACGCCAGATTATATTAAAACAAACAAAAATCTGTTTACTGAGTTCTTGATTAGTTTGCTAATGCACTTTCAACATTATTTTATTAAGAGCAAAAAAAAGGTTGGATTGACTACTATTGAAATTGATTGTGCTAATAAACAAGCACATTCGTCAAAAAATAATGTAATATAAGTAGTAAAACCTTGTTTATTATTTTTTCATTTTTGTATTCTTAAGTGGGTACATTGTTTACTATTTAAAAAGGTGTCTGTACTATTTAATGAAATAAGGGGGGGGGGGCGAGGCGCCTAGATTAGATTTTTTAAAAGGGATCTGTTGTAACATAAAGTTTCGAAACCACTGACTTAACATTTGAATTTTGTCTAAAAAAACAAGACGTTCATTACCCCACGTATAATTTTTTGAAAATGCAGAAAATTATTGGTCATTCAACGCGTACTATATTTTTTGCCGAAATACTATAATTTTGAAGTCAGTGTACTATAATTCCACTTTCAAAATATGGCAACACTGGCTGAAGTGCTGAAGAACACTGTTGTCAGTTTGTGGCTATCTCTGGTTTGTGGGTTCAGCGAAACTGCATTCAGAATAATTATTATTATAATTAGGAGTACATTAGTCCAAGCAATTAACTTCGAAAGTGGTAAGTTTTGATTTAACCGATCCCTGTTTTTGTTATAAAAAATGAAATGGTTAACTGTTCTTGTAAATGGGTTTCACGATTTTCACTTATTGGCAGACATTGCAAAAGGCATGCTGTTTTAAGTCTTGAGACATTATGCAGTAAGTACCTACCAATTATTATAGTTTTGCCGTTGATTGCACTGAAAAGACCTCTTATATTATTATGACTGCTGCAGTGGAGGTCGGTACCTCCTTCGAAAGTTTAGTGGTCACCATGTGCCACTTGTCAATTTACAGTTAATAAGATCTGAAATAAACGGCATGTCGAGTAATTCTGGAGCTAAACATGGAAAATAATCAAACCCATGTGGTTCCTTCTGCAAAACGCAAAATGTATATTATTATCTAACCAAATTCCCACCGGCTTGTCATTAAACTAATGTCAAAAATAAACTGAGCGATGAATTCGACCGCAGTAGTCGCCACAAACAGGTGTGGTGGATGATTGAAAAAAAACTCAATCTGCAATGACTGCATGTTTTCACTATTGTTAATTTAAAGGCCATTTCACACGTGCAGGTAACACATTACAGGTTATCAGCCAACGACTACTTCTTAAATTTACAAACTAAAAGTGACAGGCAAAACGTGGCTAATCTGAGCGTCAGAACACAAAACTGACTTATCACGTATGACCTCCACTTGCTTTCCAAGCACCTCCTCCTATAGTTGATAAAACGTTCGTGTAGACGGGCTAATAATTATTATAAACCAATGTTTCTGTTTAATGGCGTGTCGGTAGCAGGTGATCTGTGGTGTTTCACCTGCCCGTGTAAAATGTCCCTAATTATTTCAAAATGTATGATTTTGTGGACTGTCTTATGTTTCGTTACAAATTTAAATTGTGTATTATATGCTCTTACTAGAGATGGGAAAACTGGTCGATTTTGAAGACTAAGTATACTTACTACCAGTATAAAAAATACTTAGTATAGAAACTTGTTGGAAAACTATATAGAGCGTTTGGCGTGCGTATGCGACAAAAGTTTCATACTCAACTGAAACTAAAACCAACTCCATATTAGTATTTGAAATATGTATCGGCTTCAATAGAAAAATACAAACGTCCCATTTACCTATTATAAAATTTTAAACACATTTAAAATTTATGAGTTGTTTTTCTGTTAGGTTACAATATTCTTGTTAACAAAAATGAATAACAGTGTTTTTTTTTAAATTTTAAACATGTTTTGAGCGGTCATATAACAAGCCTAAGCCTGTGCGTCATCTCACCACTGTGCTGCGACACAAAATTTATGACATATTATTCATACATTCGAACGCAATAGACTAATAAATTAAATATACCTATATTCAAGTGCTTTCTCGTTCGCGTGCATTTAATGTCAAAAGTGTTGAAAGTCTACCAACTGGCGAATGCACAGAACAGCGACTTGCGATGATATCATCACAAGTTTTTTGGAATAAGTTTATTGGGCCACACATACTGAGTATGGGTAGTTACATCCGAAACTTGAGTACACAAACTGGTGACAGTATTTCCAACTCACCTCTAGCTCTTATCACAAAGTGCACGTTGACATTCCAAAAGTTTGTGATAAACCATTGGTACGGTACGGTACGCTACGCCAATTTGCTTCATCATAGGATGTGGTGGTGGTGTATACCGGAATCCATCCAGCCACGGTAGTAGTTTGTGGGAAAAAACATTCACTAAATCCATTAGAATTCCTAGTATTATATATAGTATAGTGGTTTGTAAAGATGCAGTACCTACTTCATGTTATATTTTTTGTGCTCGAGGTCTTTTGAGACCAACAACGATATAGATTATCGTATCTATGTCATTTTATGTAATAATTTTTTATTTTTTAGGAAATGCAGTGCATTATATTGATAATTACCAATGATAATGATGAAGTAAATGAGAGTGTTATGAAATCGGGAACATTCCTGAAGAAGGCACTTGGAGAGACATTTCAACGAGCAACAATTAAGACTCAATGTGTATCTGGAGATAAAGAAGCTGTTCAAAAAGCTTTAATTATTTATTCGGACACTTTGATGGTCAACTTGATAATAACCGTAGGTAATATGGGTGTCTCAAACATCGTTCTCAGTGAAATAGAAGATATGCCATCCACTTTGTCCATGAAATGCTTGGACATTATTTCGTCTGATGTGCGTTGTTTGTTTCACTATGGAATTCGAGCTTCCACACTCATCATCAACTTTCCAGGCAGCGTTGATGACGTATCGAAGTTGTATGATGCCTGCAAAACATTGTTACCTCAATCACTGAACATGTTGTCGAAATCTGTTGAAGTGGCTGGAGATGATCACAAAAGTACATCTGATCAAAAGAGTAACTCCTCCGATAGTAAGGTTGATGTTAAAAAAATTTTAAAAAGCCAAACATTTCCGAACTTGTTCAACCTTGATGAAGCATTGTGGATTATTTTTAAATCATCGTCCGATTACAACCGTCAGTTGGAACATTGCTCTTTTGAAAATATCATGGGGAGAGTTGTAGCTCATGATATAAACGCCTCCCACCATTTTGGTGTATCTGGGATGATATCTGCAGTGTATGGACTTGCTTACAATTACAAGGCGGGTAATGAAGACAAAAGTATTTGTGGCAAATATACTATACTGTTTCCTGATACAATGGAGACCGATCCCAATGTGGGTATTACTACAGGATGTGCGAGAGTCGATATTGGTGACATACTTCCTCTTGGTGCTGATAGCGTTGTACAGGTAGATATTTTTGACTTTTCTTTTTGAAGTGGAACTTTTATATATTAAGTAAATCGCTTGGTACATGCATCATTCCAGGTAGAGTGAAACCTCTGGTTGTCAAAAGTTGTCATGATTGATGATGTAATGGTTAGCACTTATTTAATTATCTTGGTTTACTTGATAAATGAAATAAAAGAAATGAAAGCTTTATGCAGCAGTCGGTCTTGAACACAAGACCTGATTACCAAGCATGCATGCTATTTCAGTCATAGGGAGAAATACAATTTTTATGTAGAAGTATTACTGCAGATCAGGGGTGGCCAACCTGTTGCATACCATGAGCCAATTTTCTTCACAGACGGCTTGAGCACCTTTTCTACCTTCTTACGCTCACGGTTGGGGTTGGAAAATAGGGATAAGATCTGCTTCGCATAGGGGAGGAAAAGGAATAACTCAATCATGCAATTAAATTAAATAATTTATGCCAGTTCAAAAAACACACGTTTATTGGAGCACCAATCTACAATATTCAAAAATGATCTCTTGGACGAGAGGGTGATCGCTTTCGTGGACCCCGCTGATGGTGCTACAGCTGCCGAAGAGTCTCGTTTGGTGAAGATAACTCTGGACCACAGTAAGGTTGTTGGCTGTGATGAAAGAGAGAGAGAGAGAGCTCTGAGCGGGATGGAGCACTGAGAGCTTATGAGCGCTTGGATTTAGCTATTCTTTCAATGTTTGGTGTTAAGTTTGTTACTGAGAGCAGCAGAGAATTCTTCAAATTTGAATGAGTTATTCGCAACCTTGTTTTGCTTTTAATCGATTTCATGGATGAAAATGCTTGTTCACATCTGTATGACGATCCAAAGCGACATATTATATTATAACTTTTTGAAAATTTTCTTTGCTCTGGGAAATGTTCACAGGGCAATGAACGCCAGAAATTAATTATGTCAGAAGCATTTCGATCCGGAAAAATCTCATCGAATTTCATTTTCAATAATGAATTCGTTTTTAAATCAATCAGTTCCATTTGCATGTTACTAGGCATCTGCATTAAATTTTGTTCACTTAGTGAAAATTTGTTTATAAATGAGCATGCAGTTTTCTTCTTTAGCAAAATCATGAAAACGACTTTCAAATCACCCTTGCAATATCTTGATTTTTTCGATATATTTGGTCAAATTGCTATTATCCGCAGCACATTCATTCTGCTCTTTCAAGTGTGGAAATTGACTCAAATCCTCATTTTCTAACTGAGCAGTTTTAATTTCATTTTATTCCTACAATTAATTGTAAACTGTCAAGAACGAACTGATGAGTAAGAAGGCTGTATGACTTGAAGACATATGAAGATGGATTTAATTACGGTGCCTACTTCAAAAGAATAAGTATGCGCAAAGATGCAATGCGCCATTTGTAATCATCCAATGCGCCACGGTTTGGCTACCCCTGCTGTAGATGAAAACCCGATTGAATGTAAAAGATGTCATTATAAATTTGGTATTTTTATAATAAATCAATCAGCCCAAAGATCAGAGATACATGAACTTTTGCTAACCATTTATTGGATGAAAATTACATTTATTACATACATTTGACATTGAAAAAGGTGCAGAATTATTTCGTAGTAATAAAATCATTTTATCAGGAAACAGAGATAAATAGAGCACAGTTGCAGAGCCTACCAATCTTTACAATCAGTTGACCGTCCCTAATAGCCCATAGCTTTATCCAACCTGAGAGTTAACATATGAAACTATAATTTTATGTATAGGTAGGTAGTGGAGAAAAAAAAACAAACCAAAACAAAAAGAAAAGTGAAAAAAATAACATAAACCTGTAACTATGGCAAGCTAATTATTATGAACAGAGAACAAAAGTGTCTTAATAATATATTGACTTTTGTATTGTCCATCCATATCATTTCAATTGATTTATTTTATCCTAAATACTATAGATATAGTGCAGCATCTCCCAAGTTTTTTTTATTTCTTTTTTACCATGTCCGATCCAAAGAAGATCAGAATGGGCCTCTGTGGGTGGAGGATTCTATTAACAGATTTTTGTTTTTACGAGAAATGGATGTTAGCCAGCCTGTTCAACCTATGTGATCCATACTCTGACTTCGAACATATACATATTGAAAAACAATATGTGTATTTTCCAGACCCAGGATTTGAAACTGCCACACAATAATATAAGCCAACGCGTTAACCGCTCGGCCATCGTGGACCAATTTAGTCATACAATAAAAATTATATGATTTTTCTCTTAATGAACTGATGATAATGGACATATCATATTCTTTATTTATTATCATTCAGTAAGAATAATAAAAAAATGTTCTGCGGCGCTATTTTATTACGCGTACATTATCATTTCAATGTATGTAGTTGCGTGACATGTGGTATGTATTTGATTTTTGATTTCATTATAGACCCTAGGGTTCCGCTGAATATCAGTTCGGAAACACTGGTGTAGAACATCACAATGCCGTTAGCAATTGGTAAGGGGCCCGCCAAAGATCCTAGCTTGGGGGCCTGTATCAGGATGTGGGGGCCATTCCTAAGATTCATTAAAATAAAATAAAGATTTAGTAAACCAATAAGGAGTCTAAACATTTTAAAACAAAAGATATTGGTGAAATTATATCTTGAAAGTTGTTGGTAATGTCTAATAATTATTGTTTTCTTGACAGGAATCCAGTGACATAGATGTATTCCCGGAACAAATAGAGTTTTCTGTACAACCATCCCCTGGAATGAATGTATACTCGGATTCCAAGAAAAATGATGTTATCATATCCAAAGGCAGTTTGATTGGCCCACTCGAAAAAGCTTTACTAACCAATGGAGATAAAGTTTTTCCTGTATATTCAAGACCTAAGATCACACTCATTTCAATGGAAGATACAGATAATCATTCAAATTTTCTGTTGAATTCTGCATCTAACAGGACAATAATTCAAAGTTATCTAAGGTATGTTAATTATAATGTGCTTATATTATATACCGGGCACCGTCCCCCTGGCCACTTTATGTCCTCTACCATGTCCCCCGCCTGAGACCCTATCTTCCCTTCACTATAGGCGCAAAATGACAATGTGTAATAATACAATTGTTAAGTTATCTCGAAAAGTTCCATCTGGAAACAGTGCACGTTGAATTTCGTCCGTACACTGGCAGAAAGCTGTAAGTCAAAAATCCTTGTTTTGAGAAAATCGACTTTTTCTAAAATCAAGAAGTTTGGAGCTATCTATTTTTTCACCTAAATCATTATTCATTAAACCAACCACTCTATCAAATGCATTAATCATTTAAGAAGTCGATTCAAGCGTAAGAAAGTATTTTTTGTAATAATTATTATTGGTTTTTTGAATTTATAAATAAAATGGTGACTTATTGTTTTCTATCAGTACACCTTTGGAGTGAATGGAGTGGCAATAGGCAAAATGTTATAGTTGGCTAGTAATTAATATACAGGACTCCTAATTATTATAGAATTGGATTTTTTACTTGCAATTTTATATGAATTAGATATTTACACACAAATAGAGATACTTCTGTTTGACATTATTATAAAATAATTACAAGATAAAAAAACTTTTTAAATACATTATTAAATTTTCTGTTGAATC
This sequence comes from Rhyacophila brunnea, assembly GCF_057557595.1. Lineage (NCBI taxonomy): Eukaryota > Metazoa > Arthropoda > Insecta > Trichoptera > Rhyacophilidae > Rhyacophila > Rhyacophila brunnea. Next base: position 37,926,224 of record NW_028232827.1, on the reverse strand, counting down.
ATATGAACTTGACTTGACTAGCTTAAACGATCAAAAAAATTTGTACTTGATAGAAATAATACTGAAATGTTATATTGATTTCCATAGTAACGCACATATATATCTATTAATAATTTAGTTGCTAGGACCCCAGACCCCTCTAGCAACCAATAATGGTGTCGAAATAACTTTTCATACCAAACAGAATTAACTGAAAATGAATTCAATTCTACTTAAAGATGGCTAAAAGTGTTAAAAAAATGCATTGGCATCGTGCTCTGATATATTCTAAAAGTTTCAAATGTCTAGCTAGTCAGGAAGTTAGTTAACAATCGATTGCAAGATTTGTACCGGACAAATAAGAATACGAGCTAAGAAAAACGTTGTAAAATGGAAATTACATAGTATTTTGTTTATTAATTTATTTCCACAAATATTGAAACAAGAGTAAAGTAGGTACCTACCTACCTATAATCTATGTTATAAAAAAAACAAAAGTAATAGTTAATTATGTTAGCCACGTTTAATTTTACACAAATTGAGATAAATTACATTAATGTTATTCCTCTTCCACATCAGAATCAAATTCCTATGGCTCAGGTAATGCCGTCCTATCCAATCAACCATACCACGGATGTAGTTCTAGAGGTATATAATATTATTACGATATATGGTCAACAAATCAACTGTTAAAATCGATGAGTAGAATGCGCAGGTGACATATGTAGTTTAGTTAAGTTGGTACGAATAGCCGAGCAGTGGCAAGAATGTGTACAGCCAAAAAGATATAAGTCACGTTGACGTTTTTGTGCACCTATAGAAATATTAAATCTCTATAGCCATAAAACTTTAAAGTTACTTATAGCTATTTTCCAGTAAGAAATGCGAACATCATTGACTTAATTCGTATTGACATCTTTAAATTACGAAAAAAATTAATGGAATATGAATGAGCTTGTTTTTCTAGACGATAGAGTAAAATCTATCAAGTTGCATTAAGTCAAAACACCTAAATTTTGACTTAACATTTTCTGCCAGTATAATGACGATTTGTTTGTGTATTTCAGTTAGCTTTAAATTTGAAATAAAATTTTATTTGAAAAATGTTGAGTGGAGAACCCATTGTGGCTGGGGAACTACAAGCTCCAAATGGTCAATTGTATCATTCAAGGTTTGGGGAATAAATTATATTTTGAATGCCTCTATTTTGAAAATAATAAAATTGTTTTCGGTGAGGATGCACAAACATGTACTTACCTTATTTAAAAAGAAGATCTATTTAGCGTTGTTGCTGCTTAGCAAATACCTCTACAACTTTCTGAAAAATACATGGAACCATACAAATTAACTCATTTAGTGCTAAGTGATCGTCCGTAGTCATTTGGCGGGCGCGGCGCGGCGGCGTCTTGCGAAACTCAAACGTATAACCGTGTGTATTATGCCCCAAAAAACACACTGTCTACGAACATTTTATACACGGTTATACGTTTGAGTTTCGCAAGACGCCGCCCCCGCGCGACCGCTACGTTCTTGCACTAACACCGTGACTGGCGCGTTTGAAGTAATTGGCCATTAGATATAATTAACGGATTATGTGGTAATTTAAAGGTCAGCAGCGATTGTGCTTTCAAAATTGACTGCTCTGTGTAAATGATTACATTATTGATTTAAACAGTTGTAAAACAGTAAGCTGTCATTTAGTGGCCATATGGCTGTCAGTTGTAAAAAAGGGCACAACAATAATTAATGTTTAGCTTCGTCATGTGTACTTTCCGGGTCTTTTTGGATGTTACAGTATTGAAAATCCTTTATAACTACTTAGTTAGAAGCCAAGCCGGCTTGAGAGTTGGTCGATTGTTTGGGATCAGTTTAAATACGACCTTATGGTGGAGTGAGTTCAAAAGAAATTTTTGAGACTTCTTTACTTGAACAATTATTATTGTGCTGTTATTGTGCTGTGATTGTGACAATTTTGTAATACTTAACGTACATATAAATTAATGTTCTGCAAGTGTTTAAAAAGCAAAGTTTATACAATTGCTTTTTCATTTCTATAATAATTGTTTGTGTTATTTCAGTGTAAATAATTGTGCTCTTACTTAGGAAATCCAATCCCGAGCCAAATTTTTGATCCCGAGATTTCGGGATTACAATTTGACGATCCCGGGATCCTATATGTAATTATCTTCTTTAACAATTTAGTACACCTTATGAATAGTTGCCATTATGATTACAAAACTGCACTTTGTAGAATAACTATTATAAATATATGACAATTTTTGATCGTGTCCGATCCTAATAAGATCATACGGGCCCCCACAAAGTGGAAGTTTGTATTTACGAGTTGTATTGACAATTTTTTGTTTTAACGAGAAATGGATGTCAGTTACTTGCTCAACCTATTAGGTCTATACTCCAGATTTTTGACCATTTTGGTCAAGCAATCTTCACACAAGTGACAAATCTCCAAAGTTCGCCCCAAAGCACAAATCATCCCCCATTTTAAATACCCATTACAGAAAACAATCAGGCACTCCAAGTTCATCCAATTTGAATGACTAGCGACAATCGAGTGACTTTTATAATGATTTGGTATTTTTAAAATAAATTATCATTTTTGCTTCAGGCATATGGCCCTCCCTCGCAGAATGGAAGTTAAATTGAAAAACCTTTTACGAAATATAGTTATTGGCCGATCTATTGGGTCCAATCTTCGTCGAAATAATAAAATGTATATTTTATACTACAACGCTCTAAATCAGTGATCCGAAACCTTTTCTCACCCACGGTACACTAAAGGTCTTACCAGAATTCCGCGGCACACCACACGTAAAACAATTTATACCCCAAAACATGGACCCAGCCCAGAATCTTCGGCGCCCCCCCCTACCTATCGCTAATGTTAAAGATAGTGTGATACTTTAAAATAAAGTTTTTCAAATGGTGTTCGAGGTAAAATTAATCGTAGATATTGATTCCATGTTTAGTGATTTTTTGTATTTATTAATACAGGAGGACCTCGACTTTCGCACATAATTGGTTCCTGAAAAGGTGTGCGAATGTTGAATGTTCGAAAGTAGAGGGAAGTAAAAAAAAAATTAAATAGTGTGTATTTTGAAATATTATAAGATGTTTAAGAGACATGTTTAAGTGGGGTTTGCGGGTGTTTTTTTTGGGCCCTTAAAAAGTTCTTCTTTATTTTAAATAAAATATTTTAAATGGTAAATCATTAAATTTACAATATTGCTTAACTGCTGGCATGAAATGTAAAGTGAACCAATCTTTTAATATTAACGCAGTAAACCCAGGCTTTCTTATTTGGTTACTGGAAGCAATTCTTTATCCTTCCCTTTCAATGCTTTGGGATTTTCTGGTTGATAAATTAACATTGGCATCAATTTTAAATCACCAGCCAAGTTTCCACCAAGAAGCAATGTCAATCGGTATTTAGAAGGTTTATGCCCATGGGCAACTGATTCTTCCTTAGTTAAGAATGTACAACTAGGCATTTTTTCTAAAATAAACCTGTGTCATTTACATTAAATATTTGGCTAGATGAATATTCTCCATCGTCAATAATTTTGGATAATGAGGAAATAAATTCTTTTGCAGCATCTTTATCCGCATCAGCCGATTCTCCAGTGAATTTAATATAAACCAACCGTTACTTGCTTGAAAAATCGTGTTAGAATCTTCTTTTAATCTAGCCTTCCAATCTTTGTGCAAACTAAGAGCCTTCGCTTGAATAATTGAAATATTCAGAGGGACATCTTTTTGATGTTGGTCGTCGATCCATGATGACAAATATTTTTCCATTTCATCCATAACTATGCCGTGTCTTTTGGAAACAACCTTTAAAGATATATTTCCACAATTTTGAACATATTCCTTAATTTTATTTTTACTTTTCAAAATTGAACATATCGTAGTAGATCTGTTTGTATCATACGAACGTCCGATTGAAGCAAAAGATTCACCGCAATCAGAACGTCATGTGAAGTTTATAAATCCTTGATTTCTCTCCGTTCGTATCAACACTGCAGTTTTTCCGTTTCTCACTCATGTTTATAAATTTTTAGGGTAAAATATTTCAAATGAATAAAATTAGCAAAACGCACAACATGACACGCCCGCACGCGCTCCTGCGCAAGAATAAACCTATCCTAGCTAGCTCACAAGAAAAGTGATGGGTGCGAGCAGGATGCAAGTGACGCAAGAAATGCACTTGCTTGTGAGCGAGCGAGAAGGGGATATCTTAACCCCACGGCCAGCGCGACGTTTGAAAAAAAACGATTTTTTTTGAAATGTGCGAAATAGCGAATTGTGCGAAAGTCGAACGTTCGTAAGTCGAGGTCCGCCTGTACATCTACTTGAATTATGGTTAGTTGTCGGGTATTGACAAAATAATAATAAATTGTATCCCACAATTATTGTATGTGTTAAAATAATAATGCCAGCGAAGGAAATCAGCACCGCAGGCGACTTTTTTCTATTAGAGCAAAATTGTAATTTGTGTTTATCTCAATTATCTGCTTAACCTGCCACGCCGCTCCCCTGAGCTAAATAATTCAATATACATAACACACAACGAAGAACCAAATGTACATATTCTCATGTATTGTATTATCAATAAAATAACTAATTAATATGATACCTGAGCTTGTTTCAATGATCATACGTTTGCGATTCGCAAGACGACGCCGCGCCCGCCAAACCACTACGACTGAGCACTTAATGTGCCTTACCTTCTCCATAACATAAGTTATGGTAAGTAATAAGGTCAATCGTTCAATGAACCAAGCAAATGCGCAATCAGAACCTATTAAGTCTTGATACTTGACACTGGGTAAGAGAACTAACAACGCATTCATTATTTTGTTATTCGTTAAGTAATATGGAAAACTAAAAATACATCAACATCGAGGAAAACCGACAAGCGAAGCTGGGTACAAACATTAAAGTAGATCATAAATTCGAACAAAATTTAATGGAAAAAAATTCATGACAAATTATTTTTTAGTTTCACCGAAGTATATATTAGTATTTCATATTATTTCAAAATATTCTTCTTTTGTTTCAGGGAACTGAACATAATTTACAGCGACGGGGGCTTGGTGAAATCTGAACCTAATCTTATGAAAGCAGCTATGGAGAAAGCGTTTAAGAGAAGTGACATAATTGTTGTTACCGCCGCCGCCAAAAACTTACCACATCCCTACGACCAAATTTTAAAATATGTCCTGACTGAAGACTTCCAGGCTACAATTCATTTTAGCAAATTATTGTTTATCCCTAACGGAATGACCATTTTTGCCACGTGTTTTGTTGATCAAAGAATAAAGTATATATTTTGTCTCCCCGAGAGATTCGTCGATACATTGGTGGTGTACAAACTGATTGTTTTACCATCGTTGTACTACTTCATGGGGATTGAAGACAATAGATGGAATAAGAATTTGGATCGCCCACACGACAATTTTCATACTGCTGTATCTGAAGCTATAGAAGCGGTAAAGGTCCTTGCACAAGGAACAGTTATATAATTAACCATTTGCGCTGCTGTGTGCTTGCAACAAAAATGCCAATTGATTTGATGTTCACAGATTACAAAAGGTATTTTATCACTGGACCTTTCTACCTGTTTTAATAATTTGTGAGTTTAAGAGAGGGCACAAGAGGAACCAGTTCAACTAAAAAAAAAATCAGTTTAAAATAATAAAATATTAAGTTAATTAATATGATAAAGTAAAAATTTATATTTTTCTACAGTAAAATAATTCTGGTAAATTACCAAAACTTAAATATGTGATTTACAAAATGCACATTTTTAACAAAAAGTTCAGAGAACAAACTAGTTAACTAACTTAAATCACCACCATTTTCGTTTGCATTGCTGGTAATGTAGGTACAAGCTTCTTTCGGTACTGCTCTTTGCAGTAATGAATTACATTCACATCAATTATTATAAGGCAAATATCTGTCTCATCGCAGGGGCATTTTTGTTTCCCAGTCTATCCATATATAGGATGTCCACTCATGAATGAATATTATGGCCACTTTGATTTGTCTAAAAATATTGTTATTGGCCCCACATTTTAAATGTTTCACAATAACATATTCAATTTAATTTTTGTTTGTTTTTGTCCCTTGTGATGCCCCTGATTGACCCAGGACACATCACCCAAATTAGTCCAAACGCTCTATGACTGGGCCTGTAAACATCCACATTATATCAGACCCCCGACCCATTAAGGTGATATCATATATGGGAGACCTTAATCATCAAATATAAAGACGTAGTTACAATACTAAATACTAGTCTTCCTGAAAAATAATTAGAAAAAATAATTGTATGCAGTGTAACCTCATTTATAATCATAATTTATGAATTTGCTGTCATTTGAATGTATTGCTAATTTTTTTTAACTATTGTTATTGTAACTTTTTTGCATATTACTTTTACCCATTTCCACACTCACCAGCGCTCTTCTTGATTGATTTAGAAGAGCGCTGATGAGTGGGTATTAAAGGCCAATAGTTACAATTTGTCACAATTAGTATGTCACCTTGTAGCATAGGGGATAATGCATGGGCGGGGCGTAAACCCAGGAGATGCAGGGTTCGATTCCCTTTACTATTACTTTTTTCAAAAAGATTTTTTCTATTGGTTTTTAGAAGAGCGCTGATGAGTGGGTATTAAAAAAGCCAATAGTTAAGGCCGTATATCAGTTGAGGCACGGTCTAAAAAGATCGTTGCTAGGCGATGCGCGGATTGCGGGTCGCGGATTGCGGGTCGCGGGTGCAAATGACGCCTGTCAAACAAAATATTATTTGTCATATAAATCCAACATACGTCCATTTTATGTTCTGTTTATTTTTCTATCAGTAACAATAATAATATATTCATTGACATGTTTTCTTTTTAAAGTAAATCGCTAACGTTTTTAGTCATCTTTACACGATTTAAGAATTAATTGGCCCGTCGCCATCACGAAGCAAAGTGACGTGTTTCTAGCTCGACGTTCTCTCACTGAATGCGAGCGAGTCCAAAATTTCGTCGCGCCTACAGTTGAAAATTATTTGCCGTTTCACTGATGCGTCACCTTAAAATTTGTCGCAATTAGTATGTCACCTTGTAGCATAGAGTAGTGGTCGGCAAACTCATTGGTCAACAGAGCCAAATATCAACAATACAACGATTGAGATTTCTTTTGAGAGCCAAATTTCTTAAACTTAAATTATAAAGGTTAGGTACAAAACTATAGGTACACTGAATGAAACTTGATATCATACTTGATCTTATTTATTGATAAAAATTAAATTATAAATAATATCCATAAAACTAAATCATGACAAACACTTAATATCCATCTCTTTGAAAAGTTTGGGTAAGTCAGGTTTGTATGTTGTTGTTTTTAATGTTAGGCACGATTCCAGGTTCTCATCAATAAGACGACTACTCAATTTACTCTTGATAAGGTCAATGTTTGAAAAAGATTGTTAGCAAGAATATACTGGAAAGGGAAAGAACAGCAAACGCTAGTTTTTTCAACCGATTATGAGTCAGGAATATTATTTTTGTGTTAGAAAAAGTGTTAAAAATCATCATGTCTTCCTTGTCAGCACAGAAACGTTCAAATTTAGAGCTCCATAAGTCTTTAATTTTTAAATCCAGCAATTGCATTTCAAAGTTGGCAATGTCAAAATTAAAGGGAGAAAAAATTAATTCTGTTATTGCAGAATTAAGAGGTTTTATTTAAGTTTGCTGTTTCTGAATTCCTAAAACCTGTTGAGAAAATTTGTTTTCAAATGAAATAACTTCTTCTAACATCGAAAAAAATGTGTTTCCTTCCTCCCGCAGTATACGATTAAGCTGATTTAGATGAGACCATAGATGTTATAAATATAGAGATAGGCAATGAAGCGGGTTACTCATGCAACCAAATGAAGCATGTCGACGACAGCCGACAACTTACGAGAAAAAGCGACGCGATAAAAAAAATGCAGGGCATCACTGAGGATTTACGTTGGCCCTTTGACCGTAGTACCTTACGTAGTTACTACGTACTCATATAATATAATAATGTTCATCGAAGGAAGGTTTAAAATAACAACACTGTTAGGATTTTAGTATAATTATATTTGAAAGTTGGGAATTTATGAAAAGATAGGTAGGATATTTAGGTACTTACTATATATGTCTTTCAAAAGTAATACAAGTAATAAAGTGATTATAATAATAGCAATAAAGTAATTAAAGTAAATAAAATTATAAAAGGATAATATATGTCATATTATATTAATCAAAAATAAAGTTTACATAAAGATATAGAAAACACATTAATTCTTGCAAATATCCCATCACTGTAATTAATTCAGCCTTAATTAAGTTTAACTTACATATTTGTAATTAGTTCGGGTTTAATTAAGTTATACTACAATATTATATATATTTACAATATATATAATATATAAAAAACTTTCCAAAATTTCTGTTATTAATTAATAAGAAAATTTTGAATTAATAACAACTAATCATTTAAAAATAAGAAACAAAGATCACATTATCACATATCACAAAACGTTTACCTAGGGATTGCAATACCGAATGAAAATATCAATGCCGGTTTTTCGGTGTTTCTTATTGAATACCGGTATTCATTGAAACATAAAAAAGTACTTATCAGTAAAAATATAACTATCAAAATCTCTTTAAAACATTATTTTATAGTAAAAACCTACTTACCTACATGTATTATATTGACATTTAAAATTGATCATAAATATTGTAGAATTGGTGATTTATACAAATAATTTGAATAAATTGATAATTTTAACTAAAACTATCAAAAAGGCTAGTTCAGTAAGATGTGCAAATAAGTGGGTTTGCAGGAAATGCCTCTTCAATTCAACGCGTGTACAGTCATCAATAATTTTATTAAGTCTTGAAAGTGTTTCAATTGTTTTCTTAAATATTGTTTTCGGGGTGTTTCACAGATGTCCTGGGGAAGATTTTCATTTCTGGGTGATATGCCAATGTCATCATCTGTTTCTATGACATTCATGGATTGCTATAAACAATAAAAAACAACATTTAAAAAAAATATTGGCGGTGATGTTTTTCTGTATATATTATCTGAGGTGTTTTCAAGTTATGTATGTTAAATAAACAACTTATATTTACCACACATTCTGAGGACGATGATTCTGGAGAAATTGATGGGAATGCATTTTGTTGTAATACGTGCTGTCCTTTGTTTAAAATTTTAATAAATTTCCTGTCAAAATGCGCCGAACAAACGACGTGATGGTCCTTTGCCACGTACTATTTTTGACCAATTTAGCCGACGTTCCTAGTCGCGGGGAAACCTAAGGCAAACATAATATAAGTAGTACGTACATATCTATAGGTAGGTATATGGATTATAAATATCTGAACACAAACACGTCTCATAATCAATTAATATTGTAAACAAAATAAATAAATATATATCACGTTATTTACAATCTTAAAAAATCTTGTGTACTGGTATTCCACGAAGAATGAACAGTGAATAATATCAAAGTATCAACGCATACAATGATATAACAATGCTCAAATATACGATACAATCAAAATGTGTTTCTTATATTCAATCATAATATTAATAATCAATGCGTTCACTTAAATGCGGTCCTGAGCAATACAAACACGATTGCTGTGTCATGCGATGTAAACAGAGTAATTCGGAACGAATTTAACCACGCGTTAGCAGCCGAGATTATTTTAGATTATTATTTTAACATGTATAAAAGTAATTAAATATACTCACTTGTGAAACGTCACGGCTCCTAAGCGTTTATTCTTTTCATTGCTATCGTTTTTACAATTTAACACACTACACACAACCATTTTTACTGAATATTACCTAGCTCAGGTGAACCTTCCACGTTGATTTACCAATACAAACTGAGCGTCAATGTGACGCACGTTGAAGTGCTACCATAACTTGATTCCCAGCCTGCCTCACCATACTTTCATATAAGTTGCCGTCCCTAGGATGAGACGTAACATCTACCATGAAATAAAATTTTTGGATCAACTGATCGTCTGTTATTTCTGGATAGTGAACACCCTTCTCAAGGAGAAATGCTTTAATTTTAATTTCTGTTAATAAGGAAGCGAAACGTTTTAAAACGTTTCCTCTTGATAACCAACGTATCTTGTTATGCAGCAGAAGATCTGCGTACTCACTCTCCATTTCAACTAAAAAATCTTTAAATTGGCGATGATTAAGAGCTTTAGCTATAATGGAGTTGATAATCTTAATCACAAATTCCATAACTTTACAAAATGGAAAATGAAAATACATGGACGTATTAGACCCAATTAAACCATATTAAATGTACGTAAATGTTTGGAAACAATTTTTGATTAAACTTTCGAACAGTTTACAAAGTTCATTGTTCACAGAACTGATGTATGTGCATCTTTGTTTGAACTAGGATAAGAAATGAGTACAATGAATAATATTCATATATTATTTCTCTGCTGTTTTTTTGCAGACACAATTTAGTTACCTACATATGAGGCGTCTAATTACAAAAAGCGACAAGTCCACAATTCAATATTTTCGGGAAACAACGTTTTTATATTTCAAGCTTCAATTATTTGTATTAACATGAGATTAATTTTTCCGTTGTATTCTATGTCAAAATTAGAACTAAATGGCAATTTGTTTCAGCCGATAAACTCTTAAATGTAATAAATATAGGCAAAATAAAATTGAACGTAGCGCTATTTGTATCTCACTTTTAAATTTATTCCGCATTTTCATAGGGTTATGTCGCGTTTTGGAATTTATAGATCAATACAAATTGTGTAAAATTATACAAAGAATACGTGCGTATTTTTTTCTCGATTTTGACCAAATGTGGACTTATCGCTTTTTGGAATTAGACGCCCATATTAAAAATACTATGATAATTTTGAAGATCGTATGTTAATTTTATTTGACAATTTTTTGCTATAATGTTGATGAATATTCAAATTACCTATATAAGCTTTTTATTATTGTCTTTATGTTTATTATTAGAGATTATTTCACCTAGATAAGTTATGATTCATTTATAATTTTAAAAAATTCAGTAAAAACACACTCACTGTCGGTATTTCCCTAAATATAATTATTTTATAAGTTGAAATATAAGTGTTTTATTTTATTCTTATCCGCATGGTACCTACAACTCTTCTTGTGAGTGAATTGTGCTGTTATAAAAGATGGCAGTCACCCAAAAAAACCAGGCTTCATTGTGGTTTTTTGTCTTGTTTTTTTCTTGTCAAAAAGCGGAGGGGGCAGGAGTGAAATGGTGGAGTACAATTATCCGACCACAATTATTGCCAAGGTCTAACTAAATAATTGATAATATATTAGCATAGAATAGATGTTGTATTTATTGATTTATTAGGTATTTTACAACACGATGGCAAGCAGTCTTTGTCTCAAGTGATCATATTATTACAAGTGTTTATGATTTTTTTTACAATAAATTCTGTTAAATATATAAAATATAATTGTAACATCTAGTATTTGAATGGAGACATTACTTACATAAATGAGATTTGTGGTCTAAACTTACTTACGTATAATTTAAATGAATGGTTTAAATTAATAATACGTGTGAGTAGATTATAATAAAATGGACAGAGCTGATAATTTGGTCCCGTCCCAGTGGAAGGTAGGTATGATTGGGAATGTCAACAGAGAGTTTGTTCCCTATATAGATAAAATTTTATTTACAATTTATCGCATAATGCTTAATACTGATTACAGTTCGTCTTTGCTGGAGGTACAGCTGATGGCGTCATTTTCTTTGATGCCTAGCGTATTCCAGAAGCCGTCTGTCTGGCTGAGGTCAGCGCTTTTTTTCATCGACGTTTTGTGCGGACCTAATATCTCCAGGTAGTTCATTTCGTCGTTTTCGATGTTGAGAGGATTCCATTCTGCACCACCGATGTTGGGGACCCTTGAACGAAAAAAAAGTTCTCACATTTAGTAAAATCAAATCTAAGGGCTCCATATTCTATGGCGCTCGCCAAATTATGACACACGGATAACCTAGACATAAAAAGCAGATCGGTAGGGAGGAATTTTTTATGCGAAGCCATGTGGAGACCCAAATTGTGGTTGTATGGTGTAGATGGTTGATTGGAAATGCAGAGGGCGTACACCGGACTGGAACTGAGGACGACTTTGGATCCCGGATTATGCCTCCAGTGATGATGTCTTTTACCAAATCTGCTCTCAGATGAATATTATAGATATAGACAACCTGATTTGGTGGTATTTTGAGGCTGTCCTTCAAATGAAAAAATCTTTTATCTTTATTTATATTCACACGTAAATTTATTTGGTTGCATGGTGGGCAAGGATACCATGTGGAATTATGGTGGTTTTCAATATAAAGTCAATCTGTGGATCTTAACTATTAATCGTAGTATCAATCCTTTTCTGACGCCCTAGTCTCTACTTATACTATAGGTCTGTTATACGAGTATATAAAAAAAAATATATTTGAAATTTTTATATTTTGATAACCAAATAGATGATCGAATTATTATTTTATCCATATTCATGAGAATGTCTCGGGGGTATAGTAATTTTTTATTCAGTAGACGTTCGGTTTATGGAGGAATAGCTTTAAGGCTATAATACCTCAGCTGAGGCATGGTGTAAAAAGATCGTGACTAGGCGATCCGCGAAATGCGGCTCACGGGTGCAAATGACGGAAGCTGAACGAAATATAATTTGTCATAAAAGTTCAACATGCGTCCTTTTTATGTTATGTTTATTATCATATTCGTAATAATAATAGTATATTCATTGACATGTTTTCTTTTTAAGTACATACGTAAAGTTTTTTAGTCATCTTTACACGATTTAAGAATATTTTCATCCTCCGCCATGACAAAACGAATCGATGTGCAGACGCCTCGACTATCGCTCTCCGAATGACAACGCGGCCGCAATTTCGTTCTACATACAGTTGAAAATTATTTGCCGTTTCACTTATGTACGCTAACAGTAAGTTGTAAGTTGTCACGATTCAGACTACCTAGTATGGATGTTGATGGGTTTCTTTTGATTGCTGGTCATTGGCCATTTGCTCAACATATCTATGAGCGCAATATGAAGAATATTATGCATGATCGGTAAACCAAATGTTATGTAGATATAGGGGAAACGGTAATATTACATTATAAAATACAGAGTGGCTTTTTTCATAATAACTCACCCTTTGGTTGCAAATGAAACAAACAGTTCCACCATGAATTCAATCATCTTTCTGTCGGTATCCGTGGTGGTGGGATTCATATAAATTGTCTTCAAGATATATCCGGTGTCGTCTCCGTGACTGATACCTGTAGATATTAAAACAGTCAATTAATGAATTCCATTTATTACCAAAGCATTGATAGCTAGAGGCAGCAGGTTATATGAAAGCATGGTGAAGCAGGCAAGTATGGTAAGGCAGGCTGGTAATCAATTTGTGGCAAAATTTCCACGTTAACATTTTATTATATGGGTACATTATATTGACTGAAGTAAATCCTTCGTGATGCCCTGCATTTTTTTAATCGCGTCGCTATTTCTCGTAAGTTGTCGGCTATTGGCCTGGTTCATTCAGTTGTATGAGAAAGCCGATTCCTTGCCCCTCTTTTTATTTAATACCTCTATGATTGATAGGTATATTGGTATATTATTCTATATAATATCCAACAGAAAAATGGGTACTTTTCCCAGAAATAGACGTCTGATAAAAATTCTGTAAGAATCACCTTTATTGCAATGTAGATAAAGTTCAGTTTAAGGTACATACAATACGTAAGTATTTATAGCAATTCTCTTAAAAATAGCCTATAAAATAATTATTTCAAAATGAAGTGACAGTGAAATTGTCCCATACAAATTAACGGAGTTTGGGAAATGACCCTTCTTATTATGCAGGTAGAGTTAATTTTTCCAACACCTTTATCTAAATTTATCTGTTTAATATGAAAGAATAAAAAGAAATATGGAATAATTCTGGCATACTAAACTTCAGGGTGGACTAAAATTTCGTAGCAATTTTATTTTTCATAGACTTCATCCATATTATAGTAATACGTCAACGCACCGAAGTACGGTAGGTATAGGTTAATTTTCATTTCTGAGGGTTCAATTATTTAAAAAAAAAATGTACATACTCATAACAATCTATGAATTCGGGACGTCTATAACATGATATTTGCATTTAAAATAACTGGTTATAATAAAACAATTTAAATATAAAGCAAAGATTAATATTAGAAGAGAAAAAAACAAAAAAATTATGAAAATGTTAAACAATAAAATAATAAATAAGAAATTATGCATTAGTAGAATTTAATAAAGAGGTCAACTTGGTCTGGAGATTTGTATATTATATAACTAATATTAATTATGTTTGAAATACGTACCATAGGATTTGTCAGAGTTGCTCAAAAACTTTCCCAAGCTGCCAACGCCCTCATATCCAAACTCGTAATAGTAAATCGGCTTCTTTCCAATGGATGCTTGCAGTTTCATAGTTTTCTCTATGTCTACGATAAACATCCTATCTCCCAGAGCCTGATCAGTTAGAACAAAACAAAACATTTTTTTATGATTCACTGTTGTTTGCTATCTTGAGGATATTAACAGAAGCGAAGGGTGGAGGTAGGCTGTTAAGATCCCACATAAATAGTGCACATTAAACTTTGTTGGTGATACGTATTTGTTTTTATTGAACTAATACTGCAATTTATAGATGGTGTTGGTTAGTTTTTGAAATTCAATTAAACCCTACGAAATCAAGCCATAATAGATAATAGTCAAAAATTACTCGTCTATCTTTAAAATATCTAAAATTATGCAATTAAATCACACATAACTTTGGATATTATATAGATAGAATAATATTTGTATCTATTATAGTTTGGTTTAGGCAGGGCTTAATGCAGTGGTTTCCAAACTTTATGTTATTACACCTCCCCTTTAAAAAATCTAATCTTGGCGCCTCCCACCCCCCTATATTTCATTAAATAAGACACCTTTTTAAATAGTCAACAATGTACTAATACAAAAATGAAAAAAAAATATAAAAATTAACAAGGTTTTACTACTTATATTATATTCATTTTTAAATTTATTTGTTTTTCATGCGATGAATGCGCTACACACACAATAGCACAATCAATTTCAATAGCAGTCAATTCAAATTCATCATTGTTCATTGACAAATGGATTCTATCATAGGCCCCACATCCTGAAGCGGGCCCACCTACCTATCGCTGAGGTTAAGGGTAGTGGTGCTCAGTGGCGCACCCAGGATTTAATATTGGGGGAGCCCAAGGAGAAGAATGTAAATTACTCCCATAGGCTCTTTCTCTTCTTCATATAATTATTTTTACATATTTTCACCATACATGGCGGCATATTTGTAGTTTCTCCTAGTTTTTATTAAATTGGATGAATTTAAAAAGATGAACCAACAATATGTGTAGGTAATATTATATTGTATTCTTAATCCAACGAAGACAAAGAAGTATGAATGAAAAAGTGTACACAATTTTGGCGTATCGCCCAAAATATACCAAAACTAAATATGGATTGATTAGGCAGTGTTTAATTGATTTTTAAAAACTAACCAACACTATCTGTAAATTGTAGTATTAGTTCAATAAAAACAAATATGTATGACTAACAAAGTTTAATGTGCACTATTCATGGTGGATCCAGCCTACCTCCACGCTTCGCTACTGGCTCATAGTATAGAAATGAGCCAAAATCACAATATTCCTTGAAATGCTCCCACTCAACCAACACTGTGTTTATTATTAGTAATGAAATAAATAACAAATACTTAAGGGCGGACGTGCTCAGCGTGGGTCAAAATGGAGCTTTTTTTCTATTTTCAAAGCATGATCCTGGACATATCTTAAACATTGTAGGTAATCTATTTATATAATTTTGAAGCCTTATTATCCGTTATATTTATTTTAAACATTTGATGACTGCATTAAGTATTTTTATTACATAAAATAGTATTCTTTTAAACCTCTCGCTCTAATGTTTTAGAATGTAGTCATATTTCAGTACATAAATATGTGCAGTGGTGTTAAGATTTTTTACATTTATTAATTTTTAAACGCATTTATAAAACCATCAGTATAATTTATATCGATATTATTATAGTGAAATATTTACGATAAAAAATTATATTGATAATCTCTGTGATCCCAAATTTGACAAGAATTGGGCATTTTATTTTTCAAAAAATGGGCAAGATTAACACATTTAAAGTTAATTCTAAAGATACTGATTATAAGCTATGTCTTTGACCATTCAAGTGTGATAAACATCCTACGAATAATGATTGCTTTATAATAATTATTGACCTAATAATAAGGTAGTGTTTTTTTGAAATACGGCCGTAGTCATAAATTGACAAACTATAATTGAAGTAGGGAGTAAAATGATGTTAACGCGCGTGTTTGAACATGTACCAACCGTTTAAAAAATAAATATTTTTTTTTCGTTTAGGTAGGTACATGTTCTAACTAAAGCTAACTTTTAGCAATATGTTTACTTTGTACAATAGAGTGCACTTCTCCCCGCGACTTAGTTATATGGAAGTATCGGTTGCACTATGCCTTGCACACAGCGCTGATTACGTGATTCCCTTGTTTGCACTACAGTGAGGAGTGCTCGCAGCCGCAGGATTGGTAAAAAAAATAAGTCTCTGACCTTCACGATGCCCGGGAACGTTTCTATTGTGATCGGTTTTCCGTTTGTGTAGAAGTTTTTGATACTCTGTGAAACTTCGGTGTGCTTCGACGCCGGCAGCGTGAAATTGAAGTCGAAGACGTGGCGGGCGATGTCAGCCCATCGCTTCTCCAGGTCTTCGAGGAGTCCATCTTTCTCCAGAAAGACTGAAAATGAAGTCAATCAATATTGATTAAAATATATTTTAGTTTTATCATGGAAATTGGCAGATATGTCAATAATTATTACTATGTGTCTTCTTATAGGGGCATGGGTAACCGGGCAACAGTATTTGGCCATTAGGCCGTATCAGGTCATATTACAGTAAAACTGCTGTTGGCTACAAAAACAACACAAAAGCGAGAGCAATAATGACAAAGAAAGATATGCGAATATATTATTAACATTAAATTTATATTATTTTAGTAAAATTTTACATTGTATCTATAATTACACGAAGCCACATGAAAACGGGTTGAGGGTCGGCCCTTTTTCACCCTCATGCTTTTTCACCCATCTGGCTTTGACTGCTCTAAACAATAATTCATGTTTATAGATTAGATAAAATTAAGTCGATTCGATATTTTTGTAAGCGAATTTAATATTTTATAATTAAAATACGCTGACAACATAGACAAATTTAATATAAGTAATGCCATAACTCAGCTGTAATTTATGTACAAATAATTACTAGGTATTTAGTAGTAAAGTAGATTAGACTAACATTAAAATTTTATTATCGATGACAATATAATATTATCCAACAGGCAACAACAGCAGGTAGGTATATACATGTACTAATTATATAATTAGGTAGGTACTTATAATAAATAATCTCTGTAAAATAATTATGCATTTCGTGCGGTGGATTGTGACTTGGGTATAATTATTTGTTTATTGTAGGTGGTGATTGAGTACCAGATGATATTACAAATTACAATAGATAGTTTTGAATTATTATACGGTATGTACCTATTCTATATATTATACATAATTAAAAGAATGATTAACGTAACTCATCAACCTTTTACTGAGGATTAAAGTAGTACAAGTAACAAATAAGGAAAAGAAATGAGAGCAGTTTTCACATCACCACACACCTATTTATGGGCGAAAAATGATTCAAACATGTAATAAATCAGGGTTTACTATTGAACTGTGACCCGACAGAAGATGAATAAAATAATCATAAATAAGATAAACAAAACTACAGATGCAGATAAAAATTAAATACATTTAATATTTTATTTAGGGGGCTTTGACCAGTGAACGCCTTCCGCTTTCCGCCCTCCGACCGGCCGCCGTACTCGCTGCGCCTGCCCTTACACACGCAAAACCACAACCCGCACTAATGGAATGTTACAATTGTATTATCTCGAAAAGTTGAGTGACAGCAGCCATGTTTTTTACATTTCCGTCTGGTCCACGAGGAATATAGTGAAAGTTTCAGATCAATAGATTAACATAAGTAATTTGTAGAACATTGTATGGGGGGGGGGGGTTCTACCATATTAATGCAATCTTTAAATTTCATTGTTAGAAAAAGTTGAGCGATGATACACAGCTTTTTTTACATTTCTATCTGAAAACAGTCCATTATTCTATTAGTGACGGTTTCAGATCGACAGGAACGTTAACAAAGAGGTTAGTTATTTTGAATAACATGTTTGGATTACTGGACCGCCATCAAATTTTAATAGAATGTATTCTATTAAAATTTCCATCCACCTACCGAGAATTTGAAGTTTTTGAGTAGACGAAAATTGAGCGTAAAACATGACACATAAAAATCTGACTTTAAAACGTTGCAGATTTTAGCTTTTCTTTTTATAATTTTAATGACGATGTAAAATTCTTTTTTCCATCTAATTGTTTAATACCTATAACAAAATAAATTCATATATATTTTAAAAATTACAATGTTTAATAAGAATAAAGAAAATTACCACGCAGGTGACTTTTTTACCTATACATGGAACAAATTCATGAGAAAATGCCCGTTCAAATGTTATAGCTTTATGTCCTGACTCCCTTAACCGTATAAAGAATCCTTCAATTGCTAACATGTACCTATTACATTTTTCAGAAACGTTTTATACCTACCTATTATGTTAGCTGTTCTATTGAGACTGAGAGAATGCTTTTTGATATTTTTTATACAATTTTATAATGCACAACATGTTTTTATATGTCAATGCAAATAAAATTAATGTTTTTATCTTCAATACACTAATAATTGAGGGATGGCAAACATGTAAGTTTATTTTCTTCCACTTTTCCCATAGTTAAATCTTAAATTTATCTTAGCGTGGCATCTGTTCATCTAATCTAATTGAATAAAAGTGTGATTGTGATTGTGCTCATGCCTAGATGTATTTTCATACATTTGTAACGTATCGTAATAATATGTTATTATCAAAACATCTCAAACAAAGACGAAAGTCATGTCCAACTGCTCAGAGGTTCAAAAAAGAGGTTCTCATCAATGGCACACAGCTCGAACAGGTGACAAGCTACATCTATCTGGGACAACAAGTGTCAATAGATGAATGTATATTTGATGACATTGTTCGCAGAGTAAAGCTAGGCTAGAGTGCTTTTGGCCGCCTGGATAATGTTTTCAAAAGTGACCTTCCACTTTGCCTAAAGCGCAAAGTGTTCAACCGGTGTGTGCTTCCCGTGATCACATATGCGTGTGAAACATGGACCCTAAGTAAAAGATAGATCCAGAAACTTAGAGTAGCAGAACGTGGTATGGAGAGGTGCATGCTGGGCATAACGCGAAAGGACAAAAAGAGGAATGAGTGGATAAGGAAGCAGACAAGGGTTTGCGATGTAATAGAGTTTATTAAAAGCCTTAAATGGAGATGGGCTGGACACATAGCTCGAAGAAGAGACAATCGTTGGACAAATCTGGTCATCCAGTGGTATCCAAGAAGTACAAAACGTCCACAAGGTAGACCTAGAGGCAGCTGGATCGATGCAATGATAAAGTTCTGCGGAGGTACGTGGCAACGCAATGCACAGGACCGAGAGAAGTAGAAGCAGCTTGAAGAGGCCTTCATCCAGCAGTGGATAGATTCAGGCTGATGATGATGATGATCTCAAACATACGTATTGTAAATATTTTGCGACCCACTCAACGTGCCAATCGGCCCAATTTTGGGTCATATCCTTTAGAGCAGTGCTCCGCAACCTGTTCTCACCCACGGCACACCACACTTAAAACATTTATACACGAAAACATGGACTCCAGGCCAGAATCGTAGGCGCCCCCACCCCCTACCAATCGATAAGGTTGAAGACAGTGTGATACTTTAAAATAGCGTTTTTCAAATGGTGTTGGAGGTAAAATTAATGGTATTGATTGTATATTTAGCGATTTTTTATATTTATTAATACATCCACTTAAATTATGGTTAGTTGTCGGGTGAAGAATAATTATTTGTTGAGTATTGACACAATATATGTTTTTCACAATCATATGTTTAAAATATTATTGTCAGTGAAAGGAAACAGCGACTTTTTTGCGGCTAGAGCCCTCCACCTTGTGGGGGACACGCACCAAAATGACTTCACATACTTTATGTTTTTTATTTGATAAATGATTAAATATACCTACATAACACCCGACGAAGAAACAAATGTACATATTCCCATGTATTTGTATTATCAATAAAATAACTAATTAATGTGATACTTGAGCTTGTTTCAATGAACGTAAAAGTTTAATATATATTGACTTGATATTTGAAAGAGCAACCCGAAGTTCTTGGTCACGACCCTTCAGGCAAGACTGTTTATTATTTTTAATTATAACTTCAGTTAAAAAAAACTTTGCTCACCTAGATATGTCGTAGAAAGCGGGAGCTGAACTGCGATAGCCTTGTCAAAAATACGAGGATATACTTTATTAACCGAAATCCAGAACATAGCCAATGGAACATGGGCGAAGTTCAGTTTTAGCGTTCCGTTGTTCTGTAAAATTACTCTCGAATTTATAGGGAAAGCGCTTCTATAGAATTTTCGGCATTGGTTGCAAAAGGGTTTCGGATCCAGTCGTATTGATAGTATGAAAGTAATGATGAAATTTCTTTTGAAGCAAAGTTACTTAAATGTTTTTGAGACGAATCCAAAATAATTAATTGCTTGTTTCCATTGGTGGTCTGGTAGGTCCTTTGGTACATTTGTAGATATCCTTGTCTTCACTCCTTCTAATTTATCAGACCACGTCAATATATTTTCATTCTGACCATTCAATATTTTATTAAGTTCATGCATGTGCTCAAATGTAGCCATGTACGCAAATTTGGCTATTAAGCAAATATTGTATAATATAGAAAATAATTTGTGTTTTTTAAGCATTGCTCCGCGGCACACCTAGCATTGTCTCGCGGCACACCGGTTGCGGAGCACTGCTTTAGAGTTTAGGTTAACAATTCTCAATATAGATGCTTTCAACATCTCAATCCTCAGTGGACTAAAAATATGTATAGCATTGTTAATTGTCTTCTTAACTGTACGTAGGTACTACATACCTAGGTAGGTACATACTAATATTATTGAATCAGTGATGAATGAATGCCCTGTATTTTCAATACTTTCAAAGCAATCTATAAAATAGTCTTACTGGCTGCAGGGTAGAGTCCCTCGTGCGTCGTGGTGGAAACAAGCCACGGCACGTCCTGCGCTCGACCACTCTTGATAATGGTGTATGGGTGTTGGGTTATGAAAGCATTCTTCGTGTTGACCGGCTCTATCACTGGTGCATATGGAGAGAATGGGGAGTGAATCCAAGGCTGTAAGGTGTATAATTTTTTAAATCTTAATATACTCATGTAACATAATTATTAAAAGTACCTACACTACAATATATATATACATTTTGATAGTTTGGACAGGAATCAAGAAAGAGTAGGGGGAGTCGAGTGAGATAAATATATATAAAAGATGAAACAACAGGTGCGATATAAACATCGTCGGCGATAGCGACCACCTCGTGGATTCACTTTCAATTTCACGATTCAATTTTCACCATATTTGTCTTCTGAAAGGCATTGGTCCAAACGGTTTCTATCGTAGAATTACAGAATTATAACATTTTTTAATATTTGGTGATTATATGAATTACTTCACGATGGCCGAGCGAGAGCGTGAGAAAATTAAAGTTTGCTTTTTCGTTTTTATCGTAGGGGGCCTCAAAACTTGTCATTGCATCGGCCCTGTACGTCACTAAACGTGCCACTGAGTTTAACTTCAATAAATTGTACTACAGGCAGTTGATGGGTAGGTATACAAAGGTACGATTAGTAAGTAAGTAATGACGTAATGACTAACCATGAACAGAGATGTAGTTTCAACGATTGCTGCCGCAGGTCTATGCCGTAGACAGTCGATCATTTCTTTTGTGGAGGAGGTGGGGCATCCGAGGTTTTCCCCGACCATCAGCGCCTTCTCCAGAGCGTTCTCCTGCAGCGCCCAACCGCACAGCGCTGTCCCGCTCTGAGAGATTCCGCGGTGGAATAATCCTGTAATGTCAACATAGTTTTCTTAATACATACTTCTTAAACATACAGTGTACGTCGCATAAATATTTTGACAGAGGGTCTCGTTACAAATTGATCAGAGGTCCCCGGTGATATCCCGCGAGGGTAACCACGCCATGCACTGATTGAGGGCGGCTATGAGATTTATTAATGAATCACAACTTTTGACAAGATGATCGCTTTTGTTTATTTTTATAACATTGCATACCTACTATATTAACCATCATTACAAAATTGATTATATTGTCAATCTTAGTAGATATTAAGTACCTACCTAGATATAATAATGTGCTTGCTGTATATACCTATACATAACGTTCAATACCTATGTAGGTTCCACTTTAAAAATCATTAAAAATATAATAATATCATGGTATAGGTAATACACATAGGTGATGCCGTGTACACGGAAGTTAACGATACACTGATTGATTAACTTACCTTGATGTTAAATTACAATTTACAAGAAAAATATTTTTGTAAACAGACTTAATAAAACACAACACATAACGCGCACGAATTTTTTCCTTAGTTAGTAGGATTGCATGGTAATTTTGAGCGTTTAACATTATCCAGATATTCTATAAAATTAATATATTATTAGATAAGTATAATAATATATTATTATCTTGTATGTAATATGTCACTGTCACTATATTTCTTGCTCAGAACAACAGGTACCTACCTACATTCTTAAAAAAAATATAGGCATAAAATCAAAACAAATTAAGTTTTGACGGATATCTAAACCAACCAATAAATATTGCAGCAATGATTGAAATAATTGATCACGTAATGGATACGTATTCTCAGTCTTTCGACTTTGCTCACAATTCTCCTCCAGTTGAAGCTGGAGTCTGGACTAGGTGGATTGCCGACACAGATGCACACGTCACGTCACATTCTTAATTTAATATCGTATAACATTCGAATAACATCAATTTATTGTCGTAAAACGTATGCCTTCAGTTTTAATGAAGTAAGGCGTACAATGTTATGTAGTATTACTTAATCTGAATAAAATAATTAAGTATTTATGAAGGTATTTATTATGTACATACTAAAAACAATTGCGCCCGAAAAGACTACACACACGGATGCGAAAAACATGTAATTAATAATAGATATTAAACATGTATATTAACAATATTATTGTAAAAAAATGCAAAAAATGTTTGGAAGCGTGGAGTGGCGTTACTATTATTATTTCAAGATGGGCATGGTGGGTGAAGAGTCAAGAGACAGAGGCGCCGGGCTCGAAATGGACCGGAACGCGCCGGAGCGCCGTTCCGGTTCATACATCTCCAAAATTATCGCTCCGTCTCGTGGAAATATTAATTTGACCGCCTGAGCTAGATATGTCATATAATAAAAATCTAACAGACTTATTTTTATAAAAAACATATGCAATTAAATAACAACCTTAATATTTTCATAAAATTATCGAGCGCTCCGGTTCGTAAAATTTTCCATTTCGAGCGCTGCAGAGGCGTAGTTATACATAATGTTTGTTACCTTTGGAAAGCGGCGAAAGCATGTGATAGCTGACGCTGGCCCCGCCGGCCGACATCCCGGTTATTGTCACGCTGTTCGGATTTCCTCCGAAATATTTGATATTATCCTTGATCCACGACAGAGCCATGGTCTGGTCTTTCAGGCCATTGTTTCCTGGGACCACTTCGTCTTGCGTGCTGAGGAATCCTGAAAGATATAAGATATAACTATAATTAGTCGGCAATGGCGGATTGTTTCTGCTAGTTTTGTAAAAACAATGTGAAAAAATTAATTTTAAACGATTTGTTATGTATTGAGAAACTATGATAACTTATACAGAATTACAAAAATATGCCTTAGTATCTTAGTAAAGTATACAATAATTCATAATATGCGTAATATAATAAAAATAATATTGGTAAATGAGTAAAGAATGTAGGCAGGTTCTAGGTAGGTATGTAATGGTACGATAATAATATCATACACAGTAGGGTATACCACTTCTACAATGTAGATAGGTTCTTATTAGGCTTTGAGAAAAACACATACATATTGTGTCCTCACTGGGAATCGAACCCAGACCTCTCGGATGGAAGGCCAGCGCATAACGCGCTGCACCACGAGAGCCGCCGTGTATAACATAATATTATGGCTATTGAAATCAAGTCTTATTCAGGTTAGTCAGAAGTCCCAACACAGACAAGTTTAATACATTATATTGCTATTGCGGTGTTCCATCAATTTAACTAGGGGTCCACAATATTTCCAAGCGAAGATAAAAGCAATTTGTAGGGTCATCAACAGGGTCGGTCCTACCAAGTAAGAGGTCCAATTGAGCGTGAGCAAGGAGGAGCAAGGCCCTAACTATAGTTTTCGTAAAAAAATATATTTATTTATATTAATTTTATTTTATATATTGGTAGCTAATACTCAAATAATTGATTGAAATTAAAACCCAACTTTAATCTACCGTTTCATTTTTTTTATTACGACGTCACTTGGACTCGATCGCCCTCAGACCGGGACTGTTAATCGGGATCCTATAACTGAGGATCGTGACCCGGATGATTTGGCCGCCTGACATCCTTCTCCGCGACGTGGCCCCATCCCTCGCGGCGTTCAGCAGTACGCCAGGCCAAACCTTTAGTTAGGCGAACTCGTCCACGTAACTCTCCGCATCCGTCTTCAGCACCACATTTAAAAAATGCCTAGTCTCCGGGTTTCTCTTGAGGCCAAATCTCAGAGGCTTCTTAATATTCAGATATAATTTAATAGTTGTATGACGGTTTGAGCTGTATCGAGCCCCCCTTTTAAATCTTCTGACGAATCGATTGCGTCAAAGAAAATCGCCGCTGATTTTTTGCCACTGGGTACCCCGAATACCAATATAGTATTATTACGACCTATGTCCTATGAAAATCAGTTTCGTCTTGGATATGTGTATCTCTGTTATTGAATTAATATGTACCCATTTATATTATTATATTATGATCTTAGAAATAGAGACCATCAGTTGTTTATTCTCCCAAGGTGCAGAACCAACCTGCCACTGGTAATGCCAATTGGGAGAGTGATAACTATGTTCAACGAAATTGCTTCGGGTGTTGATATATTCCACCTACGTGAAAATGAGTTTAGGTGGATGTTGTTTTATAAATTCTTAAAATAGGGTCTGCTTAACTCATCCGGTGTACTTCCTTGTACCTATCTAATTCATCTACTGATATATCTCTTTTTTTATGTAATAATGTCATGTTGTGAACGCCTTAAACTTATAATTTGTAATGTCCACAATATGTTAAAAAAATAAATGAAATGAAATTATTATCCACATCCTACAATAATAATAAAAGAACATCATATTGAATAGGTGGAGTGATGGTGATAATGTGATTGCTTACCTAATGGCCCAAGCCTGTAGTTAACGGTGACCAGTATGACATCCTTGGTCAAAAGGAAATCAGGCAAATATTGAGTTCCGGAACCAAAGACGAACGCTCCTCCGTGGATGTATACGATCACCGGAAGATTGGCCGATGACTTCGGATTTGCGGTATACACGTTCAGATATAGACAATCTTCTTCGCCTGAAATTGCGGCATTAACATTGTTTTAGCAATTGAAGTGGAATTTACTTAGTAAAAGCACATTTTAGGTATTATTGTTATAAATTACGGTATAGCCCGGTGAATCACTACGAATATTTATAGGCGTTGTGAGACGAACTCATACCTAGTATCTATCACCAATTTTTAATCAAATTGCAATTTTATTTGTACACAGGTATGAAGAGTTGAAATAATAAAAGTAATATTTATTGTTAATAACACAATATTACAAATAAATAATAACTGTATACTCTAAATCGACAATAGCTAATTTATAAAATTACAAATACAATTAAAATTCATTCGGCCATTCCACGGAGAACTTTCAGAAACCCAGCGGCATGAGCCGATAGTTCTATCGTGATGATCGTGATATTACGTAGATTTTAGCGACGCCACTGTGAGTTTCTGTTACTAATTTGTGAGTTTTTTGTCAGGTAGCACGCTATTATTTTACAACGTGATTATTGACATTTTTTATTCGTCTGCCGTCAGGTGAGTGATTGAAATGACGTATCTTTGCATGTTTTGTGTAATTATTTAAGAAAATACCTACACTTTGGGATTTTCCGTAGATTTTATATCAGATAATTCGATACAAAATACAGTAGTATCAGTGTAAACAGTGTTTCCCAAACTTATAACCAATCGATACCTCTTTAGAGACACTATATCTTACTGTAATACTTCACTTATTGCGATGAATTATTGCGATGAATTATTGCGATGAATTATTGCGAGTAGTTTGTTATGTTATGCTTATTGGTATTTTGACCTACAATAATTGAATAGCTTTCTTTAGGCGGCTCTCGTGATGCAGTGCGTAAGGCGCTATCCTTCCATCTCGGAGTTCTGGGTTCGATTCCCGGTGAGGTCCAAATATATTTACATAATCTAATTCCTCAAGCCCGGGAGTTTTTTTTTTGGGAATTTTGGGAAATTCTGCTCTAGTAACGTTAGTTAAATGGTTGACCGTTTTGAAATAATATTTCAGTTTTTCCTGAAATAAATGGAGTTTATTTTTTAAGACAAAACACATGTTTTATTATTAGAAACTTTCCGGACTGCCAATACTACGTAGGATTAAGGAGGACAATGAGGTTGCATTAATATGTTGTCATATGAAAGTATAATATTGTCCGTATAATGTTTTTTAATATTCACGAAAAACCTCTATTTTGAAATCATATAAATTTTGGTCGAATTAACCGAATGATTAGAATAGGTAAAAAGCACCTAGCTAAAAAATAACAGTTAATACTAATAATCTTAACTTAACAGAGCATAATATTAGTGGAAGTGAAGTGCGCACTTCATAAAAATAGATTGTCGATACAATTTACGATACGATACAAATATTTTCTAACTATTTATTACTTCTCATTTTATTCTAAGATAAAAAAATATGTTGTCATGATCGATTGCATCAAAATAATAGCTTAATACTTTGGACGCCGAAGACGCACCTGGCGCGTAATGACCAGGCGGTCGATCGATGTAATGTAATTAAAAAATCATTATCTAGTCAGCAGTGAATGAGTTAATGACCACTGACCACTATGTTATGTAGTTTTAGTTCACAATATAATAAGTACGTCTTTGATATTATGATATAGCACGCATATGCAAAATCATATTACAATGCTTTGAAAAAAATTGGTGCCAGTGTAAATTGAATCTAGCCTTCCTTGTCCGAAATTTATCTCGGCCAATCGGTCCTCTTTGAGGGGAGACCGATACAAACTGATGTCGATAATAAGTTTGATCTCCGACAATTGATTCCAGATATTATCGTCGCTCAGCGCCGTGTTACACAAAAATTCTTAGCAATCTTCATGTTTTATAAGTCGAACACAATGTAATAATTAAGTAAATACCTTTAATATTATCAGGGTCATATGTCAATACTTTCTGGTGGTATTGAAAACATACGCTGGACAGCCGTTTGGCATTCCACACTCCTTGCCATGGTTTTGCCTTTTCGGGCTCCTGAAATGAAACATAATCATCGTATTTAGTATGAGAGCTTAAATAGTTTTACCAATAAATTATTAATATTACGCGAGTAGGAAGAGCCTCCCCGTCTACGCTGGAGGCGGGCATAATCTACGGGCGGGTTGGCCCATCAGCGCAGTGCTACGGCGTAGGTCGTAGCGGCTATGCAACACTGTCACATCGACAATGTATTTCCGTTAACGCAAGTAAATATTATGATTCGTCGACTAATGTGACCATGTACAATAATAGGCACATTACTGTGTAATTTCAAGTGATTTCCACGACAATTTTCTTATAATAATACAATTAATACAGAAGTGAGATAAACCAAAAATAACCACAGTAACAAGTGTGTCGATGGCATTCGAAATTCAATAAAATATACTAAATAAATACATTAAAAAATAATGTTGTATTATGGAATAACCGCCAGGTACCTAAAAATTAAACAGAAAAAATAGTGCAGTCAGGTACCTACATAATTAGTACAATTTTCAGTGGGCAGGTACACTGATTACCTATAATGTTTATTTTACACGAGTGAATGGATTATATAAACAATATTTTGCAAACAAACACAAGCTGTACTTATAAGTCGCTGAAAGAAAACTCTCAATTTCGATATAAGGTTTATTGACAGTATGCTAATTTTTAACATTTCACAATCGAAATAGAATAAACACGCCGCACATTCTACTTATCGTTTTACGATAAATAATCAAATAAATAAATAATCGTGGCTTATAGGACTTGAACATCTGAAGATAATATGCGTAAGTAGTAGTAGATAATTCTGAAATTAAACTCGCCGACGTGAGTACACAAATATCTTATTATAGAATTGAACATTTTATACGTGAAAGAAGTCCATACGCATTAGAGGTACATCTACGCATCTACTATCGATACTCGCAAGAGTCGCGAGTAGGTATTAAATGCTGTATTGCTGCATTTCTGCCTGCATTAGGGGGGTAGGCACGCCAGCAGAGAACCTAGCGGAAAAATTCGAAGCTTGCAATTTGAGATTTTTTTTTGATAATTTACAATTTCAACTGTATTAATTAATTAATATGTATCTGAAAACCAAAAAGATTTTTATTTTTTTTTAGCATTTAAAGATAAACTTACAATTGTAAAAAAATGTAATAAAATTTGAATTCGTTGCAGGGTCACATCTTATTATTACATTATATTATACTAGCTGACCCGGCGAACTTCGTACCGCCTCAGAATCAAGAAATCTTGTGTTAACTTATTAGCTGAATTAAATTCAGTTTTTTATTAAGTTAAAATGAATACTCAAAATGAATTAAGTTCAATAAATGTGCAAAAATCAAATCAAAATGAAAAGTATTTCAATTACATTGAAATGAATGTAATTCACGTGGCAGCAAGGTATTTGCTTTATTGAAGCGAATCAAAATGATTCGCGTAGCATTGTTGCACTACTTTCTGTTAAACTATTTGCGGATGGGTTGCACTCGGGTCGATTCCATTCATTGAAGCACCTTGTGATATACGACATTTGTCGTTTTGTTGTCAGGTGCGAGAACGAACAAAGGGGATGGTTTGCCGACACGTCGTGAACATGCTACGTACAATTGACCGTGAGAGAAACATTCATTTTCTAGATTCAGGCCACAAACACCCAAGGAATGGCCTTGTGATTTGTTGATCGTCATGGCGAATGCAAGACGAATCGGAAATTGAATTCGTTTAAATTAGAGTGGCATATCGGTTGGGATCATCGGAACTCTCGGAATTAGAACTTCTTCACCTTTGAACAATCCTTTGATTATCGTCGCGTGAATCACATTGCCCATGAGTTTTCTCACCACCGCGTTCCGTTACATAGTTCTGGTTGGTTCAGATTTAGAAGCATGATGACTACTGAGCCAACCTTCAGTTGTAAATTGTGCGGTGACAAGCCAGGCAGATCCAATGAGTTTAAAAATTCAGTTGGATAGTTGGTTGCTTCGTCTTCGTTTGTTGCACAGTCGATTGATTTGAAGGAATGCAGTGGACCAACGATTTGATTTTGAATTGTGAAATTTTAGTGATCCACATCTTTGTTCTTTGCCGCAAGAATTGCTCGTTCACTCAACCAATTGTGATTTTTGTGGTTAGCAATGATGTTCGGGAACACTTCGCTGAGACGAAATTGCAAAAATTCAGCGGAAACGAAATCAATCCGTTTGATTCGTCAACAGGAATACGGCCGTTACCGATAGTCAGCAATTTCTTGGAGAAATCTTCGGCAGATGGATCGTTTAGCAATGCGACTCGCATGTTTGCCGTCAGCTGAAGTTTCTTCACATAGCCACAGAGTCGATGATTTGAGGCAATCGTTTATTTCATCGGCAGCTGTCGATCTTGGAATGACTGGTAGTGTTTGGCTGAAATTGCCAGATAGTAGAATCATTGTGCCTCTAAAACATCTTGAGTCATTGTGCAGATCTTTCATAGTTCGATTGAGTGCTTCCAATGCGCGTTTGTGAGCCATTGTGCATTCATTCTAGGTGATGATTTTACTTGCTACCAAAACTTTGGCCATTGCTGAGTGTTTCGCAATGTTGAATGTCAGTTTTTCAGTTGTTTGAAGGTTTAACGGCAATTTCAACGCTGAATGAGCCGTTCGGCATCCGTATACGTGGCCGCTATCCCAAAAGAAGCAACTGCTACAGCAATTTCGGATCTCGCACGAACAGTGGCGAAATCATGAACATGAGGAATGTCTTCCCAGTTCTACCGGGTGCATCGAGGAAAAATAAGCCACCATTTTCATCATAAATTGCCTTCATTAACGTATCGTACACTTCCTTCTGTTGGGGATTCAACAGTGGTACATTCGTTTGAACTGATTGGTTCAATGCATCTCAATCATATTCACGTACACGTTCCAATTCTCGATTGAAAGCGTCGTTCATTCCACGATGTGGCGTTGGCATTTCTAACTTGACTAACAAACTGCCGCACATGAGGTAACACATGTCTTCGATCAAAAGCAAAGCCTGGTTATGTATCTCCTCATTCACCTCGAGGTCGGGATTCCCTGAACTGACACGAATTCGATGTAAAATGTCTTCTGACATGTCATCCTTGTACTTGATCTACAGTTCAAGTGGATTCGATGGGAAGCATGTCGAAATAATGATAGCAAATAATGTGCGTATCTGACTTGGAGATGCAGAAACAATTGTTTCAGCGATTGTCATATCCCAATGAGTATCGTTTTCAAGAAAATTGAGCTGTTGACATGCAGCACGAAACGTTGGGCACACTACACCATCGGAACCAGCATACAACGCCATGTTCATTCTTGTCCGTGTTTTGTTTCTGTCATGTATCAGAGATGGCGTTGAACACGGATTTTTTTTGTGATTTTCTTATTTTTCCAATGCGCGAGGAAACTTCTCGAGGCCGAGACGAACAAAAAAAAAATCATCGAAATTAGTCAATCAGTTCTCGGGATATCATCAAACAAGCTGTTCCATACGAAATGTATGAGAAAATGAATTTTCTTCATATTTTTTTTCCGTGAATTTTTTCTATGTTTTCATAGTTATTCTGCTATTCGGGGCAGAGACAAATCCAACAAATCAAAGATCATAAAAATTGGTCCACCCGTTCTTGAGTTATAAATAGTGTAACTAACCCGACTTTGTTTTATATAATAATATAGATGATCATATTTATTTTTAAAATTTAGTTTATTAAGTTTTCAATTTTTCGTCGTTTAGATATTTGACTAATTCATCGTTTTAATATTTTTATATTTAAGTATAAATGTAATATAAATGTGTATAACTTGATTTTTTTAAAATCCACATTTTGTATATATGCCTATTTAATATAAAGAGATATACTAATACTATCAACCGAAGCAATTTGAATTTAAATCCATTAGAATCCATAGTGAGATATTTTCAACGGGTTCATGTATAAATTTGCAATGCAATGGGATTTAGTGTCAGAAGGGTGTAATTACAAAAATACAGTTTTGAGATAATCGAGAAAACAATTTATTTTTAAGGGCGGACGTGCTCAGCGTGGGTCAAAATGGAGCTTTTTTCTAGTTTCAAAGCATGATCCTGGACATTCCTTAAACGTTGTAGATAATCTATTTATATAATTTTGAAGCCTTATTATCCTTTATATATTTTATTTTAAACATATGATGGCTGTATAAAGTATTTTTATTACATAAAATAGTATTCTTTTAAACCTCTCGCTCTAATGTTTTAGAATATAGTCATATTTCAGTACATAAATGTGCAGTGGTGTTAAGGTTTTTTACATTTATTCATTTTTAAACGCATTTATAAAACCATCAGTATAATTTATATAGAAGAATTAAAAAAGAATGATATTTAAAATTTTAATTGAAGTCATCGGTGTTGGAAAGTTATGGTTTACTGCGCATGGAGGCCCCAGACACTGACTAATTTTGAGGCTCCCTGCGGTCGAAATTAATCCAACCAACTTTTAGTAAAACAAATGCATATAAACGTATTGTATACAATTTACACAATATGTTTTATTTGCGCAAGCAGACGACGTAGGTATATAATATGTATCAGCTTAATTTATTATTTGTTCATCTTTTATGTCATGTTTGGAGATCTCCTTCTGAAATTCAGCCTGCACCATTTACCTCCAATGAGTGTTAAAATATAGTACCTAGTAGAGTTGTGCTGCTATGATTTTCCTCAGTCATGAGGTCCTGATAAAAAGGAAAAAGAAGTATTTTCCATTCACGTAAACAATTTGTAATTTTTATGTTCCTGTGGGGGGGGGGGGGTCTGGACCTGAAAACTCCCGCTTGTGTATGCGCCTAAACAATAATTACGTACGTATACAAATTAAAATACTTGCAATACTGTAGTCACTTTCATAATATTATGTTTAATAATAAATCTGAATGAGCATATTATTCTAAATTCATATATAGATAGAGCACTGTGCCCTATTGTTATTCACAGATTTCCTCCATTTAATACGTCGATGGTGATTCATAAAAATATTTTTTACACGAACAGTTCAAATGCGTGACCGTCCAAATCTTTTTGCGGATGTACTACAGATTGGGAAGCGCTGGTTTAAATAATAATATTGCATAGGTATTACAAAATCTGTGCCTAACTAGTTTTGCTATGTAACGTAAATTTAATATTAAATTCATGCAGCGAGTTATACTCATTTACTTTTCGAGCTTTTATACTACTACAAAGTCGTCGGTACTTGCCGAACGGTCTATGCCACGAAGCGCATAAAAAAATAAATAATCAAACAAATACAAATAAACAACTAAAGTTGTAAAAACAATATATATTTGGATAAAAGTATAATATAGTGATTTCCATGGCTCCTACACCCTGAATCTATCCCCCTACCTATCACTAAGGTTAAAGGCAGTGTGACGCTCTATGGTAGCGTTCAAATGGTGTTAGAGGTAAAATTAGGGGTATTCAGTGTATCAGGGATGGCCAGTGCGTCGATCGCGAAGTTGTTTTTGGTTGATAGCGGACATAATAATATTTTACTATTTCTTATTCAAACGAGTTAAAACTACTCGATGTTCCAGCTCTTAAAATCCGCTGGGTCTTATCTCTTCTCTTACATATCATTATCAAGAAATACACTCATGCGAAGAACACAAGTGATGAGAACTTGGAAGAAATTCTACAGGAAAATATTAATAAAATAAATAATGTAAATTCCTATCCTTGCAATTTGACGAGTCGGTAGATTACAGGGATATTGCACAACTATGCGTTCTTATTCGATTGGTTTTTAAAGACATGTTTGATCCAAAAGAGAAGATAATATATTTAATGCATTTAAGTCGAATATTAATCGTACTCGATTTCCTATTCATAAATTAGTATCGGTAACGACTGATGGAGTTCCTGCTATGGTTGGGAATCATGTTGGGTTTATTACTTTATGTAAAAGTGAGGCAACAGTACCCACTTTTATCAGTTATCATTGCATTATACACCAGCAGGCATGGCTCCCACAAGAGGGAGTCTGACAGGGCTCTAGCCTGAGTGGAGCCCAGGGGGATGAAAGTTCCATACAGCGAACGTGACCACCTAATACTCAGTTTTCAGAATAGATGGTAGCACGGTCACACACGAAGTCGCATGATACAAGGCCATTTCAATGACCAATCAGAGCTCACCCATGGTCCAGCCAATCAACATTCGAGCTTTCGATCAGTCTTTTCAAATTTCATGTCAATTCTACATGATATTTTCAAAACAAAAGCAGTCGTCCAAGTGTCAAGTGTCAGAATAATATTGCTGTTCGGCGTTTTTAAACCATATTGATAAAAGGTTTTGCAATCCGATAGCTGATAAAATAAGTTAATGGGTAAGTCTACTTTTATTATATTATGTTTATAGGTATATACAATTGTATGCCCCTTGAAATTTCTTTGCAGTCGTGGTATCGAAATAATGATAGTACCTTCCTATTGTAATTTTCACGTTTGCAAATCTACCAAGGCAAACATAAAAAATAGGTAGGTATATAAAGAAGATTATGTTTGAGTAAATTACGTACCTACATATATAAAATGTCTATATTATATTTGCGCATTCTTACAAAAGTGTAAATGGCGACCATTGTCATTTTATATTTTGAGATTAATTAGATTTTAAAATTATTGTTTCAGAATCTACATCAATATGTTGTTGATCGTCAAGCGATGAAAATTTATAAAGAAATCTTCAAGCTACACAATATATGAAATACGTAATGAAGTCATCAATCTGACAGGAAGTGCTGACAAATAATTTCCATGGTGGGAGTGCATTACTATTATTATTATTACATAATTATGTCCTCATAAATTTATATTGTTACTCATAATTTGTCAATATGATTATCATTGCAATAAAGTGTACCTATCTGAATTGAAATATCGACTTTTTATTAATTTTTGTCACAATTTCGTTTTTATAATTATAAATACTTTTTTGGGTTCGGATCTATGGTTCTGTCATAGCCAAAGCTTCTAGTCACGCCAATAGATGGTGCCAATTATAGGGGGCATCTTCTTGTATGGAACTTACGAATCTATATATATATATATATATACGTCTGTTATCTATGGTGGAGCCCGGCATAGCGGGTCGACCAGTTAAGTAAGAAAAACACAACCCACAAATTTGCCCGAATAGTAAAAAAGTCGCCTGCGGGCTATTTTTCTCAAGGGATATTTAAATTTTAAAATACATGGCTGTGCGATGCAATTTGATGTGATATGATTATTGAAATTATAATTCATGTAGTATAGTATTTATTTTAAGTATGTTTTCAGGCGGAGGGTTGCATCTTGGCTACTACAAAATTTCTAATATTCGATATATAGGTGAATTGTGTAATTATGTCGAAATTACAGTTAATGTGTACTTACTCAATTTTTTAGAAGTGAAAGACATAATAATTAATATTACTTAAGTACCTATATTATTGTCGTTAATTCGATGTTTCTGTACCGCTATTTTTTATATGTATAAAATATCTGTTTTCAAAATACATATTTTATTTGAATTATAAAAATGGGGTTTTATTGTTCTCGCATGATATAATTACAATGGAGTGATATCAGTCGATCGCCATAAATATTTTTTTCAACTTGTCGATCCTAGAAAACAAAAGTGTGGCCACCCCTGCAGTATATCAACAAACATGAACCAAAAAATGCAATTACACAACCACATATTCTAAAATGTTAATACGACTGAAGGATTTTTTTTACGATTAGAGCAAATTTGTGATGTGCGTTTATCTCACTTATCTGGTCGATCCCCCAGGCTAGTCTTGTCAGCTCCCCCTCCCCCTGGGGGCCTTGGTGATTTTCAAAGTTCAGTCCAATTTTCGTCTGGCAAATCGTCTCAATTCCTTTTCTTAACGGCCCACATGCCCAACGTAGGTCAAAATGGAGATTTTATGGTATTTTCAAAGCATTAGCCTGAACATTCCTTAAACGTTGTAGATAATCTATTTATATATTTTTGAAGCCTTATTATCCTTTATATTTAGTTTAAACATTTGCTGACTGCATTAAGTATTTTTATTACATAAAATAAGTAGTATTCTTTTAAACCTCTCAATCTAATGTTTTAGAATATGGTCATATTTCAGTACATCCATGTGCAGTGGTGGTAAATTTTTTAGATTTATTAATTTTTAAACGCATTTATAAAACCATTAGTAAAATTTATATTGACATTATTATACTTATTGAAATATTTACGATAAAATAATATATTTATAATCTCTGTGATCCCTAATCTGACAAGATTACCATATTTGAAGACAATTCTAAAGATACTGATTATAAGCTATGTCTTTAAAATGTGATAAACATCCTACGAATAATGATTGTTTTATAATAATTATTGACCTACGAATAAGGTACTAGGGAGGGGGGTCTGACAGGGCCCTAGCCTCGGGACTTAGGATTATGGGGGCCGGCGTGGCAGGTCAACCAGATAAGTGAGATAAACACAAATTGCAAATTTGCTCTAATAGTTAAAAAAAGTCGCCTGCGGCGCTATTTTATTGCGTTGATATTAATATTTTAAAACATGCGATTGTAGGATACAATTTATTATTATTATTATGTCAATACTTATTCTTAACCGAGTAACTAACCATAACTCAAGCGGATGTATTAATAAATACTTACAAAAAATCGCTTAACATAGAATCAATATCATTAATTATTTTACCTCGAACACCATTTAAAAAACGCTATTTTAGAGTATGTGGGTTTCATGTTTTGCTGTAGAAATTGGTTTATGAATGGTGGGCCGCGGAATTCTGGGAGGACCTTTAGTGTGCCGTGGGTGAGAAAAGATTACGGAGCACTGGTATAAAACAAGAAAACCCCTACTTTACAGCAGGCTGAAGCATACACGTTGCTGAACAATAATCCAAAATACGAATAAATTAGACTTGGCATTGTCCATAATTGAATTTATGAAATGTCGTTTACCCATTGATCAATAGCACTTTTACTGTAGATCGATCAAAGTAGGTGTGCACCTAGTACCTACATAATATTAGTTTATCAAGAAAATTAATATGACGAGGGGAAGCGAATATAAGTGACATACAACCGAATTAATAAATTTGTTAGGAACCATTTTCATATCACCACATAGGTACCTATTTATGCGTGAAACAAGATTATAAAATATACCTGCTATTATTTTTTATGAAAAAATGTAAGCATTTTATTTATAAGATTTTTGTACTTATATCCCATGGGTATGGTGAATAAAATGTTATTATTTTCATAGCAACCGAAGTATTATGAATATTTTGGCCCTACTTCCTTATTTAAACACCAACCATATTAATAAACATATATAATTACAGGATAAAAAGAACTTTTCATATACTTACAACTTAAATTTTCTGTTGAATCATATAAACTTGACTTGCTAGCTTAAACGATCAAAAAAAATGTACTTGATATAAATAGTACTGAAATGTCATATTGATTTCCATAGTAACGCACGTATAGGTATATTAATAATTTAGTTGCTAGGACCCCAGCCTAGCAACCAATAATGGTGTCGAAATAACTTTTCATACAAAACAAAATTAACTGAAAATGAATTAAATTCTACAAATATGGGGCTAAAAGTATTAAAATAATGCATTGGCATCGTGTTCTGATATATTCTAAAAGTTTCAAATGTCTAGCTAGTCGGAAAGTTAGTTAAAAATCGATTGCAAGATTTGTACTGGATAAACAACCACTGGACAAATAAGAATACGACCTAATAAAAACGTTGTAAAATACACATTGCTTCATCTTTTAATAGTAGTAATATTATTTTTCCGTCATATAATTTAGAAAACAGTTTTGTAGGATTTACAATCGCATCTTATTATGTACCCTACACCCTTCTACACCCACGGTGGCCGCGCGGCTTAAGCGTTGGACTATCACGCCGTGGGTATCAGGTTCGAATCCTGGGTCTGGCAAGTACACATATTGTTTTTCAATTCGTGTGTGAGTCAGGGTATGGACCTAATAGGTTGAGCAAGTGGCTGACATCCATTGCTCGTAAAAAACAAAATTTCTGTGGAGGTCCATATGATCCTATTAGGATCGGACATGGTCGGAATTTTTTTTTTTATTATGTACGTAGGTACCTATATAACTAATCAATTTACTCAACTTTGTTTCTTAACCGATGTACTTGTATTCGTTTAATCTTCAGCACATCAATACAATTAAACTAATTAAAGGGACACATCCCACCCGTAGGTTGAAAAGTGTTGAATAAAAAATTTGGAAAACGATTAAAATGCTGCAGAATAATTACAAAAAATAGTAAAATATACTTAGAGAATTAGTAAAGTTCGTTGAAAATCTTTATTTAGTAAAGAATTATAAATATATATTAGCAAACCTTAAATCTCAATGATCCTATGGGAGGTTTAGCAAACGGAATTCCTTGGAACGACGCGTAAAGTTTTCCATTTAACGCCGTATTCCAATCTCCCACCAATTTTCCCTGGGGTAT
Source organism: Rhyacophila brunnea (assembly GCF_057557595.1). Taxonomy (NCBI): domain Eukaryota; kingdom Metazoa; phylum Arthropoda; class Insecta; order Trichoptera; family Rhyacophilidae; genus Rhyacophila; species Rhyacophila brunnea. The sequence goes on along the minus strand of NW_028232827.1, from coordinate 37,887,738 downwards.
CTTTAACAGGACATCATCACCCGCTTTTGCACTGCCATATTTGCACAAACAGATAATATTTAACACCACACAGATCAATAAACTTAAACGCACCATTTTCTCGGATAAATTTTTCACAAATCAATTATTCATTTGTTATTTTATTGGCCGTGTGTCGACAGTCAACTGTCTTTCTCGCCTACTTAAAACAAACTGTTCTGAATTTGAAATCTTATGGATATATATTTTATAACACAACTCTATGGTTGAATAACTCATCGCTTCAAACATTGTAAAGAATTAATTAAGTAATTATTTTATTTAATATTAAATACGGAATAAAATTAAGAATATGAAATCCAGTCCGCTTTATAAATATTAAAATATAAATAAAATGTTGTTTTTATTTTGTTTTATTTAGTTTTTTCTATCGGACAGAAATTTTATCACATTATGTGTTTTCAGCTGTTTTAAAACAGGTTTTAAAAAATAGACGAATATTATTGTAATTGTAAATGCCAATGCGTGTATCCCCTCCATCGTAGGATACAGTGTAACCTCAAGTTCATCAGACATTCAACAGTTATTATTGAAATATTATTAAGTTTAATTTGAGAATAATTTGTAAATTTTAACAGACAGTTGACTTATTCAATAAACATTCATTTATCTTCTCTGAATTTACACCCCACAGTGGGACTTGACCGTCTCAAGCATTCTTCTCCATTATGCCCAGTCCTCCGCTGTCGTTCTCCAGTAGATTACTCCTGTCAAGCCATCGTAGCCGTGATCTTCCCTTAGTTCGTTTTCTTCCTGGACCATGAAAGGTGAGGCGCTTGTTCTTACATACGTGTGACGTAGCCGGTCCATCGCAGGGTCGTTGGGTTTTTATAAATCTGACGATGTCAGGATTTTTTAAGAGGTTGTAGAGCTCATGATTATAATGACGTCACCAGATGCCATCTTGTAGCCTCTGGGAATCATAACGTTATTCACATGAATGCATCACATTGCATGCGTAGCCGGTGCATTGTATGTCTCAAACCGGTTTCAAAACGATCGTTTTTCATGATGAAAGTGCTAGCGCACGTAATTATATCAACGATGGACTTCTTATCAATAACACGCAAGTGTTTCAAACCGAATGATGCCGCGTAAAATGTGTAATAGTTTACATTACCAGTTCCATTCCACATTGGATTAACAGACTTTAAGCAATTCTATTAACCCATAGATACATTGAAAAAACAAAGGATGACACAAATTGTAAATAAGTATATTATATTAATTTATATGTGAAACATCCATCAATCAGTGGGGAAGGGTGGAGGTAAACTGTTAAGATCCGATATAAATAGTGCATTCTAAACTTTGTCAGTTGTACGTGTTTGTTTTCACTGAACTAAGACCAGGGCTCGAAATGGACCGGAGCGCACCGGAGCGCCGTTCCTGTTCGTGAAATTGGTAAAATTATCGCTCCGTCTCGTGGAAAAAATAATTTGACCGAATGAGCTAGATAGGCCATATAATAGAACATCTAATACACTTATTTTTATAAAAAACACATACGATTTGATAACTATGTGAATATCTTCAGAAAACTGTAGACTGCTCCGGTTCGTAAATTTTCCCATTTCGAGCGCTGACTAAGACTACAATTTACAGATGGTTTTGGTTAGTTTTTAAAATTCAATTAAACCATGCGAAAACCAAGCCATGATAGACAATAGTCAAAAATACTAATCTATCTATAAAATATCTATAATTATGACATTCGATCATAAATATTTTTTGCTATTTTATAGATAGAATAATATTTTTATATATTATGGCATGGTTTAAGCATAGCTAAATGAATTTAAAAAAAACTGACCAACAACATATTATTGTGTATAAATGAAAAAGTGTGCAAAATTTTGTCGGATCGCCCATACCGTATACCAAAACTATTATAGTTTGGTTTAGGCAGGGTGTATTTCGGACCCTGCGATTATCTGTATTTCTGGCACCCAACTCGAGCAAGTCAGCAGCTACGTCTATCTCGGACAGCAGGTGTCCATAGACGGAAGCATGCACGATGAAATTGCTCGAAGAACAAAGCTCGGATGGAGTGCTTTCGGACGTCTGAATATTATCTTTAAGAGTGACCTACCATTATGTCTTAAGCGTAAGGTGTTCAACCAATGTGTGCTACCCGTGCTCACGTATGGCTGCGAGACGTGGACCCTCAACACGAGAGATGTCCAAAGGCTAAAAGTCACACAGCGAGGCATGGAGAGGTGCATGTTGGGCATCACGCGAAAGGACCGTAAGAGGAACGAATGGGTTAGGAAGCAGACAAGAGTACGCGATGTAATAGACGTTGCCAAACAGCTGAAATGGAGATGGGCGGGATACATTGCTCGCCGAAAGGACGGCCGCTGGACAAATGCCGTCATCCAGTGGTACCCAAGGGGTACGAAACGGCCACAGGGTCGCCCTAAAAGCCGCTGGATTGACGAACTGGTAAAGTTCGGCGGAAACACGTGGCAGCGAACGACACAGGACCGAGAGAGTTGGAGAAAGCTTGGGGAGGCCTTCATCCAGCAGTGGATTGACCCCGGCTGATGATGATGATGATGATGATAGACATTTTAGTATCAGTTTAATAAAAACAAATACGTATGACTGACAAAGTTTAATATGCACTATTTATATCTGATCTTAACAGACTACCTCCACTCTTCGCCACTGAAACACATTGACTGGACTCCGATGGATACCGGTTCGAATAATGTCCGCTACTAATAGAGATAGAACTTTTTCTAATAGGTATGTTTCAAAAGTGTTTCCAAACCATGTAGGTACGTATGTTAAATAGATAATAATGGTACCTACATTAATAAATCTTGTGAATTAGTATTCGTTTATTAAGGCTTGGCGAAGGGTGGACGTAGGCTGTTAAGATTCGCTATAAATAGTGCACACTAAACTTTTTTAGTCATATGTATTTATTTTTATTGAACTAAGACTACAATTTACAGATGGTGCTAGTTAGTTTTTAAAAATCACTTAAACCATGCCTAAACGAAACCATACTAGTTTTGGTCTAATTTGGGGAATACGTCAAAATTGTGGATACTTTTTCATTCATAGTTATTTGTTTTCGTTGGATTAAAAATACATATTACACATATTGTTGGTTAATTTTTTTAATTCATTGAGCCCTGACTAAACCAAACTATAATAAATAAAAAATATTATTCTATTTATAAAATATTCAAAGTTATGTATGATTTAATTGTATAATTTTAGATGTTTTATAGATAGACATTTATTTTTTGACTATTATCTATTATGGCTTGGTTTCTCAGGGTTTAATTGAATTTTAAAAACTAACCAACACTATCTGTAAATTGTAATCTTATTTCAATGAAAACAAATATGTATGTCTGAAAAAGTTTAATGTGCACTATTTATGGCGGATCTTAACAGCCTACCTCCACCCTTCGCCACTGAGTGAGTATACCTCAGTTGAGGTTCGGTCTAAAAAGATTGCGGCTAGGCGATGCGCGGATTGCGGGTCGCGGGTGCAAATGACGCATGTTAAACGAAATAATTTGTCATATAAATCCAACATGTGTCCATTTATTGTTCTGTTTATTGTTCAGTAACAGTTCAGTAACAGTAACATCAGTAACAGTAATATTATATTAATTGACATGTTTTCTTTTTAAAGTAAATGGGTAACGTTTTTAGCCATCTTTACACGATTTAAGAATTAATACGCCCGTCGCCACCACGAAACAAATCGACGTGTTTCCAGCTCGACGTTCTTTCTCCGAATGGCAGCGAGTCCAAAATTTCGTCGCGCCTATAGTTGAAAATTATTTGCCGTTTCACTGATGTATCACCTTAATATAATATACTTAATCATTCTTATAACATATCTGTATTAATCAAATTGTAGTGTTTAAAGATACATATTTCTAATTCACTTAAATTCGTGTAAATGTACTAATACCCCTCTCTCAGTTTCGGCCATCAAACTAATAACACGGCATCTTCTCTCATAATATGCTAGAAAAAGAGCCCACCGATGTACACATATCAATGTAGTCAGCTGTTCGTGGTTTGTCGGACTATTCAAATAACTACGAACAGGTTTTTATTTTTTGTGTACTTTGGTCATCGCCTACAACTAACTAAGGATACAGACACACGGCATTGCAGTAGACGTGCGTCGACGCAGGTCTTATTTTATTCCAATTGCATCCGATTAGAATCACCAATTGGGTTTATTTTATCTAATTGGTGATTCTAATCGGATGTAATTGGAATCAAATAAGACCTGCGTCGACGCACGTCAATTGCAATGCTGTGTCTGCAGCCTTAGAATTCATCTTCTCTCAGATTGCTATAAGATAGATAACAGGGAACACGAAAATAATGGAAAATGCGTTACCTTCTAGATGTGATTGTTAGAAGGTATGATTCTCGACTGTGGATAAATATGGGATACACCTAAACATGTGTTAAAAAAAAATATTTCCAAAATCTACGTATCATAATCGCATTAAATATTGGTAATATTTGAAGGTTTTCAGGGGGGTCTGTATTGCTTGCCTTTAATATCTCTCATCGTGTTGATTAAGGCACTACTTCTGAAACTGGGGTGCGCAGCCACTTAGGGGGCCATGGACCTCTTGCCAGGGAGCCGCGAAATATTTCAGTATTTTGAAAAAAAATTATAAAAACGTGATTTAATAATTTAAACAGAGCAACTTCTTTGCGGTACAAATCGATGAATCTACTGATATGACAAACGGTTTTTGTAAGATACTTATGAGTACGATTCCCAAATTCATGACGATTTGCTTTTCTGTAGGGAACTTTTGGCGACACCAAAAAGAATACATCCACCATAATCTGAATTCTAGAAAATCATGATAAAAATGTACATATAACAATATTTTTAATGCTAAATAAAGTACTGTTGGTCGCTAAAGACTAAAATTTTCGGGGAGGGGAGCCTTGATTTTTTTTTCTGAATTCGGGGGCCGTGGTATAAAAAAAGTTTGAGAAGCACTGGATTAAGGCATACACCAAAATTGCCGTCTATAGCGACTGGCTTTCGTATTTTTATCACATTGATCTGTTATGTGACATATACCTACCTATCATGATCCCTCAAGCATGAGTTATTTGCGAGAGAACTCTGTCGTATAATGGGCATTTTTTCGTTCGCTAGATGAACGCATTTCACTGCATGTGTAGCCTGCGCATTGCCCGCCTCAAACCGGTTTCAGATTGGCCGTTTTTCGTGATGAAAATGCTAGCGCACGTAGATCATCATCGATGGACCTCTGTTCAACATCACGTCAGTGTTGCCAACTGAATGATTCCGCGAAAATATATAAAAGTATATTATACTATTATTTTACGCCAAATAAACCACGAATACTACAATATTGAAGGAGACAAAACGAACAATGTTCTGTGTACTACCTATGGTTTTTTTTAAGTTTAATATTTTTTACATCTTTGTAATAAATTCAGTATTGTAAAAAAATGACAACACTGCTATAAAAATTGAAAGCTATTTGACGCCAGTGTTGCCAACCGTACTATAATTATAGTGTTTGTACTATAATTTTGGTCCGCGTAGTATGTACGATATAAAACGGGTATAGTACGCCCAAAATACTATAATTTTGAATATAGGAAAAAATACTAAAATTTCAATATTTTCGTTCGATAAATAGGTGCAAAGTACTATAATTTCGCAATATTAGAAGATTTGGAGAACTTGGAAAAAAATTGCTCGAAAAACGTAAATAAATCCCTTGACTTTGGTTTAAAATGAAATTTCTTGAATTCTTCGGTAAGCATTTTTGGTGGCAAGAGGTACATAAATAAAAAGGGGTCTCGGAGTTTCTCAAATTCTCTGTTATTTTTTTTCCCCTGAGAAACAAAAAACCTGGTACATTTTTAATAGATGACAACGCGTACTATCTATATGTTTTCTCCAAATACTATAATTTTGGAGGCTCTGTACTATAATTTTACTTTGAAAAGACGGCAACACTGTTTGACGCACAAGTATGGACAGACAGTGTTAAAACCAGAATTAAAAATTTGAAGTAATGTGGAAGATGAACTTACTGATCAAATAGTATAGACATAGCTTATAAACATTAAAAGATCAAGATGGATAATTATATGTTTGTATATAAATAGCTGCAACATAAGAGTGAAAATTATGGCATTTCATTTGAAGAAACGCGGAGGGGGGCCCTTGCATAAATTTTGCATAGAGGCCCCCATGACTCCACAAGAAGGGACGGGGCGCCGTACACACAGTTTTTCTTCGATGTTTAAAAAAGCTATATTACTTCAGGTTTAATAACATTTTAAAATGTGTTGTACGATACAATTTGATGTATAATTAAATAACAATACGGGTATAGAATGTTACTTTATAATTATTTTTTATTATTTCTTGATTAATAAAAAGATGCTCAAAATATACGGAGTACCCTTAGTTTACCTCGTGAAACCCTGAGACTCAGCGGAATACCATTTGGGAACCGCTGCTCTTAACCTTGACGATAGATAATGGGCCTGCCAAATCATGACGAATGCGCATGACCTCCCAGTATAAATAAAAAAATAGTGTTTATTTATTAATATTGAAAACCAGTTTTTTACGCTTACACGAATCTATTATTATTTTAATCTATATCAAATTGTAGCTAGAGATAATCGTCGATAGTGATACAACTTCCCAGAATAGATTTAAATAATCGAAGGAAGAAAAAACTTAACATTTTAATACCTAATCAACTTTTGACTGGTATTAAGTAATTAAAATCGTGAACAGAAAAGAAAATATGTATGTTAACTTCTGCAACTGATAAAAGCCATATGATCAGGGTCCGAAATTGACCGGAGCGGACCGAAACGCAGTTCCGGTTTGTGAAGTCATCGAAACTATCACTTAAATCTCGTGGAGCAATTAAAAAATGTGTTCCGGTTCATGAATTATTAAGAAAATAATTCAATTATTTTACTTTATGTTTTCAAGACCTTCAGCGTCAGTGGGAAAGTGTGTCAAAAAATATAAGACACCATAATTATTAGTGAGTTCTAACAATCAATGGCAGTTGATCGGATTTATATTTTAATACACTGCACAGATTTTTATAATTATTAATATCCATACATGAATATCAACCGCAGTGATAATCATCTCGCAGTGGCGAAGGGTGACTTTTGGAACGAGGTAGGCTGTGGAGATCAGAGAAAAACAACACACTTGTCAGGTACGGGAAATAGGAAGATAATACGATATTACTACTGATGAATAGGTACCTACTCACTAATGACAACGACACACTAATACGACGAAATTTCAAAAACTCACTGATGACATAAAATTGAGCGAAGAGTTCAAATTAAGTAATTAATTACTTATATATTTTTCAAAACATTTATACACATCAAAAATCATTAGATAAAATTTCTTTTTATTTTTAAAAACAATCTATATTTATTAATATGCGATTAAATGCTATAGAAATATGTTTTTTAAATTATTTAATTATTAATTATTTTTGTCATGACAACAATATTATGCGCGATGGTTTTAGGCTCTGCGATAGGATCCTACCATTTTCATGCAATTCGATAGACTGGGCGGGGCTACGGAACGTAATATCCATACGAAAAAAATCACAATTCCAAGAGAGATAATCAACATTTATTTACGTCAAGACAGATGGCGCGTTGTGGTATATATTTTTAAGGAGGATCCTATCGTCGGTCCCAATTAAAAAAGTCGGATCTGCAAAATGCTACTTTTCAGTACGAGCAATCAAAGATATTTTTATCCGTTAAATATCCGTAAAATCACCAATTTATGAAATATTGTTACCAAATTTGGCAAAAACACTTATTTTTAGGTGGTTCAAATATATATATTACAATTTTTTAGAATTACTTATAAAAACTCGAGAAAAGTCACATGCGACATTTTTAACTGGAATAAATTAAGTAATTTTGTCAGAAGTGTCAGTTATGACAATTTTAATGGGACTATGTTAAAATTAATATGTCGAATGTGTCAGTTCCGACTATTTTAACTGGAATTTGATAAAAATTTTATGTCGGATCTGTCGAATAAAGCAATTCCAAGTACTTAATTTAAAGAATGTATGTATAAAATCGAAATCACAGATAGATATAAAAGTAGCTACTTACAAAAAAGAAAACATAATCATAAATTTGACATTGTAAACATAAAAAATATACCTCATAATCATAAAAACTGGTCATTGTTGTAGCTTTATAAAACTCCTATATATTTAAATATTTTTTTTAACTTAAAAATCCCCAAAAACTATAGTTAGTAATAGTTAACTTTGTTTTTTGTCACTATTACTATCAATGATATCCTCCGCTTGTATTTTTAAGAATCTTTCAATATGGGCGAGCTCCATGTAAAAGTTGTGATATTTTTCTGGAATAAGATTACTCTTACACATATCTTGCAAATTTTCATACTTATAGTAACTGACAGGAAGTGAGCCATCATAAGCTTCCTTCAGATTTTCAAGAGAATTTGATCTGAAGGAAGCTTGTGAAGTGTTTCGTGTTGCACATCTTAGCACAACTATAGCTTTTACAGGTTCACTTAAATCATATTTATACTCAATCGTGTCGCATTGTTGTGCATTTACCTTTAGTTCTGTTACACGAGTCAATTACATAAATTCACGAAGTATTTTTTGTCCAATTTTTGTTTGCGAGTAATGATTTAAAATCCTATAGGTACATCATTGTAATGACTTTCTTTACTATGTATGGTTCACTTTCAGCTTTTGTCCAACGGATTAAGCAATACCTACCACTTCTTAGGAACATACAAACATTTTGCGATCACTAGCTCTTTCAATGGTTGAGTGGACGCTGTCATTCTCATTCTGAGTGTGGTCCTTTTCCATAAATCTATGAGTAATGGTGACATTGAACTTCTTGACTGCAAGCATATAATGGGTAAATACGATGCGGTTTCTATTTTGACCACCACAATTATTGTCGGACCAAAATTTAAATTCTTTTACACCGATAAATAATGCGGTTCTTTTATAAAATTGTACAGACAACTTACTAGAAACCTCATTTGCTCCCCGTTTTGCAACTCCTTCGTGCCACATATAAAAAGTTCCGATTTTCATTGCCATATTATACACAGTAACATTCAAAGTTGGTAATTTTCGTTTGTAATAAAAAATACGTCATACTTCCCCATGAAGAGTCGTTAGTACTTTTTGAAAGTCAAATATAACAATTACAATACTTTTACTCTGTAAAGCCTCGTTTTTATCTTCATTTTTAAGTGTGCGATGTGCCTTCCTAAGGGCTAAATGTTTGCCCTGTCTTTTTTTATCTTCGTCTGTTGGACCGGTTTTGATCGAAAATGCATGACAAAGGCAATTTTTTTTTGGCCGTTGAAATGCTATATTGAACTTTTCATTTACAATATTTCTGTATTACCCTTTGGTTTGTGACTTGTTAGAATATTTATTCAGATCAAACCACTCGCGATATAAATTGAACATTCAAGAGTCACTTACAGTTTTTTAGAATCTTTTCGAATATAGTGCGATTCTACCAGAGGAAAACAGTTTACGTGATCGCATATGCTTTTCACCACCGTTATCTATGACGGTTTTTATGGTCGTATTTTCCACGTTGATCAGGCTCAATATTATTATCTCCATCATATTTCTTCCAAGCAGTGCTTATAATAGTACGTTTTCCAGATGAAATAGTATTCAGAAACATAGTCTTACAAAATATTTCTTTTTCTTATCCTCAATAGGCACATAATAAACAAATGTATTTCAACGATCATGCTTGGTGACTACAGTTTTTTGACGACGCTTCAGAATTTTCTCGGTATATTTTACGTCTAGAGACTAAAATTTGTGAAAAATGTGTAAGCGTTGCTCTTCAGAAAAAAAATCATAGCACTTCAGTCGGCATTTTGGCATGGATTCTTCAAACATTTTTCACTAGCTGAAAAATAAAAATAGTCATTCTTAACGATATACTAAATAAAATAATGAAGAATAATATGTAAATTAGCCATTTTATATATATTACCCGTAACCCTCAGAAGCTAGCTTAAACATTTTAATAAAAAAATAATTTAATCAAGGAACATTGTCGGTACTACAATAATTTTAAAACACCAGTCCCATTAAAACTGTCGGTTCTACCACTTAACACAAAACAGAATTGTTGATGTACAGTGAAAATAGTCGGTTGTACCACTTATGACATTAGGCATAAAGTTTTGTCCAATTAAAAACGTCGGATGTCCCACATCGGACAGAGATCTTATTAAAATGTAGGTTAAAATAGTCATATCTTCCACAACCGACATTATTACTTGGAAACACCTAGTTGTGAACTATGTTAAGTAAATATAAAAATATGACAATTATAAAATATCCACTTATTTAATTTTATAAGAATGCCACTTAAAAATAATATTTTAGTAAAATTTTACTTAACCTACCTTTTCTGTCAGAATGACCGTTGAGATTTGAATTTTCAGTGTTCATTTCTTTCTTTTTCTCCGGAAATTTGTCACTATAATTTGAGCCTATAGCATTTTTAAATATCCTTTGTGACCTATTGCTTGCTATGATGAATAAAAATACGGATTATAGAAACTTTTCTAAACTTTTATAAAAATATCCGTCTGTCCGGTGAACATAGCAGCAACTGTCAGATCCGACGCATCTTGCTCACCCGCGCCCAGCCAACAATGTCGGTTGGTAAGAACCGACATTGTTATTCGGACACTGTTGGTAGATCTGTCATTTTTAACTTGAGTATCTCGGAATTTTTCAAACAAACAAAAAAAACTGTGATTGTGGTATAAATATTTAAAGTGTTTAAATAACCTTTACGTAATAATCCGAAAATGACAAAAATTCAGATCCGACTTTTTTAATTGGGACCGACGCTATATGCCAACAGAGAACCTAGCGGAAAAATACGAAGCTTGCAATTTGAGATTTTTTTTGATAATTTACAATTTCAACTGTATTAAATAATAAATACGTATCTGAAAACATTAAAAAGATTTTTTTCAGTCAAAGATAAACTTAGAATTATTGTAAAAAAAAATCTGAATTTGTTACATATTTATGTCCACAGTCACGTTATGTTTTATGGTCATATTTTTTATTAAAATTTAGTTTATTAAGTTTTCTCTTTTTCTTGTACAGATTTTTGACTAATTCATAGTTTTAATATTTATTATACCGACAGTTGCTTCATGCAACATCTTTGGTTTAACAAGACATCTTTTTAAACAATTAAATTTTCTAGTATGTATGTTTCTGGGGTATTCCGAATTATGTATGTTCGATAAAAAAAATGCTACATTATTAAATCTTGTGTATTATTCACCAAATTAGAAAAATTGTTTAGGTTAGGAGAGATTCTACTGGCGTCTATAGTCCGACAACATAAAAGTGAACCATTTGATGTTCGCTTGTGTTCGGCTGTTTTCGGCCAGTACACGAGCGTCTAAGAAGGAAACAGCCCGTATTTTAGACAAACATGTCTATCAAAATTTGTAAAAACACATATTCGTATTCGAGACTAAAAATAGTAATACGCTTTGTTTTGACTCTGCCTAAGGGCGGCACTATACCTAGGTATGCCACTGCTTTTACGTCTATTTTGTGGCAGTAATGTGTACGTGTCAGGCGTCAGCTACATAGGTTTTTTTGAGATTTTACAAAATGTTTAAAGGGTTTAGTCAAACAAAAAGGTTGAGAATCACTGTGTAATATCCCGCCGGCTAACTTTTTGACAGATTGTTACTAATACACGTGTAACGCGTCATAATGCATACACATTGATTTTATCTTTTCATAATTATATTATATTAGTTACATAATATATTATTATGACGTTTAGTAATTTAATTAATTATTGTAACAATGTATTTCATTAATGATAGGCGATAACATAATATTTTATAATGAATAAAATATCCATAATATGTGATTTTTATAAGGAAAATCGAGTAGTAAGAATATTCTCTCGACCTCAGATATTCTACATCAGTGGTGCATAACCTATTTGAATGAAGGGCCAATTTATTCATCTTCTATTTTTTCACGGGCTGCAATGGATAAAAGTGTTGAAGAATAATGATATTATATTATACTAGACGAGACATACATTTTATTATTTTAAATTTAATACTTAGTTACATATCGGCTACTCCAGTCACCCTCTATTCTGCATTACGTATGTCATATGCATTTGCACGGTTGAGCTTCGTATACAGGAAATTATAATTTTGTCGTATTCCATAAAAAAAAAGTTGGTGATGAAGTACTTGTTATTTTGGGCTGCGGTATGTGCATCACTGTTTCGCATCAACAATTTTATTATTATATAGAAAATCTGTATTTTAGATAGTATGAATATTATAATTCAATGGATAGTTGATATTTGTACCTACTCAATAATAATAAGTATATAAAAAAGAAAAACAAGATAATAATGACCATACCAACAGTATAAAATAAATTTAAAAAAAAAATGTATAAAAATCTACTTAAATAAAACTGGTGTCCCCTTGAAATGATATATATAATTGATTTTGAGAAAGATTTATGTCAACACACGGTTTTAAATTAGATAATCGAACACGGAACTGCTCATCTACCATTTCATTTCCACGAGCGCTGAGGAATTCGTAAAGATACGACGATTCAAACGGCAACAAAGATTGAATGGCTGTAGTAGGTATCTAATGGAGGATAATGAAAACCAAAATGCTGACAAAAAATGAGTCTTTCAAGTCTATTAATATTTTTTTCACTGTCAACACCAAATGTATAACGTCGTACCTTCCAAAGGATTGAGATTTCTTCTTTGGCGACACAGTTTGGCAGACATTGCTCACTCTATGTTTATGTGTGGTGCCTAGCATATTAGGTGATTAGCAAAGAATAACATGAATGACATGCGAATTACATGCGCCTGTCAATTACCTACGTCCTACGTGGTCGCAGCCATGATTTATTCTGGATTGGAACCGTTTCCTCGTGTCAAGCCTATCATACACCATTAGCGAAGGGTGCAAGACTAGTCAATGCGCTCCCCAAAGACGTAGATATTTTCGGTGACGCTGCACTTGTACCAATCACGTAGGTTCTTAAGCCACGAAATGCGGCGCCGTCCTCTGCTACGCTTACCGTTGATCTTTCCTTGAATGACAAGTTGGGGAACGCTGTACTTTTGTCCTCTCATAATGTGGCCGAGATACTGTAGTTTCCTGGTTTTGATACTACGTAGAACTTCTCGATCCTTCCCCATTCGATTGAGAACTTCAACATTTGTCACCCGGTCAGACCAAGGAATTTTGAGGATGCGTCTATACAGCCACATCTCGAAAGCTTCAAGTCTCCGTGACATCTCTTGGTTTAGCGTCCAGCGTTAGGTTGAGAATTAATATATTTTCAGTCGACACTAATGCAATAATGATGAAGAAACAACCATCACCAGCTATGTCCAATGTCGTTAACTTAATATTATATTCATAAGTGTACACAACTAACTACATTAAAATGTGCATATCTTATTTTATATTGTTATATAACTATTCTGAGATTGCCATTATATTAATTAATAGATAGTAATTAATTTAAGAATAACTCTTTTTGAAATAATAATGTAAGTAGTATTTTATTTCTTTATATCGTTTTATGAGGTTTTTTTCTTTGAAAATTTTAATGTTTATGGCAATAGTCAAAGTCAAAATGTCAAGGTGAGTATTCAATCGGAAACTTTCGGATTTACAGCGCATAAACGATGGCCTCAGACAAGAAATAGAAAATGATAATTGGTATTTTTTCGAAAATATTTAATTACGCTCGATTTTTTTGTTTTACAACCAATCATCTCCGGGTAATCAGATGATAATATTATATAGAGATAGTGACATGATCTGAAAAGACTGCCTTCTCAACACGGCTTCAAGTCTCAAGACAGCTTCTGAAAGAAATGTGACTCCAGGCCAGTGGTCGGCAAACTATCAACAGTATCAACAGTACAACGATTGCGATTTCTTTGAAGAGCCAAATTTCTTAAACTTAAACTATAGATGTAGGTACACTAATTATTAACTTAACAAATTTTAATTAAAGTTTTAAGTCTTAATTAAACTATAGGTAGGTACACTAAAAAAACTTGTTGTACTTAATAATGATATCATTTATTGATAAAAATTAAATTGTTAGTAAGGTATCCATAAAATAAATCAATAAAGTCTATAGAGTTATAAATTACATCAATTCTCTTTAAATTAAAAATTGCCTTCCATCTCCTTGAAAAGTTCGGGTAAGTCAGGATTGTATATTGTTGTTTTTAATTTTAGGTACGATTCCAGGTTTTCATCAATAAGACGATTTCTCGATTTACTCTTGATAAGGTTCATGCTTACAAAAGATTGTTCGCATGAATATGTAGAACCGGAAAGGGAAAGAACAGCAAACGCTAGTTTTTTCAATTGATCATATTATGAGCCAGGAATACTATTCCAGGTGTTAAAAATCATAATGACTTCCTTCTCCAGGTCTTTCAAAGTAGACTACTTGTGCTATGAACCATATTCATATTTGTTTTTCTCCGTTGAGACGTTGAAATTTAGAGCTCCACAATTCTTCATTTTTTAAATCCAGCAATTGCATTTCAAAGTTTCAAAGTTGCCAATGTCAACATTAAGGGGAGCAAAAATAATTCTGTTGCCGTAGCATTAAGAGGTTTTCTTTAACAAAGACAAAGTTTTGAAATAGCAAATATCAATATCAGAATTATTTTCGTAGCGATGTTTCAGCAGGCTTTGAAAGTGAATCGAAGATTCTCTTTCGAAATCTTAAGCAAAAAGGGACAATTTGTTTTCGAATGAAATAACTTCTTCTAACATCGAATAAAATGTGTTTCCTTCCCCCTGCAGTTTACGATTAAGCTGATTTAGCTGAGACGTAACGTCTCCCATGAAATAAAATTTTTGGATCAACTGATTGACCGTTACCTCTTTCTGGATAGTGAACACCCTTCTCAAGGAGAAATGCTTCAATTTATGTTAATAAGGAAGCGAAACATTTCAAAACGTTTACTCTTGATAACCAACGTACCCTGTTATGCAGCAGAAGATATGCGTACTAAACTAACTAAAAAAAAAATTGGCGATGATTAAGAGCTAACTTTGCAAATTTCTTTTGGAAATGTCTGCGCACGAAGCGCTGAAGCG
Source organism: Rhyacophila brunnea (assembly GCF_057557595.1). Taxonomy (NCBI): domain Eukaryota; kingdom Metazoa; phylum Arthropoda; class Insecta; order Trichoptera; family Rhyacophilidae; genus Rhyacophila; species Rhyacophila brunnea. The sequence goes on along the minus strand of NW_028232827.1, from coordinate 37,872,425 downwards.
CTGTTTGACGAATGATGCAATGTGCTTATTTTTTCTTTCAAAATAGTAACAAACCCCTTTCCTACACCGTCATACTTTTCGCCCTATCTGTTGAAATTGGCACAATTTTATCGAGCGGAATATGATGTTTTCCCATCCACTAAATTACAGCATTTGTAATATCCTCTCCACAGAGTGGCAATAATCCTAAAAGTTCTTCTTTATAACCTGTATATGAAATAAATCGTACGAATTTGTCCTGTATCATTTATGTCACAAAACTCTTCAACTACTATTTATAAATATGAAACCAATTTAAGATCTTCGACTTACTGGTTGGTTATATTCGAAGACAGAATATTCTATCTTTCACTATTTTAGTCCGTACGTGGTCATTTGTGGTAGAGCCACACTCAAGGGGCCAAAGAGCCATGTGTGGCTCGCGAGCCGTGGTTTTCCGACCACTGCTCCAGATCAACGTTGCCAGATACCTATATATTTTACCAAATCGGGATTTTTACCATGACGTGAAATAAAAAAAAACGGAATTTAGGAGCGGAAGCGGAGGACAACCTAAAAAACGCATAGTTATTTCCAGGGCTTTTTTGTAATGTAACGCGGTGGAACGGCATTCCGGCACCTTTTTTCGCGGTATTTTTAATGTTTCAAAAGACGAAACAATGTTCTCGCGCACATAGTTCAAGTCAATTTTCCTGAATCATCTCATATGAAAAAACATATCCTGAAAAACTATTTCGTTTGATATATGCATTGAATTCCATTGCCATTTCTTCAAGTGAATGTGAACGTGAATTTTCGCAAATGAATCTAATTATTACCCCATTAAGTTTTAGTTATTACCCCATTAGTTTGTTATAGAACATACCTACATGATTTTGAAAACACTTCTGAGAAAATATATTATAACCAATAGAAAAAATCTTTTTGAAAAAAGTAAGACACTCGGCAGGATCGAACCTGCATCTCCTGGGTTTACGTCAGTTATTAATAGGCCAATAGTTAAAGTTTGTCGTCATTAGTATGTCACCTCGTAGCATAGTGGATAATGCGCGGATTGGGGTGAAAACCCAGGACATGCAGGTTCGATTCCTGCCGGGTTTCTTACTTTTTTCAAAAAGATTTTTTCTATTGGTTATAATATATTCTCTCAGAAGTGTTTTCAAAATTATGTATGTTTACTATTATTTATTGTTGTTCTTGTCAACACACGCGGCTTTAAAAAAGTCTTTGTTAGTTTCAATTGGATGCAGTCCGGAATCCGGTTGGGTTAGGTTGTGTAAGTGCGCAGTAATTTTGATTTAACTATGTTGTCACTAAACCATAACGATAGAGTTACCTCACATTACCTCTCGAGTGCATACATTTATAATTAATTACATGGGTGAGATGCTTCAGTATCATATTTTAATCCGAATACCGACGAATTAAATTCCTCGCATTAAAGTCATGGCACCTTCAGATGATAAAATTAATTTAATAATACCAACTGAATTTACTTTCAAAAAGCAAACTACAATTTTGCGGAAAAGTTGTTTTTACGGACTACGATTCGAATTTTGACTTGGGTGGATTCGCAATGCATTTAATTAACATAACTTTGTTTAGTTTATTGGAAATAGTTGAAACAGGTTATAAACTAAAGTAAATACTATCAAAATAATATTTAAATGATATTTAGACTAGTGATTCCTAACCTTTTTTGAAGTTATACTTCTTTTGAGGCATTTGGTAGAGAGTGGAATTGAGAGCTGAGCGCGCACACCGTTACGAAAGTGCGTGACAGTATGAAGTTAGCTGCGAATCAGTCAGCTGTATACACACGCAAGTTTGATAGTAGAATTGTTCCGTTGCCTAGGCAACAAATTTATTATTGTCGGCCATTTGCAATTCCTTACGTAAACAAACGATTAAACGTCAGAGTGACAGTTGTTACTTTAAAAATAAAAATAACGAGAAATAATTATAGTTTAGTAATATAAGTTAAAGTGTATAGAAATAAACCAACGGCGCTCCAATACGCGGCCCTTTTCTTGATTGTGTAATTTAACAAGATAAATAAAGAGCTAATCAAAGAATCTAGGTTATCACAAATTTTGTTTTTGTTTTGTTACGCCAAAGAAGTATAACTTCTAACGCGCGTACATAAGTACACGCATCGATTAAAAAAAAAAAATAGAAGAACCCTTGACACCTCAGAGTAATAATATACCTATAGAGAGCGCCTATTTTTCGGCAAAATGAAGCTGTGTTTCTTGCGTATAACGCACAGTAGAATCTCGATTTTATTATTATCAACTTAATTATGAAACGTTATACCATCGTGTTGATTCTCAGTAAGGCTACCAAATTTAAACACAACATAGTTAGCATTGTGTTCTACTTAACTAAAATATTTACCAGTAACTTTATATTTAACGCAAAACAATAAATTTCAGCAACACGTGATCGCAATTTTTAAATGAATGTAATCAGTCTACCTAACCCATTTTTACCGGCGACGTTTTAAAAAATATTTAATTCAGCCGTATCAATTACATCTTACTCTAACGCATAGTGCGGAGATATAAGCGTTCCGAATGCTTACTAGGCACTTATGGTTCGTTTTTGTTCAGGCCTTGGTTGACACAGTTTCTGAAATCTCAAGGGTATATTATATTGGTAAATTGCTTTTCGCTATTTTATTTCCCAGTACAGGTGCGCAAAATGGGGGGGGGGGTTAAGATCAGGACCCACAGAGTAACGGAAAAATACAATTTATTAATATAAATACACAAACTTGAATGTATATTATGGATAAAGATGAAAATGGTTATCATAAAAAAACGTGTTCAAGTTTATTCCCATAGGAATAAGGTGTTCCTTGTGTTCCCAGGTTTAGAATCATATCTTCTTACAACCCCATCAAGAAGGTAACCCATTTCACTTATATTTTTGTTCCCCTAAAATAATAGTGTATTTAATTCCTCTCCCACTGATCAATAATAACCTATTGTTTTTTAAAATAGGTCCCAATAAACCTATTTTACTTTATCAAAAAAGTCTCAAGTTATATTTTTAACCGCATGCTTTTGCGAGTTCTCGCGGAACACCGGTTGGAAATCACTGATATAAATTTAGCTACATATTATTCTAATAATGAATTACACTATAATATATTTTGTCTTCATATATATATCTGAATGTAATCGCATGAGAGAAAACATAATGTAAACGTGTAGGAGAGAGCGTGACAGGGACGTATTAAAATGGATAAGGTGAGAAAACATAATATATTATATAAACGAATTCTATTCTACATTTGAAAAAAATTAACGCGAAAATAAAATAATTGTTTATTTAATCGGGTCGTGGAAAAAAAGGTGCAGAACTAGCCTGCTATTGGTGATGTCAATTGGGAGGGCAATAACTCTGTTCAACCAAATCGCTTCAGATGTTGATTTATATTCCAACTATGTGACGATGAGTAGAGGACGTTGTTTTATAAATTCTTAAAATAGGGTCTATATAGCTCACTCAGCCTACTTCCGTGTATACCTATACTTTATAATTTTTTTATTTTACTCTTTATACTGTGGGTACTTATTAAATTTCTAATACTGCATACCTATATGTTTTTTAATGGTTTTAAATATGTTGTGAACGTCTTAAATTTATAATTTGCAAAGTTCACTATTTGGAATATAAATAAATTTGAGTTTGAATTTGAATTTGAAAAAAATAATGATACGTCTTACAGTCATGGCCCCCACAAGGAAGGGGGGGGGGGGGGCTGACAGGGCTCTAGCCTGGGGGCCCGGCGATGCGAGTCGACCAGATAAATGAGATAAACATACATCACAAATTTGCTTTAATGGTAAACGAAGTCTCTTGCGTATTTTCCATCAACATTATTATTATTTTAAATATTGTACGATACAATTTTTAATTGTGTATCAATACTCGACATCTCCATAATTCCGATGGATGTATTAAAATATACAATAAACATTAAATATACAGACTGATTTTACCGTGTACACCATTTGGAAAACGCTACAGTAGAGCTTCACACTGCCTTTATCCTTAGCGATAGATAGGGGCCCACTAAAGATCCTAGCCTGGGGGCCCGCTTCACGATGTGGGGCCCATGCTTACAGTGCAGTCGGTACCTACTTGCATATATATATATAGAAAATATTAAACGACATTCCAATTAATTTGTGACAGATTGACCGAAATGTATAAAGAAGTACCAATGGTTTCGGATAAACACGATTTTTAAAAATATGATATACTTATCTCTGAAAATGTAAATTTCTATATATGAATATGTTCGATACAAATTGAAGAGATTAGTGAGCTAGTGGATTTATTATCGAAGTGAAAATGTTAAAAAAATCAACAAAGTTGCGTTTAGATAAGAAATTGGTGTATCAAATTAGTGTTTAGATAACGAATTACCAGATTGCATTTTATCTATAGACATAGATTTACCAAAAACAGATTATTTTTTACTAGTATGATGTTATGTAGGTACACTAAAATTACGCAACTGTAAGTGGGTCAACCATATCGCTAGCCTTCGACTCTGACTAGAAAAATACAATTCATTATTTTTAATTAACTATTTCTTTTATTCAACGAATAATTCACAAGATTTTACAATGTACCATTCTAATTATAATTTCGAAAAACACTTCTGAGAATATATATTATCACCAATAGAAAAAAATCTTTTTTTTTTTAAAAAAAGTAAGCCACCCGGCTGGAATCGAACCAGCATCTCTTGGGTTTACGCCTCGTCCGCGCATTATCCTCTATGTTACAAGGCGACGTACTAATTGCGACAAATTTTAGCTATTGGCCTTTTTTAAATATTGGTGAAAGCCGTGACGTCGGTTAGTAATTAAAATAGTAGGTACCTACTTTGATTTAATAAACAAAAACCGATTGCCAAAGTAGCTTGATTTCGAAGAGCGCTGATGAGCAGGTATTAAAAAGGGCAATAGTTAAAATTTGTCGCACTAGGTCAGTGGTCGGCAAACCAAGGCTCGCTAGCCACATGTGACTCTTTGGCCTCTTAAGTGTGGCTCTGCCACAAATGACCACGTACGGGCTAAATCAGTGAAAGATAGAACAGTCAAAATGTCTTCGAATATAACCAACCAGTAAGTCGAAGATCTGAAATTGGTTTCAGCTTTATAAATAGCAGTTGACCTTGTGACATAAATGATAAAGCACAAATTTGTACGATTTATTTAATCTACATGTCCTAAAGAAGAACTTTTAGGATTATTGCTACTCAAGGGTCAAACACGTGGAGAGGATATTGCAAATAATGCTGTAATTGAGTACTTGGAAAAACATACATTCCACTCGATAAAATTGTATCAATTTCAACAGACAGGGCGAAAAGTATGACCGGCGTAAGAAAAGGGTTTGTTACTATTTACCATTTCATCATTCCTCAAGAAGCGCTTTGTGGGCAGACATTTCCAGAAGAAATTTACAAAGTTATGGAATTTGTGATTAAGATTATCAACTCCATTCTAAAGCTCTTAATCATCGCCAATTTAAAGATTTTTTAGTTGAAATGGAGAGTGAGTACGCAGATCTTCTGCTGCATAACAAGGTACATCGGTTATCAAGAGGAAACGTTTTAAAACGTTTCGCTTCTTTATTAACAGAAAATAAAGAATGTAAGGGTCACTATCCAGAAATAACGGACGATCAGTAGATCCAAAAAAAATATTTCATGGTAGACGTTACGTCTCATCTAAATCAGCTTTCTGATATTTGCTATTTCAAAACAATAAATTTAAATATGAGGGAAGCTCTTCTCAATAGGTTTCATGAATTCAGAAACAGCAAAGCGACGTTAGTCTTTGAATTATTTTTTCTTCCTTTAATGTTGACATTGGCAACTTTGAAATGCAAATTGCTGGATTTAAAAAAAAAATAAAGAATTATGGAGCTCTAAATTTGAACGTGTCTGTGCTGATATGGACATATTGGAGAAAAATAAATATGAATATGGTTCACAGCACAAGTAGTCTGCTTTTAAAAACCTGGAGAAGGAAGGCATGATGATTTTTAACACCTGGAATAGTATTCTTGACTCACGTGAAAAGTTTAAAAAAAATAACGTTTGCTGTTCTTTCCTCTTCCGGTTCTACATATTCATGCGAACAATCTTTTTCAAGCATGATCCTTATCAAGAGTAAATTGAGAAGTCGTCTTATTGATGAGAACCTGGAGTAGTGCCTAACAATAAAAACAACAACATACAAACCTGACTTACCCAAACTTTTCAAGGAGATAGTAGGCCATTGTCCACATTAAATGTTTGTCATGATTTAATTTTATGGATACCTCACCAACAATTTAATTTTTATCAATAAATAAGATCATTATTAAGTATGATATCAAGTTTTATTCAATGTACCTATAGTTTAATTAAGACTTAAAACTTTAATTAAAGCTTATTAAGTTTAAGCAGTGTACCTACATATTATATATTATATAGTTTAAGTTTAAAAAATTTGGCTCTCAAAAGAAATCTCAATCGTTGTACTGTTGATATTTGGCTCTATTGACTAATGAGTTTGCCGACCGCACTAGGCCAAATCGGAAGCAATTGTGTCGATTGATGCCATACCGGTTTCACAGTGACCTTTTATATCGCTACTTCTGTGGTTGTGATTATGTTTTCTATTGACTTTTTTCTTTTTGAGCAAAATGTTTAACTTTTTTTTTACTATACCTATATTAAATTGCTTACTTTAAATCAGTGCTTCTCAAACTTTTTTATACCACGGCCCCCGAAATCAGAAAAAAATCCAAGGCACCCCTCCCCAAAAAAATAGTCTTTAGTGACCAACAGTCAACAGTACACTTTATTTACCATTAATTATTATTATAGTTACATTTTTATTAAAAAATTAAAACAATTTAATAAGAGGGGTGTAATTGTATATTTTTACATAATACATCAATATCCGGTACAATGTTTGAAATGCTAATTCGCAGGATTTGCTCCAAAGTCTCCGTTGAAAAATACGATGTGTGTTTATTTTTTATTACCAGTAATGATTAAAATGCTGTTTCGCATTATGGTTAACAAAGCTGCTTTTGTGATTGACGGATATTTTTGCTGCCGCCTTATCTAAAATTCTGCAAGACTTATTTCATTAAAATATACTTCAAGGGAATTATCAGATCTAATATCAATCAATTCTTTTTGAGCTGCCCAAGTTATATAATCATATCACAATTCCCCAAGCCTGGGAGTTTTACCACTATTATTGGGCTTCACCAAGACCTGAACAAAAACGATGCACAAGTGCGAGTGAGAAAGTATTCGGCACCCTTATAATCTCTGCGACACGCGCTAGAGTAAGATAAAAGCTTTACAGATGTGGGAGTTGGTTTGCTAAAGTGTAGCCGCCAAATATTAGTTTGTTGCTTAACTAAGCGTCGATAACCGTGTTGCTAAAATTGCTATTTTTCGTGTTAAACATAAAGTCAGTGGTAAATATTTTTAGTTAATTAAGTAGTTTTGGAAATATTATCGTCCAGTAATCACGGTTTTATGATTTTTTTTTAAATATTGAAATATTTCGCGGCTCCTTGGCAGGATCTCCAGTTTGAGAAGTACTGCTTTAAATTATGTCGTTAGATGTTACTGGCAGAACTATAATAGCATTGGATTCCCCCTTAATATTGTTAGTTACCAGCTCAGGTGCATCGCACCGTAAATCCGTTTTCTTGCAATTCATCACACCCACCTCCCAATTATTTTATTTTTTATGTAAATATTGGTGGTTAATGTAAATATATTTTAATGTAACCGAGTTAATTGTTAACTGTTGTTAAAAAGCCTAATAGGTCCTCGTACTAAATGACTAATTAACTGTGATAACAGTAATTTAAAGTAAATCGTAAATGGTACGTATTTAAAATAATAAAAAAATACATTTTCGCTAGGTGAGTAATAATTTGTTGACATCATTTCATAATCACCAAACAAATGATTTGTGATAATGAGTAAATTATTTGACTGATGGGCACATCTTATATTATAGGATTATTATATTATGAGTTGTGACCAGAGTTGCATTAGGATATGGGCTTTAGGGTAGAGGTGAGTAAGAAATACTGTCACCAGTTTGTGTAGGTACTCAAGTCTCGGCATGCAAATATCCATAGGGCCATTTCAGACGGTACACCGGTGTCGCGCTCGTATTAAGGAGGCCTTTGTATTCGAATAAAGGGGCTTTTGTATTATGTTTATGAACGCTCCAGAGCTAATGAGTCAACGCGTGTCCGGTACACTTTTCCGTCGGCCGCTACATTCTCAAGCCGCTGATACACTTGTTATTATTAACGCAGCCAGTTTTATGTTCTACTCTATATCGCGAAATTATACGTTGACTCATTAGCTCTGGGGCTTTCATAAACATAATACAAAGGCCCCTTTATTCGAATACAAAGGCCTCCTATATTATATACGAGCGCGACACCGGTGTCCCGTCTGAAACGGCTCATACTCAGTACGTGTGGCGCAATAAACTTGTTCGAACGCATGCGATGAGATCATCGAGACTCGCCTTTTAATACTATTGCTAGCGAGATAGCATAATACACGTATGTCGAGCCGTGGTACACTCAACTGTCATTAGCGTCATTGCTCTCTCTCTCTCTCTCTCTCTCTCTCTCTCTCTCTCCGCAGTTGTAAAGTTGGTATAGTGAAGGACAGATATGGTGACAAGTTCGTTTTATAGTAATAACATGGAGTTAGTTTTAGTTCCAGTTGAGTATGAGACTGCCAAGTATTTACGAGTTTATCTGGTTTCACCACGCCAAGTTTCTCGACTTTTTAGTGTTATAATTTGAACTTATAAACTGCTAATACTAGTAAGGCTGCAGACACACAGCATTGCAGTTGACGTGCATCGAAGCAGGTCTTATTTGATTCCAATTACATCCGATTAGAATCACCAATTAGATAAAACAAATCTAACTGGTGATTCTAATCGGATGCAATTGGAATCAAATAAAACCCTGCTTCGACGCACGGCTACTAACTGCAATGCCGTGTGTCTATAGCCTAAGTATTTGGGAACAAGTTTCGATACTAAGTGTTTTTTTATACCGGTAGTAAGTATACTAATTAGTAATAAGTCTTCAAAATCGACCAATTTTCAACCTCTACTTTAGGGTCTATATCAGAGGGGGGCCTTCGCCAGCTGGAGGACTTGTCATAATTTTATTTTCTCTTTTTGAAAATTTAAGCCACACCCCTAGCCGTTTATTGGGAACATACACATAAACAATCCCAAGCCAATGAATAATCCTCCAAGAATATGAAATAAAAACAACGGAGTACAAGGATATAAGTATAAGATGTACGAGGGTAGTCCCAGAAGTACCCGACCTATCAAAGAAAACACAAAAAAAATGGAAAAAATATATTTTTTTCTCTACGTAGTCTCTTTTTAGGTCGATACACTTTTCTCAGCGATGTTCAATAGCTTCGATACCCTCTTTATACTGAGAATCGTCGAGCTCCTCAAAATAGCCATCAACCACAGACTCCACCTCTTCATTGTTGGCAAATCTTTTACCACCGAGCCATTTTTTCAAGTTTGGAAACAGAAAATAATCCGAGGGGGTTAAATCTGGTGAATAGGGTGCGTGAGGAACTAATTCGAACTTTAATTCATTGATTTTGGCCATCGCGATAACGGATGTGTGAACTGATGAATTGTCCTGATGAAACGAAACTTTCTTTTTCGCCAAATGCGGTTGTTTTTTCTTGATTTCATCACTCAAACGCTGCAATAAATTTCCATAATACACGCTGTTGATTGATTTTCCATTCTGAAGATAATCAATGAAAATAACCCCACGCACATCCCAAAAAAACTGACGCCATGACCTTGCCTGCAGATGGAACTCTCTTCGCCTTCTTTGGAGCCGATTCTCCCCTTTCAGTCGATTTTTTTGACTGTTCTTTCACCTCAGGTGTGAAGTGATAGACCCATGTTTCATCCGTGGCTCTGAATTGATGCAAAAACTCTGCTTTATTGCAGTGAAACTTTGCCAAACACTCGATTGAAACATCCTCACGATGCTGTTTTTGTTCCATTGTGAGTAATCGCGGCACCCACCTTGCGCACAGCTTTCTCATGTCCAAATAAATTTACAATCAATGTGTGATGTACAGCACTTTTTATAATGCCTACCATTTTTGCTAGCTCGCGCAATATCATTTCAGTCGACGTTCATCCAATACCATTTTGTGGATTTTCGTCAACATTTCTGGCGTGGTCACCTCATTTGGTCGACCACTGCGATGTTCGTCTTGGCAGCTCGTCCGAGCTCGTACTCCGCCACCCAATATGTTACTGTTGTAAACAAAGGAGCAGACACCCCCAGAGTAGAATCTAGTGCCGCTTTGATATTGGTTGGACTGAAGCCTTTCAAATGAAAGTATTGTATCACATAACTATGACCAATTTTTTCCATGTTTACAAATTCACTGAGGGCGTTCAATGTTGATGGCTGACAAATAATTACTGAACAACGTAGCGTCGTCAAACTACAAACTTAGGCTTTATAAGGTTGGTATTTTCTATCATGGTCATTATTTTCAAACAACAACTGCTATCTATACGTCAGGTTGGGTACTTCTGGGACTTCCGGTAGGTACCTATATTCATTTTGTGTTTGTATAACGTTTTATTCATTATTTTAAAATCTTTGGGGAAGGTTCTTTTTAATGTAGTGTCAGGCGAATTTATACAATATAAAACTCAAGTTTGAGCTAAAATATTTTTAGTTTCTAATAATAGGATACAATGTCAATTTCTAAAATATAAATATTTAAAAATAAAAATAATTAATGTCATTTGAATCACCTTTTATCGTTAATAATATTTTAAGATGTAGATAATCGGACCATAGCGAAAATTGATTTGATATAAAATAAAAAAGATTTCAAGTTATACCTACCTACTCATTTTTTGAAGTTATACTTCTTTAGGCGCGTTTGGAAAATCAGATCAGAGTGTATTTTTGGCGTGTGACATGTAATATCTACATAATTTATTTTTTCACACAAAAATAAACGCGCTCGATTGGATTCGAGCCACCGATTGTTCGGTTATCAGCCGAACGCACTGCCTTTACGCCACATGATGAAACCGCAATCGTGACGACTATACGGTATAATATTATAGTTTAGAATTGTTCCGTTGTCTAGGCAACGAATTTATTATACAGTATAATATTATAGTTTAGAATTGTTCCGTTGCCTAGGCAGCGAATTTATTAATGTCGGCCATTTGCAATTCCTTGCGTAAGCAACCTATTAAACGTCATAGTGGCAGTTGTTACTTTAAAAATAAAAACAACGATAAATAATTATATAATTTAGAAATATAAGTTAAAGTGTATAGAAATAAACCAGCGGCGTTCCAATAAGCGGTCCCTTTTCTTGAGTGTGTAATTTAACAAGATAATTAAGAGCTAGTCGAAGAATCTAGGTTATCACAAGTTTCGTTTTTATTTTGTTACGCCAAAGAAGTATAACTTCTAACGCGCGTACCTACATAAGTACACACACAGATTTTTTTAAAAATGAAAATCAATGTTATTTAAAAATTACATATTATAATAAGGGGAAATTTAATTAACCAAATCAAATGGAAGTTCAATATTGTAATCATAATTTCTCTTATAGTGTTAACTTCACTGTCACTTCATGGCGGAACTGCACTGTATTATTTGATTAGTTAATAATTGTTTAGTTAAATAAAACACAATTTTATAGTAGGTACTTATTCCACTTTTTTAATTAAATTTTGGACCGGTTTCGTCCTTCTGAAAGGGACATTATCAACTAAATAATAATGCTTTTATTTTAGTGCAGTGGTTTACAGCTTATTTGAAAGAAAGGCCAATTTATCCATTATCCAGTGACGTCCCGTGGGGGTAGGCAGATTGAGCGTCGCTTGGGGGCGGCAGTTACTTGAAGGGCGGAAAATCGAGGAGAATCATTATGTATATTACATAGAAATAGGTAAGTACCTAATCTTAGTACATAATAATGAAAATAACGTAAAATAACTTACGATTAAAAAAATCAGCTCACTGGTTGGAAACAAAACGTATTAAGAATTGACATAAAAGGTTTAATAGAACTGTATTTTTGTTGGTTTCGCGATGTCTAGTTTACTTTTGTTGTCCTCGGACGTCACGTTGATGACCAGCAATGACACGTGCAGATTTGCGAATTATGTTTGCAGTGTATGTAAGTACATAGGTACTTATCTAGCTCGCGTGTTTTGAAAGTTCTCAGGTGTATTTATAAATGTATCTGAAACCGTGGACTCGCAATATTGTTTATAGAAGTAGAGATGGAATTTAAATTGGATTTAGTGGTATATATTTTGTTAGTAATGTATCCATCTTCTTCTTCTTCTTTCACCCTGTCACGTCCCAACATTGGGGCATAGGGCAAGCACAAGTTGGCGCCACTTCCCTCGGTCCATCGCCAACTCCTGTGCCTCCCGCCATGTCAGACCTGCAGCACGTAGGTCGCTTTTGTAGCATCGCTGCAGGGTGAGGGAGGGCCGGCCACGGCGACGGAACCCTTGAGGCTGTGCCACAAGGGTACGAAGTGCCGCACTCTTTGGCGGCATCCGGAATACATGTCCCAGCCACGTGAATCGTCTCTTCGTGATAACTTCAATCACCGAAGGCTGTTGTGTCTGCGCACGAATTCGGATGTTTGTAACGCGGTCGTACCAATGTACCCCTAAGATTCTGCGGAGACATCGATTCTCAAAGCTCAAAAGCCGAGACTCTTGAAGCTTAGTAAGATGCCATGTCTCACAGCCATACAGGAGCACAGGTAGCACGCACGCGTTAAACAAACGACATTTGGTCCTCACAGAATACAGCCTTGACCTCCATGCGACTCCAAGTTGGTTGAACGCAGAGCCCGCCACACCCATGCGGATTCCAAGCTCACTAGAAATACCACCATCATCGGCAACCGTGGCACCCAAGTACTTGAATCTGGACACCAGCTCGACGGGCAGACCAGAAACCCGCAGAGGAGTGTCGGCGTCGATGCAAGCAGCACTGCACATGGAAGACCCACACGCATCGAGTTCGCGGCTAGCCTGTTCACGGTCACCTCCAACCTTTACAACACATTTTTTAATATTGGGGTCATGTAAGGATGATAAAAAATACTGCATAAAAATGGGGCGGCATTCTCTAATATTTTTTCACGTAGTGCAGTGGGTAGAAGAATATTGAAAAATAATTATATATTATACTAGACGAGACATAAATTTTCTTATTTTTAATAATAGTTACATAATATTGAAGTAGATACTAAACTTGTTTGTGATAAAGATAAACCATAAGATAATAGGTATGTATGATGAGATACTCGAATTGACACGTTAGAACGTTTTTTTTTTTAAATCGTAAGTTTATCTTTGTCTTTGAAAAAATATTGTTCGTTTTAATGTTGTTAGGTACCTACTTATGATGGTATTTATTAATTACAATGTAAATTGTCAAAAAAGTAGGTATATCAAATTGCAAGCTTCTATGTTTTCGCTAGGCACCCCGGTAGGTGGTGTATTCACATTACTAGTGAGCGGTAGGGGCCAGGTTGACTACCCTTGACAGTGACGTCCCGTGGGGGTAGGCAGATTGAGCGTCGCTTGGGGGCGGCAGTTAATCGAAGGGCGGCAAATCGAGGAGAATCATTCAGTATAATATATAGAAATAGGTACCTACCTAAACTTAATAATAACGGAAATATCTTTCCATTCAAAAATTGAGCTCACTTGTTGGAAACAAAATGTATTAATTAACATAAAAGGTTTAACAGGTCTGATTTTTTTTGTCGGGTTCGCGATGTCTAGTTTACTTCCGTTGTCCTTTGACGTCACGTACATTATGCCCAGCAATGACACGTGCATATTTGTGAATTATAGGTAGGTACACACTGACCTAATTAATTTATCCAAATATTATTGAAAGTTGTCAAGTGTATATTTAAATGTACTTATATGAAAACGTGGACACGTAATATTGTCTGTTGAAGTACCTAGAGATGACATTTAAATTAGATTTAGTGGTATATATTTTGTTAGTAATGTATCCATACAATACATTTCTTAGATATTGTTGTCATGAAAGAATGATAAAAAATACTATATTATAAAAATGGGGCGGCATTTAGGCGCTGCTTAGGGGCGGCATTTTGTCTAGGGACGTCACTGACCCTTGAGATAGACCTATGTAAATATTATAGTATTGTTATATGTTTTAAGTGTAGTTCCGTGTATGTGTTACTTATTTTTTAATTATAACAGTGTTTTTTCTTACATTGAGATTATATCATGAGGGGACAATGTGTGGTTGTTTAAATTTCCCTTGTTCCTTTGGAAAATATTACTTGGAGGTGTTTGCAGAATGTGTGGGCTAAAGGTGTAGAAATATCTTAATTCGGTACTGATTATGATCCTCAATCACTATTTCCGAGTACTTATTTGGCAATATTGTGAACTTATAAAATACATAAATTAAATTCAAATGCGTCATTATTTTGTCGTGTCTCTTTTTTCATACGTAGGTATATTATGTAGGCATCTAAGTGGGTATATAAAAAAACAAACACAGTAAGGTGGGAAATTCCAGATATATTATTTTAACTACAAACACATTATAAGACAATTTACTTCTGTCTAATTGCTTTGACGTCTTGTCAACAATTTTAATTATATCAAATTTGTCAGCTGATTTCTCTATACCGGGTTTGTGTTGTTATTAATTGTTGGTTTCGGGACTAGACTAGGCTAAAACGTATTAATATACATTTTGACATTGGTAGTTTAGTGGGTTTATATGCCATTCATCAATAAATGTTACAAAGCCTCAGTAATTTGTTGCATTCATTTTCATCATGTTATCTGTTAACGAACGCTTCAAAAATGCCGCGTTATCATTTGGCCCGGGTTATCGGAAACGGTGACGATGCAGTGTTACTAACAACAGTCATCGGTTTCCATACGTAAAATAATATAATAATCTTTTGGTATTACATAATTATTATGCAACTGATTAAATTTATCATTGTAAATAAAATAAAGGTAAAATATTAATACTCTAAACTGACCTTTATTATTCAAAAGTTTTACTGAAGTCGCAGTCGCAGTTGATAAGCAAACATAATTTTGACTGCGTTTTTTATTGCAAATTGTGCGCTTATGAATCGCGCCTTGATTTGGAAAAGGGAGAACTTCACACCAGTCACCAGTTGGCTGGCGATGAATGCAACGAAATCGATATTATTAATTACTTACCTGACAGAACGTTCATGCATCTGCATTGCGCCGTGTTTTTAATTGAATATTAACAAAAATCTATTTATTTTATCAAGAAAATAACCTAAAAATATGTCTAATGCCGTTGATGAGAGGTAAGACTGGTCCGAGAGACGTACGCATATTATTGGACATGAAATGACACCAGACGAGAACATGTCACAATCATTGTTTTTCCACTGAAATAATACACGTTTTTCGTTTAATGTTTAAGGGTCACCGATGAGATAGAAGCGCTGGAAGCTATTCTATTGGACGACGTGACGGTCCACTCGAATAATTCAGTTCCTTATTTAATCGAGACGGTTGTTCATCCGTCGACTGGCGATGACATCGACCAGCAGTACGTGTGTGTCACCCTGGAAGTGACGTTGACTCCGGAGTATCCTGACACCAGCCCCAATGTTAAGTTGCGCAATCCCAGAGGCCTCGACGATTCCTTGATAGACATGATAAGCTCTCAAATTCAAGATAAATTATTGGACTGTCTGGGACAGCCAGTGGTTTTCGAGTTGATAGAGGTAAGATTCTCACGATCTTTTTCTTTTAATCGTGAAGATGTATGTAGTTGTGTGTAATTCGTTTACTTTTACACATTTAAGCATACATTTCAAATAAAAGCACAACTCAGTCCTTGATATTTTAGTATGTAAACAAACACCATAAAAGACAATAATCAGATATTGGTTTTTTCAATGTGTGCTATTCAGATCCAAAACCCAATGCGCTAACAACCATTCCTTGTAAATGACGTATGAGTACAAGTCGGTTATCCTGTATACAGCGGCAAACACATTTTGAAAATAGCCGATATACTGAACCAGACATAACCTAACCAAACCTAACCTACCCCAACCTAATATAATCTTAGCTTGTGATAATGATGCATCAAAATGTATGAAAATTTCAAATTTTAAATTAACAATTATTGGATTGAAAAGCATCTGCGCTGACAGAAAAAGGTATTTAGTATAATAATTGGGGTCTTTTTACTGGTTCTCCGCCACCGGCCGCTGTCATCTGTCAGTGAGCGCAGTGTTGCCAACCGAACTATAATTATAGTACATTTTGATTCGCGTACTATTCGAAAAGTTACATTTTCGTCCGCGTACTATTAAAAAAGTATAGTACGTCAAAAATACCACAATTAAAAAAATGCTATTTTTTTATAGTACTTATTCCACTTTAATTAATATATTAGGACCGGTTTCGTCCGCCTCAGTGGGACATTTTCAACGTTGAATAAGATCTCAGTGTGCGATTTTAGTCAATGGACATGGTTTTGCGTTGCATACCTACTCTAAAAAACTAACGTGACAGTTAATGACGGCGGCCGGTGTTAGCATTTTTTGGTCGTAAGAGGTGTTATAATTAAGTAAGACATCGGAATTTCTCGAATTCTCCGTTATGTTTGTGACAAACAAAAAACTTTCATTTTCTCTACACGTACTATAATTTTTGCCGAAATACTATAATGGCTTGGACCGCGTACTATAATTCGATGACAAAAAGATAGCTAAAATTCAAAATGGCGACTGACAGATTACGATGACGGAGAACCAGTAAAAAGCACCAATAATTGTCTACATGGAATAAACTGTTTTCGTTAATTTTTTTTTATAAAAGCTCATGCGGGCTCTCCTTGGTCCCAAGTTATTTGCTGCCACGTATATCCGTTGAACTCGATGAGTTGCTCATTACAATGCGTTTTAGGGCGTCCCTGTGTTCGTTTACTGCTCCTTGGGGGTACATGACGTCTATTGGTTGTCCACTTGTCGAGTGACTTGCCCAGCCCATTACCATTTCATCAACATGGTGACCTATATCTCATTGCCTACTCTTATCTGCTTCCATATTATTGGCTTCTTTTGTGGTCTTTCCGCATTACGCCCAACATGCACCTCCATGTCACAATATTGCACTACAAAAACGATCGTAATTGATGGCACTCAAACGACTACATATATCTCAAACGACAAATGTCAATTGACAGAGTTATGTAAGTATGTCGATATTGCTTGCAGAACCAAACTGCCATAGAGTGCATTTGGGCGACTGAATAGTATCTTCAAAAGTTGTGACTAAGCGGAAAGTGTTTAGCCAATGTGCGCTACGAGTGCTCATGAGTGTGCATGTGAAACGGACCCATTAGGTAAGAAAAATCCAAAAACTATCAATAGCTCAACATGGCATCGAGAGGTGCATGTTGAGTATAACACGGAAAGACCACAAAAGAAAGCAATGAATTAGGAGGCAGACAAGAGTATGCCAAGAGGCTGCCAAACCTTTTTCACAGTACTCTAAAAGTCTTTGTCTGATTTATGTAAATATCGTCGGTGTTTTGTAAAAAGGGCGAATCAACCATTTTGACTAAATCGAGATTTTAATGAAAATACAATATGTACCCCACTAGCTTTGTTGTGTAAAAACGGCGAATTTTTATTTCCACAGGAAAGTACTAAAAAACGATAATCGACTAAAATTAAATTAATTAAAATTACGAAATAAAAAGCAAATGTGACATTTAGGCCTTTTAAAATATGATATAATAATACCTATTATAATGACAGTATTCTCTCTAAGCTTTATTATAAGCTTGTTAGATATTTATAATCATCTACAGGTGGCGGCTCTCGTGGTGCAGTGGATAAGGCGCTGGCCTTCCACCCGAGAGTTCTGGGTTCGATTCCCGGTCATGACAAAAACATTTATGTGTTTTTCTCAAAGCCTGGGTGTTTGTGATTGTTCAAAATTACTAACAACCACCTTGTACGAAAAAGCAAGGATATGGTTATTAATAATTCTAAAAAAAAAAAAAAAATCATCTACAGGTAAAAAACAAATAAATGTCAAACGTTAAAAATCCTCCTCCTGTAAAGTAGCATTTTGGCTAATTCGCCCTTTTTACAAAACACCGACGATATGTGCACATTATATCCTTATAACAGACTAATGCATGTGAAGGGTGTCTGTAAATGTCAAAAGTCCGTTATATAAAAACACAAACAAAATTCTGTCTATTCGTCTTCGGATGATATATCCAAACACACCTGTTGTGGAGTGACGTTAATGTTCGATGTCGACGCGCTTGCTTTCGGTAATCCTTTGAAAGTTTTTGTACTATTGAAGTCTGCTGTTTTTTTTATAATCAACTCTCTAAAATTACGAAAATGCGTGTAATATAGTTGAATTTTGTTATCGGACAAATAGTCAATAAATTTTATTAGATTGTCGAGATGCGTTCTTATCACTGACAACTTTGTTTTTGGGCGATTTGTTTCTTCTTCCTCGCTATCTTCACTTCCACCCTCATTTTCCAAGATCATAACTTGATCTGCTATTTCACTTCCGGTCGTGATATATGATATCCACGGTCACCTTCATCTACTTCTAACCATTGTAAACATTGAATACAGTAATTCGTCGCCTAAATGCGCGGAACTTGTAACTCCATATTAACCAACTTTACAGGGGGAAGAAAAAACTGTTTTAAAATAAAACGGACAGGTTTAGGAAAATTTTGAAAAAACACTATTAGTATTTTAATGTTATAAATGCGTAAATCTGGTCATTTTTACCAAATATTTATTAATAAAGAGGTTAGTTACATAGAGGACTTACATGGTTTGCTTTTGTTTTTTTGAGATTTGAGCTGGGAGTTACAATGTTTGAATTAAAATAAACAGTACCAAGTTTGTTTACATTATGTTGGAAAATTAAATAAAATTGTATAAATAGAGGAAATAAGCATTGCATAAATGAACGAAAATAGATTTACATAATTAAAGTGTATTTAAGTTAGCTTTCAAATGGCAGATTAGTATATTATATTAGTGATAATCGGCCTCCATACTTGCTTTCAACGGCTGAAGGTATTTGTACTTATTTAATTTTATTTTAAGCCTTTAAGCTTTCTTGATATAGTTGAGGGAGGCTGTCAAAGAATTTCGGTTGCATAATAGTAGGTACTTTAATTTATTCATCACTAAAACGCAGTTTGAAATTAATATTTCCATTAATTCCATCCATTATATTGCAGTGCTCGAATATTAGTTACGACTGTGTCTTCTAGTTTTCCTCCTGGTCGTATGGATTTGTAAAATTTAACATTAATTTTTTTGAAAAAATGATGCTACTCGTATAAATAAATGTGACATGTATGGCTTAGGTTTTTCCTGGCTTCATTAAACGCAGTTACATAATTAGCATGAACAAATTTTTTTTTGATTTCTCAACCTCTTCAATTACTGATCGCATCGATCAACCTCAATTTGAGTATGGTCCTTCTCCATTTTTTATTATACAGTGGTGATATTACGTGGCATTGCAATATTTAATAAAGCATTAGCGAGTACTACATATTTTTCTGGTTTGTAGCTCCATCACTATACAGAATAATGGTTTTATAGTCGTCAGAAAGAGGTAGAAAAGGAAGAATAAATTGACTTATTACACTAGAAAGCTAATTTGTAGTAAGCCCACATTCGACTTCAATCCAAACACAGCAATGACCACCAATCGTTTAGATCGTAATCGGTAGAGGGTAAAATTATGAATGCCAAGTTTTGTTTTAAAATATGCGCTGGAAACATTAGATTTTGGATATAACAAAACACATTGTAAGTCCATTGTAAACACATATTTTTCAGTAATTTTGTCAGATTCCTCTTCACTTCTGCCGTATTTTCTCTTTTCTTGCTGAACAAGGTGTACAAGTCTATCTAAATTATTTGTTTTGTATGCTGTGCATACTTCGCATTTATATATTTCTTACACTGAAATAGTTTTCAATTCAGGTATTCAAATTTCTGACTCAAACTCCCATACCTACTATGCTTAAAATGTTTATTTGTCCCTAAGGTCAAAATCAGTGTTTCTAAACTTTTTTACACTTGCGGACTACTGAAAATATCAGAGACGTTTTATGCACCGTTAACTCATAAAGAAAACATTATTTATAATAACGTACGATCGCAGTTGATTTTGTCACGTAAACCATTAATATATTTTAAGAACAAAAACACAATGCTCAAACACTTGCAGGTGCACAGGTTTTGAAGGATTTTATTGAAATTTTTAGCATAGGCATTTGGACACCAAAAATTCGCGGACCACCAGAAACTTTCTGAGGACCACTGGTTGTGAAACACTGGTCGAAATTATACATTGGCATAATAACATATACAACCAAACTTACTGCTTTCCACTTTCTTGGGCCATGGTTAATTAAATTTAATGTAAAGCAGAAATAATGATCGAGTTTGATACAAGGCAACATGCGTGGATTTTTTTGTATGACTTTACTGGAGTTATAAGGTATGAAAACTGACAAATAACAGAGTCTGAGATACAAGGAATGAACAATGTGCTTTTGCTACAGTAAATATTTTTTTGGAGTTACAATATATGAACAGATCGATGGACAATTAAATTTACTATAACACTGCATACTTAACTCATTTTAGGCCAAAAGTAGAGTTACAAGTTCCGCGCATTTAGGCGACGAATAAATGCATCCATTCATTTCAAGTAAACAAAATAAACTGCTGTGCAGCTGTGTGAATTAGCGGCCAGCGTTGCAAATGTCATTGCTACATTCAGTCTACGAGCAGGACGGCATTATGACTTGAATTCGAATGCGAGCGGTATTACATGATTATCATGCACAAAACATTGTTTACAAGCGATGACACTTGGATTTAAACACGAATACCATTAACAGGATGTTTTTCAATTTTTACATTTGACCGGATATTTTGTCCGTTATATCGAGATTCTACTGTAATTCTATAAGCTGCATCAATTAAATTTCAAACCTTGAGAAAATTTTACTCCTAACCCTTCATTTTGAATATTGATAATTCATGTGGATATATTGTAATATTTCAAAAATTTCAGCTAATCAGGGAAAATTTGACGAAGAGTAATTTACCGAGCGGGCAATGTGTGATATGCCTCTACGGCTTTCTAGCGGGTGATGCTTTTATCAAGACACAGTGCTATCATCATTTTCACAACCACTGTCTCTCCAGCCACCTGGTGGCCGGCCAAAAGAACTACAAAGAAGAGCTGGACAAACTGCCGTCATGGCAGAAACAGCAGGCCAAACATTATCAGGTGAGTAACAGAATATTAATACAGTCGAACTTGGTTATTACGATCACAAAAATAGCGAGATCTCGGATGTAATGAGGAAACATTCGTTGACATTTTAATCTATGATTTTCTCCATACATTTATTCACTTTTATAACGAGTTACTTATCGAGTATGCCGAGCAAAAATATCGTCAAAAATTTTCTTAAAACTGTTAATGTGTCGGATCGTTTAAAAACATTTCGACCCTAAGCAATAAAATCCGACCGGACAGGATTCCGCCTAAGTGTCTAAGTACCTAATTGGTGTTTTCGCCGACACCATTGAAAAAGTATGGTTGAAATTGCATGTAAAAAATCCATGCTTTGTGAAGTCAGTAGGTACCTACCAGCGCCGGCGGCTCATACAATAAACAACTTCTTTTGTTGTTTATGAATGTCATGCTTGTTTCGGGGAATTTTACGATGATTTTCAAATTTTTTTATGCTTAAATAGAATGTGGCGCGAAAAATGTTATATAATGATATAACGAGTAATGCTTATAACGAGCAAATTCAGTCGGTCCCATCTTCCTCGTAATAACCCTATGGAGATGGAGTCATTAGGTTATATGAAAGTGAAACTGACAGTACGGTTATTAAGGTTAACGGTTAAATCAACTGTAACCGATTTTGTATTGCAGATGAATTTGTAACTAACATCAATCACACTTTGTTCTGAGCAAAAAACCAAAGAATTTGGACTATAAATAAAAGGAGACTTGTTTGTTATTTCTGTTATGAAATTTGAAATTATTTTGTGCGCATGAAGCACAAAGTTAGTAGGCTTCACAAATATTAAGATCGCTCAGTTGCCATTCCGATTATCTTACATGTCGACTACTTAATCTGCAAACCGGCTAACTCCATTTGGGCAAATTGTTCAGGAAGGCGAAAAAACTTAATAATTTAACGATCGAGCGGAATTTAACATTTCCAAAATTTTTTTAATTGTAGACTTTTTTACAAATCAGCTGCACTATAAATTAATACACTATTTTAGCTTCCCTTTTATATATAAAGAAAATTTATATAAAGAGCGGAGTTGTTCCATTTATGATGTTGGAAATTTGGCACCTGCAGTTGGCTGTTTTGTGTGAAGGACGATAACACATTTATTTTATTTGTAGGTTTAAGAATTTGAAATTTTGTGTGAGCATAGAAAACATGCTTTATAACAAAATGCCATCAAAATCTCATTTTCGGTCAAAAGTTCAGTTAGGCCAATAGTTAAAAATTGTCCTAATTAAGCATGTCAGAATTATGTTTGTTCAATAATTAGAATGGTACATTCTTAAAATCTTGTGAATTATTCGTAGGATTGCATTGTTCTCGTTGCCGGTGCACTGTTGTACATACAGTACATATGACTTAACCAGTGCAATCTCCTAATCTTGATTGATAGAATGGACTGCAACCTTTATACATACCGTAGATCTCAAGTGTTGCATTTTCTCCAATTGTTGCCATTCCTGATTGGTCCATACGTTGAAGCATACCGCTATAATTTAATTTGCTTGTGAATGTTTCAGCCAACGTGTCCGGTGTGCCGAGAGCCCATCAACTGTGACGCGAGGCAGCTGGGTTCGGCCCCACCTCCCCGGGAGCTCCTGGCCGCTCGACAGTTTGAGCTGACGAGTGAGCTGCGAGCGCTACAGTCTCGTATGGCCGACCTGTACCAAAGGCAGCGCAGCCGCGGCGGCATCATCGACGTGGAGGAGAACCGATCCAAACTGCTGCTGCTCACGGCTGACGAGGGGGCTGCATCCTCGGTGAGTTCCATTCAGAAGAGACTATTCTCTTCTACATCATCACCTTCATAACTCAGGATCATGATCACTGCGGAGTACTTTCTTTGCAAGCTTTCGAGTATATGTTATCGGTTTTGTAGTGAATTTCTTCATGAGCTCACTCCACCTCATCTGAATTGGCCTTCTGCACCTTTCATCTGTGACTGTCTAAAACAATTAACCTTTTGACGTATTCTGTGCCACAGTTAAAGTCGCATTTAGATCAAGCGAGCGAATGTTTGTTCTTCCCCCACTCCAGCGAAATTCTTATGCTCACTCAACAAAAAGCGTTTAAGTCAAGAGAATTATGCTGGAGTGGGGGAAGAAGAAAAATTCGCTCACTTGGTCTAAATGCGGCTTAACAGTGTGCCTAAAGAATCATTTAATATAACAGACGAAAACAGGACAGTCTGTCGCTGGTGTGCAGTCAAGTCAAGAGAATTATGCTGGAGTGGGGGAAGAAGAAAAATTCGCTCACTTGGTCTAAATGCGGCTTAACAGTGTGCCTAAAGAATCACTTAATATAACAGACGAAAACAGGACAGTCTGTCGCTGGTGTGCAGTCTGTGCAGTATCGAGGCACCGGTTCTGTGTTCCTTTCGATATACCCTCAGCAGTCTTCGCCAGAACCACATCTCATATATCGATGGTGCAGATCACAAACCTCCTTAGTCAAAAAATACGATTTTACAGGGGAAGGTTAAAACTGATTTATTTGCAGCATAATACGATGAATATGACATAGGAGTTTTAATTAAAAGATCAATAAACTCGGCTATTTTTCTCTTTGACAAAGGAGGTAAAGTTCAACAGATCCGTTAATTTTTTGTTGATTTTTTGATACCATAAAGTCAAAATCATAAAATTTGTCATAGAAGGTTTGTGATTTGCACCATCGATATGTCAAATATTACCTTTTTTTCGACTCATAATGTCTAGGATTCCACTTTATGAATAAAAATAGAAAACACTGAGGTCTGCACCACCCGTGTCTTTTTATTTCTATGATCTCTTCATATTGGTGTTGGGCGGGTCATGGTGGATTTGGCTGTCGTCGCTCTACATTTATTTCATCCTTGCCCCCGCCCAAAATCAACTATCGTCAAGGCCAGATACCCTATCTCATGCACTTTTCGAGATTGTATAATATGTTACTTATTCTCTTGTAGCAGACCTGCTTCATCTCTACGATCATAAGTTTTGGTTTAGTAACATTTATACAGGCCTCATATTATGTTCCTCTCTACCTCCTCAAATCTTTTGAGTACCACCAGGATTTCCATACCACAGTTTGAGAAACACTGCATTAGACGTATGCTCTATGGAAAAAGGTTAGTTTGAACAACGGAATCAAATTGGAAATAAAAAGTATTGACTAATTAATTATTGAAAAGTACAAATCTTGAAGGCAATGCAAATGTTTGACGTTTGACTGGGTTTATACATGTTTTACTGTTTAGAATAAGTCTAAACTTGCGCTAATGTTATTCAGGCAGAAGGCGTCGGCACGAACAGCCCGTCGGACGATTCACCTCCCGAAGAAGTGAGCGGCTCGAGCAATGAAAACGGAACCTCCAAGCAGAACGATGCGCACGAACCCGGCCCGCAAGCCAATCGCGGCGGATACCGGGGACCCTATCGTGGCTTCAACCGCAACCGGGGAGCGGGAAACCGCCGCGGAAACCACGGTCAGCACGGACGAGGGCGGCAGGTGAACGGGGCGGCGTCCTGCGCCTCCGCAACTAGATGACGATGGCCTTCTGTGAATCCGACCCCCGTGCCCGTCGCCACTTAGCAGACCATTGTTGCCCTCTTGAAAGCCAATATGGGGCGCCCGGTTCGCCGCCCACCCCTTTTCAAACCCCCCCTCCCGATCCCGTATCGACTGATCAACAGTAATTGACGATTGCCACATTTCGGGATCGCCGGTCCGGCTGGAGAGACCGCGCGTCTCGCGGCCCGCCGGCGGATATTGCCAAAAATGATATCGTAACCCTATTATTATGTACGATTTAAATAATTGTAAGGTATCACAGGTTTAGGCTCGCGTAAGTTTCCCGCTTCCCATGGTAAATCATTTGCCGATTGTCAAAATATCATTCGGGTCCAGTCTTCCTCTATCGCCCGTTTTATCAATTTTTCCACTGGGTGTTTTTCCATAATTTTATTTTGCCGAAATTTAACCTATTGCACTGTGTATTGCAGTTTTTTTTTTAAAATCACTACATTAAAAAAAATATGGCCAAACCTCAACATAATATTATAGTGTGAAAGAAATTTAATTCTAATAGAAGAAAATATTCAACTTTTGGTTCCGTTTTTTATCGAAGGTTGGCCACCGAATTGCAGTACACCAGTCGTATCAGATCACCAATGTCAGTTATGTAAGTTGCATTGCCAAGAGAATCTCTTTTAACTATGCTTCTGCTACCCTCTATCTTTCCTTTTATTATGGTTGGAGTATATCATACTTCACGCAGGGTATAATTGAATTTTAAAAACTAACCAACTCTATCTGCAATTTGTAGTCTTTTAATGAAAATCAATACTGACTGACAAAGCTTGGTGTGGACTATTTACGTCGGATCATAACAGCATACCTTCATCCTTCGCCACTGATTGTCACTGTATGACAGAATTAAATTTGTCCAGCACCCTTTGTATTTTTGGTCATGGACCAGTTTTCTGAGTAATATGATGACTGTCTTTCTATAAGATCTTGACAACGAAGACAACGTCTTGGAACACGTAGCTACCGTAAATAACAATATTTTTTAACAAATAAATATCAAAACATTACTTAGTATTATACCCCGTTTACACGTGCATGGATTTACTGTTGACAGTAAGTATTATCGCGGCCATAACAAGATAATGTATGTGTAAACATGCATCTTCACTTCCTGTCTTCACTTCCGATCTTCACTTCCTGTCAAATAGTACCATAAAATGACAACATCGCATCTCGCTCTCTCTTGAAGAATGAGATTGGAGTCAGGACTTTTACGCGTAAACAGTTATGGTCACGATAGTTTAAAATACACACTATTGTTGCCAGTAAATCCATGCACGTGTACAGGCGCTATTAGTACATATTTCACTACCATGTAATTTGGTATATTTCATGGTTGAATAAAACCATCTTTTGAAAATAATATGTTGAGTAAGTCAGTTGATCATCGAGACGACATGGTAATAATGCCATGGCTAACTTGTCATAATCGAGTGCAAATGGTTAATGGCTATTTTATATATTTTTTTCATTTCGTCCTGCTCAGAATTAATACTCGGCAAGTATATAATACTTACTTTAATGTTGCTCAAAATGTTCAGTGGTAAGTATTTCTCTGGACAGCTGTTCACCCGCCCGACCGTGTGCCCTATATTGGATTTTTGGCAGAATATATTAATATTAAACGCATGCTCTACACTATCTCATTGTCACTATGTCACTTTGTCTTATAATAAATAATATTATACATTCCTAGTCATGCTGAAGTTAATAAATACTTCAGTAAATATTATTACCAATGTATCTACCATGATTATTGATATTAATCTTAAATGTTCAATTAGTGTAATATTATATTATACATTTATGTGCGACTGTGAAGTTTTATAATAATAAATTATTGTATTGTAATTTTATTCATCGGAGCACAAGCAAATTAAAAAATTATTTGGTCAGTATATTTACAAATCATTATAATGATTAGTCAGTATTTTGAAAAATGATTCGCCAGTAGAGTATCGATTTACCAGAGTAGATGGGAAAATCTGTTCCCTGAATAATCGATTTCCTAGTGTCTGGCCATGGCCACAGCAATTTGGGTCCCCCAACATTCCACCGCCGGACGACTTTGGATTAAAAACTTTCTGGGCTAGTCGACCTCAGTCCGTTTGTTGAACGTAATCAACTCATTAAAGTCAGGAAATTTTGATGTTATCGATTATGTTGGGTTACTCAAATTCTTCGTTGACTTCACAGTTGTGACGTGTGCTTTACACTCCCATCTTTATTCTACTCGGCAGAGGCACCAAAAATTATGTGAAGCATCTGCAGTTGTTTACATCCTGAAATGCCTCGGGAGCAATTTCCCAGTTTGGCTTTGTAGATGTATTGGTGGCTGTAAATCACAGGATGTTAACCACATCGTTTGGGAATGTTCTGAAATGTGTACCAAAAGGAAAAAAATATCCATGACATACAATATAATAAATTTTAATAAAACGATACCGACCATTTGTTATTTGAATTGATCATTTACTAAATTTACTGGCCAAGTAAACATAAGTATAATACTCTTGAATCGATGTATATTGTTTCCGTATTGTAATGATTTTTATTTGTGAAATCTGTTTGTTTCGACGATGTTACGAATTACCATCCGTTATGTAAAATATATTTTTATGTTCAGGCTTTCAGCATTAAATAATACGCATGAACGGGACTTGTGGGTGGTATCTAAGTATTAACCACAAAAATCTGATGAAGTTATATGCTGTATTGCCTTGATTATTTAATTTATGTCACTGCTACGTTTAATGAAGCTAATATTGTATACATAATTCAAGCTTACCTTCAATTTTGCTATGTTTTTGACTTAATTTGTGGTAGAAAGCCAGGGTCAGCTAACAATGTATTTGAGTGAACAAAACCGGTCCTACAGCCCTATTCTAACTGTTGACTGTTATCACAAAATTTAGCACATATGCACAATATTGCCATAGTAATAAATCATCATCATCATTTATGGCACTGGCGGGTCTTGACCTCCTTCAAAAACTTCCTCCATCCTTGGACGATTCACTCTTCAGTTGCTTTGACGGAGTATTTTTAAATCTCCTGTGGCGCAGTCCAGCCATCTCAATTTCGGACGTCCAAATCTCCTCTTGCCATCGTTGGTTGCGTACATAGCCAATGTAATAATTAATAGTGGACATTAACTTTTTATGTGTGCGGTGCTAAATTTGGTGTTAGCAATGAAAACTACTGCCAGACCAGCGCATCTATTCTATACACAAGACTACTATCGACGGTTAACGAGGGTAGTTTATTATATCTTTGTATTGAAGTATTATAATTGTTACAATAAGTTAGCCGTCTAAACAGTCAAAACTGTCTATCTCGCTCTAAAATTTAGCACATCCAAGAGGGATGCCGTTAAAACATAGCACTTATTTTAACAATTACAACTAACTTATTGTAATTGTTGTAATAAGTGCTAATACTTCGATACAAAACTACCCTCGATAGCAGTCTTGTGTATAGAATAGATGCGCTGGACTACTGATCGTTATTAAATTATATGGATTGAGCACTATATATTTTGTTTAGTTTAATTTAATTAGATACTTAAATGCGGTAGGTAAGTTTCGCCTGGGTAAATTCGAACAAAAAAACATACATTTTTAAATTTCCCGTTCCGGCAGCTACGTGTTTGCTTAGATTTTTTATAGATACCAATTTTATCATAACAGTTCAATTAATATTGTAATGTTTGTAATAAGTTCGTACACGCCAAATACAATAAATACATCGTAATAGTAATTAAAGTGTAAGCCCAATAAGGACGATAATAACTTAACTGCGCATAGAAATAGGTTTGTACAAGATAGATTATTTCTTGTAATCTGTAATATTTTAAGTGTCTTGACCGATAATATTACCTCGTGAATTTGACATCGATATTTAGTTTCACTTCTATTCTATGATTGTCATTTTCACTTATTTTGTCTATTTAAAACCCTTTGGATGCTAACGCAACGATATATCGTTCTTTTTGATAATGGCCAGGAATGCTAACAATGATCGTCGTTTGGTTTTGATGCCTGAAATGTTCAGTTAATTTGGAAACACTACTGCACCACTGGTACGAAACATTTTTTATATATTTAGTCTTATTGTTGTGTAATATAACCCGATTGATGTTTTGCGACTGGGTAGGTTTAGAAATGATAACTATTGTATTTTTTTTCTGGTGGCATGAGTTTTATCGACAAAATCTTGATTTAAAAACACTTCAGAAAATACAGGTATAAAATATAAAATTTCAGGAATTAAAATAAACGACAAATAAATTATAATACAAATAGGAATTATTTTCACAATAATATGTTAAGCGGAGCATTTGTTGTTAGCTAACGCAATCGAATGCAATTAAGATATTATTTTGATTGCATTCGATTTTTGACCGATTGTTTCCAATAGCTGGTAAAAATCAAAACTCCGTGCGGGGATTGTGTGTTTCGCTCACTCGCTTGATCGCCTGTATGATATATGTGAGATATGCGAGAAAGAGATATGTCAATTACTTTTAACAGTATATCGTCGTTGAAACTAGAAAATTGTGTAACTCCGTTTTAATCGAAAATTGACTTTGAATGCCATCTAGTGGCCGTTGATAATATCTATCCGTCTTGCAAATTTTGTAATTCCAGAAAAATTGTATCATTGTTAAGTCATGGATGATTTCACTCCAAAACCATACATTTGTATAGGAAACCATAATGTTTTTTGTCTCTCCTGTAAAGTAGTGTTTTTGGAGTTACACAATTTTCTAGTTTCAACGACGATATGCAGCGCGGGATATCTAATTGCCTCATTATCTATTCAAAACGATACATTAATTACGAAAGTGTTTTCACAATATTCCGATTTCGCAGAATCAATTGGAGTGGTAAAGTGTGTAAAAATAATACAATATTCTCATTTATCAACAATAATTGGTAACAATCCTCTTCCGGATTTTGGAAAACATTGTAGCATCAAAAATCAATATTTTTTAATTGCAGTATTCATCCGAAAGCAAAACCCAGAAGTGTAGAGGCTAATATTATAACATTTTTACGACTGCCATTTTAACAGTGTTATTATTTGAAGCGAATAAGTTTTCATTCAATTTTATTCATATCAATACTGGAAATTTCGCTTTATTATAAATGGCTCATAGAAACAGTCTCATTTTGTACGTTGAATCAATTGAAGTTTCCAGTTTCAATACAATGTGTATGATTGTAAGAGTTATTCATTTAATGAAAAAATGTTCCTAAAATTCTATTTGGGTATGAAATAAATAGTACTCTTAATTTACTATGTTCTTCGATTAACTGCATTACTAAAATTTACGCTTTGAAATTATTTGATAAGTATATCTGACAGGGGGCAAGTATTAATAAAAATGGTAAGTATTTAGTAAGCGTGACTTGCTTGCCACCAACATAAAACTTTAACAAAGCACTTTATTGTATGGCACTGCTGTCACACAGTTTCACAGTTCTATGTTACTAAATACTAAAAGATTTAACAATTATTAATTTAAATAGAGCTTACTGAATTGCTTTCGTAATATCAATAGACATCATCACAATGGAAACTTAATATTTAGATACATACCTATTGAATTAATGGACTTATTTCGGTATTGTTCATGGACCTACTATAATAAAGTACATAATACTAAATTCCTGATAACTAACATAAATACTAACCAATCTTTTAATTATCCTAATGATCAACCGAGACAAACACAATTAACACTCAACTGTGTATTTGGCAAAAGATACTTACCGTTTCCTGCAAATGCTTGCCTCGTCTTTTACAATACTTATCGGAATGCTTTTAAAATACTTGCTACAAATCTATAGAGCCTTATACCCTGTTTACACGTTCATGGATTTACTGTTGACAGTAAGTATTATTGCGGCCATAACAAGAAAATGTATGGGTAAACATGTATTATCCTGCAGTTGCAAGCTTGCATGCATGAATCAAAAAAGTTTTTGAATTGTCATGCGACAGTCGGGATTTTTTCAATCTGCGCCTGCGCATTAGAACGATAGTGGCAAACCTGCCGGCAAAAAAACCAACTATACTCATTTTGAGGTTAACCAATTTTCACTACCTGTCAAATAGTACCATATAATGACAACATCGGGTCTTGCTTACTCTTGAAGAATGAGATTGGAGAGACAGTCAACACTTTTACGTGTAAACAGTTATTGTCACGATAGTTTAAAATACGCACTATTGCTGCCAGTAAATCCATGCACGTGTACAGGGGCTATTAGGTTAAGAACGCATTGAAGTAATGTAATTATCATGTGCCGTCTTGGTTGCCACGGCAACGATAAAAACAGTCCAACTGTATTGACTCTCATGATAACTGTAATGTTAAAGGGAAAAGATGTTTTAAAACAACTTTGTTTCTGTTCTTATCCATTTTTGTTTATCAAAAGTTGCGTAGTTAAAATTATAAGTGTTTATTAATAAGTTGCCCTTTTTTAAAATGCCATCTCAGCGGAAATGAAACGTCTCAGTTATGTTTTAGTTTAAATAGCAATATATTTAAATGACAAGTAGTGACATTGCGTGTTTTGAATTTGAAAAATAATGTGATGCAACATGCACAATAGATGTATTTAATTATAATTGTACTTATGTTAATATTAAATATTTATTTCATAGATAAATAATTATTTAGCATGTATAATTTTATGACTTTAGGTATGAAAATGGATTTAAATTTGTTCATTATTGTATTATTTCGTTGTATATTTTAAATATATCAATAAATCATCGTGAAGTTACCCTACTAAATGCATTTTTTTTAAATTTTCCATCACGTATTCAATTCAAAAATCATAATTGGATAGTGTAAGGCCCTCCCTTCGCCCGTTACGACTAGACCACCAAAATTAGTAGTCCAGGCAAGGCCTGAACAAAAACGAACCAAAAGTGCTAATGAGAAACCATTCTGCGCACTTATATCTCTGTCAGTGGCGAACGGTGAAGGTAGGCTGTTAAGATCCACCATAAATAGTGCACACCGAACTTTGTTAGCCATGTATTTCTTTTCATTGAAATAAGACTATAATTTACATATTATGGTGTTGGTTAGTTTTTAAAAATTTAATTAAACCCTGTGAAAACTAAGCCATAATAGATAATAGTCAAAAAATACTCGTCTATCTACAAAATATTTAAAATTATGCAATTAAACCATACATAACTTTGGATATTTTATAGATATAATAATATTTTATTTTATCTATTATAGTTTGGTGAATTTAAAGAAATGAACCAACAATATGTGTAATATGTATTCGTAATCCAACAAAAACAAATAAGTATGAATAAAAAAGTGTGCACAATTTTGTCGTATCGCCCAAAGTATACCAAATCTATTATGTTTTGGTTTAGGCAGGGTTTAATTGATTTTTCAAAACTAACCAACACCATCTGTAAATTGTAGTCTTAGTTCAATAGAAACAAATACGGATGACTAACGAAAATTTAATATTCACTATTTATGGTGGATATATGGTGGATAGAATTTCTATGGCTGAATTAAATATTTTTTTGAAACGTCACCGATAAATATTGATTTAAATGATTACATTCATTAAAAAACTGAGCGTTACTGAAATATATTGTTTTTGTGTTTATGTTAATGTTAAGTTAATGGTAATCATTTTTAGTTAATTTAGTAGAAAATATGGTTAACTATGTTGTGTTTAAGTTTGGTAGCCGTACTGAGAAGCAAATGATGGTATAGCGTTTCACAGTTAAGTTAATAATAATAAATTTGAGATTCTACTGTGCGTTATATGCGAGAAACACGGCTTCATTTTGTCGAACAATAGCCACTCTTTTTATATTATTACTCTGAGAGCCCAGGTGAACATTTCTGAGGATATTTTGCGGAGGTGCTGCACTCAAACCAAAAAGATGTCTTGATACATAGTCATCGGTTAATTTCATCATAATTGGGTATATGTAGTAAGAACAGCAGTATTATTTTTTTTAATGGGTATGTTTTTCAGGTGTTCCGAATTATATTATCTTGATTTTATTTTTCTAGAAAAGAAAAATGCATTTTGCTCATTATAATGTATAATATATTTTTATATCAAATTGAACCCATACACCTTTCTTCTTTCTTTCGACCATGTCCGATCCTAATAGGATCATATGGGCCTCCACGGAGTGGAGGTTTGTATTAACAGATTTTATTTTTACGAGAAATGGATGTCAGCCACTTGCTCAACCTATTAGGTCCATACTCTGACTCATACACAAATTGAAAAACAATACGTGTACTTGCCAGACCCAGGATTCGAACCTGGGACCCTCGACTCTATAGGCCGGCATTTAAGCCACGCGGCCATCGTGGGCTATTATTATAATAATAGTGTTTTTTGTTTGGCATAATTGAATAAATTTAGAATTCAATTCTTATTAAAATCATCTGGAATAGGTAATTAATAATACTCCATCTACTGGCAACACTCTATTAGAATCTTTTGTTGAATAAAACAGTTTATTTTTGCATGCAGTTTTGTAGTGCCAAAAATAAATTTTCAATTTTCAATTTGTCAATTCTATTCAATTGCTTATACATATCGACTACTTAATCTGCAAACCAGCTGCAACTGCACTTTTGATCAAAAATGAGATTTTGATTTCATTTTGTTATAAAGCATGTTTTCTATGCTCACACAAAATTTCAAACTCCTCAACGTATAAATAAATGCGTTACCGTTCTTCACACAAAATAGCCAACTGCAGGTGCCAAATTAAAACAAAAATTAAATTATTATGTTTTTCCTCCTTCCTGAACAATTTGCTCAAATGGAGTTATGTAGCCGGTTTGCGGATTAAGCAGATGATATCTTAATTATTCCATTATGTATCATGGATGTCCTAAATAAGACATTGTGATGTTTCCTCGTCCCTGTTTACTTTTCCTGGAACACAAATAACAGAAACATTATAAATACTATTTTTATTCTTAATTAACCAGCTACGTAAAATGAAATTTCTTTTAAAGTTGTATTACGTACCGCCGTGTCCTTCACTTTCTTTTTCTTCGAAGCCAAACGTTTGAGCTGAAAAATGACAAACGAATATATAAACTGAATAATAAACACCCAAAAAGTAATTAGCAATAAGACAAAATTTAGATAATAAGAGATTTAGAGAATAAAGACAAATTTGGGATCACAGAGATTATCAATATATTTTTTTATTGTAAATATTTCACTATAATAATGTCGACATAAATTTTACTAATGGTTTTATAAATGCTTTTAAAAATTAATAAATATAAAAAATCTTAACACCACTTCACATGGACGTACTGAAATATGACTATATTCTAAAACATTAGAGCGAGAGGTTTAAAAGAATACTATTTTATGTAATAAAAATACTTTATGCAGTCATCAAATGTTTAAAATAAATATAAATGATAATAAGGCTTCAAAATTATGTAAATAGATTATCTACAACGTTTAAGGAATGTCCAGGATCATGCTTTGAAAATAGCATAAAAGCTCCATTTTGACGTATGCTGAGCATGTCCCCCCTTACAATAACAGGTTTTTTTTTTCATATATAGTACTTACGAAAGGGTTAACTTTCAAACCGATCTATGAGACTGCACTCACTTTTTTGACATTTATGATCAGTATAGTCTGGTAAATCATCATGAATAGTCACGCTCGAACAACACTACCAAATTATTCAAATTTACTTTAAAAACAGTTGCCAATTCGCGCAATTTACAAATGTGTAACCGCAAAATTGCTTTCAGCGCATCTATTCTATACACAAGACTGCTTTCGGACGCTACGACAGCTATCTAGGGTAGTTTTATTGAAGTATTAGCACTTATTGTAACAATTACAATAAGTTAGTTGTAATTGTTGCAATAAATGCTATGTTTTAACAGCACCTCTCTTGGGTGTGCTAAATTTTAGAGCGAGATAGACAGTTTTGACTGTTTAGACGGCTAACTTATTGTAACAATAATTATAATACTTCAATACAAACATGTTGAACTACCCTCGTTAACCGTTTATAGAAACCTTGTATATAGAATAGATACGCAGCAATGTGGCCCATTTTTGGCTTAACGGGTTTGTTAATAAGCGAAATTGCCGCATGTGGAATGAGGCCACAATCCACAAGAGACCCTACAGACTCCATTACATCCACAAAAATGCACCGTTTGATGCGGTTTACATGCTGGTGCCATCATTGGACATAATTTCCTAAAAAATGAGACCGGAGCACATGTTACAGTAAAGTTAAGATGTGGTTTCAACAGGATAGCGCTACATGCCATATGGTGACCGCAACCATTGACTTATTAAAACCAAAATTAAAGCTAACATTGTTCGTGTGATATACGGAAAGCAGTGCCCCAAAATTGGGCGTCCAGAATGCATGTCGTCAAAAACAGCCGCTCAAATTTATTTTCAAATGTTGCCATGTATTGATCTTTCGAATAAAAAAAATGGTTAATAGTTAATTTGTGTTTTTTTTAGTTTATGTTGTTAAAGTAGTATTAATTATTGCGCTGTGTATTTTCTGAGCTGCAGGTATTTCAAAATTATGTATTGTGGAATCTTGTGTGTATTAAAAAAAATTTGCTTTGCTGGTGATAAAGCGCGGAAAGTTTCTGTTTATTTATTTAGGAAAACAAAACATTGTGGACATAACAATGTTTTCCATCTGAGATATACCTAGCATCCATAAAATATAACAGAGGCTTGTGTGGATTCCCATATTCAAAAGTGAATGGAGAATTTTTGATGATATGGAACGCTCTTACCCTTTTCTTTTCGGCGCGGGCCGCGAGAATCTGTCGCCAGGTTCGTTGGATGACACGAGCCGCATGCTCCATTAGGAACGTCGTCATCTTGTTAAGGATCTCTTGCTCGTACTCCGCTTCCTTTTCTGCCATTAGCGGAACATAGACAGATTGTTGCTCTTCAAATTTAGCCTACAAAAACATAAGGTGATTATTACTTTTTTTTCGAAATCCGAGTATAATATTTTTTTCTTATATTATATTGTTTGTGATAGATATTATATAACAAATATAATTTATTTTTCAACACGAGATCGTAACAGTATTCTCAACATCAACGAAGGTCCGGAATATTTTAAATATAGGCTAAACTTCTCGAATCGTAAAAAAGTGTGTGAGCGAACACGAGAAGACATAGCAACTAAAACACTACAGGATGTCAACAATTGCCTAGCACTCGATGGACACAGTAAGCAAATTTGACTCTGAGACCATGACACTGTGTCGGAATAAGGGATATTTCCATTGATATACTACTAGATGAGCAGTTCCCATACAAGTGTCATTTTAAAAATGTACCACAAAAGATATTCCGAATATCGTCTTATAATATTTCCTTGTAGGTATAATGCGTTAAGACCGTTAACATGGATTCCCGAATTTCACCCGTATTGCCCTGGCTGTAAAACTGAATTTGCGTTCTTGGAATAGTGAACCTAAGGGTGCTGCAACGCAAAACAGACAGAGCAAGTCGTCATGCGCTGACTATTAGTTAGAGTAAGATGCAAGCTAGATCGGGCTTACTCAGTAAGTTTTAACAATGGCCGAGTCGCTGAAAATCGGGCGTCATTTTAAGAAGCATATGATTCATCCAGTAGTATATCAATGGATATTTCTCATAATTGGTAAAGGGAGCCGTCAAAATCCATCTTTTTCTTTTCTTTTGACCATGTCCGATCCTAATAGGATCATATGGGCCTCCACAGAGTAGAGGTTTGTTTTAACAGATATTTTTTTTTACAAGAAATGGATGTTAGCCACTTGATCAACCTATTAGGTCCATACTCGGACTCCAATATAAATTGAAAAAGAATGTGTGTATTTGCCAGACCCAGGATTGGAGTCTGGGACCCATGACATTATAAGCCGATGCGTAAGCCACTTGGCCATCGAAATCCATAGGAACCCTGAAAATATTAATACCTAAAAGCCCATAAACCTGTTGACATTATTTAAAAATATTATAAATGTACCAAGTCAACTAACTTGCAAGTCTTCCAATTGCAGTTTTTCATCGTCGTAACTCTTCGTGAGGTCGTCCAGTTCTGACTGCATTGATCCGATTTCTTGATCGTACTTATGCACCCAATTCAACAGCTGAGTCTCCACTTTAAACCTCAAGTAAAATGAAAATAAATACATAATTTTGAAAAACGTCAGAAACTATTATAAGAAATTCTAGAAAAAATGTTGGATGAGCTAGGATTCGAACTCACATCTCTCACTATTCAGATGGGTGCTCTTATGCCCTGAGTTATTGATCCGTCTATGGTTCGTGCAATTTTACCACGTTTTTCTTAGCTCGTATTCTTATTTGTCTGGTGGTTCTTTGTCCGGTGGTTCTTTGTCCGGTACAAATCTTGCAATCGATTTTTAACTAACTTCCCGACTAGCTAGACATTTGAAACTTTTAGAGTATATCAGAACACGATGTCAATGCATTTTTTTAATACTTTTAGCCATCTTTAAGTAGAATTGAATTCATTTTCAGTTAATTCTGTTTTCTATGAAAAGTTATTTCGGAAGAAATCCGTAATCCAATCCACTATTATTGGTTGCTAGGGGTCTGGGGTCCTAGCAACAAAATTTTTAGTATATACATGCGTTACTATTATTGTTTATAATTACTAATTATCTATTATTAGGTTTTGACGATTTATTATACGCTTATCGAGTGTATTATTAATTATTATTGATAAGGTAGGGGGTTTTTTACAAAAACTTCAACTATTCATAATTTGTTTGTTATATATTTTTTATTGACTGAAGGATTTCAAGTTATACACATTTATATTTTTTAGAGAAATCAGTGTTTTTTAAAAAAAATTTTAAAACTATGAATTAGTCAAAAATCTCTTATGCAACTAAATTTTATTAATAAATATGACCATAAAATCTATGTAATAATAAGATGCGGTCCGATTCAACAAATTCACATATTATTACATTTTTTACAATTGTAAGTTTATCTTTGACTTAAAATAAAAAATATTTTTCTTTTTAATGTTTTCAGATATATATTTATTAATTAATACAATTGAAATTGTAAATTATCAAAAAAAAATTCAAATTGCAAGCTTCGTATTTTTACGCTAGGTGCCTCTTTAAAAACGGCTCAGTAAAGGCTTCACCTTAATTGAATTCGTTGTCAGTGTTTATTTGCCTTTTGGTGAGTGTACATAGTGCTGAAGATGCCGAAAGGCGAAACCCAGGTCATAATAAACGACTCAAATGGAATAGTATAAAACTTAAATTCAAATTCCATCAAGTACCTTCGGTCGATAGTATTAATATATAGATATTATGTATATCGTTATAATCTCACAAAATATTCGATAATAAATACAGATCGTGTAGAATTGATAAAACATGGATGTCATTTTCATGAGTACTGTTACTATTACTGATGCGGTATTACTGTCAGTAATATTGACCGTCTAAGGTCTGCTTTATATTTACCTCAGCCCCCTCAGTGCCTTCTCATTGTCCAAATTGTTGTTGAGAAGAGTTTTATAGTTGTTTGTGGTGTCGTTGTCGTTTTCTTTCAGAATTTCATACTGAACTTTGTGCAACTGTCTTCCAGAAAGCATTTGCTTTTCTGCGTCCAATCTGAAAGAATATCGACCAGCGATTAAAAAAAGTGTGTGATGAACAAACACGACGGAAGTCAAAATTATTTTTCTCTCTATTCTCGGATATGTACAGTTGCGGGTTTAGGAATGTGGAGGCCAGACAAACTGAATAATTTTGAGGCCCCTCCATGATAAAAAATAACATAAAACCGTAAACTCAACATTTTTTTCCTTACTTCCTTTAAATCTTCTGACGAATCGATTGCGTTATCTGCGTCAAAGAAAACCGCCACTGGACATGTAGAATATTATTAGCACCAGTCATAGTAAATTGCATAATTACATATTTTTAAAGTGTTTTAATGGAGCGTTTACTCGGTGGTAATTCATTTTAATTACAACACACCACCTTCCTTAAATACCCCACTACACACTACTAACAATAATTATAACTCTAAATAAATTCAAACGAAGTTTTCGATGCCTGTACTTGAAAATGTTTACCAAGTGAGCGAAACATGTGTCGTAGTTCTTTACAAATTCAAATGGTATTTTTTAAAAAACCCTATTAAATTTAACAAACTAACAATATTTGATTGCCATCTGTTGATATTAACTCAAACTAATACTTTTAAAGTGGAGTGTGAATGCGGCGTTCTTCGCACTGAAGAGTCTATTCCAGTGGCGAATTGTGGAGGTAGTCTGTTGAGATCCAACATGAATAGTGCACACTAAACTTTGTCATACATATTTTTATTACATACAAATTGCAGATGGTTTTGGTTAATTTTTAAAATTCAATCAAACCCTTTGTTTGTAACCAAGCCATAATAGTAATTATTGTCAAAACATTTATCTAAATACCTAAAATTGATATATGATTTTAATGTCAAAACAAATATTTGTATGATATTTTTTTGTGGAACCCTTAATTATTTTACTTTGTGAAACTTCAAGGTCTGCAGAACCCCATATTTTGGGGTTGCTGAAGTAAATGTTACTTAAGCTGTAGGAAATGCTGCAGTAGACAATGCTTATCTTCTGGATATGATGCACCTATTTATTGATTGGATAATATGAACTTACATTTTCTTTTTAATGATTTTTTTAGAATCAATCAGGAACGAGTCAATGTCTCCTTTAAGTTTCTTCAACGCCATATCTTTCATATAAAATTTCCGGTCACAATTATCATTCTTTAATTTGAGTTTATTGGTCAAATCTGAAATACAATATAATAATGGATAGATTTTTTATCTCACGAAGGGGCATCCTGCCGATCCCCTGTGCAAATCAATTGTAAATTATTTCATATTTAAATTGTGGCACTGTGCACCACGCCAAGCAGGATTACATGTAAGTTGTAGATAAAACATTTCACCGTGGCACAGTAGAGGTGAGTTAGAAATAGTGTCACCAGTTTGCGTACTCAAGTCTCGGCATGTACTATCCCATACTCCATACTCAGTACGTGTGGCCCAATAAACTTGTTCGAAGTTCGAATGTGTGCGATGAGATCATTGACGCGACTCGCTAGTTGGTACTGTTGGTAGACTTTCAATACTATTGACATTAAATGCGCGCGAGCGAGATAGCATAATACACATATGTATATATACTCAACTGTCATTGCTCTCCCTTTCTCCCCAGTTGTAAAGTTGGTATAGTGAAGGACAGAAATGGTGACATGTTCGTTTTATAGTACTAATATGGAGTTAGTTTTAGTTCCAGTTAAGTATGAGACTTATATCGAGTTGACGTCAGTTTCAAGTCCCGAAATAGGCACCAGTGCTCGAGTTCTGATAAGTATTTACATGTTTATCTGGTTTCGTCACGTCGAGTTTCTCGATTTTTTAGTGTTATAATTGGAACTTATAAACTGAATTCAAATTTTATGAGTGATTGTGTAAATGGGTAATAATTATATAAACAATTTGTGTAAAAATGGCTTCTAAAAAGTCAAGTACGCCAAACGCTCTATATAATATCCCAAATACTAGTAAGTATTTTGGAACAAGTTTCGATACTAAGTATGTTTTTATACTGGTAGTAAGTATACTCACCTCTATGGCACAGTTCGCTGTGAGCTTTCTATCGGAAAAAATGACTGTATACTATACGGTCTTCAATTTTATTAGATTCAATATGAACATTAATTCAATTTTCATAGCTGATTTTGGCAAAATTCATAAATTCAAGAATGAAAACCTAACCTAACCTAACAAATAATCTAGTATAATGGCTATTTTCAAAAATTGTTTGCTGCTGGCTTCCTATAAAGTGTAAAATGACAACCGTGTTTTATTTAGACATGAATTTTATTTCAGTACTATACGAACAACAAATTATACAAACAATTTTTGAAAATAGGCAAAATAGTGGATTATTTGTTAGGTTAGGGTCGGTTAGGTTTTCATTCTTGAATTCATGAATTTTGCGAAAATCAGCTATGAAAATTGAATTAATGTTCATATTGAATCTAATTTGGAGACCGTATTGTATACGGTCATCTCTTTCCGATAAGAAAGTTCACGGCGAACTGTGCCACGGCAAAATGTTTTACGTACAATTTACATGTGGCCTAAAAATATGAAGTGTATTATTTCATTATTATCTTTTCCTGGGTCGCAAAGTCAATCTAGGTTATAGGTCAAAAAGGTTAGAATAGAACTCCTGTTATAAGAAAAGGTCTTTTCAACATCCTTGTTCCTTCCCCTTAATATTATTTTACCTGCTATTTTCGTCTTGAAAGCCTTGTTACTCTTGTACAAGTTTCTCAGCGTGATTTTCTTTTTCAATTTTTCTCCCGCAGTGATGGTCAACTTTTCAATCATACGGTTTTGAAGGCGGGCCAATGAATCCAAATAGATTGTTAAGAAATGAACATCGCCACTATCCTAAATATGAATATAAGAGTATTACCGTTATTTAGCGCTAAAGTAAAATGTCATGTTTGATTGTAAGCGGAGTGGAGGTTGTATTAACAGGTTTTTCTTTTTACGAGAAATGGATGTTAGCCACTTGCTCAACCTATTAGGTCCATACCCTGACTCACACACAAATTGAAAAACAATATGTGTACTTGCCAGACCCAGGATTCGAACCTGGGACTCACGGCGTTATAGTCCAACGCTTAAGCCTTATACATATTTCTTTTTATTGAACTAAGACTACAATTTACAGATGGTGGTTAATTTTTAAAAATCAATTAAACGCTGCCTAAACTAAACCATAATAGTTTTGGTATATTTTGGACGATACGACAAAATTGTGCACACTTTTACATTCATACTTATTTGTTTGTTGGATTAAGAATACATATTACACGTATTCAAAGTTATGTATGATTTAATTGCATACTTTTAGATATCTTATAGATAGACGAGTATTTTTTGACTATTATCTATTATGGCTTGGTTTCACAGGGTTTAATTGAATTTTAAAAACTAACCAACACCATTTGTAAATTGTAGTCTTATTTCAATGAAAACAAATACGTATGACTGACAAAGTTTAGTGTGCACCATTTATGGTGGATCTTAAAGCCTACGTCCACCCTTCACCACTGATACGGGGTGACAAAAACTAAAAAAATGGATTTTGTTTATCACTTCTTTGTTCGCCGTGTATGCGAATGATTGTATGTCGAGAACTCACTATAATGTTAATTTTGACTTGTGTGCACGACTGCGTAATGTGCGTGTGCTCTATCCCGAGGCCTACCACGGACTGAGTTCAGGCGGGACGCTACAAATATAACATAAAAAACATATTTACCCATTTTGCCTTAGATCTCAACTGTAGTGCCGTAATTCGCCACGTTTTAATATTTTTACAGCAATGATACATGAAAAACAAAATAAATTATTACATTAAATAATAATTATGAAGTAATAATACAATTTATTGGCGATACCTCTCTCTACCTACCAGAGGCACCTAGCGAAAAAATACAAAGCTTGCAATTTGAGACATTTTTTTGATAATTTACAATTTCAACTAATATGTATCTGAAAACATTAAAAAGAAAAATACTTTTTATTTTAAGTCAAGATAAACTTACAATAATTGTAAAAAAATGTTATAAATTGTGAATTTGTTAAAAGGATCCCATCTTATTAATAAATAGTATTTTATGGTCACATTTATTATTAAATTTAGTTTATTAAATTTCCTATGTTTTGTCTAAGAGATTTTTTAATATTTTTAATATTTATTTAAAACAACATCGATTTTTATAAAAATATAAATGTGGATAACTTGATATCCTTTTTATTTATATCAAATCGAGCTTTCAATATTAGGACAATACCTAAATAAGATACATATTATTTATTAATTAATAAGTACAGTTTAAATTGTGGCCCACGGTGGCCGCGTGGCTTAAGCATTGGACTATCATGCCGTTGGTCTCAGGTTCGAATCCTGGGTCTGGCAAGTACACATCGTCACTCACACAAGTGTGAGTCAGGGTATGGACCTAATAGGTTGAGCAAGTGGCTGACATCCATTTCTCGTAAAAAAACAAAATCTGTTAATACAAACCTCTACTTTGTGGAGGCCCATATGATCCTATTAGGATCGGACATGGTCGAAAAAAAAAAAAAAAATGTAAATCATCAAAAAAGTCTCAAATTGCAAGCTTCGTATGTTTCCACTAGGTGTCTCTGGTAGGTAGAGGTATCGCCTTAACCATAAAAAAAACAAATTACTTACATTTTTAATGTAATCAGGAATCTTAGTAAGCAATTCTGGATACTGCATCACAATGTGAATGACTCGCGATAGCCCAAAATGCAATTTTCTTACTGGTTGTGTAATAA
Organism: Rhyacophila brunnea; assembly: GCF_057557595.1. Taxonomy (NCBI): domain Eukaryota; kingdom Metazoa; phylum Arthropoda; class Insecta; order Trichoptera; family Rhyacophilidae; genus Rhyacophila; species Rhyacophila brunnea. The sequence continues at coordinate 37,828,833 of NW_028232827.1, read as the reverse complement.
TCTATGAAAAAAAATATAAGAAATTACATATTTACATAATCATACTGCAATAATATACTTTTAATCAAATGTAAAATAGATTTACGGGCCCTCAGGCCAGGATATTTGGCGGACCCCCTACCCATCACTACGGTTAAAGGCAGTGTGATGCGCTAAGCTCTAGTAGCGTTTTCTAAATGGTGTTCGAGGGAAATTAAGGGTATTCAGTGCATTTTTAGTGATTTTTTTGTATCTTTAAATACATCCACTTGAATTATGGAGCTCTCGAGTATCGACACACAATAATCAAACATTATATTGCACAACCACCTGTTTTTGAAGTAAAATTGCACCGCAGGCGATTGCTGGAATTGATATTTCCCTCGTGCAATGACCAATGGATTTTAGCATAATAATAATACTATCTATCTATAGTACCTATCTAAAAATCAACATCATTAGTGAAATGTCAACTGCCGAAGATGTAGATGGAAGCTATAAACAATGTTGCCATGTTTCAATTCTCCAAGTTACAGAATATCAATGAAATGTCATTAAGCGCTTTAATACTAAAATTTCATAATATGGCTCCCTCTAGCGAGCTCTATGGTCATATAATCACCACTTGTGGGTGCAACAGGTCACAAACCAGGTGTTCATTTCCGTGTCCAGAAATTTGTACGTATGCAGTTCGCCGTATCACACTTCACGGTGAAATGTTGTATCGGAAATATATGCTCGTATATTAAAGACCGTCCAACCTCTTTGGGTCATATAGTATTGAGATAAAATTCATGTCTAAATAAAACACGATTCTTGTCGGTTCACAGGAAGCTAGCGGCAAACGATTTTTGAAAATAGCCGATATACTGGATTTTAGGTTAGGTTAGGTTCAGTTTTCATTCTTGAAGGAACATTATTGTCTGCAATGCTCCACGAACAACGCGTAATTTTTTCATCTCGGCGTTATAGATCGACTGCATAGTATACGGTCATCTCTTTCCGATACGAAAGCTCACAGCGAACTGTGCTACGGAGAAATGTAATAGGTACAATTAACATGTAACCGTTCATTTCACAGACCACCTAGATATGAGGAATCAATACAGGTAAATATAGAATGAATGACGTATGGTAAGGTAATCGGACTGTATGTGTGTAGTATGCATTGCAAGTGGTACTCCAATAGCTCGCTGCAAGAATCGTGAAGTACGCAGCGAGAGGTTTGTCTCACTGCATATTCCATATATACAGTAAGAGTGACGTGTGTACAAGACTCACCAGATTGTCTGTGCCATGAACACCCGCCAGCGAGCTGTTACACCAGGTAAGTGGATTGGTACTTTTTATTCTAATAAATATACTTAATATGTTTTAGGTACGTACATGCTGAATTTCTTCTTTAGTGATCGGATTATACACATATATGCCTTGGCTAGACTTTTCATATTTAGATTCGTTGAATTTGTCAAAACTTATCTTCACCAAAGCAAGTTCATCACTTGTCAGAGCACTATTCAAAAGGTCGAGCATTTCTTCTGGATCAATAAGCAAAATTGCAATTACTATTTCCGTTTTCATTATAAGTTCACTGAAGATGGAATTTATCCTTTCCGTCTGAATGTGAATTTCCAATTCGATGGGTGATATATCTACAAAATATAAATAATATTAGATATTTATTGCAATGGTTTTACTTAAGAAATTCTTGGCGATTTGCTTTCCCCTCTACCAACCGTTATACAGGCGTATACCGTATGGTAACGAAAATTAGACGCCCTTCAAAGTTTTGCTAAGAGTCCCAAGAGCAACTTCCCAAGACCTTAATTGGCATGAATTAGTAGGGGAAGTCAACCTTTTTATACTTACCGCCCACTTCTGTATCTCTGTTAGTAGTAAAAATTTCTAACCGCCCACCGGTTCCACAGTAATGGTGATTTATAAAGTAGGGAAGTAACTATACTTTATAAAATTTATAAAGCAGAGTAACAGCAAGTTAAAGCATATAGGCAATAATAATTTTAAAAAAGACACGTTGAGCACATAACAAATTATTAATTCAAGACGTTCACAACATGAATAAAATCATTTAGAGTAAAAAGTACAAGTAAATCAACTAGAGAAAAAACAAGGTAGAGAAAAAAAAACAAAATATGATTTCTTAATTTACTTAGAAATTAGATCGATGATACATAAATTATTGTATATGCCGGGTCTACTTACAATAAAAAAACTTACTCCATGAGGCATCTGCTTTTCATCTGCAGAATTTTCTGTCAGATTTTTTAGAAGGGCTACTTACGTCTAGTAAACAGGCATGACTTAACGTCAACGTTAACTCTGCATCGCATATTTTCTGATTATACCTACAGGTAACCCCTCCCCCAGTTCATTGCGACACCGGCAAGTGCGGATTCATTATATTGCGATCGATTTTGAATAATATTTTTTGTCTCGCACTTATTTTGACATGGCCACATGCCAGGAATCGTCATAATAAGTGGAATCACACACGTACACAATCACATTCTTTAACAGTTATCGTCAAATTTTACATAACAAATGCAGACAGGTCAAGCAAGGAAAACTATGTAGATTTTTTGTTTCGATGCTGAACAAAATGAATAATATTTTTTTACTTTATTTCAAAGTTATTATATTTTTATTTTAAGCATGACGTTTATTTTGTTATTGATTTATTAATAAGTTTATTTATATGTTAAATTGTTTTGTTTTCCAATCATCCCTCATTAATCACGAAATTTCGTTTATCAAAACATATTATCCGCAATCAACTAGGGGTTACCTGTAAACCTGATCCGTGCCAAGGACGAATTAACTCGCCAAAGCATGTATGTCGCGTCAGGCCACGGACGAATATATTCGCGGGTTAATTTCTGAATAAACATTCTGTGTATATTTTCTAAACAATATTTATCATTTTAGTGTGAAAATATTCACGATAAGCATGTTGTGTTGTTAAGTTTTCACAAATATTTATCATTCCGTTCCTATTTCATATTTTTTAAAGGATTTATTTTATTCCGAAAATAGCAGGCCTACAAGTGTCCACCTAGTAAAAATTGGCTGGCAGTGATAAGGTTAATGTTTACCTGTATTACATAATATATCACAAAAGATTACATGTCCGGTTTGTTATGTGTGCCCTATATTATATTGCAATCCTGATACTTTTTGGTCTATAGTGGACGCATTTGCCTACCTTTGTAGATAGTTTATTTTTGTAAAATGAACAATATTAATTCTTGCCTACCAAATTTGTCATGATCTATCTCTATATTCTCTTTGCTGCTGACGTGTGGGCTAGAAGCAGTTGCTTTATTTGTGTTTGAATGTGCCGACACAGAAACAGAACATTCACTGTTTTCATCCATTTTAATTAAATGTAAATAATATTAACAATTAAATCAATACTAATTTGTATTTGTATTATTTTCATGGTAACCGGGGAATTTCAACACAATAAAATGAAATCTGTTAATGACAACGAAGTCGGTAGCAACAGAAAATTATTAATCTCACCATGACAACATAATTGTTTATTTTATTAGAACATGGACTGACATGGACCAAGTCAACCAAGTTATTAATATTTGGATTACATACACTAAATCTCCAGAGTTGACAAAAATAATTTACCATCACTAAATTTAAATTACACATTTTAAAGTATTAAAATTAAAATATTTACAAGTTTGTAATATCATGTCAAAATTATTACAAATCTTCCAGTGACATATTCTAAAACTACATATTTCATAGCGAAAGGATTCAATGAAATACCATGTACATAAAATAATCATGTTGTAATTCCTTAGTCTTGGGATTCTTCACCGCCTACCCCAAGTAGGTTCAATAGGATTCCATACGCTTCCAATTCTTTAAGTTGAAGATTTTAGTGGCATCATTCACAATGATACTAAAATAGTAAAACTTGACGCATTGCAAATGGTTTTTATAGTAGATCGCTGGGTAAATGTGCCGCAGATGCCCACATGAGTTTTTATAACTTTCTTTTTAGAACAAACAAAACCTAACCTACCCCAACCTAATATAATCTTAGTGTGTGATAATGATGCATCGAAATGTATGAAAATTTCAAATTTTAAATTAACAATAATTATTGGATCGAAAAGCATCTGCACCGACAGAAAAGGGTATTTAATATAATTGTCTACATGAAATAAAATGTTTTCGTAAAAAAAAAATTATAAAAGCTCATGCGGGCATAATTACTGAATGCTGATTGAACATGCAATTTCATTATATTATGTATTTAATGAATTTTACTTTCATAATAAAGATGCGGACGGAGCATATAATATAATAAATTGAAGTGTTAAAAATTTATGAAGTACAAATGACATATACTTATACCACGTCCGGTTGTGTTATCTGTACTGCGCTGTCCTGTGTTTTAGACATAAGGCATTGAAAGCAGAACATTTCTCTTAATATCCCTGCAGTAAGTAATATTAAATTTGATTCATCCAAATATCTCCTAAAAGTTTTTAAAATTTTAGTGTAAAAATTTTGTGTATAAAATGTTGATATTATTTTCATAGCAACTTATCTCATTGGAATGTTTTGGCTTGTCCTCTTCAAACACTAAAAACAGTGTCGAATAAACATAAACCATATCATTTGAAAACGAGGCCACATTTTTTATAGAATGTTTAAAACAGAATTTACATTTTTGCTTTGAAGTCAATTTACTCAATTTGGTCACCGGGGCACTTGTATTCCTTTAATCCTCAGCACCTCAATATATTATAATGGATTGATTATTGTTATGATTGCATTCAATACACTGATGTATCTTACCTTTAAAATAATGTTCTGCATGGATCATGATATTATCAACTAATAAAGTTGTTTATTACAGTAATCTCGCAGAATAATCATATAAATTTGGTCTAATAACTAGAGACTTGACAGTTTAAAAGATGGCTCCCAAAAAGAAAGGGAAGGCTAATAAGTTAGCCAAAATGTCTGATGAAGAACGGGCCCGGTACTTGCAACACCGGGCTGATATTGAAGAAGAGGCAAGAAGACGCAAACAGGAGTTGATTGGTCGATACATGAAGGTATGCTTTGTGTACTCAATTTTATTTTTATTTAATACTCTTTGATACAATATCTTCTGATTGATAACTCATAATTTAGATTTTAATTATTGATACTTATTTTATATAACCTTCACTGAATTCTACTAAAGGTAACCCTCGTTTATCGTGACTCCGGCGAGTGCGAATTCATTATCGTGATTGATTTTCAACAATATTTTTTTGTGCTGCACTTATTTTGACATGTGCCACCGTCTGTGCCATGAATCATCATAATATGGTGAACACAGAATAGATTAATAAATAGAATTCCGATAGGCTATACCCCAATACACACGGAGGGTTTTGAATGTGTGAGTGTCCTACGAAAATGAACCACACATTATAGACGTGCAATAGTGTGTGTTATACACTAATATTGCATGAGTCTCAGTGCATAAAACGAGATCAGTTGTCAGAACGAATGCGAAGACGTATTCTTGACACGTGTTTAAGTTTATCCCATATTCTTCCACACTCGAGATCTGTTGCCTGTTTCTCCACACGTATTTTAGTTTCCATTATTTCTGAGTTCCCTGATGGTGAAATGAGCATTGTGGTGTCTGTATGCTCCACCTGTTAAAGATATTATAAAACAATAATATAGAAGATACCTACATTTTATGTGTATTTTTCTTAATTTAAAATAAAATATCGATAATATACTGACTTATATCTAGTTAGAGTCCATATTCTTTATGCTGGAGTGCGGTGTCCCCCCCGCTTCACCATATTAACACTGCATTCCCTCTCGTTCCCTCCCATTGAAAACTTGTAACAGTCAAACGCGATGACACAATGCTTTCCGTCCGCGAACGCCAGCATAAAGGATATGGACTCTAGGTAGGTAAGTTATATTGAATTTTTAAAGAACCGGAACATTTTTGATTTGATGAAACCGAATCATTAAAAGAATTGAAGGTTCCAAGAACTCTGGTTTAAATAACTGTGGGAATATATTTTTAGTGTCAGTTGAGAATGTCCTATTAATACGGATGAAAATGGTCCTGATTATCACTAAATTATGTGGATTTAATTTATTTATTAATACAATGTCTTTCTACCAAGAATTGACAGTTCACGCCATGCCATTAATGTGATTAACGTTTAAAATTTCATAAACCTATGATAGTATTGTGTTTCTCAATATGTTATGATTCTCTTTTTTCTTTCAGAATAAATTGCACAAGGAAGAGATTTTTACAAAAGTTAATTTGGCAAAAATCAATCAACAATGGCGCTTCATTCTTCGGAAACTCAAAGTCAAGCAGCTGGATCAAGAACTCCAGGTAATAATGTCACCCCCTTTTCATCCAACAAAATTATTATTTATTGTTTTCACTTTCATAGTTATTACATAATAATTGTTATTTTATTTGATTTTTGGACTGTCTTCTTAGCTCATAATTCTGTAAAAAATTTTCCGGCCATTTGTGATTTTGATTCAACAATGAATATTTCATTAATAATTACGTGTTTTAGATGATGATAATATCGTTTACAAGAATGGCCGATTCGAAGAATGCCGTTATAGCAAGATTGATGACTTATTTGGATGAAGCTGAAGACCAGTACTCCCGCATGTTACAGTCGCATATGGAAATGATCAATCAGTTCTTGGGTGAGTGCTGTGGATGCAGTGCATCCCTAAATCATTCCATCCATAAAAAAATGTGGAAATGAAAAAATATTATCAATAAATTCTTCTTTGACCATGTCCGATCTAATAAGATCATATGGGCCTCCACATGATGGAGGTTTGTATTTACAGATTTAGTTTTTACGAGAAATGTATGTCAGCCACTTGCTCAACTTATTAGGTCAACACTCTGACTCGTACACAAATTGAAAAACAATATGTGAACTTGCCAGACCCAAGATTCGAACCTAGGACCCACGACGCTATAGGCCGACGCTTAAACCACACGGCCATCGTGTATATTATACGTAAAACACATTTATCATATAGGCCTCTATAAACGTCGTATTTTGTGAGATGTGATATCACAGGACGTCCATTGACGTCCTGTACTGTGGAATGGAATATGACACGACGTTTATATAAGTCATATTTTGGATTAAAACAATATGTTCCTTGCTACTTGTGTCACGGTGCGAAAATATTTCTATTAGATAGTGTCATATCTTAAGACTTAACTCATTTCTATATATCTAAATCGAAAATTAAATGTGTGTGTCATATCAATAACATGTATTACCTAACATGTCGCAGATCCGATAAAATAGAGTCATAAGTCAAAAAAACACGATTTTGAGTTAAGTATACAGAAATATTCACAAAAAAATTCTCCATCTACTAAACAATAGTCATAATTTTAGCTTTAATATTTTAACCACTAGATGGAATTGTGACGGTATTACATTGAGACTAATTTGAACTTGTTCATTCTCGAACAGTGTCATTTTTTACTTTACGACGCGTCAGTGTATTGTATTTCGTATCTCAAAATTTGAGATACTATATTATTTAATATAGACATAAAGTGGAAAGTGACTATATTATTGTCATAATTCAAATTGAATATTTTTTGCCTATACCTACCTATAAGCCCGCCTGCCAACAAATTATACATTGTTTATTTGTTTGTGGGCAGATGTATGTTGGTCTGCACTAGACTTAAGTTTATATAGCGTCGTTATGGTATTGGTCTTAACATATCATTGTAGATGTAAAATTCCTAAATAATGTTTTACAATCGCAGAAACCAGCGGCGAGCGATTAAAATTCTTCCACAACAATTTCGAAGAGCAGAAGTATGCCATACTGGAACAATGGGATGATGAATCTCAGAACATGGAATCAAACCAGAAAGATTCCGAATATAATTTGCAGTTGATAATGTACGAACAGGACGCCATTATCAATAAACAGTTGAAGGCTGCCGATGGATTGAATGCTCATTCCGCTAATCACGCTATACTATTGGTAACAACATTACACCCATTGTATTCATAATCGATCGGTAAAGGATTATTTTCATGTTATTACCATAGATTTGTATAGAGCATTTCATATGATTCTTCTTGAATATTTTAACTATTATAATCAGTGGTTTAGTGAGGTCGGAGCACACCGAGACGGCGACAAGGGACTATTTTCTATGTCGGAATGGGCCCTGAAATTTCTTTAGACTTTTCTCACCAAATATTATGGTGCACAGGATAATTTTGAAATGCGTGAATTCGCGATAATTATGTTCCTGTTTGTATTTGTAACTTGGTAAAAATAATCAGAACTTAAATAAACCCAGTAAATTATGTATAAAAATGCGAGAGAAGTGATTAGTCAGTCCAATTCCGAAGTGATGAAGTGGAAATGTATTGCTCTTTTTATTAAGACGATACATCAGTGAAACGGCAAATAATTTACAACTATAGGCGCGACGAAATTTTAGACTCGCTGCTATTCGGAGAGCGAACGTCGAGGTGTGAATACGTCAATTTATTTCGTTATGGCGACGGGGGTATTAATTCTTAAATCGTGTAAAGATGACTAAAAACGTTACCCATTTACTTGAAAAAGAAAACATGTCAATGAATATATTATTATTGTTACTAATAGAACAATAAACAGAACATTAAATTGACGCATGTTGGATTTATATGACAAATTATATTTCGTTCGGCTTGCGTCATTTGCACCCGCGACCCACAATCCGCGCATCGGCTAGCCACGATCTTAGACCATGCCGCAACTGAGGTATAGCCTTAAGAGCAATGAAACATTGAAATACTGTAGAATGTGTTTTTAGATTAGGGGCTTTGATTAATCCAGTGGGTAAGGCGCTGGCCTTTCACCCGGGGGCTCCAAGTTCAATTCTCGATGAGGTCACAATATATTTATGTGATTTTCTCAAAGCCTGTGTTATTACTAACAACACTACTATCATTGGGCCTCATGACCTGTTGTAGTGTTAAAAAAAAGAAGGGTGGAGGTAGGCTGTTAAGATCCATTGTCAACAACATTGGAAACATTGTCAGTCAGACGTATTTGTTTTCATTGAACTAAGATATGTAGATAGTGTTAGTTAGTTTTTTAAAATTCAATTAAACCCTGCCTAATCCAAGTCATAGTAGATAATATAAAAAAAATATTCGTTTATCTCTGAAATATCTAAAATTATGCATATTAAACCATACATAGTTTTAGATATTTTATAGATAGAAGAATATTTTTTATCGATTATGGTTTGGTTAGGTAGGGTTCCGCAATCTGTATTCTTAATTCAACAAAAATAAATAGTATGACAGAAAAAGTGTGCACTATTTTTGTCAGATCACCGATAGCATATCTAAATTATTGTTTAGTTAAGACAGGAGTTAATGAATTTAAAAAACTAACCAGCACCATCTGCAAGTTGTATTCTTAGTACAATGAAAACAAATAAGTATGATTGACAAAGTTTATGTCGAATCTTAACAGCCTACCTCCACCCCTCGCCACTGATGTATGTATTTTGATATATCGTCGCTATAGGATTGGTTTCCCGAATATCCGTTTTTGTCGAAATCGACCTCTTAATGCAGAATGTTTTTTTGTATCTAATTGGACGAGAACCATCCCTTTCTTTAAATTACTTTGTAATGGTAATGAATACATCATTCATATGCTGTAAAAATAACAATTTAAATATCTCCATCTATTTAAATATAGGATTATGAAATTTGTTTTTCATCTCCTGAACATTTGGTCTATTCGGGAAACCAATCCTACAGCGACGATATGTATACATACGGTTTACAAATAGATCCCTAATTTTGTGATACAAACTAAACAATGAACAAACTTGTTTATTGTGTATCCTGTTTCTATCTTTATTATTTAATAATCAATGTCATTCTCAGATGGAGCAAGACATGAACGATATGAAGAGACCGAAAGAACTTCAGCTGGAAACCATTTGGAATGAGATGAAAGACGTCTTTACGAAGTACGTAAATTACCACAGTCCAAAAATTCAGCAGTACCAAACGCTGAGACAGAAGGACGCCGTGTCCCGAAGGAATATAAATCAGCACATGGAAAAACTTCTGGCAGCCAGTGTAAGGTTTTGTTAAATATTACTATTATAAAATTGTTAGTGTCATTGTAAAATACCAGACTAGAATGATAAATTGCTGTAGAAAGATAGCATGTATACAGCTATACCATAATACAGAGGCAAGCATTCTAATCTCTGCTCCACAGTGTGTGCCAGAATAATGACTCTTTTGTTATTAATAATACCCATTTAATTAAAATATATTCAGTACCATTTTATATAATATGAATCTCAGAATGGTACATCAGGTAGGATAATTAATCATGGCATTGCTGCCAAAAGTTGGTAAGTCTATAATTTAGGTATTTAGAGTTAACAACGGATTATGTTTAAATATGTACACTAGAAAAAAAATTCAAGGTCATCCGATATTATAGAACATCCGCGTAAAGCACAAAGAAATTAGCATTACGCCTGATTTTATAGGGTTTGTCAAACTTTAAATTGAAATTAGGTACACCATAACATGATTTCGAGACCCACCCTATGTACAATTGAATTGTACTATTTGATTTAAAATAATTTTTTGTGTAATTCATTGAATAATTCAATAGTGTAATATGTATGTATATATCTATTGAATATACATACATAATCTTGACCATCTCAGAAACATACATATTGGTGTCGGACGGGACTTGAATCCGCATCCATTGGATCCGGCCAATGTGCTCTACCATTTGAACCACCTACACCATATCTAATGTCAAAATTAACTAATAACCATACATCCAAGATATTTTCCAATTTCGTTGATATTGGTGACCCTTAATTCATAGATGGTGGCACTTTTCAAATTCATATTTTTTAAATTTTATAGTTTTTCATAAGTACCTATATGTATTCCAGTAATCTGGCAACATCGGGTTTTATATAGTGTTGTAATAGTGAGAATCTACTGTAGGTACATGATTCATTAATTTTACTTGATATTTTCTCAAATTTGCTATGTAAATTGATGAAAATAGTTAAAGTTTTGACTGACACATTCAATAGACGGCTTCTTATTCCACGCAGGATGTCATCTTGCACCATCAGCAAGAATGGGAGAATCTGTCTGAGGAAATCGACATTAAGCAGAAAAGCATGCACAAGAAAAAGGAAACCATGACCAAGATGTACTCCGAAGGAAAGCTGAAAATGTTTAACCACCACATTAATGACAGGGAGCAAATGACTGTATTGAGCGTCGAAAGTTACGAAGCTATTAAGGTGAGAGAATAATAAATTGTTATGCAAGCAAAGCAATACGGATTAGCCAGACCCAGAAAATTTACGAATATATTCTCATTAAGTAGTTTTTTCTTAATTTGCAAACATCAAGGAAATCCATTGTGGGTGAGTCAGTGATGTCCGATTGATTAGTAAGGCCGTTTTATGGAACTGTGTATTTGTAAACTGGCAAAATTTGTTGATTTACATAACAAGCAATAATCCATCGAGCAAGTTGAGATACAGAAATACGAAGAAAATAAACTGTAAAAAAACGCCCAGAGATGACCCTATTACTTCTAACCAGGTGCACAATCGATGATATGTTTGAAGCCAATGACGTAGGCATAACGGTGGCTTAGGTATGGTTGGGAAGAGTCTAAACGCATCTCTCGCATGGACACGATAGAAGAAGAAGATTATTTAATGTAGTTAACCTGTTAAAAAGTCCTCTCTTTGAACTGTTTTAATAAGGTACTCAATGAGATTTGATATTAATAAGATAGGGGGTTTTTTACTAACACTAGAACTATTCATAATTTGTTTGTTATATTTTTTATTGTGACCCATGTCTTGATAGGTAGGTAATGGAGTTTTTACCTACTTTATTGTATTGATAGGTTATATAAGTTAGAGTTAATATAGTATTCGTTGTCAGTGTTTATTTGCCTTTTGGCGAGTGTACACAGTGCCTGCAGATGCCGAAAGCCGAAACCCGGGTCGCAAAAAACAACTCAAACAGAATAGTACAAAACTTAAATCCATTATAATTTCTTAATAATGTTGCAGAACTTGGAGAGTTGGGTCACGAAAGGTGAGAAGATATTGCAGATGGAGTCGACGTGCAGAAAATATGAAACTGACAGTGAAAAAGTACTTCCGTGGGATAACTTGGGAATTCCATTTGATATGGATAATGCAACCCCCGAAATGGTGGTAAGTGAAATATTCATGCCAAGAAAGCGGGAGATAGCATTATGGACTGGAACCATTTCCTCATATTAAGTCTTCATCTAGGAGACACGTAATTTTGATCTGAATAAGAATGATCTGGTAGATTAACGGCTCTACACTAGTCGGAAATTGATCTGTATTCCACAGCCATGCAAACGTACGACTGTAAAAATACACGATATCAAAGGATTTTTAAAATCTTGATTTTTCATCTAAACTGAAACTTTTTGTGGTTTTCTATCAATATTTTCATGCGGTCATAAATATTTATTTGAGGTTTTAATTCATATTTTCGTAATGTTTTTATGATAATTACATTACAAAATTAGACCTGTGAAATTGTGTGCTGCGGAGTTAACTTCATGTCTTTGCTAGGCATAGCCCTTCTGATGATTGGACGCATGTCTTATCCAGTAATCTTTTAATTGTATGTCATAATAAGTAGTCCTGCCATGTGCAAAAATTTACCAATTAATTATGTTATATAATATTCATATTTTATGTAAATAAAAAAAAGTACATGGAGATACACTGAATGAGCTAAGTAGACACTATTTTATGAATATATAAAATAACATCATTCTAACTCATCCTCACACAACCGGAATATATAAATATCCGAAGCGATTTGGTAAAACACAGTTATTTCCCTCCCAATTTAAATTACCAACGGCAGGTTAGTCCTGCACCTTGGGAGAACGAACAACTGATGCTCCCGATTTCTAAGATAGTTATTAGGAACAATACCACCAAGAATGGCAGAGCTTCTGACTTATACACCGTGTATAAGTCAGAAAAAATACTAGACTAGACACAAAATATAGATTTCTGATATATAATATGTTCATGATTGATCCAACTTACTTTCAGGAAGCCGTTGAAGCATACGACAAGCTGGAGAATTTCTGGTTCAAGCTGCACCGAGTGAATGTCCATTCGGCAACGCTGCGAGCAGAGAGAGACAGTCTGAGGCAAGAGAACAAATACCTGAAGACTTGCCTCAAAAATTATCTTATGGAAGCTGCGTTGGGAGACAGCAAAGAATCTAATGCGGAAATTTCTGGAAGGCCGGCGAGCATGAGGATGTACAGGATCGCTCCACTGTCGGGAGGACACGGTGAAGTCACTGGTGCAGTGTAAGCATTTCCTTTATTTATTGAAGTTTATTATGGAGTATTTATTTTATGCCAGCTGTTGTATTCAATTTGTAATATAGGTACTTAGGTAAGGGAGAAAAATGAGTCGAAGGTTGGCAGCACTATTTCACATTCTGATATTCATTTGTTTGATAATTCAAATATGCTGCAGACCATAGCAAATCTTGTCACGGATTTTTTTAAATAGGGAAAGAAAAATAAAATATTTATATTAATATAAATAAAAAGGATTTCAAGTTATACACATTTATATTTTTTATAAAAATTGATGTTTTTTAAAATAGATATAAAAAATATTAAAACTATGAATTTGTCAAAAATCGCTTAGGTGATGCTTAGAAAACTTAATAAACTAAATTTTAATAATAAATATGACCATAGAATATATGTTATAATAGGGTGCGGACCGATAGAACAAATTCACATTTTATTACATTTTTTACAATTGTAAGTTTGTCTTTGACTTAAAATAAAAAATATTTTTATTTTTAATGTTTTCAGATACATATTTATTCATTAATACAGTTGAAATTGTAAATTATCAAAAAAATGTCTCAAATTGCAAGCTTCATATTTTTCCGCTAGGTGCCTCTTTAAAAAAGGCTCAGTGAAGAATTCGCCTTAAACCATTTTTTTTTTTACATATTACTGACTTTCAGGAGGCGGCCAGTGACATGTGTCGAAGCGAGTATTTGCAATGCTGTTCAGCATGAGAGAAGAATTAATCAGTGGAAGAAGAATGCCACCAATAACATAGTAATAAGAAGGAATTGCCAATAAATATGGCAGATTGTAGAAAATGTACAACATTTTTTCAGATATAGTATCGAAAAATTAAATTTTATTACTTAAGTATATTATTTTTTAGGTGTAACTCTTGTTATGTGGATTCTTATCGAGAGGAGAAAAGATAACATTGCTGGATTCAAATACATGGTAGTTGCAAAACGAAAATGAAATGAAATTAATGTTATAGATAGAGTATAGACTGAGGTATTTCATGGAAATTGCATCTGTATTTGAATTTATATAAAATTTGTTCATTTTCATATAGTCATAGGGATATACCATAGATAGATATAATATTATTATATGTTAATTTACAATGTTTAGAGAAGTTTGAATATGAAATAAAAGTTGAGCCGGCTGGGATTTAAACCCATAAGCCTTTGGCATGGTCAGACACATACCAAACCAATAATAATACTTGGAATATTGTGATAGGTACCTACATCAATAGAATTGATTATAAAAATCATTGGTTAGGGTTTATTAACTTTATCGCGCCTGTACACGTGCATGGTATTACTGTCGGCAATAGTGCTTATTTTAAAATATCGTGACAATAACTGTTTACATGTAAAAGTGCCGACTGTCTCTCCAATCTCATTCTTCAAGAGTAAGCAAGACGCGATGTTGTCATTTTATAGTACTACTAGCTGACCCGGCAAACGTTGTTCTGCCATATAAATTATTTCTAGTGAATATTTTGGTTGTTAAATAAAAAATAACGAATGTATCGTAAGTATGTGGGGATGGGATATATGACAGAAAGAAAAATAGAGCGGTGTTGACGATGACCGCCGATAAAAACAAAAAAACATCAACCATTCATTTTCTCAATTCAAAATGAGTAATGATGTTCATAATGAATGAATTACCTGTGACAGGATCTCGTTGTTTAATGTTTATGCAATATCCGTCTTGTCCCTTCCAGAAAATTAGCGGATATTGGATAGCGTCGTATGAACGGTGTGTGTCAGCGATGAACTCCAGATTATTGTTTCTTCTTCGAATCACGATTTCTCGCGTCGATGTGCGGTCGCCAACCATGATTCCAGCAATGTCGTCAACAACAGGCGCATTGAATTGACGCATGTGCTCTTCAGCTGGTGTTTTATCAGGATTGATGACAATAGCGTGATTGTCACTTTGCAATTCGTGCATGTGTGCTTTGAAGAATTTCAATAATTCATTGTGTTCATTCAACAGGGCGTCCAGTTCGCCGACGATGCGCTTGGGATTAGGCGAATTGAGGCTATTGTAGCCGCAACGTGCATCCACATGATTGATGTCCTCACCGCCCATGAAGTAGATTTGTAAAAATTTATGTGGTTCGTTTGGCATTGGCAGCAATGAGCCTACTTTGTGGTAAACTTGGCCTTTGATTTTGAACGTAGAATGGAATTGTTGACCATTTGCCGCAGTATTGTGAACTATTTCTGTTGCTCCGAACGAAGTCATTTGGAAGCATGAATTGAATGTGCGAATGGACTTCAGGAACAGGTTTGAATCTGGAACCGTGCCGATGAGCAAGCCGTTCAATGATTCTGGTGGTATCTCAATTTCTGGTAGTTGCACTTTTCCTGATGCGCAACACATCCCAGCTGACTCATGTTTGAATTTGAGCGCATGACAATGGGAACATTCTTTGTCCATAGCACCAATCAGCATTTTCGGATGAGCCGAATATTCAATATCTGGCCGTCATCTGCGCCATCTGTCATTCAACAACATAAATAATTTTGTTCTGTTTGAAATACGAACGACGATTAAATTTGTTCATACAGAAATAATAAAATCGCGATTAAAAAATGGGAGGGTGGGGGTAGGAGGGTGAAAATTTTGGGTTATAGGTATTTTTTGATGCAAAATAATAAAAAAAATACAAAAAGAAATTTTTAAAAAAATAAAAAATTAAAATTTCTGGATAGAGATACCCTAATTACCTAGCGGTATGAAATATACTTGTTGACCTATGCTCATACCTAAAAAATATACATAAAAAAAATCATAAAAATCGGTCGAGCCATTTCGGAGGAGTTCGACCACAAACATCGTGACACGAGATTTTTATATATATGGTCGCGATTAAAAAATGGGAGGGTAGAGGTAGGAGGGTGAAAATTTGGGGTTATAAGTATTTTTTGATGCAAAATAATAAAAAAATACAAAAAGAAATTTTCAAAAAAATAAAAGAAAAAATTTTCTGGATAGAGATACCTTAATCACCTAGCGGTATGAAATATACTTGTTGACCTATTCTCATACCTAACAAATAGATATATAAAAATTCATAAAAATCGGTCTAGCCATTTCGGAGGAGTTCGACCACAAACATCGTGACACGAGATTTTTATATATATAGAGATTTTGATAGGACGTATTGAAAATTGGTTAACGTCAAAATTAGTTGGTTTTTTTACCGGCAGGTTCGCCATTATCGTTCTACTGCGCAGGCATAGATTTCACTTGCGCATAAAAAATCAGAGCAATTCAGAAGCTTCCAAACTCGTTTGATTCATGCACGCAATCTTGCCTACTGCAGGATAATACATGTTTCCCCATACATTTTCTTACTGTACACAGTAAAGCCATACACGTGTAAACCGGGTATTACTGTACAAAGCAGTTACCCCTGTGCGTACGTGGAGCATAATAATTATGGTATGTGACTGATTATTATTATATTTTTTCCGGTGGATTTACTGACACTGGACTGATCATGCTTTGTGTGATGATTTATGTGATTTGCTCAATGTCTTTATATTTGATGGTATAGGTATAATAGTAATAACATTAAGAATTCATTTCGTGTTCATTGCGATCTGTGTTGTATATGGTTGTTGATTTTGGTTGCTATGGTTTTCTACTCATATTTTCCGCCTGTGGTGTTGTCATACTAGTAAGTATTTATTCTTTTTCTTTTATTTCTGTGAATGAACAACATAACCATGTAATTTGATAATATACAGATATATTATATAGTAGTATACTAATTTTGCGTGTTACTATTAATTAAGCTTACCAATTTTGAAATAAAAATTTATATTAAAAATACATTGTTTGATTTTTCAATAATTTTATTTAAAAAAATATTATTTTAACATGTGAAGCTAGACAATATGAATTTTACTTAAATGGAAAATACTTAATATTAATGGCGTATTGATAATAGTTACAACTTTTTCCTCGTCGTAATCTTCATGTATGAGGAATGTGATCACTTTGGAATTACAACAAAAGGTACCTACAACATATCACTTGTTATAAAAAGTTTTTCAATTTTTTATTCGATTGATCATTACTTTTCTATTAGGACACTGATGCAACCAGTTAGTTAATTATCCATAAATACAGAAAAAAATAAATTTACCCAAAAATAAGAAACAGGAATGCGGATTAATATTAATGATTGTTTTTTTTCTTTGAATTTTTACAGATACAAATTATTGTTAACATGTTCAGTGCCGACACCATGACAAATGCTTACATATGACAGTGGTGAAGAGTGCAGGTAGACTGTGGAAATTATACATTTTCTTTTAACTATGTACAATCTTAATAAGATCTAAGCCGGCTTTCACATCAAAACTCATCTCACCTAAAATGTGTCGAATACCTCGATGTAACGTCATTATTATTCCCAAAACACACGTTGCCAAATGGAGCTCCGCAGATTGGTTGAATGCGACTGTTTCGCTTGAAAAAAACATCTGCTGACAAATTGCATCCTTCTCGGACTCCAAGTCGAAGAGTCGAAGTCACATACAACTTACGAATTATTGGTCATTCCTATACCGGCTCGCTAATCACCACATTCAAATATCTATGCGTTTCGAAGGCTACATGCGATTGTCGCTAGGTAGATGTGCGCGGTCTTCCCAAGCAACACTGGATCTTAGTTCTCGGAAGGTTTGTTTTATGGCTGTGAGGCACACGAGAAGTGTTTTGATGTGAGAGCCGGCATATGGGTCTACACAGTGGAGGTTGTATCAACAGATATGATATTACAGAATCTATCAGCCAATATACAGATCAGGGAGTTTGCGTAACTAAATTTAAAGATTGTAGAGATGTACCATCATGGCAGATTTAGTCTAAAGCTCAAATTATATTGGCAGATTGCGTCTGGCCCGATCGTCTGTCACGACTGTCAAACTCTATTCTCTATGGTTTTCAAGGATCGTGAGCGATCAAGACAAATAGAAAATTTTCTATTACTCCGTCGTGCGATCCATTCATTAGCAAGCGAAGATTGCCGAAAGCGTACGGAAATAGCCGAATACGCACCCGCTTGCGAGCCACGCAAACGGTCGTTCATTCTACTGCTTGACTTCAACAACTACAAGATGTATGGACTAGCGCTGAGGACACGGTCCTCGTCGAATTAATACACGCCAGTTGAAATATAGCCATACTCGCTACAATTAGTCTTAATCGATTGGCTTGGAGATTCAAGCTTGCCCAGTTATTCATGATGTAAATTAACAAAAAGTATACAAAACTCTCTATAAATGTCAAACGGCCGCGCAAATTTCAACAGATGCTCGCTAGGTTTGACAGCTCAGTTTTTTTGACGTAAAATTGCGCGGGAATACGTTCAGTGTAGCCACCAATCTAAGAAATATCTAGTTTTCGGTCAACCTATATTTTTAATAATAGCAACACTATGTTTATTTTAAACCAATCAAAAGCAAGGACCAAGGCGATTGAAGTGTTGCGTGTAATTGCAAATAGTGTTAAAACGTTGGCCACGACGGTTGTTGGATCGGGTTGGGTCTGCGTGTCTGCCGATGTAATTACTTAAGCCTTAATAAAGTTTATAAAAAAAATCTGAATATGTAAAATTAGTCAACGTGTGGATGCAGTTTTAGTCCAGATAGCACACATTACCTTAGCATGTGTTTAAAAACAAATTCTTCACATCTGTTCGTTTTTTAGATAGTGTTTTAGGCAGGTAGCATCTCAGTAGTCTATATATTATTCATTTGAATGTGTTTAATATGTATCTTATTTTATAAAATTAGTTTAGCCAGTGCAGCACTGCTGTTTCTAAAGTTATCATACTTGCACATTAATTAATTATATTCTATACCAGGGTTGGCGAACCTTTTTATGCATGCGTGCCAAATTTTCCCAAATAGTATTTTTCATCTGTCTGACGTGCCAAGCAGTTTTTCATTCATGGTAAAAATAGTTTTAAAAATTAAAAATGCTGAAGTTCTATATACTGCTCACAGAACATAGCACACATTATAGCTTAATCACTTTTTTAATTATGCCATACATTTTCCACATGTCCACCAATTTTGAAACTGCCTGCCATAATTACTAATGATGAAGCTAGACCAAGTATTTAATGCTTATTATTGAAGAGTATTTGCCTGCTATTTTTTATACAATGCGAGCTGTCATTTGTTATTATTATAGGTATTTTTTTTCTCTTCAAACGCGTGCCATGCAACATCATCACGCGTGCCATAGGTTCGCCACCCCTGTTCGTACAACATACAATACAAACACAAGAACTCTTAATAATTTAGTAGTCACAAAAGCTTTGAATCTTCACGAATAACACTACTCTTATTCCATATAAGAGAGTCCTTCATGGCCGCCTTGTCCTGATTCATTTTCACCTAAGTTCCACGGGTCATCAATGGCCCCGAGAAGTTGAACTAGGGCTTTGTGACCGTCCTTGTCGACGTCGCCGGTTTGTTCAGTGGGGAAAATGATGAAGTCTTCGCACTTGATTGTTTTACCTTGCGCGACGCCGTGGATTTCTACCCAGCCATCGATGTGTTCATTTAGAGGGCTTTTTAAGTGTACCGTTATGTCTTGTTCGTCGGCGGTGCGAATTACAAAGTTATCGCCGTTCGAGTTGATTGAGGTTACGCGCCCCCAACACATGACGGTTTCGCCGTTTTTCTGCATTATGTTGCTGCCAATCACGTATGGGATCAATTCGTTGTTGTCAGGAAATTGATTATCATCCAAATCATCATGTCCAGACATTTTAATGTATTATTAAAAGGTCAGCAAAACACAAAAAGTAAAATGACGAATAAACGGAATCGGAAATAGCGGGAACTGATCGAAACTAGGAATTTTTAAATGTCAAAAACTGAAAATAGTATATTATTTATGGTCCAAATATAAAGCTATAGGCTAATAAATTTATTGGTATGCAGTCCCTCAACTACAAAAAAGAGGAATAACATGCGCGATTGTTTCCCAAAAATAATACAGCACAGTGAACAGTATTTACAATTCATGTAGGTGCCTAGATATTAGTAGAATTAGATAAATAGAAAAAAATAACATTTTTTTGGCAAAACAAATAATAATCTTGAACGAAACGCGATGTACCTAGGTAGATAGGTATTCCTATTTATTTTGATAAATACATCGATTAAGGAGGTACCTAGATACCTAGGTACTCAGAAAAGGATTCAGTTTAAGTCGCAAAAATTAAAACCATTGCATCGAATGGAATTAGCGAAGAAGCGCCTTTACTCAATGAGAAGAAAAATAAATGATATTGTTTATTATTATGTTTTTATTCGACTGGGATCATCTAATATTTCCAATAATTTGCAAATGGCCGGTGAACTAAACGTCTATAAAACGTTTTGACGGAGATGCTTTTATCACTGCGTTTTTTGATATAACTTTACTCATAAGTTGATAAATGAAGTAAGTTTTCAATGTTTTCTTAAATTTGCGCAAACTCAGTTGTGAACGACTTCTATATTTACACGCCGGTGTATTTTATAATTTTATTTTTGCCTCGTGATTTTTGTGTGAAATATATTGATGCGTATGATAAATAAGTAACATTTACGTAGTCTTATCTCTATCTCATGTAGTTTTTATAGTGGTAATTGTTCAAACTATGGAATTGATAACATATAATGGTATTTTACGTTGTTTTTAAACCGGTAATGAATGGTAGAATACTCTGTAAAAAAGTCAATGCATCCACCAAATACACATCTTGATTTTAGCTCGATTTTGATATTCATAAAACCAAATGATTTTTTGTACTTTAATTAATCTTTTTGTTCTTTAATTAATCTTTTTGTTCTTTAGCGCAATATTAATATTTCTTTGTTATTATTGGAAATCGGCAAATGAATAATAATATTTTACTTGTTTGTCCCTTCTGATTATAGACTTGTGTTATTGTGTAGGTATGTTGGATTATCAATATTATAAGAACTCGAACTCTGTAATAATGGAACTCCTTAGCGATCAGAAGAAGTCTTCGGGCGAGTCTTGGCTTGGACATATTTTTTTCACCATTCGCCCTACCTACATGTCCTGTAACTGCATAATGTATGCAAAAATTATGTTTTAAATTATAACCTAAAGAGATTAAACAACTTTAAAATGAGAGAGTAATATCAATTTTTTGTATTACATTAATGGACAGAGATTCCAGAACGTTTGCGGGTGCCTTGGTAATGAGAGAAAATACTGACCCGCTGTTACATACTGTTATTTGCTATATTATGTGATTGATCATCTAAATATTAATAACAAAGGTTGTTTGTATAAATAATTTCTTTGACTCTTCACTACTTTCATGACTAGTAAATAAATCTTTAAGTGTAAGCGTGAATAATTATGAAATACTAAGCCACAAATTATCGGTATTACAGCGACTTCAGTAAGAGTTTCGCTCTACATTCAACGTGTGTCGTTAAAAATCTGTTGCCTGTCAGATACTACCATAGTATTATCGTGAGGCGTAGAAAAAGTTAATTTTCTAAATGAAACACTGATCTTAAAATCCCAGTTACAAAATTTAAAGATCAATATCGGAATTGAGATTGTAAATCCTAGTACACACCACTGCACAGTGGTATTCATAAGGGCTGCCTTGAGATGCTAATTCAGGATTGGTTTTCAGATAAATTATGGCGTTGCCTCCGTACATCCTGGGCGGGAACGCGGCGTGGGCGGCCATGATGGCCCAGCAGCAGCTGGTGGCGGCTGCGCAACAGCAGCATCAACAGCAACAGCAGCGGGCTGTTGCGCAACACCACGCCGCAGCTGCCGCACATGCTGCCCACCAACACGCTTTGCACGCTCCTCCGCCCCTGCCCAAACCTGATATCATCACCGATGATAAGCTACAGGAGAAAGGTGCCATATCTTCTGTTTTTTAAGCTTACACCTATCAACACCTATTATAACATACCTACCTATAATTTTTTTTTTTTTATTAATATTAATAAAGCATTAAGTACATACCTATTTAATTTTTTTGGGGATTTTTATTTCGTGTGCCACGAAATATATTTACTTTCCCCAGTGTGTCGTCAGGTTAAAAAGTTTGACAGACACTGCAGTCCACATGCTTGCAAACACAGGCAATATTATAGCAAAACTAACTAATTACAATACCTATGCATAGATGACATTTTTACTGAAACAGTCAATATGGCAACATCACTTTTCGCGCATTATTAGTTGCCTACTGACTGAGCGAGCAGCCTCACGAGGCTGCTTCGGGCATTTGCTTCGCGAAAATTGCTGTGGAGGATTAAATCGATGAGATCGTGAAAATTAACGTTATGTGAAGCACCTTTGAGCATCGACAAACTGATAACGATTGGATCGGCCGCGGCAACGTTCCGGCGAGGCGGCGCGTGCGTTTGCCTCGGGCCAGATGCGTACTGACTGACTGAGCATTTGCCTCGCAAGGCTTTTACGTATATTAATCTATGGCGAGGCTGCTCGCTCAGTCAGTATGCGGCTAATAATGCATAGTTTTTATATATTTAAATCAGTTGACTAGTGCATTCGCGAACTAATTTAAATAAGCAATACTATGCATGGGGTCCTTTGATTAAAAATTAAGTTACACAAAGTTTAATGTTTTGTTGTTTTCTGTAGCGCAAAAATGGCAGCAACTGCAGACAAAACGCTTTTCGGAGAAGAGAAAATTTGGATTCGTGGACGCGCAAAAAGAAGACATGCCTCCCGAACATATCAGGAAAATCATCAGAGACCACGGCGATATGACGAGCCGCAAGTACAGACATGACAAACGAGTCTATCTGGGTGCCCTCAAATACATGCCTCACGCTGTGATGAAGCTACTCGAAAACATGCCCATGCCTTGGGAGCAAATCAGAGACGTTAAAGTGCTTTATCACATTACCGGTGCCATCACGTTTGTCAATGAGATCCCGTGGGTCATAGAACCTGTCTACGTCGCTCAGTGGGGGACCATGTGGATCATGATGAGGCGAGAGAAGAGAGATCGTCGCCACTTTAAAAGAATGAGATTTCCGCCCTTCGACGATGAAGAGCCTCCTCTGGATTATGCCGATAACGTTTTAGATGTCGAACCGTTGGAGCCTATCCAGATCGAATTAGATTCAGATGAAGACAGCAGTGTCGCCTCCTGGTTCTATGACCATAAACCTTTAATAGGCACTAAATTTGTCAACGGTTCCACTTACAGAAGATGGTATTTGTCACTGCCGCAAATGGCAACGTTGTATCGCCTCGCCAATCAATTGCTAACGGATCTCGTGGACGATAATTACTTCTACCTCTTCGATTCGAAGAGTTTCTTTACCGCCAAAGCTTTGAACATGGCGATACCCGGAGGGCCGAAGTTTGAACCGTTGGTAAAGGATAACAGTGCTGGCGATGAAGATTGGAACGAGTTCAACGACATTAATAAGATTATTATCAGGCAGCCAATCAGGACGGAGTACAGGATCGCTTTCCCATACTTGTACAACAACCTGCCGCATTACGTTCAACTTTCATGGTTGGTACATGGTGTTCCATATCAAGTTTTATATGTCGTGATTAAGCTGTTGAAACATCCAATTAGACATTTCAATTTTATAGTAGATACAAAAATTAAGATTTTTCAATTTTTTTGAGTTTCCCAAGTAACAAGTAGTGGATGGGAGGGGCTTGTCATTATCGAGTGCTTATAATAGCTCCGATGGGATGACTATTCTAGAACCGTCATGTCTTGGCCGCGATTTTATAGCGCTTTATGCAGTGTTAAGATTTAACCACTCTATCGCCAAGAGTTAAAATCAAATTAACACCTATATGCCACACATTTTTAAAAAACTAAAAAAAATAGAAAAAGTTGAAATAAATATATAATGTATAGTAATACTCACATATTATGTATGGTAACATAGATTGTATTAATTTTTCATGGAAAACTACGATATATTTTTCACTCAGGGCTGTCACCCAACAATATTTATTTATTTTTTATATTATTTTTTATATTATTATATTATATATAAGTATTTTTTTCACTTTTATTATTATTGATGTATTTTTTCACTTAGAATTCAGTCTTCACTATTCAGGGTATCACTATTCACGGTCATCATTTTCAGGGTCATCTCATCAAAAATTCTATAATAGTGTTTTTTAGATTTTTTATTTTATTTCAATAATTTTCTCATCTTCGGATTCTTGCGTCGAAAATAAAATATCATCGGCTTCTTGCTCAGGATTATTATGATCATCTTCCATTTTGAAGGGTGACAAAACACAAACACACAAATATATCTATTACACACTATCAATGTTTATAGGTAGGTACTCTATTTTAGGAATAATAAAATTCACCGAAAATTTACGAAATAATATTACAAACTTAGAAAAATTATGAAATGCACACTGAAACGCGCTCAACATGAAACAAAAATATAATATTACTTGATAAATAAGTGGCAAATATAACCATGCATCTAATATTATTCTATCGGAAATCATAATAAAACACTACTGCAATACATACATATAAAGTTTTGCCCACATGATACGATTTGAGTCTCGCGATGTCCACACAAGCCGCACTCGCGGTGATTTCCGTCTGGCGCGTCTCGCCTCGCTCGAAAATGCGGCAAAGTATTGCTTCATTTGGACAGCGCATTACAAAGCTACCCATGTCACTTGTCACTTGTAACTTTTATCGGGTAAATTATTTTTAATTTTATATTATGGAAGTCGTAAAAATAAAGCTATTCACTCAACTTATGGATATGAATAATGAGGCGCCTGTCGTAAAATTATTATGGCTATTAAAAATTATAGAAACAAAAACAGCATTGTTCACAAGTGGAATAGGCGTTTCTTCATCAATTATTGCCGTTTTCGTTTCAAGACACTTAGAAAAGACTTACATAAACAAATAATAAAAATTGTCCAACAGTGATGTCATGTCATTTTACGCCGGCATATGTGTCAGCCCTAGATACAAAGATCGTATTGTCTTGATAACTACTTTGATTTATGAATATTTCTGTGTGGTGTATGGTTCATTGGGATATTCGGAGGTGTCTTTCATTTAAAAAAAATAATTAGACACGTTCATTACGATTTTAAAACAAAGCGCCCATGGGTGGGCGCGTGGCGTGTGAATGACATCACAAAGTGCCCACCGGCGGGCGCTCGGCGATAGAGTGGTTAAGCGGGGGTTGGAGGTAAATAAATGTACCTGAGAGTAAATGTAAATGAGATCCGTAGTTTCGCAGATTAGTGTGTAAAGTTATACATACATTGGAGGTATTATGGTACCAGAGATCTATAATTAAATATATTTCAATTTCGGTGTTACGAACATTGATGGTTTTAATAAACTGTGCGGTCGCATCGGAGGTTTTAACAGCGCAACAACGATTTGTTATATTATTATATGAAATGATGATTTACAATTTAAAAATTAATTACCATTTTCGCTCTTGATCAGAGAATATATTATGAATATGGGCCTCCATACTGTGAAGGCCATTAACATACTGTCTTTTACATTGTACGTATGTCAATCAATCGGTTAACCCAACATTCTTTAAATTATTAATTAGAATTAACCACGCAGCATTGAATATCTTATATGTGAGAATTTTTAAGATATCATTTGTGGAGTGGAATAGCAACATAGGATTGTTTCTTGAAAACAAAGCCCCTTGTGGATTGATATTCTCCACTTATTGAAGTACGTCTGCTGGATGCTGAAATTCACATATACATTAATTATTTTAACTTACTGTTGGGGCCAGATGCTCTGTTATACTTAGGTAAATAAATGGCCTTATGCACCGCATAATGGGTGGCTCTGTCTGACATAGTAGCGGAATTTAGAAACATAAAGACAGTTTCATATACAGAAATCAAGTAAATATAGTATTGAGTTTTGTTTAATCATCTTTAACAAAATAAATCTCGATTGATTACCAATACATTACATAACGCAGCCTATCGGCGTTAGTAATGTAGCCTATTAAATTATTCAATCTTTTCCAATCGGTTTGATATTTTTTTTTTGTATGTATCAGTTGAATCAATTATTGTGATTGGGTTTTGTCACTCTGACACTTACTGAGGTCCTTCCAAATGAAAATCGTGTTCACATTCAGTTTGGACTCACCTGCATGAACTAGTTATTTGATACTTTATTGTCTGCATACCGCCTAATACCGATGGACCGACCAATGAAGGCCCCCGATTGCCTTACTAACTGTCAGAAATTGTGTACATATTAAACGGTTAAACCTATGTGCATTTTCCAAATGCCTATCCTATATAATGTGTAGTAAATCTATAATGCAAATAGTATGGTTCGAATGCAAGGCATTTGGACACCACCATCCAAAGTGTGTGCATTTATTCAATTGAACCACTGAAAAAGCATCCATTTAATTAATTAAAGTTTGTATTAGCCATGAATTCGTAATTGTTCAATTTGTATTGTGCAGTTTTCATACTTTTACCAAATGTCAAATTAAAAATAGGTATATAATATAAGGTTCCTTTTTGAAAAAATGGTTGCACTTATCACAAAAGCGATGTTGCCATTTTATGTATTATTTTATCTTTGCATCTGGCCCCTAGTATGTATTGAACTGAACATCAAACATTAAATTTAATGAATTGTGAGAAACTTGTCTGAACTTGTCATATTAAAAGGTTTAATAGAAGTGTATCATTTTAGGTATCACACACCGAACGTTGTGTTCATAAAAACAGAAGATCCTGATCTGCCGGCATTCTATTTTGATCCGCTGATCAACCCCATCTCTCACCGACACGCCGTCAAGTCTCTGGAGCCCACCATCGAGGAAGACGGAGAGTTCGTGTTGCCGGAAGAAATATCTCCCTTCCTTCAAGAGACTGCACTCTATACTGACAATACTGCAAATGGAATTTCACTCTTGTGGGCGCCTAGACCTTTTAATATGAGATCAGGTAGATGCTGATTAAATATGTACATCATAAAATTTGTGCATCTATTTATAGATTGCTAGCTGTATCATGGCTGGACATTATTTAATTCTAGTATTTCATAAATGAAAATGTTACTTGTACTTGATATTATACATGTCAAGATGAAAGCGAAATATGTGTTTCAAATAAAATTTATACAATATGGTGAACACCAAATTAATGATTATATACATTTTATAATTTATTGTTTTGGCTATCAATTGACTGCAGATTCCCGTACAATGGCTGCTCGTATATAGATTTTGGTATTGAATTTAGTTAACTCTTCAAATAGATATTAATATGTACTTCAAGAGTTAAATAATTGTGTGTTTTGTTTGTCACATAGGTCGCTGTAGACGGGCCATAGATATTCCCATCGTGAAGAATTGGTACAAAGAGCACTGCCCTCCTGGTCAGCCGGTCAAAGTGAGGGTCTCCTACCAGAAACTTCTCAAGTACTACGTCCTGAACTCGCTCAAACACCGTGCTCCTAAACCTCAGAAGAAAAGGTTAATTTAATTATCCATTTAGTTTATATCGAACCTAAAGTATTAATATCCAATTTTTAAAGAATTTGTCCTCAAACTAATGAAAATATAAAGTAATTTGATCTTTTTGTATTACAACACTTGACATTTGATTTCAGAACATCGTTGCTTTGGTTAAATTGGTGATAATGGAAAAATCGATGTTCTTTACATTGACGGCATTGCATGAATTTTCGTTAAAATTAAATAAAATAGCAGCCTGCTGGGGATATATTTCTTTGATTATTTAATGTTGATCATAAATGTGATGTTGGCTACAAATGAATATGATGCGAAAGTCTAACGTGAAGTGTAATATAATTATATTGAAAAATAATGTGCTTCTCAGGTATCTTTTCCGCTCATTCAAGTCAACAAAGTTCTTCCAAACGACAACCCTGGACTGGGTAGAGGCAGGTCTTCAGGTTTGTCGGCAGGGTTACAATATGTTGAACCTTCTTATCCATCGCAAGAACCTCAATTACTTGCATCTGGACTACAACTTCAATCTCAAACCCGTCAAGACCCTCACCACCAAAGAGAGAAAGAAGTCTCGTTTCGGGAATGGTAATTTTATTGATAACATTGTTCTAATTAAACTAATTTTTACAACACGTCCATGTGCCGACGTGTCCGCGTGGACAGCCTTCGGAAGTAAAATGAAAATGGCGGCCTGCTGTTTACACTATACTGCCCTTCTTAGGAAGAAGGCAGTAACTGACTCTCATACACTTTCGAGATAAATAACATAATGTGTTTTTTCTCAAACTTTAGTACTGTGAATAAAAAAAAAACGGTTGTAATTTTTATTAGTAGGAAGTTAAAATACAAACAAATTAATAATAAATAAGCAGTAACTGCAATGAATATGTGCAATTACTGCCTTTTTGCTTAAAAAAATGTTTTATTTTAGAAGATGTCTATTTTTTCACTAAGGATTTTAACAGTATTTTAGTGATAATACTGATTTTAAAGTGAACAGAATATATAGCTTTCAAAATTACCTAACGGATGGCATTCATAACTCAATTTCACAAATTTTGCGAGTTACTGCCTTCTTCCTAAGAAGGGCAGTATAGCTTTGTTTACTTACGTATGTTTTTTTATTTATGAATTTTTGTGATTGTTTATCCAAATAATGAAAGTTAATTTAACCTTATCTCTGTCAGCCAATTTTTACTAGGTGGGCACTTGTAGGCCAGCTATTTTTGGAATAAAATAAATCCCTTAAAAATATTATGAAATAGGAACAGAATGATAAATATTTGTGAAAATTTACCAAAAACATGTTTCTCGAGTTGTGAATATTTTCACACTAAAATGATAAATATTGTTTAGAAAATATACACAAACAGTTCATTCAGAAGTTATGACGTTTACAAGATCCCGCGAGTTAACTCGTCCGTGGCACTAATAACTTGTTACTAGAGTTCGAGATTAAGAATTCCTGTCCTGAGATTTAATACAATATTTCGACATTCTCGAGACATTGAGAATTGTTTACCACAACATGACAATGAATATTCAAT
Source organism: Rhyacophila brunnea (assembly GCF_057557595.1). Taxonomy (NCBI): domain Eukaryota; kingdom Metazoa; phylum Arthropoda; class Insecta; order Trichoptera; family Rhyacophilidae; genus Rhyacophila; species Rhyacophila brunnea. The sequence continues at coordinate 37,799,240 of NW_028232827.1, read as the reverse complement.
CTACTGTCCACCAGGATCTTCTTGGCTACGTGTTAAAACTGTGAACTAACAAGCTCCTCCCATTTTTAACCGCACTCCGATTTTTTTCGACTTATACAAGGTATAAATGAGAACTCTGCCATTCTGGGCAGTGTTGACCTGTGTGTCCCTGATAACTATTTTAGAAATAGAGACCACCAGTTGTTTATTCTCCCAAGGTGCAGAACCAACCTGCCACTGGTAATGCCAATTGGGAGAGTGATAACTATGTTCAACGAAATTGCTTCGGGTGTTGATATATTCCACGTACGTGAGAATGAGTTTAGGTGGATGTTGTTTTATAAAATCTTAAAATAGGGTCTGCTTAGCTCATCCGGTGTACTTCCTTGTACCTATCTAATTCATCTACTGATATATCTTTTATTATATTATTATTTTATATTTATATATCTTTGTTTCTAAATGTCATGTTGTGAACGTCTTAAACTTATAATTTGTAATGTCTACAATATGTTAAAAAAATAAATGAATTGAATTGAAAATTGAATTGAATTGAATTGAATTGAATTGAAGCGCTTTCCGGTTAGCGACGAGTTGTCCACGTGTTAAAACTATGAACTAACAAGCTCTTCCCACTTTTAACTTCACTAGCGACTTCCGGTTATTGCCTAGATCTTCTTGTCGGATAGTAATCGACATATTCATGTCTGTGACAACTTGCAGCTAATTTAATCTTTAGCCTTAGTAATAGTATCGTTAATAGAAATAGGGTTAATTGAAGATTGCAAATTAGTCGTAATAAAACTTGTGTCTTTAATGAGCATCTTTTATGTTACAGCCTTCCATCTGTGTCGGGAGATTCTTCGTCTTACGAAGTTGATCATTGATTCTCATGTGCAGTACCGTCTCAACAATGTAGACTCCTTCCAACTGTCTGACGGCTTGCAGTACATCTTCGCCCACGTCGGTCAGCTGACAGGAATGTACAGATACAAGTACAAGCTGATGAGGCAGATCAGGATGTGTAAGGATTTGAAGCATCTCATCTACTATCGGTTCAACACGGTAAGAAAATATTGATTTACCGCAAAGACCGTTTCGTTAATCTTTTATTTGCTGATGATTTGCGTAGGGGTTCCTAAGCCAGCAGTCCATGTGTGTTGGTGGACACATCTGTCCTATTGTCTTGTTCTCGGAACAATTCATGAAGCTCTTGTGTTCAGACCATAATGCTTTCTGATTTTTTCATCTTGTACAACCGTATTAATGTTAAAAGCCATCCGTAACTTACAAACAATAATGACATTTCAGGGTCCAGTTTCAAAAGGACCCGGCTGTGGTATTTGGGCTCCCGGATGGAGGGTGTGGCTCTTCTTTATGAGAGGAATCACTCCGTTGTTGGAAAGATGGCTTGGAAACCTGCTCTCCAGGCAATTTGAAGGGCGGCACTCCAAAGGTGAGTTTTTTGCTTTGATTGTTAAGCTTAATCTTTTCTATGGTGGAAAGTACCACATTGATGATATCCCGGCAGGCCGTGAATCTAACGACATATGTTGAAAATGCTGTTTATTTTGATGATATTTTTATTTAAATGATATTTATTTTGATGATGATATTTAGATGTTTATTTATCTACTTTATTGTATTATTTTGTTATAAAAGTTTGAATTAATTTTATTTGTTGTCAGTGTCACCTTTTGGTGAGTGCACATAGTGCCTGAAGATGCCGAAAGTCGAAACCCGGGTTGCAAAAAATGACTTAAATGGAATAGTACAAAACTTAAATCCATTAGAATGTATTATTATATATTTTTTCACTTATTATGTACTACCAAAAGAACAGTGGACATTCTTTGTTTGGTTGTTATGTTGTATATAAAACAACCAAAAGAAATATAAGAACTTGCTTTGTGGTGTAAAATAGTTTATGATGAGTTATAGAGTTAAGTTATAATGTTAAGTTATGAGTTATAACTTATGCGTGTTAGGACAAACTACACAACACTCTTATAAACACTCAATAAATTAGTTAGCATGGTTTGTCCACACTGTAAATTTTATTCAAAACTATCGGGCTGACGGATCGGCCCAGTGGGAGTTGTCACATTGGTAGGGTGGACCGATATATCAGCCCAATGGGGGAGTAAGAGGGAAATAGTTAACGGAACTTAATTTTGCCAACATGCGCATTATGTATACCTAAAAAGAAAAGTGACTATTGGAGTTATCATTTGACTCAATTTTTGGGCAATTGCAAAATTTTGTGCATTTGCCGTTATGATGATTTAATATGCAGAATTGCGAGCATAATTTGTTCTGGATAGGTACGTGTTTGTAATACAGTATAACCCCTATTTTACATTTTTTAAGGGACTGAAAAAAAAACCTAATTGGAGGGAAAATGTAAAAGGGGGGTATTGAAAAAAAGAACATTTAAATTTTATGTTTCTAAAAAAATAACGTAAGACAGTGTATACAAAACACAAACACGATGCCAAAAGAAAAGATGGCGACCAATGGACCAATCACCTTGTTATGCGCCGAACTCGGGCCAATCACAGCGTCGCTCGCCGACCAATCACCGTGCGCCATTCTAAAGACACGGAGTTTTCCCTCCAAACACCTTACGCCGTTCGAATGTCACGACCCAATCATTGTCAAGCGCGTGTAACTCGCATATTTTGAATATTTCCGACGTAAATCGCGGGAAAGAAAAATGTAAATGCGGGTATTAAATGTACTGAAATACATCGGGACTGAAAAAATTACACGCAATTGCCGGGAAAACGTGAATTCCGGGCACGTAAAAACGAGGTTATACTGTATGTACAAAGCAAACGCTTATAAAATTTTCATAGCTTGCACCACTATAACCTTATTCTTTGGATTCTTTCTACAAATGTTTTCTCATATTGCGAGACAAAATTCATTCAATTGGTAAAATACTCTAACGAAATTACTCGCAATCCAAGATTTTAATGTACCTAGGTACTATTATTTCAAGGTCCATTCAATAAAAATGTAAAAATAACAAGAGAAAAAATATTTTTTGATCATAAAATGTGATTTTATAATGGCATGTGATTTTCTATCTGCGATTGGAAATACTAACTTCAAGGCAGATACTATGTAAAATCATGTCGCATTTTGAGAACCTTTATTTGTGGATGTGTGTTTGTATATTGATTCATTCGAAACATACAGATGTTTTTTGATCAGTATGCACCAGAGAGAACCTTTCTATCATTGTTTGTTTCCTTGCTCATAATATGTTGAGAATGTAATGATGAGTTGCGTAGGGGTTCCTAAGCTAGCAAATCCATGTGTGCTAGTGGGCACAACTGTTTTGCCGCGTTCGTTCTTGGAATGATGCGACAGACTCTTGTGTTCAGACCATTTTGCTATCTGAACATTTCTCATACAAACAAGACATGTAATGTACATGTTACACCGAATGTGCAAAATTGAATATTACATGAAATGGGCAAAATTTTGCCTAAATCATGAAAAATGCAAGCCCGTTGCCTTATTCATGAATTAGACAAAATATCTGAAGAGTGCGTGAATTCGGCAGTAATTTTTCTGCCTAGTTCATGTATTGGACAAATTAGATAGTAGCGCTACGGTGGTATTTTTTGCAACTAAACTAAATGTATCAAATGCTCATGCATAGGTCAAAATGTACATATATTATCTATGGTCAAAATAGATGATCGCGCTCCGGTGGTATTTTTTGCAACTAATCAAACTAAACAAATGTGTCAAATGTCGTCCTACAATGACGTTCATATCCATTTACTATGCGCAAAAAAATCTAGAACTATAATATGATAACGGAAGAATTTTATTGAAAAGTATTTTCGCGATTTGATTCGTGCTTGGGTATCAAACGTGCAATGGTCGATTGAATGTTTGTTATAGTTTGTTGACACTTGATAGCTAACCTCAAAATGGACATTCAGTTGAATAGTTTAATTCAGAATTAGAAAACCTAACCTAACCTAACCTAACCTAATAATAATAATATTATATTATGTCCAATTATAACTAATAAAACCATCCGTATTAAATTTACTTTTTCTTCTGTCATGTTGACAGTTCAAGAATTCCATACCCTGGCGAATTCATGAATAAGGCAACAGGCTTGACTATTACATGAATTAGCCAAAATTTTGCGCATTTCATGTAATAGTTGATTTCGCACATTCGGTGTAACATACATACTGTATAACTTTAGTAGTTTGCGACTTCTATATCGAGACGCACATTTCACCGCAGTTGTTTCTGTAACTAAAACCGTTGCAATACCGCCAGCATCCAAAAAAGTGCATGTGTAAGTAGATGTCAATATATAGAAGGCGCACAGTAGATCAAGTTTGTTGATTTTGACTGATTATTGTGAAGGTGTGGCAAAAACGGTGACAAAGCAGCGGGTGGAGTCTCACTTTGATCTGGAGTTGCGAGCGTCCGTGATGCACGACATCGTGGACATGATGCCCGAGGGAATCAAACAGAACAAGGCCAGGACCATCCTTCAGCATCTGTCAGAGGCCTGGCGCTGTTGGAAGGCCAATATCCCCTGGAAGGTAATTACATACTAATTTAATTCATTCTATTGACTTCATATCAATGGTTGAAAGAGGTACTCATGACTCCTGGTTAACAAACTCGATAGTGACTGTCAACGAAAATGATTGCCTACAGAGATGTGGCAAATAGTAGAGACTGACAAGTTTAACGTGAGGCTCCGTGGCAATGCGTCTCTAGAAGAGTGTTTTTCTTTTTCTCCAATTCATTCTTTAATATAGAAATCTAGGGGCACATCTTAATTGCAACCATATCTTGCGGCATACTGGTTGCGAAGCTCTGGTAGAAGACATCTATGTTTTAAACCTATAAACAAAATGTGTGATATATCCAGGTACATCGATCAGGATGACATTTCAGTATACATTGTGATACGAGGTTGCCAAACTGATCAAATGGCAATGGGCCGGATAATCGGATGCACTACTTGCAAATACACGGGTTGTGCACGACGTACTATATAAACCTGGGTGTCCTGAAACCCGCTGGATCATCGAACTTACCAAGTTCAGTGGATATCTGGTGGTGAAGACCTAAGAGCTAGGAGAGGCCTCGGGATCAACTTGGAATGGAATAGTGAATTGAAATGTCCAATCATCCTAACTAGACCTAATAGACCCTAACTTTCTCAAACTATCATCTGAAAATCACTTTATACTTCACTCTCTGTTACGCTGATTGAGTTTGGATCTTAAATACTAATAATGAATATCCGTAGGTGCCAGGGTTGCCGACTCCCATCGAAAACATGATCCTGCGCTATGTGAAGATGAAGGCAGACTGGTGGACAAACACGGCGCACTACAATCGTGAGAGGATCCGCAGGGGAGCCACCGTTGATAAAACAGTCTGCAAGAAAAACCTCGGAAGACTCACCCGCCTTTATTTGAAGGCTGAGCAAGAGAGGCAGCATAATTACCTCAAGGTAAACCATCATCATATTTATTACTGGTTGTGAGTTGCTATGTCGCTGTCTTACCTACATAATATGGCGTCTAATAGTCTTCCAAATGTTAGAAATACAAATTCCACATGTTTTAATGAACAACGGTTAGAATCACAGACACTTGTCAAATTTTAACTTACTAAGGGTTTTTGTGAGTGATACAATTCAAATGAAATGCTATCGGTGCTCTATTGACCACTCGAAAATCAATAGATGACGCAAGAGAAAGAAATATTATTTCAATGAGAGTTGGATAATATCTGATTTAATTTTCAACGTTGAATATCGCAAGAGAATGTATTCATTTGGGGTCAGATTTGGTTCGAAATAGAAATTATTTAATGAAATTCACCATGTTATAAATTTTCTTGCTGATTAACGAAGATCTCCAGCAGTCCCTTTCACCTTCCTGATCCTTATGTAGTTATGTTTTTTTCATTTCAGGACGGTCCTTACATATCCCCTGAGGAGGCTGTTGCCATTTACACAACTACGGTCCACTGGCTGGAGTCACGACGATTCGCGCCCATCCCCTTCCCTCCTTTGTCATACAAGCACGATACTAAATTGCTGATCCTCGCTCTCGAGAGACTCAAGGAGGCCTACAGCGTCAAGTCACGCCTCAACCAGAGCCAGAGGGAAGAGCTGGGCCTTATCGAGCAGGCTTACGATAATCCCCACGAGGCTTTGTCCAGAATCAAGAGGCATCTCTTGACACAGAGAGCATTCAAAGAGGTAAATTAATTGTCAACCATATGAATTTATAATATTTATGCCAAATTTCATTACATATTCCATTATCCCAATTTATATATCAGTTTCGTATAAGTTAAGGAAAATAGATGATTTAAAAATACTTAAGGGGGGACATGCTCAGCGTAGGTCAAAATGGAGCTTTTGTTCTATTTTCAAAGCATGATCCTGGACATTCCTTAAACGTTGTAGATAATTTTTTTATATAATTTTGAAGTCTTATTATCTTTTATATTTATTTTAAACATTTGATGATTGCATAAAGTATTTTTATTACATAAAATAGTATTCTTTTAAACCTCTCGCTCAAATGTTTTATAATATAATCATATTTCAGTACATAAATGTGCAGTGGTGTATGCCACTGGGGAATGCCAAAAGAAATGGCGTATTTCAAAAAAACAGTACCTTATTCTTAGGTCAATAATTATTATAAAGCAATCATTATTCGTAGGATGTTTATCACACTTGAATGGTCAAAGAAATAGCTTATAATTAGTATCTTTAGAATTATCTTCAAATGTGTTAATCTTGCCCATTTTTTGAATAATAAAATGCCTAATTCTTGTCAAATTTGGGATCACAGAGATTATCAATATAATTTTTTATCGTAAATATTTCACTATAATAATGTCGATATAAATTATACTGATGGTTTTATAAATGCGTTTAAAAATTAATAAACGTAAAAAATCTTAACACCACTGCACATTTATGTACTGAAATATGATTATATTCTAAAACATTAGAGCGAGAGGTTTAAAAGAATACTATTTTAGGTAATAAAAATACTTTATGCAGTCATCAAATGTTTAAAATAAATATAAAGGATAATAAGGCTTCAAAATTATATAAAAAAATTATCTACAACGTTTAAGGAATGTCCAGGATCATGCTTTGAAAATAGAAAAAAGATCCATTTTGACCCACGCTGAGCACGTCCGCCCTTAAGTGAAATTTTCAAAAAAAAAAATCTTGTTTGTAATTCAATTATTCAGATTTATTGTTATCTGGACTATCTTCGTTGCCAATCAATCAGGATAATTGAGGCTCTACTCATATAGTGTGTACAAAAAATAATGAAGATTTCTCATTTCTTGAATTGTCTCGAGACTAGAATTCTCGATCATCTCTAGTTGAGAGATGGATCATCGAATGGTATTTTAATGAGTTGAATCGGAAGTTGTTGAAAAAACATTTTTTTTTTTTTTCGACCATGTCCGATCCTAATAGGATCATATGGGTCTCCATAAAGTGGAGGTTTGTATTGACAGATTTTGTTTTTTACGAGAAATGGATGTCAGCCACTTGCTACATATTACGATTCAATTCTTTAATGAGAGGCGAGTTCACAGATTTAGCAGAATATTTGAATGAACAATCACAAATATGTCAAATATATAATCTGTCATTCCTAAAAGTGTAACATGTTTCAATTCACATATATCAACTTGCAAAATATTAATTTTGCTGTCTACAAAATGTTCCACGCTAACATTCCAAAATATGCCTTCTAGTGCAATACATATCTTTTTTTATAGTCAAACTCTTGAGGTGTCGTACCCTTTTATTGTCTCTATCTCTAATCATAGTGTTTATCCTTTAGACTGGCATCGAGTTCATGGATCTGTACTCTCACCTCGTCCCTGTGTACGATGTGGAGCCATTGGAGAAAATTACTGACGCCTATCTGGATCAGTATCTGTGGTACGAGGCGGACAAAAGGAGACTATTCCCACCCTGGGTTAAGCCTGCCGATACAGAACCGCCACCGCTTCTGGTCTACAAATGGTGCCAAGGTTTGTTCCATCATATAATATAATTAGTACATCTCCACCCCCTGGCCATGTTCAGCGGCCCATCTCCCTGTCACAGGGCTTCTTGATCGCCCGGGATTTATTTTGTGTGGCAAAGTTGTTCATGTCTAAATATGCTAGTGTGTCAGAAACATGGGTACCAAAGATGGTCCTCATCAGGAACCCAGGAAGAAAAAGGCCAGTTAAGAGATCACTAATGCACTGGAAGGAGGGGTTGAATAGCGGTGCGAAAGCCTTTCTCAATGTCTAAGACTGAAGAGGTGCCGCAGAGGATCGCGCCAGTTGCTGGAGGCCGATGAAGGAGGTCAAGGTTCGAATTGAGCTGTAGTACCATTGAAAGAAGAATACATTATGTATTTTGTTGTTCTTTGATGTATTACAGATGATGATTTTCTTGTGTGTGCGTTGTGGCAAAGGAGATGTGCTTTAACCGATCCCCTTGTTACAAACCTCACGCAAGCGAATTGTTGCACCCTTCAAACTGCAACGTGTATTGTAAAACATTTACAATGAAGATGAAATGGTGTACAGCGTGTTGAAAGACATGTTTCATGAACAAGATTTTTTTTAAATTTGACCAATCAAAGTTATCGAATCTGTGAATTTATATTTAGCTCTAAATTGCATACCTAACAATAATATTGTGATAAGTGAAATTGTGAGACACGCTAACTTGAAATGATTTAGTAAGTGATGAACCGTTGAATGGGTTCTCAATATGGAATTGAATCATAATTATTCACATATCAAGCAAGTTCATTGATTCAGCAGAACATAATGTAAGTACATAAATATATATAATGCCAATATCTTTTATTTAGAGAATATTTAGATGAACTATCACAAATATTGAACATACATAATTTGAAAACATCTCATGCATATAACCACCAGAAAAAATGTTCTTTTAGAAAAAAAAGATGACACTCAACGGGAATAGAACCTGTAACTGCTGGATTCGCTCCAGTGTGCTTTACCAATTAAGCTGTGGGCATCCTACTTAATTATGACAATTTTAACTAATGTTTTTACATGAAATTCTTATTTAATTGGGTTAATTCTGTGGTTACAATAGTGCAAGTCCTTTCAGGTTTTTTCTACTAGGTAATATATGTCTGAGGTATTTTCAAATAATGTATGTTTAATATAAATAATCATACATTTTTAAATCTTGTGAATTCTTCTTTGAATAAAAGAAATAGTTTATTTATTACAAGTATGACAAATATTATGTCAAATACATATCATTTGCATCAAAAGTCAAAACAAAGATGTGAATTTATTTGGTGTATAGGGATAAACAACATGCAGGATGTGTGGGAGGTGGGCGATGGCGAGTGCAACGTCCTGCTGGAGTCCCGCTTCGAGAAACTCTATGAGAAGATCGATCTGACGCTGCTCAACAGACTGCTCCGCTTGATTGTTGATCACAACATTGCCGATTACATGACTGCCAAGAACAATGTCGTCATTAATTATAAGGTATTGTCTATTTTCTGCTTTTATAAACAACATTACTTAAGTACCTGTCATAAATAAATATCACAAAATTATTGCATTTACGGCTGATATATCCATGATTACATGAGTGTCTAATTATTGAATGTCCTGGTGATCTGTACGTCATCTCGTTTCTTGTGTCTTGAAAGAGTGTTTTTTTTTAAAATTGTTAATACTAGAATATTGCCAGAATTTTATTTCTTATTGTGTTATTAAAGTATCTTTATTTGGTTAACTACACATAGATTATTCTAAGATGGGTTAATTTGTGTACAGGATATGAACCACACGAACAGCTACGGCATAATCCGTGGGCTCCAGTTTGCGTCATTTGTGGTGCAGTACTACGGACTAGTGCTGGACCTGCTTGTACTGGGGCTGCAGCGCGCTAGTGAGATGGCCGGACCTCCGCAGCTGCCCAATGACTTCCTCACCTTTCAAGATGCGCCCACCGAGATCGCTCACCCCATCCGACTCTTCTGCCGATACGTTGATAAGGTCCACATCTTCTTCAGGTAATTCATTATTATAATGATCGAATCAAATCTACAATACTTCTTCAGCCATGATATTGATCTTCTATGACTGAGTAGTTGTACAGTTTTGTGAATTCTTTTTCTATAACCCTGTGGGTTTTGGCATTCTCCAGCATCCGCCTCAATCTAGGTCTGTCCAAACCCGCTTTCCTAAAGAGAAAAGTCAATCAGGTCTTGGTGTGGCTGCCGGCTTCCCAAATATCGGTTTATTGGTCATACGTGACTCGTCCATCACATCATCCAGTCATCTTAACGCGGTAACTGTACGATGTCAAGCTACTCTACAAAAACAGTTCATTGTTATATCTCAGTTTCAACCCTGATTGGGTCCTTAGTTACTTTTACATTACACTCAGTTTTTGGTCATGCCCCAGGTTCCCGAGCCATACTGGTCTTATTAATTTCGTGAATAACTTTTTATTTACAGATTCACCGCAGATGAGGCGAAAGATTTGATTCAGCGCTATCTGACGGAGCACCCTGATCCCAACAATGAGAATATTGTAGGCTACAATAACAAAAAATGCTGGCCGAGAGATGCTCGCATGAGGCTGATGAAGCACGATGTCAATCTGTAAGATCACCTTTCAATCAGAAATATTTATACTTATGTGCATATTACGAGCATGCCCAATGATTCCGAGTCATGAGCTAAATATAAATATTATAACCCGATCCAACTTGACGATTAAGATGAAAGATTGTCTTGAAGGCGTTCTGTGCTGTCTCGGGTGACGAAAAATACAGGGCACAGTGCGGGAAGCAGAGCTTGAACCCTCACGTATTCATTGGATTCAGTTAATGTGCTTTAACGATGATGAAATTAACCAACAGCTATACAACTGAAGTGTTATCAAATTTTGTCAATATTGGTGACCGACCATCTTGGTATTGACAATATGTGCTTACTTTGCTAGACAACGTCAGAATCTCTCCAAATTTTAGTTTTGACGATTGAATTGGGTCGTTTGCTCGCAACGTTCAGCTTGAGTCTGCTCGTGTAATTTTTTTTTCGACCATGTCCAATCCTAATAAGACCATATGGGCCTCCACGGTGTGGAGGTTTGTATCAACAGATTTTGTTTTTACGAGAAATGGATGTCAGCCACTTGCTCAACCATACTCTGACTCATACCCAAATTGAAAAACAATATGTATACTTGCCAGACCCAGGTTTCGAACCTGGGACCCACGACGCTTAAGCCGTGCGGCCATTGTGTAATTAGAGAATTATATTCCAACTTACTGTTGGCTTCTTCGATCGATTGATTTCCTCTCTTTATTTTTGTTTTTATGATAGCTAGAAAATTAATATTGTCTATATAGATTTGTCTATGGTATCTAGTGGCCGAGCCGTGTTCTGGGACATCAAGAACAGACTGCCGCGCTCCACGACGACTGTGCAGTGGGAAGGCAGCTTTGTGTCAGTTTACTCCAAAGACAACCCCAATCTGCTATTCAATATGGGAGGCTTCGAGTGCAGGATACTGCCCAAGGTAATACAGCAATTTATTTTATAGTATCTTAATAATTCTAATATGCATAATACGTAATTGTGTTTTCAAATTATTGCATGATAAAAAACTGTCATTGGGAATACCTTTTCTATTAAAATTGTCCAAAATACTGAAGATATTGTAAATCATTATGTATAAATCTTCATAGCAAATCGTCTGATGTAAATTTATTTTCACAAAGATTTTACTATCATAACAAAAATACATATGATATTACTCAGTTATAGATGAATTTAAAATACGGAAACGGGCTTTGCAGTGAGGCCTGTTCTCGGCTCTAGAAAATGTTGGGGACGTTTTACATTTTTTTTATTATATATTTTCTAATACATGTTTCTCGATGTGAACTTGATATGTATGTACTTGGGTAATACAAAACACCTCAAAATATGTATTTAAAAAGTCATGATTCGTCAATTTAAATAACACATCGGTGCACATGCCTTACCGATTGGTGACAGTAGTACTGATGAATATTGTATGAAGATTATTGTCTCCTTTGCAGTGCCGAACAACACACGAAGAGTTCACTCACCGGGATGGTGTATGGAATCTTCAGAATGAAGTGACGAAGGAGAGGACGGCGCAGTGCTTCCTCCGAGTGGACGACGAGAGTCTCAACAGATTCCATAACCGAGTGCGGCAGATTCTCATGGCTTCCGGCTCGACTACTTTCACTAAGATTGTTAACAAATGGAACACCGCACTTATTGGCAAGTAGTTTTTTAATTGTATTTGCGAAAGGAAAAAAGAATAATGAGATTCATTACTTTTCGTGTGAGTCAAAGGACAATTGTGATGAATTTGTATGTATTCTGAGTGAAAATTACTAATTTAGTGGGATTGATTCGACTTCTACTCCTCGCTTTTCCTTTTATATACAGAATTGTATTTTAAATTGTGTTTCATGAGTTCCTTTCCTTTTTTTGACTGCCATTAATGCTCTTGATTGTTACAGGTTTGATGACATATTTCCGAGAAGCGGTGGTCAACACGCAAGAGCTGTTGGACCTTCTGGTGAAGTGCGAGAACAAAATCCAGACCCGAATCAAGATTGGCCTCAACTCCAAAATGCCTTCCCGATTCCCGCCCGTCGTCTTTTACACGCCCAAAGAACTCGGAGGTCTTGGCATGTTGTCAATGGGGCACGTCTTAATACCACAGGTGAAAGAACAAATAAGTAACTGTCTTTTGGTTTCCAATGTGATAATTTGAAGGGATTTAAATTAAATTTGTTCACAATGATAGATCTGTATGTTTCGGTGACTTGTTTTCTTAGGCGATGTCCTTTTTTGAGTATTAAGGCTCGGCAAATCTTATTGCATTTGGAACGCCTTACCTCTGTGGAGTTGAGTTTGTATGGCGGTATAATAAGAACCAAATATTGCATACAGCTCAATGTGAAGTTGGAAGAGATGATAACTGTGTTCAGTTTTATACGAAGATTAGAGAAATTGTGCGATGAATAATATATTCATCCATCATACTGATTGGTATTTTTTTGGTGGGCTGTAAATGTTTGAAAACCACTGTCTTCGACCATATTTTTTATCAACTTAATGCTATTCTGCACAGACTTCTATCAATATTATATTATGTTTGTTGCAAAATCATTCAAATGATTTATCGAAGACTTGGCCGCCTATTTCACACTATCTTTATACCAAATGAAATCTGATTGAAAGTTCTTATGGTTGCTTTCGAACTTAGACATAAATAATAATGAAGAGTTGATTTCAATTTGTTTCTTGTCATTTTCCAGTCTGATCTGCGCTGGTCAAAGCAGACGGATGTTGGCATCACTCACTTCCGTTCCGGAATGTCTCACGATGAAGATCAATTGATCCCCAACTTGTACCGCTATGTCCAGCCGTGGGAGTCAGAGTTCATCGATTCGCAGAGGGTGTGGGCGGAGTACGCTCTCAAGAGGCAGGAGGCTAACGCTCAGAATAGGTGCGAAAAATATTTTATATACGTGGTTCTAAAAGAATGTTAAAAACCGCTGTCGATACCACCAAATCGAAACTGTAGAAATAAGATTATTATAAATTTGTCTCATCAATTTATTTCATATTTGATAATGATTAGTGATTGTTTTATGTAGACGTTTGACACTGGAGGATTTGGAGGACTCTTGGGACAGAGGTATTCCTCGAATCAACACGCTCTTCCAGAAAGACAGGCATACGTTGGCTTATGACAAGGGCTGGAGGATACGTACTGAATTCAAGCAATATCAAGTGAGTATTCTGTCACATAATATTATGTACCTGTTTTTACATTTTTCTTTGTCAGTGATGGCAGTAAACCATTAGCCGGCTCTCACATCAAAACTCGTCTCGGCTTAAAACATGTCGAATACATCGATGTGACGTCATCGTTATTCAACACAAATAACAAAACACACGTTGCCAAATAGAGCTACGCAGATTGGTCGAATGCGACTGTTTCGTTCGAAAAAAACATCTGGCTGTTGCAATCGACAAGTTGCATCCTTCTCAGGATCCGATCGAAGGGTCGAAGTCACATGCAAACACCTACGAATTGGTCATTCCTAATTACCGCATTCAAATATCTATACGTTTCGAAGGCTATGGGCGACTGTTGCTAGGTAGATGTGCGCAGTATTCACAAACAATACTGGATCTCAGTTCTCGGAAGGTTTGTTCGGCACACGAGACGAGTTTTGATGTGAGAACCGGCTTATGTTTTGTATTATGTAAAATAAATTTTGTACTAGTGCGTGCTTTGTATGTATGACCAAAGGTATTCAATATTATAAAAGCTGTTCTGGTCTCTTTCGATATGCATTGGATACAATATACATAAAATTTTATATGGTTGTTTTTTACGATTCTCAAGAGAAATTAAAACAAGAATTGAGATATCAAGGATTGCTTTCTCAAAATGAGACACTAGCAATTGAGCCCTTACTTAATTATGCCTCACAATCCTTTTCTATGGCTTGGAGGTACGGTCGCTAAACCAGGAAATATTTCAGAGAGTTAAGGTTTTCGAGATGTGGTTGCATATAATAGACATATACTCAAATTTCCTTGGACGACAGGGTGACAAATGTTAAAATCCTCAAATGAATGAATCCTCTATGAAGTTCTGCATAGTATCAAAACCAGAAAATTAGAATACCTCGACCACAAAGAGGACATTATTCCCATTATCCAAGTAAAGATCAACAGTAAACGTAGCAGAGGACGATATCAGATTGTGGTTTAAGAACTTCCTCTATTGCTCCGAGTGCAGCTCCATCAACCTATTCTGAGTAGCAGATAAAGTAAAGATCACCCTGGTTGTCGCCGACGCGGAAACCAGATGGCACGAGAAGTTTGGTTGCAAGTTGTAGCGGCAGAGTATGGGTGTACCATTTTTTAAATATGTGGTCAGCATGTTGGATTTCATTCTTGTCACTATCTGGTGTAGGCGTGAATGTTTTTTGGTGTATCGTCGTTTATGTTGCAAGTAATAGACAAGATTGATTGTAATGTTGAATGCAATGTTTGTGTCCAGGTTCTCAAGCAGAATCCGTTCTGGTGGACCCACCAGCGGCACGACGGAAAGCTGTGGAACCTGAACAACTACCGCACGGACATGATCCAGGCCCTCGGAGGAGTCGAGGGAATACTCGAGCACACACTCTTCAAGGGAACCTACTTCCCCACCTGGGAGGGTCTCTTCTGGTAATTACTACAATTCAATTTATACAATTATACAAGTTGGAAAAAAATCATCGATAATGTTTGCAGTATTTTATTGGTGGAAATGTTTATTACAGGGAAAAAGCATCAGGATTTGAGGAGTCCATGAAGTACAAAAAGCTGACAAACGCTCAGCGTTCCGGTTTGAATCAGATTCCCAACAGGAGATTCACTCTCTGGTGGTCGCCCACTATCAACAGGGCTAATGTTTACGTTGGTTTCCAGGTTAGTGAACATATCATTTTTTTTTTTTTTTTTTTTTTTTTTTATATATTAATATCATTAATTATTCATTATTAGTCTCTTGAAGTATATTGCATCATTCCATTGCTGAATGACGGCATTTCTAATCTGATTTGACTCCTTTTGGTCCCATGTATTGTCATGCAGTTTTGTAGAAAATAACTACATCATCATTTTTTTACCTCTGGGTATCGATGGATGACTCGATTGAATTTTCTTCAAGGAAGTGTCATGTACTTTTATATTTTTAGCAGTGTTACGTTACATCACATAACCTTGTTGGCTCTCATATTCAATTATTTGAACCTCTTTTACTGAGGGTTCAAGTTGTAGAATAATTGAAAGAAATATACTTCAGTTTAAATAATTCTCAATGTCAAGTATGCCAAGCGCTCCTAGTGTATTTGTATGTATAAATATTTCTCGTTAATTTTTAGGTACAACTTGACTTAACAGGAATATTCATGCACGGAAAGATTCCAACATTGAAAATTTCCCTCATTCAGATCTTCAGAGCCCATTTGTGGCAAAAGGTTCACGAGTCTATCGTCATGGATTTGTGTCAGGTGAATATTATTTTATATTAGCTGTTTTATCGTTATTTTTTTTTTTTACTGTATATTCGATTATCATTTTTCTTCTCTGTGAAGGTATTCGATCAAGAGTTGGATGCTTTGGAAATTGAGACAGTGCAAAAAGAAACCATTCACCCTAGAAAATCTTACAAAATGAACTCGTCCTGCGCAGACATCTTGCTTTTCTCCGCGTACAAATGGAATGTATCAAGACCTTCGCTTTTGGCTGATACCAAGTGAGATTTTGTATTATTTATTGTTTAACCCTTTTACTCCCATTCGGCCGATATTTGGGCCCACCATACCTATGCGAAAACTCCATCTGGGCCGATCCATCGGCCGAAAGCTTGAAACCAAATTTACGATTTATTCCAAATTTTTTCCTGTCATATTTCGTCTTGTGTAGACAAAGCATTAAAGCGGGGCCACACCGGCAACAAGTCGGCGCGACAACTCGTTAAATTTTACGATAATTATCATGCTTATCATAAAATTTAACGAGTTGTCGCGCGACTTGCTTTCGGTGTGGCCCCGCTTTTATATTCACTGTGTGTTGGGTGTGAGTAACAGTTATTTTAGTGTCAGCTTTATTTAATAACAATTATAATTATGTCATACCCTATTAACTCACAAGTCATAATTGCTCTGCTGTCAAACTTGAGACCAAAGAGGGTCATAAAAATAATAAAACATTATTTTTATGACACATTTTAAATTCTGTTATTTCTTTTAGTTGTTTTATGATTCATATATCAAATTGCAAAATGAATTTTGTAATATTTGAACTAACAATAGATGCCACTGTACTTTCGGTAAGATGGTGAAAAAATACATGAATATAAATATTATTATAAATGATTTAGTGCTTTGACTTATTTTTTGAAATTACTTCATTCCCATATCAGTTAGTCCTCGATACTGTATCGAATTCTCTTGCGATTTCGTGAATTGAATAATATTCTTGAATACCTTGACACTATACGATTTTTTTGTTGATTACTTTATAAAAATTCTATTTCATAGAGAAATAATAATATGTTTATTTTTTTTTCTGTTACCACATAAGGATAGATTATATTATAAAATTTGATATATCAATTATAAATAAAAAAATGTTGTCACACTTGTTTTCTTGTTCAAACATAGTTTTATCCGTTCATTTCTAAATAAATATTGATAGATTATTTTTTTCTTTTGTTTTATTGATGTAAACTATCAATATTATTACTTATTATTGCTTTATACACCATTACACACTTTATACACAAAAAAAGTTTCAAATTTTTAAAACATGTGTAGAATTAGTTATTTAAAAAAAACTAAATCAACGATTTTTTGTCAAAAAACGCTTGGGAAATTTCGCATATGCTAGGCTAAATCAGCTGGGAGTAAAAGAGTTAATCATTAAGTCTTGGTTGGTAAAAATCTAATCAATCTATTTAAGTGTTTACTAAATGGCCATAGCCTTTAAAACATCTGAGAGGATCTACTGTATTCCTAACATTGGATTACATTCCTAGTAGTTATTTTCATAGCAACCTATTTAATTTGAATGTTTCAACCTGATTTTTATAAACTTTGAACAATAATAAACAGAAATTTTTCATCAATATTTTTTTTGTGTATCATTTGATAATTAAGCTTTATTTACAGAATTTTGAAAAGAGTGATGCTACATTTATTTAACTTGAAGTCAATTTATTCAACTCGGTTACGTATACACGTGAAATTTGTTAATCTCAATTGATATACTTATATTTGTAATATTATGTATTTTAAATATAGGGCAACACTTTAATATCCCTCTCTTAGCACAATTGCTTTTATTCTCTTGCAGAGACACTATGGACAACACGACAACACAAAAATACTGGATGGACATCCAGCTGCGTTGGGGCGATTACGATTCCCACGACGTTGAGAGATACGCACGCGCCAAGTTCCTGGACTACACCACAGACAATATGTCCATTTATCCCTCGCCTACTGGACTTCTCATTGCTATTGACCTGGCCTATAATTTACACAGGTATTAAAAACCTTTCTCTAAATGTTTAAAAATTAAACTGGTATAAAGGGATTTACGGTCTGTTGTTTAAATTAGCTGTAATTTATTAATCTTGCATTTCGGATTCATTATGGTATTTTGATATTAAATCTACCACACCAAAAATGTTCCAGATATACCATCAATTTATTGTAATAGTAAAAATTTATAGCTCGCTATGTTAAATGTAACTATAGGGATGATTGTACATATTTATCTGCAACTACTAATTGGGCTATCATCTTTCAGCGCGTACGGTAATTGGTTCCCTGGATGCAAGCCGTTGATCCAGCAGGCCATGGCCAAGATACTGAAGGCCAATCCTGCGCTGTACGTACTCCGAGAGCGGATCCGCAAAGCCCTGCAGCTGTACAGCAGTGAACCCACAGAGCCTTACCTTTCCAGTCAGAACTACGGGGAGCTGTTCTCCAATCAGATTATATGGTAAGAAAAACACTATGTACTAGTCAAAGATATTGAAGAAATCTTTCATTCTATGACAATGTACCTTTTACATATTATGTAAGTAAAGCTGAAAATGGTTTACTAAGGCTATTGATTAAATTAGTTGCAAATTATTTCTCATTGTAGATACATTTGTAGTAAGGTTACAGTTATTCTGTTGATATTATTTACTCTTAATCACTAACTATTGGTTGCAGGTTCGTAGATGACACGAATGTATACAGAGTGACGATTCACAAGACGTTTGAGGGCAATCTGACAACGAAGCCCATCAACGGAGCCATTTTCATTTTCAACCCGCGTACTGGACAACTCTTCCTCAAAATCATCCACACCTCTGTGTGGGCCGGACAGAAACGTCTCGGACAGGTAAAATATTATTTGTATTTTGCCCCTCAAGTGAGAGGCTTATGTATAACACTCTCTGATTGCTATAGGATTGCAACTTTCAGAGAAAATAGCATCTGAAGTTGAATTATTGACTTTTGGAAATGTTTAAAATTTTGTTTAGTGTACATACTTTTACCTAGAAGTTGCGGAGTTTTGCACATAATATAACTTTGTAGTGAAATGCAGTCGAACTCAGTTATTACGTTCACGGATATAGCGAGATCTCGGATGTAACGAGGAAACATTCGTTGACATTTTAGTTTATGATTTTCTTCATACATTTATTCACTTTTATAACGAGCTACTTATCAGATACACCGAGCTAAAATACGTAAAAATTTTCTTAAAACTGTTAATGTGTCGATCGTTTAAAAACATTTCGACCCTAAGTAATTAAATCCGACCGGACAAGATGCTGCCAGGATCGGATTATGTTTATGACACTAAGTTAAGTGTATAAGTACATGTAAAAAGTCCAAGGTTTGTGAAGTCAGTAGGTACCTACCAGCGTTCATTACAATGAACAGCTTTTGTAGTTAAGAATGCCATGCTTGTGTCGGGGAAAAATTGTAATTGTCTATTTTTGTTTGAATTGTGACTGCTCATTTAAAAATACCTATTCTCTGATATAATGAGTAACGCTTATAACAAGTAAATTCAGTCGGTCCCATCTGCCTCGTAATAACCAAGTTCGACTGTACTTGATTGAGAGACACTACTGGGAAATGATTGTCAACCATAATTTGAGGATATATTATAGATGTCCAGAGTAACATAGTAATTTGAAAAGGTACCACATTACATTTTAGTTGGCGAAATGGAAAACTGCTGAAGAAGTTGCTGCCCTCATTCGATCGCTGCCCGTGGAAGAACAGCCTAAACAGATTATCGTCACGAGGAAGGGAATGTTGGATCCCCTTGAGGTTAGTAACAGTTTTCATTTCACATACTGCAATAAGGCTTGAGTACGTACCGAGTCTATTTAGTAGTTTTAACTTTAAATGGCTTAATATCATCGATATGCGGCGATAATGAGGGAAGATGAATCATCAAATAATGGCTTCACGTATTACCCAAGTTTACAGATTCAGCAGAATTTGCACAGATGCAAATATTGCCAAGATATTAAAATAAACAACCATAAATATGTCGACACACATGTCATTCGATATTCCCTAGTCAGTCCTTATGCCTCAATTACATTGAGCTTCTTTACCAGCTGTTTATTGGCGAATTTAAAAGCGGGCGATTCAGCTACTGCGATTTGATGATTACACACAAAACTTTCCATTCGCTGAGAAGCCACAAGCCAGCGACTATTTTGACAGAACGTAGTTTGTTTTTTTACCGGGAGGTTGGTACTGCGCAGACGCAGCAGGCCCACACGCCGGCGTGTAGCGTGTAAAGTTGACCGGCTTTCAACTTTTCTCGGTAGAGTGTTTACAACCTGCTTATTCGATGATTACACTGGGCGACTTTATAGGCAGATTGTAAATTCGCCAATAAACAGCTCGTAAAGAAGCTCAATGTAATTGAGGCTTTACTAGATGATATTAAAGGATACTGACTAGCAGACCATAGATGATGACGTCCTATTTTGGATTTATAAAGATTTACATTCATACAAGTCCAATAATGTAAAAATGTTCCATTGTTAAAATGAAGAACGTGTTTACAGGTGCATCTGTTGGATTTCCCGAATATCGTGATCAAGGGTTCGGAGCTGCAACTTCCGTTCCAGGCATGCCTCAAAGTGGAGAAGTTCGGTGACCTTATTCTGAAGGCCACCGAGCCTCAAATGGTGCTCTTCAATCTCTACGATGACTGGCTGAAAACTATTTCGTCTTACACTGTAAGTATCCTTTCATTTCACTCTGTTTCATTTATGCCCAAATTAAATAACTCTCACTGTCAGAAGGCCAATTCTTGAATGAAGCAGTAAAAAACACCGCTTTAATGAAGCACGTAAAATTTTTAGTTTTACAGGAGAAATTGTGTGTATAAAGCTTTGAACGAAATGCATTCGTGCGAGTGAGAAAGCATTCAGCATGCTTATACCTTATATCCGTGCGTTAGAGTAAGATAGAAAGTAAACATGCCAAAACGAACCGTTTGTGAATTTCATGGAAATTAAATAACATTTTTATCCATTTTGGTAATGACTTCATATTTAATCAGTACTTACCGTTAACGTTGCATGATTAAATCATTCATTGTTGAAGTACGTAGCCAATTAATCTTTAAACAAGCTAGTTACGTCTCCAATATAACAATATTACAACACGGAATTTCCGTTGAATTTTGCAAACAAACATGTGTGTTTCTGTATTACAAAATCACAATAAATATTTAAGTGAGAATTTAAACACAAACTAATACTTTTACAAACAAATTTTTGACGTTTAATAATATGTCAAAGTCAAATGGAGAGTTACTAGCGCCTCTACCGGTAAAGCGTGTATAGTTAAATTGCATACTGTACTCGACACCACCGGTCGACTTTTAATATACTTCGTTGTAGTAGGTTTGCGCTTAGGTTGTGCAACCGGTAATACTGCTTCATTCAAGAATTGGCCTTCAGGTCTGATCGAGAAATGTCAGTTTGAATTTTTACATTCAGTTGTAAATGAAATAGAAATATTTCTAATACAGCCCGATCCAACTCTCAGTGACTTGGGTGGAAAGTTGCCTCGTTTGGTTCCATCTTTGACTCTTGTCAATGTTGACTCACCCATTAAAT
This sequence comes from Rhyacophila brunnea, assembly GCF_057557595.1. Classification (NCBI taxonomy): domain Eukaryota; kingdom Metazoa; phylum Arthropoda; class Insecta; order Trichoptera; family Rhyacophilidae; genus Rhyacophila; species Rhyacophila brunnea. Next base: position 37,777,432 of record NW_028232827.1, on the reverse strand, counting down.
ATTGGGAAAAGTGATAAAAATAAAGCTGTTGGCGGAACAACACATTTGAACAAGTTGTAGCAAAATTAATTATGATAATATCCATACATTGACTTGCCTATGGGGGGGGCTCCGTCTGGAAAGAATTTAACATTTTTACTCTGTATGAATTTTGTGCGTAAGGTTGTCTTTATAAGTGCAGCAGACAAATTTCAAACTGCAATTATAATAAATATTTTATGAGGTTGTTGTATGTATGTACACGGCTTTAGACTTATCTGGCTTTTCCTTTCGAATACAGAATCGATTCCGGTACGATTGGAAGTTGAGTACTCTAAGAATTCTTCGGTGGGTTCCAGATGAATAGGTTCTCATTGAATAAAATGACCACTGTTTGAATGCAGCTTGAAATAATTTTCAGGCCTTCTCCCGTCTGATTCTAATTTTGCGCGCCCTGCACGTGAATACGGAGCGCACTAAAGTACTGCTGAAACCCGACAAGACGACGGTGACGGAGCCGCATCACATCTGGCCTTCCCTCTCTGATGAGGAGTGGATAAAAGTGGAGGTGCAGCTCAAGGACCTCATCTTGGCCGATTACGGAAAGAAGAACAAGTGAGACTTGTTTTTTATTTCATTCTTATCTTATTTTAAGAATCATGTCAGTTTGTTGTACCACAATACAAACATATTATAGTCCTCAAATGCTGATATAAAACTACCAAATGGTTTAAGTGAAGAGATCGATAAGTTCGTTGTATGATATACATCTTAGATGTGACAGGAGGCTGCATGGTGGGCTTCCACATCTCCTCATTACCTTTGAAGTCAAACCATCGTCTGTCCGTTATTAGCTGTGTACCGTCATTCTGAGGCATCGTATGGTGCAAAGACTTGCTACTGTAAAGAGATACCATTAGAATGCAAACACCCAACAGGCATCATTTTGGTCCTGAAATTCTGCATTGAGTTGGTATTGATAAAATTGTTTTGTGTGTTCCAGCGTGAATGTGGCATCGCTTACGCAGTCTGAGATTCGAGACATAATCCTGGGAATGGAGATCTCGGCGCCGTCAGCCCAGCGGCAGCAGATTGCCGAGATCGAGAAGCAGAGCAAGGAGCAAAGCCAGCTGACGGCCACCACAACCCGCACCGTCAACAAACACGGAGATGAGATCATCACCAGCACCACTAGCAATTATGAATCGCAAACCTTCAGGTTCGTTAACTATTCTACTTTACTTTTTGTCAGACATTAAGGCGATGTCTTTGGCCTAAATAACACATATAATGTGACTTTTACGCCATCTATTTATATTTAAAGGCATCTACCATGAATTTCTAAAAATCTGTTACTAAAAACTTTGGTCAGTTTCAATCAGATGGCAGTGAGTTACCATAACTAATTTTAAAAGTAAATTAAAGTTGCCAATGGAATGGAATTCTAGATGAAAAAAATTGCTAGACAAAAATTCATTTACATATTATTATTTAAGAATATAATAATATATTCTAATATAACCTCTTGAGACCCGAGGGAGAACCAGCCATCAAAAAAAATATTTCTTTGATTTTATGGAAGAGAAGTATTAGTCTATTGACAAAAAATTTTTTTTTAGGTTTTTTTATTTTATAAAGTAAAATATACTATATGCACATACCAGGTCACACTGCAGATGAATATTACCTACTCTATAAACTTAGGGAAGGTAAAGAAAACAACTTGTTCATAGGAGTGGTCAATTTTAATAGAACATTACACAATAAAAATAGATAATTAAATAGAAAATAGGATAATTAAATATATTTACACTTAAAATTAGTTAAAATTATGAAATAAAACCCTAAATATGTACTTTAAAATTGCTTTGAGCTGCATCCTATACTGTGATACAGCTCAATGCAAAATTTTGTGCACACGTATATATTGCATTTTATGAAAATATACCTGGTGCGGGACTTGCATCCAGGGTATCTGCACACGGATGCTGAATGGTGGCCAACGCTGTCCAAACATACCTCAGCGATCGGTTGGGGGACAACCGTTCTCCTGCGAGCTGGTGGCTCTGTGTCTACCTGCGATGTCGACATGTTTCTTGGCCGACCTCGTGCTGGCAGTGTTAAAATGTTGGCTACCCGATCTTCATACCGAATAATAGCTTTCGCTAATCTGATTCAGTACGACAACAGTCCCATAATATCCTTTCGGGGTACATTTTCTAGTTTACAATTCCGCATATACATTAGCCAACAGTTTACCACCGCCAAGTCCACAAAGTGGTTAAAAACCCTCACAGGCCATTTGCATGTCTTCATCGCAGTCCTGTAATAAGTAATTATCCGATCGCAAAGATCAATGCCACCCATCGACATATTGTAGTGCTTTACAATGGCCGGCTGAGTGGCACTGATCTTCCTCTTTACTTCCTTCGACCATCGCATGCAGGTACCAACAGGAGTACTGCCGACCGCAGTGGAAAATAATAACACGGATTTATTTTCTTTCCACTTGACTACACAGACTTTGTCATCCTACCGAACCTTCTCATCCCAATCTCCCCTCTGCATTGCCTTATCGTTTTTTTAATTTCTTAATCACATCGCCGAGTCTATTACTTCTGACAGTTCCAGTTAAGAACATTTTGTCGTGAAGTAACGAATCGGCGAGCTTCAAACTAGTGAAAAAACGATCAGTATAGACAATGCAGGAGGATTGGGGAGAGTCCGGCAGAGTAACTTGACCACACTTGCGCCCAGACCGAACTGCTTCATATCTCCATCTGATACCGTTCCCTTCCCTACATATATGTGAAAATCTATCACTAATCCATCTCTGGCCGCGAGAACAAAATTTTTAAGGCCTACAGGATTTAGCTTGTTAAGCACAAATTGCCTGTGTCTACAGCGGCCAGTGAACGGCATCATTTGCTCATCGATGGAGTTATGAGCAGGTCTGGGCAAAGTATGGCATTTTTTTAGAACCTCACTTAAAAAGGGACTAATCTTCCAAAGTTTATCAGTGCAGCCCGTGCGGTCAGCAGTGTTATCTGCAAAATGAAAGTGATTCCGCAGTTCGAAGTACCCGTCTCTGGGCATTGCTTGATTAATGATTGGAATGCTTAGATCATAACACCAGTACATTCGAGTCTGCAGAAACCTTAATGTACCCATCATAATTTTGATGCCGGTGAATACGAATTTCGAATTCGTATTCACCGACCACAAGTCCCTTTTTTGTGCTGAATATAAATTTGTCTGCTCAGCTTTTTTTTCGAAGAGAGTGAGGTTGAAGTATTCGAAAAAGGAGCTGAGGACATTGTCAGCAACATGCCCTCTCGCCAACAAATCTTCCTCCAATTCCGGACCAGCATTCGGCATACTGAAACAATAGGAAAAAAATATTATTACATTATCCATATTTCCTCATTAATTCAAGTATTTAGCAGTAAAAATACAAATAATGATGGGCAATAATATGTCAACTCCTCATTCGAGACAATCGCTACATCATGTGTACAAGATGTAATGAATTCTTGTTTTTATGCCAAAGCATGTAATGAAAATGAATCTAGTGTATGACCGGATGGTCTATAAAACCAATAAATATATTATTAAGAAAATTGTAAACCTACCATTTTGTGAGCCAGGGAAGAACCCTGGATTGTGATGTCGAAGGTTGTAAATGTCGTCGCTGTTGTCGGACTCGTAACCGTCGCCGACTTCGCAGTCTGTCGTCCAATATTTCGTCGAGTTCATCAGTATTAAAAGATTTATCTATATGTAAACAAAAAAACATAACCTAATTACATTCATATACTCGTGTCAAACTTATCAGCTTATCACTGTAGATAACGTTTTCAATTTACGATTATGTTGTATTAAAAACACGGACACGTGTTTGAAAGCACATAAAATATTTGATTACAATCAATCATTGGTTACATTGTATAAGCATTGTGAATAATTATAATGATGATTATGAGATACATTTTCGAGACAAGTTTCAGTAATTTTGAATGAAATTAAAATTTTATTTTATTAAATTCGGTTCTACAATCATATTATGCGAATGAAAGAAATTCACTATCTATTAGATAATTTACAAAACGTACAAGATGGGCTCGATGACATTTGTCATAAACATAACCTCAAACTAACGTAAAGTATTTATAATTCTACGAAAACGATGAGTCTACGCCTAAAATAATATATATTGATGATAAATGCATGATGGTGATTGAAAATACAGTATATGTAACTCTTTTCAATAATTTTTGAATGTTTGTTTGACAATCAAAACTGCGTGACATAGTTTGTCATTTTTATGTACGATAATAATATTATTTATTATACACTGAAAAGTTTACTTACTTGACAAAAATGTTACTGATGAGTCGATTCCTTCCTGTTTTCAAACAATATACCTAATAATGGCCAAATAAAGAAGAATTGTCATAAACCCGATATTCGATCTTCGATCGAGAGCACGAATGCTACCATATGTTAAAATGCGAGATTTGTTTATTTTGTTGATTATTTTTATCATAAATAATGATAAAAAACAGTTGTAATTTAAGCAAATACTAATTGCAAATAATTCGCAGTTTCAAATTTTGAATATAGGCAGGTTTCTACGTAAATTAAGTTAATATTGTAATTTCAATTATTAAGTTATTTTTATTCATATGGCAATTTCGCCTCAAACTGATAAACTGATTTTTGTCAAAATGCAGAGAAATGTTATTTTGTCTTGTCTATGTGTGAGTTTCATTTTCAACGTCATGTTATGGTTGTGTGTGTATTTTGTATGAAGATATTTTGTTTCCAAATAATTCCACGACGGCAGCACTATACGGCCAAGCGTCGGCTAAGTGTTGTCAGCATGTTGCCAATTCGAGCAATTATTATGGTTTCGATTTCTATCGATTCGTTAATATACAAAAATACAAGATTAAATTTAAATAACTGCCGTAAAAATTAATAAATAATATTTTTAATAGAAACGCTAATCGTTTTTTGCGATAAATTGCGTCTAAACCGAGATATTTCGATTTTAATTGCATGCTCTCTAACCTCTAAATTGATGTTTTTTAAATTTAAAAAAAAAGATATAAGGATATAATAAATTCCAATTTACGTTTAGCGTTTCGCTAGGTAATAGATTTAGGTATATTTTTATCGTAATTTTGATAATAAATCTTATGTCATTCATTCTTACCACCCGATAGAAATGTACCGAATTTGACACGTATTTTTGGTATATAGAACTCCACGATACATCTTAATTTTTTATTTTATTTTTCTCATTACTTTTGAATATATATCTACCGATTAATAAACTTTTCTAGATATTTTTCGATAACAACTTTACCTAGAGACATCACCTTGAGCACAAATTGCCTGTGTCTACAGCGGCCAGTGAACGGCATCATTTGCTCGTCGATGGAGTTATGAGCAGGTCTGGGCAAAGTATGGCATTTTTTTAGAACCTCACTTAAAAAGGGACTAATCTTCCAAAGTTTATCTGTGCAGCCCGTGCGGTCAGCGGTGTTATCTGCAAAATGAAAGTGATTCCGCAGTTCGAAGTACCCGTCTCTGGGCATTGCTTGATTAATGATTGGAATGCTTAGATCATAACACCAGTACATTCGAGTCTGCGGAAACCTTAATGTACCCATCATAATTTGGATGCCGGTGAATATGAATTTCGAATTCGTATTCACCGACCACAAGTCCCTTTTTTGTGCTGAATATAAATTTGTCTGCTCAGCTATTTTTTCGAAGAGAGCGAGGTTGAAGTATTCGAAAAAGGAGCTGAGTACATTGTCAGCAACATGCCCTCTCGCCAACAAATCTTCCTCCAATTCCGGACCAGCATTCGGCATACTGAAACAATAGGAAAAAAATATTATTACATAATCCATATTTCCTCATTAATTCAAGTATTTAGCAGTAAAAATACAAATAATGATGGGTAATAATATGTTTTGATTGAAGTTTACTATTCAAACCATCAACTCCTCATTCGAGACAATCGCTACATCATGTGTACAAGATGTAATGAATTCTTGTTTTTATGCCAAAGCATGTAATGAAAATGAATCTAGTGTATGACCGGATGGTATATAAAACCAATAAATATATTATAAAATTGTAAACCTACCATTTTGTGAGCCAGGGAAGAACCCTGGATTGTGATGTCGAACGTTGTAAATGTCGAATGTAAATGTCGTCGCTGTTGTCGGACTCGTAACCGTCGCCGACTTCGCAGTCACTGTCGTCCAATATTTCGTCGAGTTCATCAGTATTAAAAGATTTATCTATATGTAAACAAAAAAACATAACCTCATTACATTCATATACTCGTGTCAAACTTATCACTGTAGATAACGTTTTCAATTTACGATTATGTTGTGTTAAAAACACGGACACGTGTTTGAAAGCACATAAAATATTTGATTATAATCAATCATTGGTTACATTGTACAGCATTGTGAATAATTATAATGATGATTATGAGATACATTTTCGAGACAAGTTTCAGTAATTTTGAATGAAATTAAAATTTTATTTTATTAAATTCGGTTCTACAATCATATTATGCGAATGAAAAAAATTCACTATCTATTAGATAATTTACAAAACGTACAAGATAGGCTTGATGACATTTGTCATAAACATAACCTCAAACTGACGTAAAGTATTTATAATTTTACGAAAACGATGAGTCTACGCCTAAAATAATATATATTGATGATAAATGCATGATGGTGATTGAAAATACAGTACCTATATGTAACTCTTTTAAATAATTTTTGAATGTTTGTTTGACAATCAAAACTGCGTGACATAAAGAAGAATTGTTATAAACCCGATATTCGATCGAAAGCACGAATGCTACCATATGTTAAAATGCGAGATTTGTTTATTTTGTTGATTATTTTTATCATAAATAATGATAAAAAACAGTTGTAATTTAAGCAAATACTAATTGCAAATAATTCGCAGTTTCAAATTTTGAATATAGGCAGGTTCCTACGTATATTAACCCTTTCCCGGCGACCGTATTCCAGTAGGATACAGCTAGTACGTAACACATGGGCGACCGTATAGCAGTCAGATACGCAAACCTTGACCTGTGGATAACGCAAGAAATATTTTTCATGCGGCATTGAGAATTTTATTAAAAAATAGCCCGATCCATCCGCCTACTTCCACCTATTTAACTTTGTCAAAAATATGTTGTTTTAATTTCATAAACATCGATCTTTCGAACCCTCTCAATCTATTGAGATTCGCCGGTATGATTGCATCAGTTCAAATCTACGCGGTATTTTTCAGCGCCTGCGCACTAGGTATACAAAATATTTTCATTCGAGTTGAGTGTGCGCCGAGTGATTTATCGTGTCAAGTTGAATATTCACCGCGATCTTTACAACACCATGTTTGCGGGAATAAAATACAACCAAAAAACCGAACCTGTGTCGTCGAAATATTTATAAATATGTACTTGAACTTGTGTTCTGGATTATGTCATTTATTTTTATTACTCATGGTCATGTCGTCATGTGTCACCCCAATTGTTTGAAAGTCATAAATCGAGCTCATTATTGAAAGTCGTAAATATGTCGTAAAGATACGTCCACACGGAATGAAAAAATATAATATATTATTATATTTTAGTTAGGACGATTGCGAGTTTTACCAATAAATTACGAACTACTATGAAGGAATATATAAAACGTATAAATAAACGTAAGTATAAAAAAAAACACACGGGTATACAGGGTATACAACATAATATAAAATGTAAATCATGGAATATTGACTCTTCAACTATATTACATATTATCTTTGTATGCAATTTAATGTTTATAAAATTTTAAAACCTCACGCAATAAATGTTTTTATAGCACTTTTACAAGCACGCAGCAGATTTTACAAAATAAATATTGTTTTTTTTATAAAACATAAAACGACAATCACTAACATAACACAATGCTCAATAAAACTGAAAAGTTTAATCTAGTAAAAATCCAAATTACACTAAAAAAAGAACATAAGGAATTATTACCATATTTCAACCACTGTGGACTCAACTTTACGCGACCCATAAAACTTGTAATAATATGCGACACAATAAAAGCTATTATTTTCAATATTTTTAACGGCATTTTTAAGTGTTTCCAACATGACTAAAATAAAATTAGTGTCAGTGATTTATTTCTTTTCATAGGCGCACAATCTCAATGACGCGTTTTTACGTCACAAACATGGCTGCGTATTTTTTCGGTACAAGGGACTATGGACGATTTTATTCAAGTATTCACAGCTAAATTCAACAATCGATTCTATTTTTTAGTGTGGCACTTCGAACCTTATGTATCTAGGCATGATAACAGTAATACCAGCTATTTTTAATTGCCGTATTTATCATAATATAGCGAAGCATAGCATTTAGAAAAATGGTACCGCAGAGAGAGCCCCTTTCATATTGAAACTGACGCGGCGGCCGGGTTAAGTAAATATTGTAATTTTAATTATAAAGTTATTTTTATTCATATGGCAATTTCGCCTCGAAGTTTTACCGCAAACTGATTCTAGCCAAAATGAAGCAGAAAAATGTTATTTTGTCTTGTCTATGTGTGAGTTTCATTTTCAACGTCATGTTATGGTTGTGTGTGTATTTTGTATGGAGATATTTTGTTTCCAAATAATTCCACGACAGCAGCACCATACGGCCAAGCGTCGGCTAAGTGTTGTCAGCATGTTGCCAATTTGAGCAATTATTATGGTTTCGATTTCTATCGATTCGTTAATATACAAAAATACAAGATTAAATTTAAATAACTGCCGTAAAAATTAATAAATAATATTTTTAATAGAAACGCTAAGCCTTTTTTGCGATAAATTGCGTCTAAACCGAGATTTTTCGATTTTAATTGCATGCTTTCTAACCTCTAAATCGATGTTTTTTAAATTTGAAAAAAAAGATATAAGGATATAATAACTTCCAATTTACGTTTAGCGTTTCGCTAGGTAATAGATTTACGTATATTTTTATCGTAATTTTGATAATAAATCTTATGTCATTCATTCTTACCACCCGATAGAAACTTTTCTAGCTATTTTTCGATAACAACTTTACCTAGAGACATCACCTTAAATTAAACCTACTACATAATATATTATGAAAGGGAAACAGAAATCGCTCATGTTTAAAATAGCTGCAATTTATTTCATATTATTGATTCATTTGTAGCGAACTTCTCTGTTATCATATCTCTTGTATCTGTCAAAAACTGCAGGCATATTTCGACACCATATTCTATAAATTATTAAATCTGCAGCTATTTCCAAGATAAACTCACGGCACTACTGGTAAGAAAGCAGTAATGCCACATGTCTCGTGCGACACCATATCACTATAAAAGTTGTACATATATTATTGTCTATGGTAACGATGCCTGTCACTGCCGTCTGTCTCAGTTGCTGCATTTGAATGGGTAACTTTTTACATGCATTTGTTACAATGCTGGAGCTGACATTAGACAAGCTGCGGCTGAATATTTTATTATTCATTATGAAATAAAAGAATATAGCATCGATATATATAACAGTTTGTTATATTTTTTTGTCTTTTTTTCCTCAGCTCGAAAACAGAATGGAGGGTTCGTGCCATATCCGCCACGAATCTCCACCTTCGCACGAATCACATCTACGTAAGTTCCGACGACATCAAGGAAACTGGCTACACCTATATTCTCCCTAAAAATCTACTCAAGAAATTCGTCACAATATCAGATCTGAGAGCTCAGATCGCCTGCTACCTGTACGGGCGCAGTCCAGCTGACAACCCTCAGGTGTGGGAGGTGAGGGCTGCTGTCTTGCCACCGCAGTGGGGCACTCATCAAGCCGTTCATCTTCCACGGGCGGCTCCTGTCCATCCGCATCTAGCAGACCTAGAACCTCTCGGCTGGATGCACACACAGCCTAATGAGCTGCCGCAGCTATCACCTCAGGTTTGAACCGTTTATATTGATGTAATCATTATATCTTTTTTGCTGCGCACATGTTATGTAGATATGTAAACAAATCTTAATGTGTTGTGTAAATATATTTGAAACAGCCCGCTCAATAAGATTTTACAAAAATATAAGATAGTAAGTCCTGAACAGTGAGTCAAAAACTGACCGTCAATAATAAAGTGTGTGTACAGTCACTACAGAATACCTGTCCGTCAACCGTCTCACCTTTGTAAAGTGACTGCTGTCATCATCGCGCGATTCTACTAACTGCCGACATTCGCGTCTTATTTAGGCAAAGTCGATGCAAACGCGATTATGACGTGGTTTGAAGCGATATAAAGCGAAACGATGCGAAGCGGCAACGTTGTCTTACGTTCCCAGTCACGTTGGCATCACATATTCATCATGGACGGACGGAAGGGTAATTTTAAATACAAAATTTTACAGAAATATGTATCTCAAAGAAGTGGATACGTTCATGGACAATTTCATCATTTATATGAAGAGTTAAGCAGTCAACCCATTTTGTTCAATGAGTATCCGCCGCGTACCGCGTCCACTTCGCGCAAACATATCAAACCAACTGATTGTATCGCTGAAGCCCCGCACCGCTCGCCGCGTGTTATCTGTCATGTAGGTCATTCTAAGTGTCGGTGACTGTTTCATATTTTCGTGACGCGGTCATAATAAATAAGCTGAGTTAGGAATTATACCATAATTATTGAACTTCTTCACTATGAATCTAATAGATGTGACCATATTCTTTTTTAGGACATAACGACTCATGCTAAAATAATGTCAGACAATCCATCGTGGGATGGTGAAAAGACAATCATCATCACTTGCTCCTTTACACCCGGCTCGTGTTCCCTCACGGCCTACAAGCTGACGCCGTCCGGCTTCGAATGGGGAAGCCGGAACACAGACAAGGGTAACAATCCCAAAGGATATCTGCCCAGCCACTACGAGAAGGTTCAGATGCTGCTCTCTGATAGATTCCTGGGCTACTTCATGGTACCCGCGCAGGGAAGCTGGAATTATAACTTCATGGGTGAGTTTTTATCACAAAATTATCATATCGTCTATGTAAGTTTAATACCCCGGAAGAACCATTTGTCAAAATGTTCAGGAGGGACAAAAAACCTTGCAATTTCGTCAATAAAAAAGATAAAAAATAAATTTATGTGCAGTTTATCGTGTCTTCCTGTTTTATATTAGAAAATATATTTTTACTATCGTATGCGTCGGTGCAAATTTATTGCCATAGGATTATTTTGTAAATCAGTTGGACCTTACGCGGTATTGCCGCAACTCTCCGCTCGTCCGCTGTATTGGATTTTGGGATATACGCGGTCTTGCTTGCTTCTTTAGTATGGATAATTCATGCGCGGTATTGATTTTAACCGAGTGCAAGTAGTCTATTGGTCAATTTCAAAATTTGAATGTATCAATCAATGCGGCTTGTGCCGTTTAACCGAGAGCGCCAAAAATACATATTTTGAACATATTGGCTCATACGCGGTATTAAACTTACATAGACAATATTTTTATTGCTGTTTCTGTAACTTGTCCTCGTAAACATCTGTTAGTGTTCATTTGTGTTCAAGTGAATATTTATTTAACTTTGTCTTCTACTCGCCATGAATGTTCGAAATGGGAACTCTAAAATATTTTTTGATGTACTAAATCCAAAATAATCTTAGTTTCTCATTGTTATTTTTGTGCGGTGTAAACGTTGATGGGAAGACTTTCTCCCTGATCGATTGCTAATCAATGAATTGTCATGTTATATAGGTGTGCGGCATGATCCTAACATGAAGTACACAGTCCAACTGGGAAACCCTAGAGAGTTCTACCACGAGGTGCACCGACCTGCCCATTTCATGAACTTCTCTTCCATGGAAGATGGCGGAATGCAGTCGGCCGACAGGGAAGATATGTTCGCCTAAACTGACATTGAGCCGTGAATTTCTTGCAAATGTTTGTGTCAGTGATTTTTAATGAGTCATTCCAGAGTGACGATTATTATTGTTCATACACAAATGCTGCAAGAGATCTGACTCCTCGTATTTTTGTAATGTGGCTGTTAATATCATTATCAAGTGACACTTTCAAGTATATTTTAGTACTTAGGAAGTATTTCTAGTGTTATTTGCATTTAAAGTTATTAATCTACAAATGGACAGTAAAAATATTTTTGTTTTTTTTTTTTTAAATGTATTATAGATACTTGAGATAAGGATTGAATTAGTGCAAGTGCGCCAGTTACCAAGTTTAGTAAATTGGCTTCAAACTTACAAACTTAAGTATGCCATTGTAAATTTTTTATATAAGATTCTGTAAAATAATATGATGTCTTGCTTGCAAATGATCCATTACAATAAAAAATGTTGATATTTTTTTAATATTTATTATTGTTTTAAGTGTTTGAAGGGATACTAGTCAGGCAAAAACATTAAAACTAGATACATTGCTATGAAAATAATGACTTCATTGTATCCACGTGGAAGTTCATGGTGTGCAATCCAATGTTTTTACGATACAAAGCAATTGCATGTTTGGTTGTTGGTGATATGAAAATTGTTCCTAACTCATTTTTCAATTGTACTACTTTAATCCTTATCTCCTGAATTTATGTGCACAAATATGCTATGATTCGAATATAAAGATTATATAATACTTTATAGAATAGTCGGCCTTTGTGCCAAGCCAGTTGGCTAAAATATAGATGCCCAATAAACTATGTCATTATGTGACTCCTATTTTGGCCATCTGGACAAGAATGGATGAGCGCATTAATGTATCTTAGAGCTGATTTCCTCGATGTAGTGATTATATTTTACTGTATATTAATCATAGCATGTTTTGCAATTTAATTTTGTTGACATGTTAATAATACGGTAAGTATGAATAATGATTGAAATGTGACTTTGTAAGTACAATTTAGGTAGGTAATATTTTTTTAATGTACAATTTTTCTTAAAATTAAGTAGATATGTAAATATTTTTTAATAGAAAACAATAAAAACGATTTAAAATATTTGTTTTATTTTATTGAGTAAAAAAAAACTTGCAAAAAGTTGCTTAAATTATTTTTAAGGAATAATCAACACATTCAATGAGCAAAATGGTACATGTTAAAAAGACTAGTGCACAGGTAAAGCAACTTGCAACGAACCGCTGTAATTATATACCGAATCGTTTTAATACGAATGCGCTGTGATGTGACCACATGACAGTGACAGCTTTCGCGCCTGATCGTCAGCCATCCATTGAATTTTTTTGTCTTTAGAACGTCCTGTGTTTCTTGAGTAAAGCTTATGCTACAGAATTTACATTTGGTTTTGAACTGATACATAATGCATGGTCAACCAACAACCCTTATTTTCAGGATTTTGCCCCAATTATATCGATATTTCTGTCACTCTTTAAGCTAGTTTAAGTATTACACCCATGGTGGCCGCGCGGCTTAAGCGTTGGAATATCAGGTTCAGGTCTCAGGTTCGAATTCTGGGTCTGGCAAGCACACATATTGTTTTTCAATTTGTGTTTGAGTCAGGATATGGACCTAATAGGTTGAGCAAGTGGCTGACATCCATTTCTCGTAAAAAACAAAATCTGTTAATACAAACCTCTACTCTGTGGAGGCCCATAATATGATCCTATTAGGATCGGACTTGGTCAAATAATAAATAATAATAAGTATTCACGGGAGGTTCGTTTTTCTACTTGAAATTTTAATAAACGGCTTAATAAATCATTAGCAATACAGGGGACCTCGACTTTCGCACATAATTGGTTCCTGAAAGTGTGTGCGAATGTTAAATGTTCGAAAGTAGAGGGAAGTAAAAAAAAATTTTAATTGTGTGTATTTTTAAATATTTATTTATCAAGTTAATATAAGATGTTTAAAAGACATGTTTAAGTGGGGTTTGCGGGTGTTTCCCTTAAAAAGTTATCAAGAGTTAACTGTTTGCCACTCTTCTTTTCCTTATTTTAAATGGTAAATTATTAACTTTACAATATTGCTTAACTGCTGGCACGAAATGTAAAGTGAACCAATCTTTAAATATTAAAGCAGTAACCCAGGCTTTTTTATTTGATTACCAAATGACTAAGCAATTCTTTATCTTTCCCTTTCAATGCTCTGGGATTTTCTGGTTGATAAATTAACATTGGCATAAATTTTAAATCACAGCTAAGTTTCCACCAAGAAGCAATGTCAATCGGTTTTTAGAAGGTTTATGCCCAGGGGCAACTGATTCTTCCTTGGATAGGAATGTACGACTAGCCAAAATAAACCTGTCTCATCTACATTAAATATTTGGCTACAGGAGCTGGATTCTCCATCTGCAATAATTTTGAATAATGAGGAAATAAATTCTTTTGAAGCATCTTTATCCGCATCAGCCGATTCTCCAGTGAATTTAATATTATGAAAAGAATACCTCATTTTAAAATTGTTCAACCAACCGTTACTTGCTTGAAAAATCGTGTTAGAATCTTCTTTTAATCTAGCCTTCCAATCTTTGTGCAAACTAAGAGCCTTCGCTTGAATAATTGAAATACTTGGAGGGACATCTTTTTGATGTTGGTCATCGATCCATAATGACTAAAGATTTTTCCATTTCATCCATAACTATGTATGCCGTGTCTTTTGGAAACAATCTTTAAAGATATATTTCCACAATTATCACAACATATTGTAGACCTGTTTGTATCATACGAACGTCCGATTGATGCAAAAGATTCACCGCTATCAGGACGTCTAATAATTTCCATCTTTGTCTCAGTCGTGTGAAGTTTATGAGTCCTTGAATTCTTTTTGTTCATATCAACACTGCAGTTTTTCCGTTTCTCACTCGTTTTATAAATTTTTAGGGTGAAATATGTGAAATGTATAAAATTAGCAAAACTCACAACATAACACACCTGCACGCGCTCCTGCGCGAGACTAAACCTATTGAGATCCCCGGGGTTCCAGCGGCTAGCTCAGGTGTTCATCGAACCCCGGATTCACAAAAAAAGAAATTCAAACGGTTGGAGTGTAAATAAAACACGGTCTTTCGTGCTCGTAACGTGGTCTTCTTATATTTTACATTTTTAGTTTTACAAATTACATTTGGGATTTTTACAGTTGTAGTCGTCAGGTCCGTACCTATCGGAAAGGGGACGCTTACTGCCTTTTCTTTTCTTTCTTCAAATCTCGCGTACCTACGCCGTCCAACAAAAAGGACTCTCGTGATTGGCCAAATTTTATCGCCTGATTTTGATTTGACGAATCACGAGGACCACCTCGGCGCAGGCGCGCAGGGATTTTTACGTTGCCGGCAAGCGCGGCAAAATTTATTATATTTAAATACTTATATTTAGTCTTAAAATTATCTCTTTCATACATCATCATTTATACATTTTAAATTAAAAAAATTACTTACGTGGTTGAGCAAGGAATCAGATTAGATGTTTTATGAAGCCGTTTCTAGAGGTCAGGGTTACGTTTCGACTTGAGCTACTAAATGATTATTTTACACCGGGAGAAGCCCGCCTGTAACAGGGGTGTATCAATTCGCCCCATCTGGATTAAAGTCGAAAGGTACGCCCTGATCTCATCGGCCACCCATCCAATTCCTTGTTCATCCGTTAAGTACATGGCATGATAAACAGTTTATAAAAGAATTCAACTACAATCTAACTATTCTAACATAAAACTCTATACTTTAGCTCTATTTTTATTATTTTCTATATTTATTTTGGATTATTATTTTCAGCGCAAAGCAATGCTTTCGCGATACTTTTGAATAGGTCAGAGTTTGATTTAATTTCAGTGTAGTACATTTATTTTGTGTTACTTTGTTTTAATTAGGTTTTCTTGTTATTTTATTCGTTTTTATTAGTCAGCGGAGGGGTCGCGAAGCTGCAGTCTTTGACTCTCGCGCTTTCCAATCTTTCTTTTGTATTCCTAGGGGCTACATTTGTAGACGTTTGGCCCTCGTTCGGAATTATTATTTCGTGTTACGTTTTTCTTCTTCTGGTGCAATAGGAGCGTACCTCGTTTGGCGTCGTCTGCCTTTGCAACCAGGGCGTGGTAGTGGCGTTACTATTGAGCCAGGCTCGTTCCGAGCAGCGGATATCTTCCTGTGGAAAGTTTTCCACTGATCTGTTGGTCTCTGGAGTATCACCTCATAGATGGACAGGTACTGTGTCTCCATCTGTTCCTATTACTGCGGGCAAGGCATCGTATAGCGGTACAACGGCCAGGCTCGTTGACGGCGGCACGGCTTTCTCACAGGTACTAGGATGGATTTTCACAATAAGTATCCTTTTCTCTTTCCTTTTTTTTATAGATGGTTACACTTCGGAGGTACCTCTTGTTGTTTCACGATATCTTTCAGGCGTCACGTCCCTAGTCTCTCCATGAACCTGCGCGAGAAAGGAGAGTGCGCACTCTCCACACCATCAAGCTTTGGTATCATGAATTTTCGGCTACGCTGCCTTTGGATGCGCTTACTTCGAGAGGTGGCTCCCTTTGTGCTTCCAAATTGTCTTCATCTGTATTTATTCTTTCTCTTTCTTTAGTAATTTATTCGTTCATTAGACTTCCTGTACTTTAAATTTATTCGAGTTTACTTTATTAATTACTCCTACCCCATACATTAAATAGCTACTAATTTTATATAAAATCTTCCCATTGTACTTATGGTACTTACTATCACTTTTAATATTTTACCCTAATACCCATAATTATTTTGCAACATTGTATTGACTGTATAAATCACATTGATATTAAAAATTGAAATATTCCACCCTCTCATTATATTTATTTCTGAATCAGTACACTTAAAACTGTGTAATTAACTTTATTTTTAGTGAAACCCATTTTATTAAAAAAAAAAAAAAAATTGTTGTTTCGTTTTACGCGCCCGACATCCTATTCCAAAGGCGCGCCGCGCCGATTTACGGTGCCTCTCACGTTTTATTATTATTATTTTTTTTTTTATTATTGAAACCCCGTTGAGAAATTTACGGCTTATTGACTCATTTTTTTTTTTTTTTTTCACAAGCATACAATCTCTACTTTCATCCTTTTATACCTAATTTTAACTTATTATTAAAATTTAACATAACAACTAACACTTTGTCGAGTGACGCCTTATTATTCCCGTTCCGTTTTCGCTGTGTTAAATTTACGATTGGTAATTTGTAAAGAAATAATAGGGACGGTAGTGTACTATTTTCCTCGTTTCTCTTTGGATTCAAATTATTAACACGGCGTAACTTTGAAACAGGTTTCGCGCTACTGTAGAATATCGTCTTTCCCGTTTATAAAATTGTTTGCGATTTTCAATGTTAATGTTTTCGAATTCATTCATATTTACTTTATTTGAACGGAAAGAATTGGCGTCACTTTGCGGAGCGTTATTTTTAAAACTAGAATGTACATTTTTCTTACTAACGAACTTAAGATTATAGGGCTCAGAAAGTGGGTCCTTAATTAACTTTTTATCCGTAATTAGAAGAATTTCCGGATATTTACGATTATTATCTTCACTTTTAACTACACTGTTTACACTGAAACTTCCAACAGCAACTCGGCGTTCACCCTTGACTAGAGGGTTGGCGACTGGTCCTGCTTCATCTCCTCGTGGTCGAGCCTGCGCCCGTACAGCTTCTTCGATTCATCTCAGCTTGCGCGCCTTCTCAGCCCTCTTGTGAGGCTCCCTAGCCTCGCGTTTCCTTTTTCTCTCCTCACCGAACATCCCGTGGTCGACTAGGGTACACATGTTAGTGATACCCTAGGAAAATCGGCATTTTGCTCGCCGTTTTTCGTCGTGAGTGGGCCGTGGCCTCTACGAGCCCTCCTCGCTGGATACCGTCGATGATGCGTCTGGTCTCCATAGGTGGGATTTGTGCAGCCATTCGTCGTACTGGAGACGCGCTGGTGCTACGGTCTCCAGCACGACGCTAGGCGCGGTCAGCTCCGTATGTGGACTGTCTTCGAACACCAGAGGGCCCTCCCGGCTTGATGTTGGAGACAGCACTTCTTCTTCGATAAGGGTTACGTCAGAGTCCGCTTTTTAGTTAACCATTTCTTGGTTGTTCCGGCTCCTGGATCGTAAACTTTTATTTAGCGTTCGCGGGCGTAAATTTTATTTCGCGGGTTCGGAAGAATCCATGCGATTCTTCGAGCTTCACGTTGCCAAGGGCGCCATTGAGATCCCCGGGGTTCCAGCGGCTAGCTCAGGTGTCCATCGAACCCCGGATTCACAAAAAAAGAAATTCAAACGGTTGGAGTGTAAATAAAACACGGTCTTTCGTGCTCGTAACGTGGTCTTCTTATATTTTACATTTTTAGTTTTACAAATTACATTTGGGATTTTTACAGTTGTAGTCGTCAGGTCCGTACCTATCGGAAAGGGGACGCTTACTGCCTTTTCTTTTCTTTCTTCAAATCTCGCGTACCTACGCCGTCCAACAAAAAGGACTCTCGTGATTGGCCAAATTTTATCGCCTGATTTTGATTTGACGAATCACGAGGACCACCTCGGCGCAGGCGCGCAGGGATTTTTACGTTGCCGGCAAGCGCGGCAAAATTTATTATATTTAAATACTTATATTTAGTCTTAAAATTATCTCTTTCATACATCATCATTTATACATTTTAAATTAAAAAAATTACTTACGTGGTTGAGCAAGGAATCAGATTAGATGTTTTATGAAGCCGTTTCTAGAGGTCAGGGTTACGTTTCGACTTGAGCTACTAAATGATTATTTTACACCGGGAGAAGCCCGCCTGTAACAGGGGTGTATCACTATCCTAGCTAGCTCACAAGCAAAGTGACGTGTCTGAGCAGGATGCAAGAAAGAGCACTTGCTTGTGAACGAGCGAGAGGGGGATATCTTTACCCCACGGCGGGACGTTTTAAAAAAACGATTTTTTTAAAATGTGCGAAATAGCGAATTGTGCGAAAGTCGAGGTCCGCCTGTACTTGCATTGGCAATAGGTAGGTACTTGCCTAGTAAGTGTAGAGAACACGATTATTCAATTGCTTTAAATTATAATGTAGAGTAAAACCTCATTAATACGAATTCCATGGGACCGAAAATCGAAAAAAAAATCGAATTACGAAATATGAAATTTATGGGGGAAAAATATAAATTGAAAAAAAAAATTTTTTTTGGTTTTCATTAATTGGATGATAGCTTTTTCCAAATTTTCCCAAACTATGTTCTGCGGAACAACAGTGTTCCGCTAAAAAACGCCGATGAAAATGAGTTATTGACACCACTTGATGCGCATTTTTTTCTCTACCATCTGTATTATTATTATGTGGTGATTCCAAATAAAATCGATATTAAATTAATACTATGTGAGAGCATCCAAAATCATGCACCTTAATTAAACCCATATGAGCGTCCGCCGCAATAGATCAGTATTAAAATAATCTTATGTGAACACGGCATGGTTACACATGATATAGCATAAAAGCATAAATAAAAAGGATTTCAAGTTATACACATTTATATTTTTATAAAAATCGATGTTTTTTAAAATGAATATAAAAAATATTAAAACTATGAATTAGTCAAAAATCTTTACATCAAAAAATAGAAAACTTAACCCATTGCAGACAGAATTATTTTTAAGGATCACTTTAAAAGGCACACTGATTACTAAAATCGATATTATAACTCATGTATTCATTCAATTCAAATATATAACATGTTAAATATATAGTTTTTTGGGTTTTTTTTAGCCTTTTCTAATACAAAGTGACATAGATAAAAAGTCCATGATAGAAGTAAATAATAAAAGGAAGATATCGTCGTGGTAAATGCAATAGGTCGTATGTCAAAAAAATCTCAAAACTGTTTTATTGCGCCATAGTGATCAGCTCAGTCATCTACACGACCTCGAATAGCTCTTATGTCGTTGAACCAATAAGAAGTCGACTATTTCAACACTTGCAAAAAGACGAATCGACACGTCATTGATATTGGTCAAGCCAAACAGTTGTATGTCAAACCTCATCATGACAGTAATGTTTTTGTTTGTTTCTATTCCTCGTTCTTGACGTTATATTCAAGAATTCATCAAATAATTTGATGTAAGTAATTTTCTAACCACTGTTTTATTTAAATCTACTTTATAATTACATTACTGTTGTTAATTTTAGTAAATTTTTCAAGATTCTTTCTAGAGATACTAACCTTACTTTTTGTCTCATTTATTTATTATTGCCAAAGTAATTATTTGTTCAAGATCGACAGTTTTAATAAGACACTGTTTATTTAGAGTAAAAATTAGTTATATAATAATGCAATTATTATTAATTAAATAGAAATTTGGTACACGAATCTTTGACATAGAACCTTTTGCATCAGGGAATTCCGAGCATCGGTTTTGACATACGATCAATTGCATCTGTTCCAGATTACCAAAAAGCTATCAAAATGATTAATGGAAGTCGTGGGCGGTACTTGGTATCTTTAGCAGTCAGCAAAATTACTTCATCTAAGAATAACGGTAAGAATAAATAAGTTTATCTCGTCATAAAACAATACGGTGTGGAGTGGAGATGACATTTTGCTGAGGAGCATGAACGATTATCAAATTTAAAAATCATTATTTTCTTCAGGACCTCAAGTAACCTGTGGAGTCGTAGGAACCACTGACGATGTGGCGTTACAAGTTGAACCTGGGAATGCGGCGGAAATTGAACTCTTAAAGCATCCATTAGAAGAAATTTTTCAAAATATTGGCTCAGAAATAGAACTCGATTTTGCTGAAGTTAATAATACTTTGACTGTTGAAACTCCAATTTTAGAACAAGCAGAATCATTGTTGAAGCAACCTTCGGACATAGAGATAGCAGAGAACACTGTATCAACACAATCAGCCCTGAGACAAAATATAAATTATGATATGACGATGGCTGAACATCTAAGTGGCCCTGAACATTCACTATCTGACAGCAGTAGTGACTCTGAAGATCTGTATCAACCTGAAGCTAATCAATCAAGCTCATCAGAAGATTTAGAGGAGTTTGCTATGCAGTCTGACACCCATGGTGATGAACCTAATGAGCAAGTCAATCAAAGAAAACGAAAAGGGCAAAGCATTAATTGTAAACTGTGGAAGAGGCAAAAAAACTCTCAACTGCGATTGCTAGGCAAGTCTTATGTGGGTTTTGAGAAGAGTGAAGAGTCCGGCAAGTATAGACAAACGTCTAAAAAAAAATCTAAGACCATAGGTCCACGTTGTGGTGGGCATAATGTGCGTCCTCAAAAGGGTGGGCCAAAAACAGCCTTTAAGTGCGATACAATTAGTGATAAACAACGCACCGTGATATTCACAAATTTTTGGAAAAAAACAAGTTGGGATTCCAAAAAAACATTTGTCACCGAAAACGTTTTGCAAACCACCCCAAAATACAGAAGAATCGCCAGTGAAAACTCAAGAAGAAAACAAAGCTTTCGCTTTTATTTTACAGCAAAAAATGAAGAAACTGAAGAAATAACTGAAAATATAATTAAAAAACAAGTTTGCAAAAAATTTTTTTTAAACACTTTAAGTATAGGGGAAAAATGCTTAAAATTATGGACCTCGAAGGTTGAAGAGCCGCAGTCATCTGAAACGAATTTAAATAAACAGAAAGATGCAACACTAACTATTTCAGAAGAGTTAGAGACCTGGTTTAACTCTCTGCCAAAAGTTGAATCGCACTATTGTCGATCCTCTTCAAGTAAGTTATACCTGGAGCCAATTTTTTACAGTTTTCGAGACATGCATCGCTTATATCTAGAAAAATGTGCTTCTGAAAATAAAAGAAAAGTATCATGGGGTACATTTCAAAATACTTATAAAAAATTGAATCTAGACATTTACACGCCAAAAAAAGATCAGTGCAATGAGTGCACTTTGCACAAAAACGGGACACTCGACGAAGAAAGTTTTCAGAAACACATTAAAAAAAAGAACGATGCTAATGCGGAAAAAGAGTCTGATAAATCCTTAGCTCTGAAAAATGAAAACATCAGATGTTACACAGTCGATTTGCAAGCTGTTCTTCTTTCGCCTCGTTTAAATGCTTCAGCAAATTATTATAAAACAAAATTAAAAGTACACAACCAAGTCTATTATAACCAAGCCACGAAGGACGTCTCGTGTTATGTATGGCATGAGGGAGCTGGGGGGCTTGAAAGTGACGTCTTTTGCACTATAGCTACTAAATTTATCTTGAAGGAAATCGGCCATCTGGTACCGCAAAAAGTTATAATATGGAGCGATGGTTGTGCGTATCAAAATAGGAATGTAAAATTATCAAACGCACTACTCGACATCAGTATGAAGAATAATCTTATCATAGAACACAAATATCTGGAAGTAGGGCATACACACATGGAGGTTGACAGCGTCCATTCAACAATCGAAACGAAGCTGAGAAATCGAAAACAAATTTTCGTCCCTGCCGACTACATGGCTATCATTGAAAGTGCAAGAGTAAAGAAACCATACAAAACACTTTATCTCAGCCATGACGATTTTCAACAATTCAGCACAGACTACTACAGCAGTATTCGGCCTGGAAAGAAAACTGGCGACCCATGTGTAAACGATGTCGTTGCATACCAGTATACTCCAGAAGGTTTAATAAACTTTAAATTGGACTTCGGCCATACATGGAAACCACTTCCAACACGAGCGCGAGTTTCAATCGCAAGCAGTGAACGATTAAAATTATACAATGGGCCTTGCCCTATTGAGGAGAGTAAATACCAACACTTGCAGGTACTAAAACTATTAATTCCAGAGGACTACAGAGATTTTTACACCAGACTACCGTTTAAATAAAAAAAATACTTTTTTATAAAAAAAATTAAGTATTCTTTTAAAACTGCTATTTTTACTTTTAAGTAGGTATTTACCTGCTCTGTTTTAATGCTTTTTTAAAAAATATTTTATGTATTGTATTTTAACTTTAATCTTTTCTTTTAAAAATTGTAATTGTTTTTAAAAGTACCTAATTAAACAGATCTCCAATTTATAATAAATCTACTTTTTCATTAGTCTAAGCTTACTTTTTAAGCGTTTATGTACAAGTGTATAACAATATGTATATTAATATAATATAATCTGTATAATATTATATTCGTTTCATTATAAATACCAAATTTTAGTGAATTAAATATAGGTATGTATACATAAAAATTGGACTTATGTCAACAAAAGTGGCCAACATTGATGAGCAAATAGTCGTATGTCAACCTAACTTTCTAAATATTCATCTTACGTTAAAATGTTGATAACCATCTTAACAGGGAACAAATTTAACCATGAAAATAAATTTGTGAAAAAAATCGGTGAAATGGGGTTAAGATGGGATAGTTTTTTGTCTCTCCTGAAAAGTTTGGTATTTTTGACATACAACCTATTGCATTTACCACGACGATATACTAAAACTGGAGCTAAATGTAATACTCTCCAAGTTATTTAGAAGATGGAGGGCCATTTTATGGCGCTCGAAATGTACAATTTAACGAACCGGAGCGCTCGATAATTTTATGAAAATTAAGCAATAAATCTAAAGGTGCTTTCTTCAAAACTTTTATTTTTTATTATTAGACACATGTGTTGTCTAGAAATGAATTTTTGGGAAAAAATATACGTAGTTCGATGCATTTCTAAGAACAAAATTTTAACTTGGCTAATTGTGGCACCCATTTGTATCGACATATTATGTAGGAACAATAATCAGGGATTTTCAACGAGTAAAATAGAAAGATAATTATTTTATTATGTTTCAAAATATTTTGAACCGGAACGCCATATGAAATATTCTGATGAGACTTAAGAATTTTACGAGACATCGTGCTATCTTCTAGGATTTCACGAGAAGGAACGGTATATTCGAGGATTTCACGAGACAGAACGGTATTCTCGAGGAATTCACGAACCGGAACGGCGCTCCAGGGCGTTCTGCTCCATTCCGAGCGCTGGTTTATTCCCATTATCAGAAACAGTTTGAAGTAACGTTTGCACCTGTAAAACATTAAATATATTGGTCATAATATTAGAGTAAATATATTCATTGCTGGTCAACAACATTCGATCTTTTCATTAACCTTTTTGTTTTTATTTAATGAATAATTCACAAGATACAAGAATGTAACATTCATAATAATTATAATCAAGAAAAATCCTAAAAAATATGTGCATCATACGTAATGATGACGAAATTAACCAAAAATTATACGTCTGAGGTGTTTATCAAATTTCGTTATTATCAGTGAGACAGTTACAAAGTACCTAAAGGGTTATCCAACTCGTGGTACGACTTTGACAGTCCTGGCATTTGTTACCTGTCAAATATTATTTTACAAGTATTTAATATATTATGGGTGACTCAGAATTGAATTGGCTCACGCTTTGAAATAAGTACCATTTACCTCTTTGTCACGAAGCAAAATTCCAACTATTCCCCAGAATCTTGACTAGAATCCTTTGGTACATAGGGTCAGTTAGTGACAGAATATGGACAGATGCAATAATTTATTGATAGGTCTTGCGATAAAATCGGTGTATAAAATATATTTTTCATATTACCTAATTACATTAATAATATAACACACTTAGACTTAATTATATTGAATTTTGAACCCTCCATGTATGGAAATTTAACCTTTGTTTATATTTCTTGTGAAACAAATGAGTGGAGTTACTGTCTGAGTAGAGCATAGACGTGTCCCGCCTGGCCTGCATTATGTTCAACGTGGTTATGGCGAATAGTACACAATTGCTCACATTCAATATGATAACAGGAATGTAGAAGTAAATCAACTCCTTATATTTGCCTGAAAGAAAATGTTATCGATATTAATATTATAAACCAAACAATGAACAACTTTTGAGGAACATAATAATTAATCTCTTTCTTGGCATTATAACCCCACGCGGGTCTTGGAGTGGAGTCGAAGAAAAGACCACCAGTAAATTGAAATCGTATAAAAAATATTTTTACCAAGATCTCAAACCCATTAGTGTTGGAAAAAATAATTTTGTTTTACCATGTGTACGACAAGTTTCGTGTTAATCTATAAATAATATGACGTATACAGTAAATAAAAGTCGAATATATGAATATTGAGGTTGTAAGTTTTAAAGTCGGTAACCTCCATAATTTTGAGATAACCAAAAAAACCCGTCAAGCACATGTAGAACTACAAATGGAATATTTTATTTTGTAAACATATTACATAGTAATCAATTAGAAAAAGCGAATAGCGATAGAGAAGTACTTAGTATCAATAAAATTATTAAAAAAAACATGTTTTTGTAATAAAATTTTGTATGAAAAGCGGCTGAATATAAACGACTTTATAATCAACCTCTGGTTTAATTCAATTCAATCAGAAAAATGAGTTGGATTTGATATGTTATTTGATTTGGTAGCTGAACCGTTCCGTGTAATTGCTATTGAAAGTTGACGATTGCTGGGAACGAGACTATTTGGCACCGCAGACTGGGCACGGCCGAGTAGACCCCGCTAACTGGCCACCGGGACAAGTGAGCGCCACACAGATTAGTATAATATAGTATATTAGTCTATGACACAGATGAATGAAATGCGCAAAGGAATAGACGTCAGTTAAGATTTGGTATAAAAAATAGACAAGACAGTTTAATATGCTTCTATCTACATTTTTATTACAGATTCAGAATTATTATGCCTTATGACGTTTACAAAAGGTAAGAATTCTTTCCTCGTCAGAACCTAAAGATGTGCATAAATACTTAAGTAATTAATCTATTATGTAACATATTATCGATTTATATTTATTTTACAACAAGAAATATAAAAAATGAATGGGTTAAAATGAAAATAATATGTATATTTCAGCGTTTTCTCGACTTCATATTATAATAAAGTTTAAACGTACATTAATTACATTTTATATTAATCAAAATGTTAATAAGAAGTAAAAACTAATATACACGTTTAAACTTTATTATAATATGAAGTCGAGAAAACGCTGAAAGATAATATTATTTTCAATCAAATCCATTCATTTTTAATATTTGTTGTAAATATAAATAAGTATATAGGTTACACAATAAATTACTTAATTATGTACATCTGACGAGGAAAGCATTATTTTCTTTTTTATAAGCAGCGTCAGGCAT
Source organism: Rhyacophila brunnea (assembly GCF_057557595.1). Taxonomy (NCBI): domain Eukaryota; kingdom Metazoa; phylum Arthropoda; class Insecta; order Trichoptera; family Rhyacophilidae; genus Rhyacophila; species Rhyacophila brunnea. The sequence goes on along the minus strand of NW_028232827.1, from coordinate 37,751,242 downwards.
AATGATTCTCAATCAAGTAGATAGAAGCATAATTAAACTGTTTTGTATATTTTCTCTACCAAATCGTAACGTGCGTATTTCATTCACCTGTGCGGCGCCCACTTGTCCCTGCGGCCAATCGTCCCGACAGCCAGTTAATGGGGATCCACTTGGCTGTGCCCAGTCGGTGACGCCAAATTGTCCTAGACCCCAATTGCTCATGACAATTGTTGAATCTGGTTGGATATGCGAACTAATTTAATACTAGTAATTAGGCCTGTTTGGCAACATCTATTACATCGCGTACTCTTGTCTACTTCCTAACCCATTCGTTTCTCTTACGGTCCTTTCGCGTGATGCCCAACATGCACCTCTCCATGCCTCGCTGTAGTGCTTGGACATTTCATTACATACATCTTATAAATTAGCTACATCCTACACAGGGATATTTATAGAAGCCTAACTATTTAGAGGTGGTAAACTAATCATTCAAATATGTAGTTTTAATACACACAAAGAATTATTGATCTATTTTAAACTGGATTGATTCTGTTCTGGGCCATAATAATGCACTATATCTAGAATAATAATTATTGATAGATTACTCGAAAACCAGCACTTAGAACGAAAACGGGGTTTCAAAAATAAAACAGTGATATCTGGGTGGAATTCCATCAATGCGCAGATTCCCGTCAATATGACAGGAAATCCCCAGGCATAGAGGCAGTAAAATATGATGCGACGTCTTTCCGATGAGCGCGTACGGCATCTTCGAGCCTGGAACTCTTGGAAGTCTCTGCAAAACAAATAATATTTATAATGCATTGTCGAATAATGTAACAATTTTGTGATTTTGTTACCGTCATTACAATAATTCATGATACTACACTCTCTATACAATATTTTATTTTTAAAGGGATTTCTTATTTATTGATTAAAAATTATTCCTTAGGCTATAAGGTAAGAATACATCGATAATAATATAATATTATTGTGAGAATTTAGCTAGTTCTTAAATTTACACAATAAATCATAAATTCGTCTATTCAATACTTATTTTAAAGAAAGATATCTCTCATTTATGTAAGTACATAAAAACATTCCTTGCAATAACATATTGCTATAGAAATTCGACTAGGTAGTTATAAAAATGATTCATATTATCATAATTATATATCAAATAATATTTTACACAAGCGACAGGCTTGTCGGTTGATAAAAGTTTAATGATACTTACTTGAATGTCCACCATATATCAAAGCATATGACATTCAAGTTGAAGAAGCTCAGCAAATAAGAAAAATACAAGATGAAAGCTGAAACAAAGAAATAAAAATTAAAAAATGAAACGGCAATAACATAAGCACCCATTTAATCTTGTCCAAAGGGATATAGGTATTAGGTACATACAACTTTCAATTACATTAAACTAACCTTTGTTCAGAAGCAATATCACAGAATATTTAAAATACATTACATATTTATATTTTATATAAGTACATACAAAAAAAAATCTAGTTGGTATGTACATGAGATGTTTTCAAATTATGTATGTTCAATATTATTCTCAAATGTTGTGAATTATTTGCTGAATAAAAGAAATAGCTTATTTAATTTATAATATTTGTCTTAATTTATCGGTATATTATTTATATTATGTCTGTAACGCAAGAGAAAAAGATGTATACATGTGTAGGAGAGGCCTAGATTTGAGAATACGTACAAGTAAACGCAAATTTGAAATTTGAAAAAAAGCTGCCACGTAATCGCGTCGTGAAAGAAAACATTAGAATGATAGTAAAATAATATACATTTTTCACAAAATCGAATTACTACTTTGGTAAGCACTTTGACCTCAGCGATATTTATTAATGTTTATCATATTGAAATGTTTTAAATTCTAATGGATTTAAGTTTTGTACTACATATTATTATTCTATTTAGGTCGTTTTTTGCGACCCGAGTTTCGCCTTTCGGCATCTTCAGACACTGTCTACACTCACCAAAAGGCAAACACACACTGACAACGAACACTATTAACTCAAACTTATATAACAAATCAATACAATAAAGTAGGTAAAAACTTATCACCTACCTATTAAGTCAAGGATCCAATAAAAAAGAAATGCATCGGTAGCCTGATGCTGAGTACCTCCGCTATACGGAAGTACATTGGAACATGTATATGTCTGAGAGCAATTGAAGACACATATCCACATTCCAATGTACTTCCATGTAGCGGAGGTACTAAGCATTTACATAATAAAGGTCGTAATAATAGCATAACTGGGGAATTAAATATGTAACAAATTCACATTTTTTTGCAATAATTGTAAGTTTATCTTTGACTTAAAAAAAAAATCTTTTTATTGCTTTCAGAGACATAATTATTATTAAATTTATTAATTAATATAGATGAAATTGTAAATTATCCAAAAAATGTCTCAAATTGCAAGCTTCGTATTTTTCCGCTAGGGCTAAGGTTAAAAACATAAATTAATACATATTAGTAATAAAATAAAATATAAAAATAATTTAAGAAATACATATTAGTAATGAAAATATATAAGTAATATATTCATATTACATCAATGGAAGGATCACCCAGACAGAAAAACCACACACCAACCCGTCTGGACAGCGTGGTGTGTTATGTCCAAAACCTTCAAAAATGAAAACGAAAACTTGAGGCCAACCTGGCACTGATCACGGCAGCGATCAGCGAAGGAAGGCAGAGGGTGCTAACAATCCCCGGAGACCCGGAAGAGGCTGCCAACAGATGACCATTGCTACGTATAATGCGAGAACATTGTCCAGCGATGCCAAATTTGTAGAGTTACAAGAAGAGCTCACGAATATCCACTGAGATGTTGTCGGACTCAGCGAAGTAAGACGTAAAGGTGAGGGTATTATCACTTTACAAAGCGGACATGTGCTGTATTACAAAGGAACCGATGAAGGACGCACGAGCGGTGTTGGATTTATTATTAACAAAACCTGGAAAGACCGCATAGTCGAATTCAACTGCATTTCTGACAAGGTCGCAAGCGTGATACTCAAAATCAATGATAGGTACCGGATTCAGATTTTGCAAGCATATGCTTCGACACAGAGCTATCCTGATGAAAAAGTGAAAGAGTTTTACGAGGAAATAACATCTTTGAAAAATAAAAGTAAATGCCACTTCAACATCATAATGGGAGATTTCAATGTACGTATTGGATCATACCAAAGAGATTACGTAGCGGTCGGACATTTCGGACATGGCTCAAGGGATGGTAGAGGGGACATGCTTGTGGAGTTTGCTGAAACCAACTATCTTCACATCATGAATTCCTTTTTTCAACATAAACCTACACGTAAATGGACGTGGAAAAGCCTGTCAGGAAAGACCAGCGAAATCGACTACATCCTCACTGAAAGAAAATATACATTTTTAAACTGTAAGGTGATCAATCGGTTTAACACCGGCAGCGATCACCGGATGCTGAGATGTAAGAAAAGATTGAATGTCAAATCAGAAAGATCAAAACTGCAGCAGAAGTCAAATGCTCGCATATACTTGCATCATAGATGAGAACGAAACTGTTTCCCTATCCAACGCGGAGGATATAACGAATATCATTCTACAATGTGCAGAAAAAACAGGCGTAAAAAGATCGGAAGTCACACCTCCCACCAAGCTTTCGAAGGCAACATTGAATCTTATGGAGCAAAGAAGGAAAACCAAGAGCGATAGACAGGCACAAAACGATATGGAATTTTCATCACTTTGCAAAACCCTCCGAAGGAAGATAAGAGAAGACCTTCGTAAATTCAATGTAAACCTCATACAACCAATTGTGAAAGCAAGCAGAAGTTTGAACAAAAACAAGCAATGCTTGTCGATAGGAAAACGTCAAATCACAGCACTAAAAGCAAAAGATAGTTCTATCACCAGAAATTGGGAACACTTGTTAAGCCGAGTTGAAAAGTAATACAGCGATCTCTATAGTGATGACACTGACAATACGATTATAGACTTAGATCTTCAGAGAAATGGAAATTCGGAAGACCATACTCCCGAAATCACATCCTGGGAATTGACTCATGCTTTAAATTACATGAAAAGTGGGAAAGCCCCCCGGGAGAAGACGGTCTAACGATAGATATCCTTAAAAAAGCGGGAAAGGATGCAAATGAAGTGCTTGCACAATTGTTCACAGCCTACATACGCAAAGAGGATGTCCCAGAGGCATGAAAAATGGCAGCATTGTCATCATTCACAAAAAAGGTGACAGAGAAGACCTAGCAAATTATCGTCCAATAAGTCTACTCCCTATTCTCTACAAGACGTTCACAAAAATTCTCTCAAACCGTCTGCAGAATGTACTAGACGAGAACCAACCGATAGAACAAGCCGGATTTAAAGGAGGATACAGCACTATGGACCATATCCAAGTCGTCAGAGAAATCATAGAGCGGTGCAAGAAATACAAACTGCCACTATGCATGGGTTTTATAGACTATGAGACGGCGTTCGATTCGATAAAGAAATGTTCAATACTCGACGCACTCAGAAAACAAGGAATCCCTGGGCGCTATTTAAATATTTTCAATAATATATACAGTAGCGCAACAGCATCTGTCAATCTCCATAAACCATCGCGCAGATTTCCTATAAGCAAAGGAGTCTGACAAGGTGATACAATCTCACCTAAACTATTTACAGCTATCCTTGAAGACTTATTCAGGCAACTTGACTGCAATGACTAAGGGATCCCCATAAATGGAGAATACCTGAGTCATCTGCGCTTTGCCGATGACATAGTAATTTTCTCGCAAGACTCAGAAGACCTCCAAAGCAGAATGCAAGAACTCGCTGAAGTAAGCAACAAAGTAGGTTTGAAAATAACTGTAACAAAGACGAAAGTCATGTTCAACTGCTTTGCAGGCCAAAAAGAGATCCTCATCAATGGCACTCAGCTCCAACAGCAGCAACAGGTGAAAAGCTACATCTATCTGGGACAACAAGTGTCTATAGATGGATGTATATTTGATGAAATTGTTCGCAGAGTAAAGCTAGGCTGGAGTGCTTTTGGCCGCCTGAATAATATCTTCAAAAGTGACCTTCCACTGTGCCTAAAGCGCAAAGTGTTCAACCAGTGTGTGCTTCCCGTGATAACATATGTGTGTGAAACATGGACCCTAAGTAAAAGAGAGATCCAGAAACTTAGAGTAGCACAGCGTGGTATGGAGAGGTGCATGTTGGGCATAACGCGAAAGGACAAAAAGAGGAATGAATGCATATGGAAGCAGACAAGGGTTCGCGATATAATTGAGTTTATTAAAAGCCTTAAATGGAGATGGGCTGGACACATAGCTCGAAGAAGAGACAATCGTTGGACAAATCTAGTCATCCAGTGGTATCCAAGAAGTACAAAACGTCTGTAAGGTAGACCTAGAGGCAGCTGGATCGATGAAATGATAAAGTTCTGCGGAAGTACGTGGCAACGCAATGCAGAGGACCGAGAGAAGTGGAAGCAGCTTGAAGAGGCCTTCATCCAGCAGTGGATAAATTCAGGCTGATGATGATGATGATGACATCAATAAAATTTATTGGATAAATTATTGTCGGATATAAATGTAACATTCATGCGTTAATAAACTATTAATTAATTTATTCAACGAATAATAACGAATATTTTAATACGTAAATCGTATAGCGCTCGCTTAGCATGTGAGAGGTGTACTACTACTACACATCCATGAAACCACAAAATTTTACACACTAAAATTACGCATCAAACTGAAAATCTACCAAAGAAAAAATACTGTAATTATTATTGCGTCAGAAAAATAAAATGTAAGTAATTAAAATTAATTTGTCTGTTAACTTTCTCTTTGTAAGACAATTGAGGCGAAAAACATTGAAAAATAATAAAATAAAATATAAAAATATTTGTCAGCTGTGGTATTCGAACGTTCGCAGTTAATACTTATACCGTACACAAGCGGCCACCCATCCAACAAGTATCCGTGCGCAATGTTGCTTAACTCCAGTATATTATGCCGGGTCCACACTGGCAACATGTCGCGCGACAACCTCGTTAAATTTTACGATAATTATCATACTTATCGTAAAATTTAACGAGGTTGTCGCGCGACATGTTGCCAGTGTGGACCCGGCATTAGGCCTACCGCGCATGGACGATTACATAACCGGCCGGTAGCATTCGGACAATCGTTGGTTTGCTCGCGCATGATCCAAATTATTACCGGCCGGTATGTTTGAGCGCGCATGGCGTGATATAGATCGGAGGCAATGCGCGCGCACTGAAGATATGCGTCCGCACCGAAAAATGGCGGACGCAATATAAGAAACGTCAAAATGGATTTTGTAGAGCTTATATTATATAATATATAGAGGTTTTGTATAGATTATCAAACTGTTTTAAAATGTGGGTGTATATATTATTAATTTATGAAGAAAGAAACTGAAAAAATGGGACTGGTACGCGCATGCAAAGCCAATAGGTACGCATCGATGAACTGTCAAGTCAAATGTGGATCTCATAACGGTTCGATGTATGCGTGTGCCCCATACGACCGCGTCACTTGTGCGTGCATGTATGAGTGCACTCTCGCCCGGCCATGACTTGTCATGTGCGGGCTCTCATTTAAAAACATTGCCAATGGGACCCCGGCCGGTTCGAATCGGTGTAAAATTTTGTGTCTGTACACAGATTTTCAATTCGGCCGTTCGCTCGATCGTCCATGCGCGGGGTTGCATTGCAATACGATGGTTACAACTCCTCGATTGTTGACCGTAGATAGTAAATCGTTCATGCGCGGTAGGCCTTAGTCTATGACTCCAGTGATCGGCGAGAAACGCCAGGCGCTCGTCTGGTAACATTCTGCGTTACATTTGAAATTTGTGCACAGTCACGGCGAGCGGTAAAACATATACATGTTAAAAAATGTGATTAAACAATATTTTTTATTAATTTCACTATCATTTCCATGGTATCCTTCGAAGTAAGTGACCGTATATTAATTCAATAACTTGGTATTGATATTGTTCTTCTATTTTGTACTTGTTGATATCCAATTCTCCGGCGGCTTGTTCTGAGGATGGGATGAATACACGAAACAGCTATGGATACACGAAACAGCTGTCACCAACATTGTTCTTTACCATTATTTGGTTTTGTCTTTATTATTGATTTGTTTGCATTAACTGTGTATTGTGTTAATTAATGTGGAAAAAATACATCAGGTTTAAAAATGAAAAATGAATCGAGCGAGACTACAACTACGTCTATCTTGGACAATAATGTCAATTGACGGTGGTATGTATGACGAGATTGCTCGCAGAACGAAACTGGCATCGAGCGCATTTCGGCGTCTGAATAGTATCTTCAAAAGCGACCTCCCATTGTGTCTTAAGCGTAAAGTGTTTAACCATAGTGTGCTACCAACGCTCATGCATGCATGTGAAACATGGACTCTTAATGTAAGAGAAATCCATAAATTTCGAGTAGCGCAATGTGGCATGGAAAGGTGCATGGATAAGGAATCAGACAAGAGTACGCGATGTGATAGAGGTCGCAAAGTATGAAATGGCAATGGGCCGAAATGTCACTCGGCGAGTGGTTAACCGCTGGACAAAATGCCCATATTAAGCGTCCCCCAAACCAAAGCGAATATTCGCAGCGAATTCGCAACGCCCTCGCTGTCGCTGTCGCTACCGCTTGGATTTGATGCGAATTTCGCGTTTGGCCCCACACCAAAGCGTCAGTGACGCAGCCATAAACTAAATAATTTTATTTACGCGCCAGATTTAAAATTGTAAATAATATTAATATTTTACGCCAAATATTCTATAATTTTTATGAATTAAATATGAAAAATATACGTACACTATAGCGCTTTCAGAATTGCTACAACTTTTACCCACTTTGCGTAAAGTGTATTTTAATTATCTGAAACAAGGTGGCAGCATTGGATGCAGCCATAGACTAAATACATATACGAATGTCAAAGTGACAGTTGTGTGTTGACAAAATGTACACGTCTTCTGAATGCTTATTACACGCTGAAGATATAATGAGATGGCGTGCGACAAATTACATCGACATTTAATATAACCTTACTTTATGACAGGGCAAGATTGCCATGGCTCATAGGTAAGATAGATTTACTCAGTTTCATAACTGCACATATTATAAATAAGCATTTACCATGAAGGGTTAACAGGATTTGAAGGTAATATGCTATTGAAATAACATGTCTCCGTTATTTGAATTGTAGGTTTTGACTATTTTGCGTTTCTACGCAGAGGGAGCGTACCAAAAACGGGTAGGCCAAGTCTTCTGCGCAATGAGCCAGGCATCAGTAAGCAGATGCATAGGAAACGTGTCCGATGCTACTCGTATAATAGCAGTGCTTAGTAATACTTACATACAGTCGCCATACAGCGCTGACAGTCTTGAGTGTTGTGTTGATACCCTCTGATCAATTTATACAATATTACAATGTACATGTCATGTAACTAGAGTAACTGCGCATAGACACAAGTAAATTACCTACTCAATAAGAATTTAACGGGGATATTATTTTGTGTCGGTAAAAATATTTTTTAATTTCAGACTTCAAGAAAGGGCAGGTTTCCCGAAAATCATTGGGTGCATTAACTGCACCCATGTGCAAATATACCCGTCATACTTGGAGACTTTCAAAAATGAGCGCAGGAAATTTTCTGTAAATGTAAAATTCGTAATAAAATCTATGTTGTTTCTGATACATTCATATTCATTACGTATAATATCATAACATGACATTTATTTTTATGCAGGTATCTGACATGGACATTCTGGCAGTGAGTGCCAGATTTCCTTTGAGTGTTTATGACCAATTCATATTTAATGGATCGTTGGTAAAAACTGAAATGAAACATCTACAGAACGACAAGAATTGGGAATTTTGTTCTATTAGGGAAGTATGTTAAACTTTACTTTACTATGGCAGTACCAGTAACAAATATTTTTGTTTGGTTTATATTCATCCGTATTTTGTATAGGTACTTCAAAGGAATCAAAATTTTGCATAAAACAGTTTTTTAATTATTTAAATCCTGATTTCTAATATTTTTACAACTTTCAGTCGAAAACATATTCAAATTAACAGACTGTGTATATTGAAATCATTCTAGTGCCACCATAGGCCAGCCAGACTCACTACACGGCTGCCCGCTGTTTGACCAGGGATGTGATTGAGTGTTTTTGGATAATGGACCACACCAGATCGCATAGCTACAGCAACAAGTGCAAGACCAACCGTGGCTATACATACAGTATACATGTATATATTAAATATAATTTATGTATATTTATTTATGGCTTATACACCGAAACAAAATATGTCACTTAACTGTACTTGAATATTTTTGCAGGATCATTCAATAAAAAATACTTGGTTTAGGTTAAGAAAGGTTTAATATTAATTTTTGCACAGAATACAAGAAAAATATTTATATAATTATTAGAATTACAATGAGCTTTAAAAGTAACACGATATTGTAATAAAATGGACAAATATGAAAAAAAATAACAATAAATTGTACATAGATAGGTAGACAGGGTTCAGATGATTCTGGCAGTGCAGGCGACTCATTTAGGTGTCAGTATTGTTACTTTCAAATGACAATAACACCGTTCCAATGTGATTCGGTCGTGCCAGAAGACTCTGTCCTTCCTCTATTTAGTAACCGGGCGTTTTACAACTTTAAATGAAAATTAAGTGGGTATATAGATAGTATATTTTTTCTAGTATAATATTATTTAATTAGGTGACTTTTTATTTCTTTATTACTTGAAATGGTGTTTACATGGTAGATGGATTATAATGGTTTTGAAATATAGTTATTTTTGTTAATTCTACTTTAACTGAGTCATTTACCTTGACAGCTGTTTCGGCACATAAACTCATTTTCGGAACATTCAACAATAATTTGTGATTATAAAAGAGCTACAGGTCACGTAGCAAATTAAATACGCTTAGTTAAATAATAAATACGTACCAAATATTTTACAAAATACACCACATACATCCATCGAATATGGTAAATAAAATACAGATTCAAGTATCAAACAATTCTTGGATAAATAGATGTTTATGTAAGTATATGTTTTTTTAAATACTTACATGATACTGTGTTGTATAACATTTAAATTTATATTTTTGATTTTGATTTACATACTTAAATGTACCTACATAAATTTGTAATGTACAATAGGTACTTAATTACATTTTTAACATTAGGAAATTACCATTATTCGATTCTATCCACCCGCCATGTCTATAATCACCCCAACGCTGGATAGAAAGAGACATCACACAAAATTGGCTGTTTGATAATAAATGGTAGTTGAAAAATATTTTAGGGTATGATTATGTCCATAGAAACAGGTTTTAAGTCATTCATGTTTGTCCCAATAATGTGTAGCAGAAAAATAAAAATTTTAAAAAGGGTCTTTTCAGTATTCACCCCATTCTACGGCAAACATTTTTCTTAATAAAAATAGGTACATCAATAGAGGAATCACAAAATGGACCTTGGCCCTCGCCCACGCCTTATTCATCCTTGTATATTATATTATCACACTTAATGTTTTGGAAAATTCATTAACATTGTGCACAAATGCCACTTTTGTTGATTGACACTTCACTTAGTTGATCTCTTTGTTCACGTGAAGTACAATAAAAGTATGTAGCAGCGAAGAACTAGAGACCGAAAATAGTGGAAGGAGCTAGAAGAGGCTTTCATCTAGCAGTGGAATGACCCCGACTGATGTTTATGATGAAATATTATTTTATTCCTGTTAATGCCGGGGGTTTCATTTTTAATTTCTTCTGGTGCTTTGTACCTACGTTGAAAGGTTGAAGATCTTTGCTAAAATTAAATTCATCACAAAGCATTAGTATATCTCCAACATCATTCAGGTAGGTATCCATGATGATAATATAATATTATGTACTTAGAGGAGGTACCTGACCTTTATATTTACATGCACATAAAATTATTAATCTTATTGCCTAATGCAGACCAAGATATACCTACCTACATAATATTACATGAACAGAAGTTTAAGAACATCTCAATTAAGTTTAAAATGTTTGTAGGTATACAAATTAATGTGAAACAGAAAACATTGGTTATGTTAGGTAGGTACATGGAACATGTAGATATTATCTTGGTTCGCGGTCGGCACTGGGCAAAACCAGTTTATTAGCTCAATATACCTATACATAATGAAGGAAATATATACCTAGTAGGTATATAGGTACATAATATCGTTTTTGTGATTGAGGTCTCTTGAGATCAAAAAACAAACACAACCTAGGTATGTCCTACTGTAAATAACCCGATAGTAAGTAGTATGTAAGGTTTTTGGTCTAAAACCTTACAAAATACCACAATGACGACATGGAGTACCTACTTATCTACCTATATGTAGGTATATTATATCTTTAGCTACAATAGAAATGCTATGCTGCATAATGTTACCTAGATGCAAAAAAATAATCTTAAAGACTACCTATCTAACCTAAAAAAATATTATCAACAAATATAAAATGGGTATTTACGTGACCGATACCGAATATGATTGAAGTAGGTATTGTAAATGATACCTAATTATAACATTATTGATATGACTGCTCGAAAGTCGAAACCAAAACGTCAAACGATCGCAATAAGTAAGAACTGTCAGTGCACTAACAATCAAAGTTATAAAGTTTCTGTTATTAAGGGCACACATGCTTACCTAGAGTTTCTGTTTTTTCATTTAAAGTTGAACTATGACATTGAATACTAGGTATGATTTTTAAAGTGAAAGTGATATTATGTTACATCTCTTTTACGCATGCTAATATGATTAAAAAGTTTTTCTTTCTCTTTCTGTCACATTCGAATTTGATTACCAAAGTTTAAACATTTACTATGCGTATTAGCTGACGTGCTTCGTCGTTTACAAATTATAACATGAATTTAAAAAATATATGTATTTATAATATTAAATATATTTTATAATGTACACAGATTTTTTTAACAACTATATTATATATACTTTTATTTATTTGTCGCATATTCAAAATGTTCTTGCTATATTAAAATCTTTTTTTTAGCCGGCCAAGTAAATCCGTATTTTTGGCCATAGACTAATAGAAAAAACTCTCTGCTGTCAGATTATGTTGATAGCAAATTGCAAGATACCTAACGAAGGAATTGTGTTTTATATCAGGAATAAGAAACACTATCTGTAAGTACAATATTATGTTATTTATTACTGTAGTAGTATTCTGTGTGTTTTGCATATATTATTCAAGTGTTAATTTATTGTTTTCTTAGTCTACATTAGTTGCGTGGTTAGTTTAGAGGTTATTGCGAGAATGCCTGTGATTTCATATTTATTTGTTTGATATAATCTAAGGCGTTCTAGTTGTTATTAAACATGTTACCTACCTGATTACTTTATTTTAGTTAATCAATCTTTTTTGATGCTTTGTATTATCACTAATCCGTTTTAATTACCATTCTTCAAACAGTCGCACACTATAAAAGATTAAAAATCACACTATTAACAGTTCATATGTTATGTTTTTTGCAGATGGAGAAAATGTCTACCGAGATCTTTGCTTGTCGACGGTTTCATATGAATAAGATGGAATGAAATAAATCTTTTAATTAATAATGAAATAAATCCGACTTTCGGCGTACGATCCGAACATGGCGTGATTCATATAATATTATTTATGACGTAGACCATCAAGCATATATACCCATTTTATAGATTTAATAGTACAATTACAAAAGGTAAATATAAAGTGACTAATGTTTGTAACCTATAGCTATGTCTATCTCGCATACATATTTAAAAAATAAAACAATTTTATAATTACATTTTTGCACTAAATTTATTATCGATAATGATATAAAAGTTGCTAAATTGATTCATAATATTCTAAAATATAATATAATTTTGCATATCAGTTACTTGTATCATATCAGGTATGTCATTTGGTAGAGCTTACTCTCCAAGTCTTTTCTTTTTCATCCTCAATATCACTTTGATATTAGAAACATTGTCTTTCTAACACCATTTCAAAGACTTTAAGTTTTCTAGATGCTGTATATTAATTCTTCTCTTCGGCTATATCTGCATCTTAGTTGCAGCATATGGATACAATGCGGCGCCTCCAAGAATCTCTGTCACTCTAGTTTTTTTGCATCGTTCCAGGTCATACTAGCAGCCCGTAACTCCGCCAGATATGCTATATAGATAGTATTTAGCGGCCATCCAGGACGCCGGAATCCGGTTGGCTTGAAGAACAGGCAAACCAGATTGGGATTCTCTTCAGGCACTCGCAGCACGTGGCCGGGCCAGGTACAAAGTTGCGTATTCACTCTCAACGTGATGCGAGGCTATTTGGTGCGTTCTTTTATCTCCCGTTACTTCTAAAATTACCGCACACCCAGTATCCGTCGTAAACATCTGTTCTCGAAGCTCAGTATACGGTTGCTCGGAGCCTTTGTAAGGTGCCATGACATAAAAACTAGTAAGATATTTAAAATAGCTGCTAGAATGAATACATTGTTGAAAGGAAATGAAAACTGATAATATGATATATCAATTAATTTGTCCATCTGAAGTTGTAGATATCAGTTAATAATTATGTGTTATACCAGTAATTAAATGCTGACTTCAAATGAAAATTGACTATTAAATATTGAAATAATATATTACCAGTTTTGATTTTTTTAAGTACTATACTATATCCATGGTTCATATTACAATGTCATAGTAAAACTTAGAAGAATAAAATATGTCGTAAGACGAAATCAATCTTGGGGTTTTAATATAAGTTAAATAAATAGTACACAGCTAATTTGTTATTACTTTGAATACATGCCATGTCTTTACATCAATAAAAAACAGAAAAACAATTTAATAATGTATAAATATTTATATAAGACTTAACAACGTCTAGTTAGACATCTAGTTAGACACGATGACCTCCATTTAATTTCCTCTTATTTTAAAATTCACCAAGATATATCCTAATAAGTAGGTAAGTATATTACATTTGTACATATAATAAGTAAATCAAGTACTTAACATAAATAATTATACTGTAAAATTAAATTACAATTGAAGCAGTATATATGGACCCCACAGAGTAATTAACAATATAATAATTTATATAATTATATCGGGTATATACTATATTGACACATTTTAATGAAGTCTATTTTTCTTGGTACCTACGTTCAATGATAAATGTTGTTTTATATTGTAACATAAACAATGGTAATATGCATTGATCTTTCTGATTTTTAAACTGTGATATCTATTTTATATATCTATTGATTTCTATGTGTATTATTGATACATTATTTATTTCAAATACAATAATTTCAAAACTAACAGTAAATAATATATAGAAAGCGTCATGTTGTTTAGTTGGAACATCTACTAGGAAATTCCATCCAATCCAAATTCAATTTTTACCAGGTGGGTACTTGTAGGTCAGTTATTTTTGGAATAAAATGAATCCCTTAAAAAATATGAAATAAGAATAGAATGATAAATATTTGTGAAAATTTACCAAATCAACATGTTTAACGTGAATATTTTCACACTAAAATGATAAATATTGTTAAGAAAATATACACAAACAGTTCATTCAGAAGTTATGACGTTTAAAAGATCCCGCGAGTTAACTCGTGCGTGGCACTGATCATGAGGTGATATCAGTTATAATCATTTATGAGGAATGGTTATAAGCCATTGGCACAACCAATTTGGTTTTTGACCTTGAGAACAAAATGTACTTTTTACACGGAACCAAAACTCACGGCTGCAGAGACGAATGCTTATACAAAATATGGCGCAGTGGAATCGCCAGCAAGATCAGGTATCATTATTTAGATGTAAGTATACATATTATTTTGAATTTCATAAAATTACACTCGTTCTGGGTGTCTCGTAACAGTAAACTATATTAGTAAATTAGATATATCTTGATGAACTATAAAATAGTGATGTAATATAGACTTGTTGAAAATATATTAAGCATAATAAAATTTAAAATAAAAATTTAGAAATTCAGCCTTTCTGGTTCTCTAATATTCATAGATCTACTGGTTCTGGGATCTACTATTTCTGGCAGTAGACAATTCATATAAAAGTGATATATCTTTTTTTCAATCCAAAATGTCTCGTCTTTTTTGATTAATTCTATTTTAACAGGAAAATTATGTCCCGTCCAAACTCCAAATAAACAGACATCTTTCTTAGTAATATGAAGCTGCCCCTGAATCTGGAAGTACCAATCGTGATTTTTATCTATTACCATATTCCTGTCTTTATCTACTTTCCAAAATTTAATTTTTTTCTGTACAATAGCTTCATCTGCACTTATTCCAGCAGCTGAGAAAGGACATTTTATTTCAATAATTGTATCATCATCGCTGATGCCATCTGGCGTTGCACCGATAAAATCATACACATCATCGATAAACAATCCACATCTCTCAATCTTAATCCGTTCTTGTACACTAAGCTGTTGTAAAGCTATTGATTCATTTTCTTTACCATATTTTACCGCTTTCACGTTGGCTAATGATTGGCTATATAATAAACGTTTTACCAAAGGCCCAAATTTTGTATTTTCTCGCCGCTTACACACCTTACCAAAAACAGAGGCAGTAAGAAGGTTTCGTCGCCTTTCTAGCCATTCTGCACATTCAGATTGTAATACGGTGCGTCTTTCTATATCCCTCCTCTCATAGTTTGTCAGTTTGAGTTTTTTCAAAAAAGTTTCTTTTAACAATTGATATTGATTTTTGTCCATATCAGGTTTTTGGCAACTCTCTCCATAATCTGGATTAGATAAAGGAACAGTATGTATTGGTTTTCGCCAAGATTTTCCTATTTTTTTTTTATTTATTTTCAACCTTCTTGATTCTAAGCGATTTATGAAGGCTTTTGGGCTATTTTTATAAACTTGTTTTTGAATTGTGCAATGTAACTTATTTGTATTAAATGCGATTACCGCCGCTGCACATTGTCCCATGTACGATTGTCTTTGAGAGTAGTTAATTCTCTTGCCGCCTACAAATTTTGCAATCATGTTATTAAAAGATTCTGAAATATTAGTAGAAAAATTATAAATTAAACTTTTTGAATTTAGCACCAAACGAGAATTATATATCATTAATTGAGAAAATAGACTGCATTCTTTTAATGCTGGTACATAATTTACATCAAGCATGTCCTCTGTATTTGGTTCATTTGTACAAAAATATGGTAGACAAGAAGTATGGTCTCCAAAAACATGGTGCGGTCCATTAAATAAATCTTTTTTCAGAGCGATAACCTTTTCTTCGAAAGTACTATCTTGTAGTTTTCTATACTTGATTGCACCTATGACGGCTTTCCGCAGACGTCTTTTTCTTGACGCAATGATTTTTCTTACATTCAAGGGATATCTTGTGTCTTTGGTTAATGCCTCTATTTTGCCACAATAATTTCTAATTAAATGGTTTTTACATTCAACTTTCTCGACAGTTACATTCGGATAAGGGTGACAATCAAGAATTTTTTTGTATGTGCTGGAATCTCCATCAGCAATCAATTTTGAATAAATCAATCCATGTGTATTAATAGATTCTTTAAAGCCTTCTAATATTGCTGTAGATTCCATTCCACCTGACGGACCGGTATAATTTAAAAAGCATTTATGTTGTTGAGCAGGGATATTTTTATTTTTAGCTTTGGCGCACAAATCGCAATATTTATTTTTCACTGACATGTACAAAATCTTTCCGGTTCTTTGACCAATGATCGTGGCAGCGCCAGATGCTGCGGAATAATTGCATCTGTATGAACGTTTCGACCAACAGCCGTCTGCAACAACTGATATCATGGGAATACCAGAAGAATCGACGTCACCATTTTCGATTGCAAGTTGTCGCTCTTCTTTCGCAGCGTTTTCCATACTCTTATTTTTGGTTTCTTCAAACCACTCGTACACCTTCTGTTGACTCTTTCTGTATGTTCTTGCTGTAATCGATGGTACGTCAATTGCTGAACACATTTCTTCCAGATTTGAAAATCCACTGCCGATACTGATTATACTGGATACAAATGCGTCACACAGATTCATTTTGTTTTTGTTCATTTCAGTGGTATATAATTTTAATTTTTTACCACAAAGTTTACATTGAATAAAAAATGTACTACTAAAGTTATCCCGATTTTCCCCAAAAATTTCTAAATGTGATAAATTACAATTAAATGGAGAATCATGGTGGCTAATTAATTGAAGTTGTTGGAAAAAATATGAAAAGTCTATAATTCTACGGCCTTCTACACGGAATTTAGGGCTTGAATCTTCAATTTCATTTTCTATAATAAATTCTTCGTGTTCGTGTTCAAATGTGGGATGAAATTCTGGTTCAGGTAGTATGCTTTGAGGATTTCCATGCTCAGGCATAGTCTTCGGCAATATATCAATACTATAATACATTCAAAAATATTAGTTTAGTAGATAGTTAACAGAAAACAAAATGTATAGCTGCTATTAATTATTGTACCAGATTATAATTTTTGTCACAGACACACTAATTTCGAATAAGACATGGCACAAACATAATATAAAAATAATATAAGTACAAATGATCATTATACTTAATTGTGTGTATTAATAAGTAATACGCAAAACTTCCTTTTGCAAGATAAATAAATATTGTGAACCAAAATTTTCTGTGAAATGTGGTTTTTTCAACTATGTATAATTATGTCAAATTATAAAATAATAATTTCAAACCTTTGTGTTTTTAATGTATTAATATTTCCATCTTTTCTCCTACGTCTTTTTTTGGAACTTCCAGCCATCGGATAGTGAGTTCGTGGCATTTTTTGTAAGTACAATCGATATAAATAATTGTGATAATATTGTTAGGTACCTATGTCAAAAACCGAGGATGAAAATTTCGCATTCCCGCTGAAATAAATGACGTTCATAGTATTGCCAGGCTAAACTTTCGAAATTAAAGTTAGTTTTTAAAAAAAAAATTACATTGGAAAATATTATGTAAGTACAGGCATCCATTATTATGTTATTTGATGAAAGTATTCTTTAAAATCATCTGTATTATTATAATCTCGCAAATTCATAATTTAGTAAAAGTTAAATTTTCTGTAATATAAACATCAGTAGGTACCTAACCTATGTTGATTCATAATTTTGGCTAAGTAAAAAATATAGATATTTTTACTTCGCGATGTGTTTGGGGTGTTCTAAATTATGTAAGTATGTTTAATAACAAATGTGAAATTCGTAAAACCTCATGTGTATTATTTATTAAATAAAAATAGTAAAACTAATAGTAGATACAAATGGTGAAAAACTTCATTCTCTTATTTACTAAAATATCAATTCAATAATATTTTAGTAGATATGGCAATACTGGACGACCCGATATATGTCACTGAAATAAAATAAAATCTATCACAATTTATAAAATACATACCTACTACAATCATAATTATTTTGAATGTAGAGGGAGATAGTTATAGAAAGGGACAGAAAACTGATTGCTATGTTGCAATATTAGGCAAAATAGATTGCAACAGTGTTAAAAATTATAATGTATGATTTAGTATGACATAACGTAGAATTGACGCAAATACAAATTTCTTCAGATTTTTTTTTGTTTTGTCCTCAAATGTCAAAATATGTTTTCCTTTTGAATAATATGTTCGAATTTGTGTTTGTTTCGCCTATTTTTGTGTTCAATTTGTAGCATTCACTTTTATAAACATATTTTTGTACAATACTTGTGTGTTGGCGTATTTTTTTGGTCATATAAAGTTAAAATAATACCAGCTAAAGATTCCATACATCATACACCAATTCGCAGGTGGGTCTGGCGGATATCAAGATGGTCGAATATTTCGTGGAAACAGTTGTTTTAAAAAGGTCTCTATTTAGTATTACAAATTTATAACTAACAAGATATTTCATCATTTATTCAATGATTAATGATAAACCTTCTGATACGTAGCTTTATATTATTTCGTATGTCTATAATTGTAGCATATTTAAATAACAAAATGTCCACTCGCTTCCATTAGATTTAGAACCAATAGAAACTGCAAATATTATAATTATACTGAATATATTTTACTACATTATGTTTTATAACATTACAACTATCTATAATAAATCGTTTGAGATAATAATTAAGGGAAAAATTTGTCATCATCACAGCCTATTAATGTCACAAAAATATGGCTTCGTTCTCAATTATCACGTTTCACGGTTTCAAAGAATATTATTTTACGTCATAAAAATACTTTATGTAGTTATCAAATGTTTTACATAAATATTTGACGATGAATAAGCTTCATAATGATATAAATAGTTTTTCTACAAATCTTACGTACTATTCAGGCTTAACCTCTGAAAATACCAGAAAATAGCTGACATGGAACACCTTCCCCCTTAAGCCTCCCCCAAACCAAAGCGAATATTCGCGGCGAATATTCGCAGCGAATTATTCGCCAATCAAGCTCGTATTGGCTTACGGGACAGAGCACGCTTGCGCGACCGCCTTGCGTCTTGAGTGCGAATTTGCAGCGAATATTCGCTGCGATTTTCGGGAACTCTGTCGACAGCGAATTTATTCGCGGCGGACAATTTCGCCAAGGGAATTAGTAAAATCAAAATGGCGAAGACATTGAGCAGCTGATCGAGTTGGTCCGGAAATATCCAATCCTTTATAATTTCTCTGACAGTGACTACAAAACATGAGAAAGAAAGATAAGATATGGGATGAAATTGGCAGGGAAATTGTTGAAAATGGTATGAAGGTCGTCATAATAATATCTTTTATCTTTGTCTAACCAAAGTATGTAAAGTTTTTTGACAGGATGAATACGCTATTATAAATAAATAACTTTAATCTAAGGTCACGATATTTAAAAAATACATATTATTAATTTGCGTCATGCACAGCCTTTAATAACAGAAACTTTATAACTTTGATTGTTAGGGCACTGACAGTTCTAACCATAGATAAGTTCTAACTTATTGCGATCGTTTGACGTTTTGGTTTCGACTTTCGAGCAGTCATATCAATAATGTTATAATTAGGTATCATTTACAATACCTACTTCAATCATATTCGGTATCGGTCACGTAAATACCCATTTTATATTCGTTGATAATATTTTTTTAGGTTAGATAGGTAGTCTTTAAGATTATTTTTTTGCATCTAACATTATGCAGCATAGCATTTCTATTGTAGCTAAAGATATAATATACATATAGGTAGATAAGTAGGTACTCCATGTCGTCATTGTGGTATTTTGTAAGGTTTTAGACCAAAAACCTTACATACTACTTACTATCGGGTTATTTACAGTAGGACATAGGTACCTAGGTTGTTTGTTTTTTGATCTCAAGAGACCTCAATCACAAAAACGATATTATGTACCTATATACCTACTAGGTATATATTTCCTTCATTATGTATAGGTATATTGAGCTAATAAACTGGTTTTGCCCAGTGCCGACCGCGAACCAAGATAATATCTACATGTTCCATGTACCTACCTAACATAACCAATGTTTTCTGTTTCACATTAATTTGTATACCTACCTACAAACATTTTAAACTTAATTGAGATGTTCTTAAACTTCTGTTCATGTAATATTATGTAGGTAGGTATATCTTGGTCTGCATTAGGCAATAAGATTAATAATTTTATGTGCATGTAAATATAAAGGTCAGGTACCTCCTCTAAGTACATAATATTATATTATCATCATGGATACCTACCTGAACGATGTTGGAGATATACTAATGCTTTGTGATGAATTTAATTTTAGCAAAGATCTTCAACCTTTCAACGTAGGTACAAAGCACCAGAAGAAATTAAAAATGAAACCCCCGGCATTAACAGGAATAAAATAATATTTCATCATCAACATCAGTCGGGGTCATTCCACTGCTAGATGAAAGCCTCTTCTAGCTCCTTCTACTATTTTCGGTCTCTAGTTCTTCGCTGCTACATACTTTTATTGTACTTCACGTGAACAAAGAGATCAACTAAGTGAAGTGTCAATCAACAAAAGTGGCATTTGTGCACAATGTTAATGAATTTTCCAAAACATTAAGTGTGATAATATAATATACAAGGATGAATAAGGCGTGGGCGAGGGCCAAGGTCCATTTTATGATTCCTCTATTGATGTACCTATTTTTATTAAGAAAAATGTTTGCCGTAGAATGGGGTGAATACTGAATAGACCCTTTTTAAAATTTCTATTTTTCTGCTACACATTATTCGGACAAATATGAATGACTTAAAACCTGTTTCTATGGACATAATCATACTCTAAAATATTTTTCAACTACCATTTATTATCAAACAGCCAATTTTGTGTGATGTCTCTTTCTATCCAGCGTTGGGGTGATTATAGACATGGCGGGTGGATAGAATCGAATAATGGTAATTTCCTAATGTTAAAAATGTAATTAAGTACCTACTGTACATTACAAATTTATGTAGGTACATTTAAGTATGTAAATCAAAATCAAAAATATAAATTTAAATGTTATACAACACAGTATCATGTAAGTATTTAAAAAAACATATACTTACATAAACATCTATTTATCCAAGAATTATTTGATACTTGAATCTGTATTTTATATACCATATTCGATGGATGTATGTGGTGTATTTTGTAAAATATTTGGTATGTATTTATTATTTAACTAAGCGTATTTAATTTGCTACGTGACCTGTAGCTCTTTTATAATCACAAATTATTGTTGAATGTTCCGAAAATGAGTTTATGTGCCGAAACAGCTGTCAAGGTAAATGACTCAGTTAAAGTAGAATTAACAAAAATAACTATATTTCAAAACCATTATAATCCATCTACCATATAAACACCATTTCAAGTAATAAAGAAATAAAAAGTCACCTAATTAAATAATATTATACTAGAAAAAATATACTATCTATATACCCACTTAATTTTCATTTAAAGTTGTAAAACACCTGGTTACTAAATAGAGGAAGGACAGAGTCTTCTGGCACGACCGAATCACATTGGAACGGTGTTATTGTCATTTGAAAGTAACAATACTGACACCTAAATGAGTCGCCTGCACTGCCAGAATCATCTGAACCCTGTCTACCTATCTATATACAATTTATTGTTATTTTTTTTCATATTTGTCCATTTTATTACAATATCGTGTTACTTTTAAAGCTCATTGTAATTCTAATAATTATATAAATATTTTTCTTGTATTCTGTGCAAAAATGATTATTAAAACTTTCTTAACCTAAACCAAGTATTTTTTATTGAATGATCCTGCAAAAATATTCAAGTACAGTTAAGTGACATATTTTGTTTCGGTGTATAAGCCATAAATAAATATACATAAATTATATTTAATATATACATGTATACTGTATGTATAGCCACGGTTGGTCTTGCACTTGTTGCTGTAGCTATGCGATCTGGTGTGGTCCATTATCCAAAAACACTCAATCACATCCCTGGTCAAACAGCGGGCAGCCGTGTAGTGAGTCTGGCTGGCCTATGGTGGCACTAGAATGATTTCAATATACACAGTCTGTTAATTTGAATATGTTTTCGACTGAAAGTTGTAAAAATATTAGAAATCAGGATTTAAATAATTAAAAAACTGTTTCATTAAATATCATATTCATACCTATGCAAAATTTTGATTCCTTTGAAGTACCTGTACAAAATACGGATGAATATAAACCAAACAAAAATATTTGTTACTGGTACTGCCATAGTAAAGTAAAGTTTAACATACTTCCCTAATAAAACACAATTCCCAATTCTTGTCGTTCTGTAGATGTTTCATTTCAGTTTTTACCAACGATCCACTAAATATGAATTGGTCATAAACACTCAAAGGAAATCTGGCACTCACCGCCAGAATGTCCATGTCAGACATGTCAGATACCTGCATAAAAATAAATGTCATGTTATGATATTATACGTAATGAATATGAATGTATCAGAAACAACATAGATTTTATTACGAATTTCACATTTACAGAAAATTTTCTGCGCTCATTTTTGAAAGTCTCCAAGTATGACGGGTATATTCGCACATGGGTGCAGTTAATGCACCCAATGATTTTCGGGAAACCTGCCCTTTCTTGAAGTCTGAAATTAAAAAATATTTTTACCGACACAAAATAATATTCCCGTTAAATTCTTATTGAGTAGGTAATTTACTTGTTGTGTCTATGCGCAGTTACTCTAGTTACATGACATGTACATTGTAATATTGTATAAATTGATCAGAGGGTATCAACACAACACTAAAGACTGTCAGCGCTGTATGGCGACTGTATGTAAGTATTACTAAGCACTGCTATTATAGCATCGGACACGTTTCCTATGCATCTGCTTACTGATGCCTGGCTCATTGCGCAGAAGACTTGGCCTACCCGTTTTTGGTACGCTCCCTCTGCGTAGAAACGCAAAATAGTCAAAACCTACAATTCAAATAACGGAGACATGTTATTTCAATAGCATATTACCTTCAAATCCTGTTAACCCTTCATGGTAAATGCTTATTTATAATATGTGCAGTTATGAAACTGAGTAAATCTATCTTACCTATGAGCCATGGCAATCTTGCCCTGTCATAAAGTAAGGTTATATTAAATGTCGATGTAATTTGTCGCACGCCATCTCATTATATCTTCAGCGTGTAATAAGCATTCAGAAGACGTGTACATTTTGTCAACACACAACTGTCACTTTGACATTCGTATATGTATTTAGTCTATGGCTGCATCCAATGCTGCCACCTTGTTTCAGATAATTAAAATACACTTTACGCAAAGTGGGTAAAAGTTGTAGCAATTCTGAAAGCGCTATAGTGTACGTGTATTTTTTATATTTAATTCATAAAAATTATAGAATAATTGGCGTAAAATATTAATAATATTTACAATTTTAAATCTGGCGCGTAAATAAAATTATTTAGTCTATGGCTGCGTCGCTGACGCTTTGGTGTGGGGCCAAACGCGAAATTCGCATCAAATCCAAGCGGTAGCGACAGCGATAGCGAGGGCGTTGCGAATTCGCTGCGAATATTCGCTTTGGTTTGGGGGAGGCTTTACGCAAATTAATAATTTGTATTTTTTAAATATCGGGACCTTAGATTAAAGTTATTTATTTATAATAGCGTATTCATCCTGTCAAAAAACTTTACATACTTTGGTTAGACAAAGATACCTACATAATATTATTATGACGACCTTCATACCATTTACAACAATTTCCCTGCCAATTTCATCCCATATCTTATCTTTCTTTCTTATGTTTTGTAGTCACTGTCAGAGAAATCATAAAGGATTGGATATTTCCGGACCAACTCGATCAGCTGCTCAATGTTTTCGCCATTTTGATTTTACTAATTCCCTTGGCGAAATTGTCCGCCGCGAATAAATTCGCTGTCGACAGAGTTCCCGAAAATCGCAGCGAATATTCGCTGCAAATTCGCACTCAAGACGCAAGGCGGTCGCGCAAGCGTGCTCTGTCCCGTAAGCCAATACGAGCTTGATTGGCGAATAATTCGCTGCGAATATTCGCCGCGAATATTCGCTTTGGTTTGGGGGAGGCTTTTACCGTGGTACCCAACGAGCACTAAACGCCCACAGGGACTCTCTAAAATCCGCTGGAGAGACAAGCTCATAAAGTCCAGTGGGATGTACGTGGCAGCAAAGAACTAGGGACCGAGAAGAATGGAGAGAGCTAGAGGAGACACTCATCTAGCATTGGATCGACCCCGGCTGATGATTATGATGATGATGATATTGTTATGAAAATAAAAACCAAATTAAAAAGGAGGGAATTACTGGAGATCACTTAGTATAGAATATTGGAACGAAAATTTAAAAAAAAGCTGAGAAATACTGATCGAGATTCTGGAAGACGTAATTCTCGCCGATCATATTTATTTTAATATATCCAAAATAATATAAGTACGTCAGCATTAATATAATTGATAAGTCAATGAGTTTTAAGTTATATAACTTATTGTTTAATACAGCTGGTGGTAAGATAATTCCAAGGATGTGGTCTTCCGATAAACGTTGACCACATGCGTATATTATGAACGTCATATCGAACTTGATCAAAGTGCAATTTTGTCTAAATTGAGTTAAGCTCGGTTTGAATATCTACATTATCTATATCCTTCAGTGACACTGATTCCCTTGTATGCTTGTATTCGCAATAATAACCAAAATTAACCAAAACCATGATGACGTCTTAACAGTAGGTACCTACTGACATTTCCTTTATAGCCAACTTATCCTATATGCACAAGAGACGTTTTAGCTCAAATACATTTTCTTAACATGTTACTTACGATTCTATCGTCTATGATCAATCAGTGTTTATTTAAGGCATGTTATGTTTGACAAAATATCACATTCAGTGCTTGAAATGGAAAACTTTACGAACCGGAGCGCTCGATAATTTTTCGAAAATATCAAGCTATTTATATGGGTATTTTATAGAAATAATTGTGTTATGAACCGGAACAGCGCTCCAGTGCGATTTCGAGCACTGATCACATTGGAAAATATCCTAACAAAAAAGATATGTAACAAAATAGTCAAAATAAAACTTAAATTACGTTTCCTGGCTCTAAGGGCGTAATGCTCAATTCGTACTTACAGTAAAATTGGTAAGTAACCGAAATCCATCTGGTAACTATAGATTATAGAGTTAAGGAATCCTTAACCATAGACTACTTTTTTATGAACTCGCCCCCTTCTATATAACCACTGACAGCTGCTGTCAAAATAAAATCGCGTGCCTTTAAAACAGTACATAATTATGCACAAACTCATTTCAAAGATTATCTTAATATGGATATTAATAACTTGAATTCGTTTGGCATGCATATGCAGAATATGTATACGCAGTTTGCAATATATACGCAAGATATGATGAGAGCT
The DNA here is from genome assembly GCF_057557595.1 of Rhyacophila brunnea. Lineage (NCBI taxonomy): Eukaryota > Metazoa > Arthropoda > Insecta > Trichoptera > Rhyacophilidae > Rhyacophila > Rhyacophila brunnea. The sequence continues at coordinate 37,725,170 of NW_028232827.1, read as the reverse complement.
CTTGTATCACCTGCCGTTGGAGTGTTTGTGTGTCAATCTGAAACAAAGAATGTTTATCAATATTGCTTTGAACGAAGTATACATTTGACTGGTTGGTATTATAATATTTAGCATGCTTGTATCATTTTCTTGCTCAAATCTAAATATTTTTTGACACAAGATCATTTATTATTATGGTCCTCCACTGAATATACAATGGATATTCTGTGACGGGCAGATATCATTTGACATGCCAAAAATGAGTGTAAAATTTTAAAATAATCTAGAGAAGCCGGTGTAAATAAAATACTATAAAAATGAATCATACCCATAGACTATAGATACATCTAGACGCCACCCGTTGCATTGCTAAATGAAGCTACGTGCCGTGCGTTTGGTTTGTGGGCGAGTGAACGCATTCACCTACAAATGTTCGAGACCATAGACCATTTCGCTAGTGCTCGCACTAGACGCTCAGAATTAAAATATAATTTTCTATTTTTTTACGTTATATAGTATTTTTAAGCCGTCAAAATGCAACCAATTAGGTAAATATATCCATAATTTAAGTTATTTTAAAGAAACACTAGGTCACTGATATTAAAATAAATAATAATATACAAATAAATTGTCACGAACATGTATCAACTTACCTATGAAACGTAATACCATCTTCTTGCTTATCAGTACGGCTACCATATTTTAATACAACACGCAGAACCACCTTTCCTACTTAATTAACTAAAAATATATACCACCGACTTTATGTTTAACACAAAAAATAGCAAATTTAGCAACACGAACTCGCAGATTATCGATGCTACGTGAAGCAATTCACCACGATTTGCCAGCGATACTTTTGGAAACTGACTCAAAAATAAGTAAACCTTTTATCTTACTCTAGCGCGTGTCGCAGAGATTATAAGGGTGCCGATTACTTTCTCACTCGCACTCATGCATCGTTTTTGTTCAGGCCTTGATCATACCACTGCATCATTTGACTCTTGCATATGCTGGATAGGGGTCCTTCGCCGCTGCGCCCGTAATCCCGCTTGTGATGATGATTGAGGCACAGGCAGGGGGGAAGATTGTGACACAGGCTGCGGTGGAGGCAACGGTGGGGCTGGAGGTAGAGGCGACGGTGTCGGTGGAGATGGAGGCACAGGCGAATACGGCAAGAGAGCTGGGGATAGATGTGTAGGTTGTGATAGAGATCTGAATGATGTATGTGGTGTTGGTGTACTTGTATATAATGGTGGAAGATTTGACATATGCGTTGTCGATGATTCTAATGAAAGTGTTTGAGATGACATGTGTGGGGTGATATTGAATGTGTGTTGGGTGGTTTGTGTAGTAGTATTAGATTGTATAGTCTGGTTGAGAAGTGAGCGTTCTCTTGCCCTATTCGCCATGAACGATCCGTCTGCGTCCAGGCTGTTGTCCCACTCAATACGGCATTCATCAGCCACAGACGCAAACGCCACCGGGTAACTAACAACTTTTACCCGTATAGGCGGTCCACCTCCAGTCCTCATAGTACTAGCTCTTTCAGTTATATCCGACCTCCTTGCGTTATACCGCATCTGGTTCCAAATCTTCTTTAAGGTATCGGGAGTTCACTGAAATTAATGTGTCAGTTGCTTGGTTAATCTTGAAATAGTCAGTAAAGAAAAGGGAAATGATATCCAATAGTTTTTGTGGTGGTGGTCTTTAGAGGCAGAAACAAAGCAAAACCTAACTACACTGTAGGTATTATATACACAAATAGCTGTAGGCTTTGTATTATACTTCGTTGTAGGTATTATACCTTGAATGACACTATATTATACATTGCCGAGTACCCAGTGCTCGAAATAGAAAATCTTACGAGCCGGAGCGCTGAATATTCAAAAAATATCAAATTGGGTTAGATATTTTTCGGATATCATAAGGGCGATATGCCTAGTAATCAGGGTTTCATTTACACTTGAAGGGGCCCTGCGCCTACACATTACCCCCCCCCCCCTCAATACCATATTAAATGTAGTTTTTTTTAAATACCTACTCATTTTTTGCAAAATCACTTATTTGTCATCAATGTTCTTATAATTGGGCTCATATCTTCAAAATTCTAGAAGCTTGTACATTTGCGTATTCCTTTGCTGCAAGGTTTTGTGATTTTAAATTATTTTTCTGGTTCCAGAGACCTACTAAATTAGGGTCCCGGACCTGTATCCCTTTGGTAAATTCAGCCTTGCTTGTAAGGGTAAACAAATTTGGGGCACATCTGAAGTCCGAACAGCCTATACTATATTATAGGCCTTTGTAGGACAAATCAAATAATATAAATATATCGCAGGCGAATTATTTTTCCCACGAAATAGTTCTTCGAAAAATTATATTATCCTCTTTTTATTCATTGTCTGTTTGCCGCTCCTTAAGGGGGGACATGCTCGTCGAAGGTCAAAATTGAGTTTTTATTGTATATTCAAACCATGATCCTGGACACTCCTTAAACGTTGTAGATGATCTATTTATATAATTTTGAAGCCTTATTATCCTTTATAGTTATTTTAAACATTTGATGACTGCATGAAGTATTTTTGTTACATAAAATAGTATTCTTTTAAACCTCTCGCTCTAATGTTTTAGAATATAGTCATATTTCGGTACATAACTGTGCAGTGGTGTTAAGATTTTTTACATGTATTAATTTTTAAACGCATTTATAAAACCATTAGCATAATTTATTACGAGATAATTTTTGTAAAATATTCACGATAAAAAATTATATTGATAATCTCTGTGATCCCAAATTTGACAAGAATTAGGCATTATATTATTCAAAAAATCGGCAAGATTAACACATTTCAAGATGATTCTAAAGATATTTATTATAAACTATGTCTTTGACCATTCAAGTGTGATAAAAATCTTATGAATAATGATTGCTTTATAATAATTATTGACCTAAGAATAAGGTAGTGTTTTTTTGAAATACGCCATTTCTTTTGTCATTCCCCAGTGGTTAAGCTACAACATACAGCCGTAGCCATAAATTAACAAACTATAATTGAAGTAGGAAGTAAAATGATATTGACGCGCGTGTTTGAACATGTACCGTTTAAAAAAAAAATTTAAAAAAAATGGTTAGGTACATGTTCAAACACGCGCGTTAACATAATTTTACTTCCTACTTTAATTATAGTTTGTCATTTTATGGCTATGGCCGTATGTTGTAGCTTAACCACTAGCGAATGACAAAAGAAATGGCGTATTTCAAAAAAACACTACCGTATTCTTAGGTCAATAATTATTATAAAGCAATCATTATTCATAAGATTTTTATCACACTTGAATGGTCAAAGACATAGCTTATAATAAGTATCTTTAGAATCGTCTTCAAATGTGTTAGTCTTGCCGATTTTTTGAATAATAAAATGCCTAATTCTTGTCAAATTTGGGATCACAGAGATTATCAAAATAATTTTTTATCGTGAATATTTTACAAAAATTATCTCGTAATAAATTATACTAATGGTTTTATAAATGCGTTTAAAAATTAATAAATGTAAAAAATTTTAACACCACTGCACAGTTCTGTACCGAAATATGACTATATTCTAAAACATTAGAGCGAGAGGTTTAAAAGAATACTATTTTATGTAACAAAAATACTTCATGCAGTCATCAAATGTTTAAAATAACTATAAAGGATAATAAGGCTTCAAAATTATATAAATAGATTATCTACAACGTTTAAGGAGTGTCCAGGATCATGGTTTGAAAATACAATAAAAACTCAATTTTGACCTTCGACGAGCATGTCCCCCCTTAACGTATGGAACACCTAAACAGTGGATTACCTACCTAGCCTTCAAGACGTGACTGCTCTATGGCACCACTAAAGAAAATATCGCCCCTAGCCAGAGTTAATGGCCATCCCAATTTTTTTTGATTATATTTTAGGACCGTCAATCATATTATTCATATCGTGATTTAATTACCTACCCACACAATATAATTTAAATATCAATATATAATAAAATATAATATAAATACCCACACATATAATTTTATCATAATACCTATGATGTAAAATATCTCTAAATTTTCAATCAGCAATTATCAATATTTATAAGGCTCTCATGATGTAGTGCGAAAGGCGCTGGCCTTCCACCCGAGAGTTCTGGGTTTGACCCGGTGAGGACACAATATTAATTTGTTTTTCTCAAAGCCTGGGTGTTTGTGATTGTTCGAAATTACTAACAACCAACTTGTACGAAAAAGCAGGGACGTTGTTAATAATTCTAAAAAAAATATACATAAATAAATGTTTAATCTACATGGCACGCAGCCTCTTTTTTCCAATGGTGTCAATCGTTATTGTACCTACCTAACTATTTCAAATGAAATTGGGACAGTTGGAAGTCCAAGGTATGCTATATGTGAATGCGTCAGAACATCAATCCATCCCTCCAAATTTTTTTTTGATAATGCTTGAACAACTAATACATTTTTTTTCTTTATTTGGAAGCAATTGAGCTCTTCTCTGAATGAAAGGCTATTCTGCTTTACAATGGTTTACAAAAGTATACATACATTTTTTTAACTATAGGCATAAATAGTTACATTATTAATAATACAGAATTACATTTTTGTTACACTATACACTAGACATTTACGTTACATTTTTGGAGAAATTCATTTAGAATTTTCATAACTGAAATATTTACTAATACATTTTAATAGTGCGTTATTTTACACTCATTTTGCAGTAAAAACAATCAACAATAATTACATATTATTGATGATTGAATATTTTGAAAACTCGGTTTCATTGTATTGTTTTATAAAGATGTCGCACTTCTACTATTTTGTTTTAATATACCTACTAGTAATATGAGGAAAATTTAACGTCTCCATATGACATAATATTATGTATTTCCGCCTCACCATTAATTGGTTTGTGTTAATTTTTACTCTCCATTATTCTTCTATCCTCTATAATTCGTGTAATAAATTGTTTTCCTAGTGCATATTTTCATTTTGACTGATATGCACAGACCTAGTTATTATCTCTACTCGATTCGATTGGCATTGGTTTTCCTTGGCTCATTGGGATTCCTAATTAAGCACAAATCTTTTCATATATGGCTATAACGATACTTAATAATTGGACCAGGATCAATTAATACATAATCAAGAATACAAAATACGAATGGTGGTTTCAATAGCATTATCAACTCCAAAACTACCTAGTGAAATATTAAGAACCTGAAGGTAATTCAAAGAGTTTTCATTTATAATATGTATGTAAATATGTCTACTTTTTATTTGGAGCGATAAAGAGAACCATTTTTATGAACTATTTACAAAATAAAATACGGAACTCACCACAGGCATAGTAATTTTGCGATTTTTACTGGGTAGGTAACACAAAACTAAACTGCTATAAAATAAAAATATTATAAAAAAAAAATATTTTAGTTCCACTATTGAAGCACTTAATTTCTCTTGTGGTCGGTATATTATAGATACTTAGTAATTATATGACACGAAACGACACTAATATTTCACTACACTAAGTACCGTACAATCTATAATAATTTACACTAAGATAACAGATATTTCTTAATAAACGTATTTGTAGGTAAGTTGATATATAAAATAATAATAAAAAAGTCAAGCAAAAAACACGAATATATATATCAACGAGAAATAGGTATACGCTTTTAATTTTCAAACGTATCAATATTAATATTGATTTTATCATCAAAAACATTTGGATGATATTTTATTGTCACTTATGTTATAAATATATACGTTAAAAATATTTTGTATTGAGATTGATTATAGGAAATATTAAATTACACTGAATCAAGGAAATAATGCGACCAGTTCAGAGAGAAAGAAGATACGTACTAACTTTGGGACATATGTCATCCTTTAAAAATGACCAAATAAGTGCTTTATTTTTTCAAAATTTTGTAAGTTAAGTACAAAAACTTTATAAACAATGCAAGTAAAATAAATGCAAGCTGTCTGCAATAAATCACTATTGTTTGCCTGGATGACGGGCGGTCAGCGCGCGTTTGCTTTTGTTTTATTGACGCAATAATTCGGACAATATGAGAGACCCTAAAATCCATAAAAAGGGCATAGTTGCTGAACACCAACATCAACAGGTCGACTAATGAACGGCCTCGATTGTCTTGTGATGTATTGTCAAAACTATTAATGCGTCAAACCTACTAAAGTTAGCTATACTATATCCTATATTTTGCGCAATCGTCAATCGGACAGTTATGATTTTGTTTCTCCCATTCATTTCACTCCATAAAACATTTCACACTCTTACCAGTCTTATCCAAGTCAGTTAAGCTCCGCGTTTGATACCAAAGGGTCGAAAATCCAAGCCTTGGTAGATATCTACACTGAGGTAATTTAATTATTCATAAAACTTTAATTAACAAATTAACTATTTTTTACAATAATGTTATGTAGATATTTCATGTGTTTTAATTGAAAATCAAACCGTACCTACCAGTGTGTATTACAATTATTAGGTACGTAATAATTGTACGTTATTATCGTTATTAGTAGTAGGTACCCTAAATAAATTATGTATTCTGTGATTTTGTCTTCAAGCAAAAAACAACTTGTTAAATATCACTATAGAATACAATAATACATATAAGTAGGCATTGGCGGCTTAATCCGGAAAAAAACTAGCAGGTCAATTTTGAATATATTATTTTAATTTGCCTTTTCGTTGTATACTGAAGAGACGTATTGCAAATTGACTTTTTATATATTATAGAATAAGTGCTAGAAATTTTTATAGGTAGGTACCTACTTACCCTTCAAAAAATGTCCGTTTTTCATAACGCCAACCCATCGTTAACCGAAATTGCACACAACGCGTTATAATTTTTTGTAAATTAGGTCCATTTTTCTTTATTTGCTTTTTGAAAAATCATCAATCACACGATTATAAAAATTGTCTATTTTTCCCACATATTTTTTTTTCTCAATACTGAGCATTGCAAGAGCGGTCAGTCTATCCTGGCCCATCGTATTGCGTAGAAAGGTTTTTATTCTTTTGAGAGTGGAAAAACATCTTTCACTTTTAACTGTTGTCATTGGTATGACGCAAATAAATTGGAGAACTTTGATCGACTCGGAAAATGTTTCGTTGAAATTATTGCTGAGTAAAAAATGTAGAAGAGAAACTGCACTATTAGCGCCATGCAAATCATCTCGTTGATAAAACACCAATAATTCATTTTTTAACTTGATTATGTTTATTTCTTCTAACAGTTTTACCAAATTTACTTGACGTGTGGGAAAATTATTTTTAAAATCAGTGTAATTTTCTTTATTGAACAAATCGGATATAATGAGATGATCGTTGGATGCGAATCGTGCTTCCATTTCCATTATAATTGTATCACAGACTTCAATTGCTACTGCGTGCGTACTAACTGCTTCACAAAAATATTATAAATCACTAAAAACCAAACGTTGTGTGTATATGCAATAACTGCACCAAAAACTCCTTACATATGATTAAAATAACCAAAAGCATTCGTCAAAACCTGTCAACAAATCCGAACCGCATACACAGTTGCGTCTTGAGACCAATTATCTAGTCAGTGTTATCATTCTGTTTCATTTAATTAGGTGAAAAAATCTTTTGTCTCACACTCGGGCATTGCCGATATTACAGTAATTCACGCACCGTTACAAGCTTCGATCTCGTATTTTGTGTTATATCGATCTCTGTCTTATGTATGAGAAACGAGAGAGAAAATTTTATAAAAATATTCAATTTGGGTCAATTTTCAGACTGCCGGCGAACACAATATTTTTGTTCGGGGAATTATCGCCCAAACAAAAAAAAGACCAATAGACAGGGTTGACACAATATCGCGCGCCCTATAATTTCAAATCCACCGATTATTATTAATATTATTATATATGACATTGCACATATTATTAATAGTATTATGTCGATTGTAAGGTATTTATTTTGGCAGGTCAATGACCAAATGACCTAAGCATGGAGCCGCCAGTGTAAGTAGGTACTATTATCTCATATTGTCTTAAAGAAAACGGAAGAGAGCAATAAATGTAAGGGTTCTTTCTTCAATAAAAACTGTATTTTTTATTATCAGACACATGGGTTGTCTAGAAATGCATTGTTAGGAAAAAATATACCTAGATGCCTTTCTAAGAAGAAATTTGACTTACTTTGGCACCAATTTGTATCGACATCTACGAAGTATTAACAGGGGTAGTCAACAAGTAAAATCATTGTTTAATAGAAAGATTTTTGTTAAAATATATTATACTAATTCATATTCCTCAATTTCAACACATTCTGAACCGAAATGCTATATTAAATAGTCTGATGAGGCTCGAAAAAATTTTACGAGACATCTCGCTATCAGGATTCCACGAGAAGGAACGGTAGATTCGAGGATTCCACGAGACGGAACGGAATTGTCGAGGAATTCACGAACCGGAACGGCGCTCCGGGGCGTTCCGCTCCATTCCGAGCGCTGCGAGTACCTTTAGGAGATAAGGAAAAGCCATCTATCTACATTAGATATAAATTGGTAATAGGATTGATATGCTTTGTAATATTTAATTAGGTACTATACTAAAATAACTTACCGGTGTAACGCCAGACGTGGAATTAAAAGAATCCGCGATTCGGCTCCATGCGGCATATTTTGAGGAGTTTGTTTCACCATCCGTAATCCTGCTATTGAAAACATACTTCTCCGGTTCCACACAAACGATTAAAATAGATTTCTCCTGCGATCATTGTGATAGTATAATTATTGCAAAAGATAAATGAAGAACGTAATGAATGGGTTAGCGAGATTTAAAATAAGTAAATCATAGTTTATGACCTTTCCGCTTCATAAATCTAATTAGTAAGTACAGCCAAATATGTAACTGTCATAAAACGTATGAGATCATGATGGAATAACTTTGTTAAAAGTGCGAAGCATTGTTTTTTTCCAATCTTTCTCATTTTTATTAAATTATGTGAAAAAATAAAATGAATCGGCAACTTACACATGGGTATAAATCAAACTTCATTCAAACTCAGTTTATTTCTAATGTAGTTATTTGTTATTAAAAGTATTTTTTCTATTATATTTTCGTTTTAATTTTATTTTCTATAAAAATTGATAAAAAAATCAATCCCGAAAGTTTCGGAACTTTTTTCGGTTTCCCACGGAATTTTCGAGACCACGAGCAATATTGCTCTTAAAGTCTATATTTTTTCTATACGGTTGGAGACAAAAGAGAAACCATGTTTTTAGTTCACTCTATAGCTGCATAGATATAAAAAAATAAAATATTTTGCAGAGTTGACTTCGTCAATTCGAAAGAGAAACCACTGTATAGCCCTTGTTCTTTTTCTTCCAGACCCACGACGAAGGGCCATGCGCTCTTCGTTAATAGTTATACAAACGCACAGGGGCGGCTATACCTTAAGGGTTCGTAGGAACCATCCCTACATCGTTATTATGTCAAAAATACTTGTCCGAATTTTTTATCATTTTCATAATGTACCTACTTAAATACTTAATAAAATTTAAAAAAAACTAACAAACACTGTCTACGCATTGTAGTCTTAGTTCAATGAAAACAAATACTTTTGACTGATAAAGTTTAGTGTGCACTATTTATGTCGGATCTTGTTAGCGCACATCCACCCTTCGCCACTGATAAATACATATAATTATATATATAATATATTTATATATCGCACCCCCAGTAAGATACTGTCGTAAGTCTGAAATTGGCGTTTTCAAGTTATGGATGTGGTTGGATTCGTATTTTTTTTGCTATTTTAATAAAATACTGTCGTATCTCAAACTCAAATAGTGTCAGAGAGAAAGCACTTAATAGTTAATACAGTAAATTACTTTCCGAAAACTGTTAAGCCCATATTCCATTGGCAGATTGCGTCTGGCCCGATCGTCTGCCACGACTGTCAAACTCTATTCTCTATGGTTTTCAAGGATCGTGAGCGATCGGGTCGAAAGTGGAAAATTTTCTATTATCCGTCGTGCGATCCTTTCATTATCAAGCGAAGATTGCCGAAAGCGTACGAAAATAGCCGAATATGCGCCTGAGTCACGCAAACGGTCGTTCATTTCATTCTACCGGTCGATTTCAACTGAACAACTACAAGATGGCGAAAAAAAAATATATATGGAGTATCACCGAAGACACAGTCCTCGTCGAATAAATACACGCCAAAGATATAGTGTGGAACGTAAAAAATCCGCCATATTCAATGGCGATCACGCTGTTCTTCAGTTAGCCAACTTTTGACCCAGTGTTTTCGTTTACGGCGAGTCCTGACCGCCTGAGCCAGTTGAAATATAGCCATACTCGCTACAATAAATTAGTCTTTGGATTATTCGATTTCGATATTCGAATTACTCAATTGGTTTGGAGATTCAAGCTCGCCCAGTTATTCATGATGTAAATTAACAATAAGTATACAAACTTTCTATAAATGTCAAACGGCCGCATAAATTTTAACAGATCTGATGCTCGCTAGTTTTGACAGCTGACAACTCAGTTTTGTTGACGTAAAATTGCGCGGGAATGCGTTCAGTGTAGCCACCAATCTAAGAAATATCTAGTTTTCACTCAACCTATATTTTTAATAATAGCAGCACTACTATTATTTTACCCAATCAAATCAAGGACCAACGAGATTGAATCGTTGCGTGTAATTGCAAATAGCTAGTGACGACGGTTGGCGTCGATCGTTGGATCGGGTTGGGTCTGTGCGTCTGCCAATGGAATATGGCCTTTAAATCGATAATTTGAAGTTACGACAGTATTTTACAAGAAGCTTTCTAAAAAACTAAAACAATACTTTTCAAAAAAATACTGTTGTAACTCTGTTACTACAGGAAGATCTTGAGATACAGCGTAGTTTTCTCACTAGTTGCATGGATATTATTGTTCCAAAGTATTCAAACAAAAAAACTGGAAGCAGCAGAGGCAACAATTTTTGTTATCAACTTGAATTAAATGGAAGTAAAATACAAGAAGTATGCAAAAACTACTTTATCAACAAATTTGGGGTGAGTGTAAGGTACTGCTCCACTGCGTGGAAAACAAGAGATCTCCTTTCCGGAACGCCAATTCCAGAACAAAGAGGTCACCATGGTAATCACAAAAAAAATGATGATGATTTAAAAAATTATATAAGAGCTCACGTCATTAAGTCTTTCCCAGTGATCGAGTAACATTATTTGCGTGCACAGACGTCTAGATTGTATTCAGATGGTAAATTAACAATTGCTGAAATGTATCGGTTATACAAAAAACAACAAGCTGACAGCAATATGCTTTTTAGAAAAGAACACTATTATACGCATCCATATTTAATGACGAATTTAATATTGGCTTCTTTAAGCCTAAACAAGATTTGTACGTTGAATGCGACCTATACAATAATTCTTCATCAGAAAAAGAACAACTTCAAGAAAAGTATGAGACACATCAACCTGGAAAAAAGAGGCAAGGATGAAAAGACCAAAGACATAGCAGTGTCCCGAACTAATGGCCAAAATAGCGTCATTAATGTAGCTGTATATGATTTGCAGGCTGTTTTACCGCTTCCTTGCGGAAATGTGTCAACTTTCTATTATAAACGAAAGTTAGCAATGTACAATCTTATAGTCTATAATATCACTGAAAATATTTCAAACTGATACATGTGGGACGTGGGAGTCAAGCTGCATGAGGATCCAATGAAATTGGTAGCTGTGTACTCGATTACATTGCATGTGAAAAATATCACCACATTGAGCATTTTATTTTTTACAGAGACAATAAAATTGTGCCGGGTAGAATAAAAATAAATACATTGCTGCAATGTATTTATATGCCATCGGGAATTCACAAAAAAATAAAACGATCTCTCATAAGTTTTTGGTCACCGGGCATACCCAAAATACCCTACCCAATCTACAATTGAGTAGCAGAAGACTAGGGCTCTAAAAAGTGGACCAATATTTGTGTCCAGCCAAATGATTACCATTGTACAAACAAGTAAGAACACAGGACAACCATACATTGTTAAACCCATGATGACAAATAATTTTCACAACATGAAAAAACTAGCAGATGAAATCGGTAAAAATTACAACACGGATGAAAATGGAGAAAAAGTTTTATGGCATAAGAATAAAGTTAAAAAAGTAGACAAAGACTATCCATTATTTTTTTTAAAACCAGTTATCATAAAGAATGTAGAACATTGAATGTTCGTCAATGGCAAAAAGGTAAACCGTTACCTTTACCGTTGGATGGTCTGAATTTATCCAAAACATATCAAGAGCGGCCAAAAATAACGACAATTAAAAAGAAGGATTTGTTTTCTCTCTCCACTGCTAAACATCGTGAATTTTATTATGATTTTTTTGCTTCTCTTCCAAGTGATGTTTAAAAATTAAAATCGTACTTACCTAAAAATTTTATTTGCCCATTAAATAAAATAATTAAGCGTTTTTCTTGTTTTTTTGAATAAATCTTTAAATATTGTACCATAACTTAATATTTTGAAAACCATCCTTTACAGTGCCCAACAAATTAGTTGAAATTATTAGAGTGACGGTGGGGAAATTTACATAGAAAGTTGATTCAAATTTTACCATGACATTTTCAAATATCCTAATAAAATACTGTCGTAACTCAGAAATATTCAAATATCTCCATTTGTATATGTTTTAGAGAAAAATGATGAATACAGTTGAAAATAGATCATGTTTTTCCATAAAAATGAGTAATAATTTTTACATTCAGACTTTTCCTGTATTTACAAAGAATATTTGAAACTTTAAATGGCTCTCCTGTAAAATGCCAATTTTTGGATTACTACAGTATCTTACTGGGGGTGCGATATATTTATTATTATGTATTTACGATTATAATGATTACATAATCAATCGAAAAATATAAATATTATGAATGAGGAAGATCCAAATGAATGAGTTCAGCGATGGCCTGTTCGGCAAAGTTAGTAGACTCCGCCAGGCTGCTGCAGCAGCTCACAGACAAATAATTGAGTCTGAAACACCAGAACAAAGACAGTAAGGCAGAATATACACGTGTACATAAGAGAGAGACATGAAGAAGACGTATGCGAATGTATACAGGTGATACTGCTACCAAGTAATGTTTGGTAGTATATTATAATTCGATTCAGTAATTTTTATTGGTTAATTACGAATCAATGCGTTTGTTTTTGTTAAAATAATATTCACAATGGTTTGTAGTCATTATCCATTTCCTTTATCGTACACCTATATTAATTCAGCGTGCAATTCATAGTACAGTGCGACTTTTATATCGAGTATTCTACATCTACTACAGCACACCGCACAGCGCTGTTGTACGCGCTGACACTATTATATCCATAGACTATAGATACATATAGACGCCACCCGTTGCATTGCTAAATGAAGCTACGTGCCGTGCGTTTGGTTTGTGGGCGAGCGAACGCATTCGCCTACAAATGTTCGAGACCATAGACCATTTCGCTAGTGCTCGCCCAAAGTGCTCGCACTAGACGCTCAGAATTAAAATATAATTTTCTGTTTTTTTACGTTATATAGTATTTTTAAGCCGTCAAAATGCAACCAATTAGGTAAATATATCCATAATTTAAGTTATTTTAAAGAAACACTAGGTCACTGATATTAAAATAAATAATAATATACAAATAAATTGTCACGAACATGTATCAACTTACCTATGAAACGTAATACCATCTTCTTGCTTATCAGTACGGCTACCATATTTTAATACAACACGCAGAACCATCTTTCCTACTTAATTAACTATGAATATTTACCACTGACTTTATGTTTAACACAAAAAATAGCAAATTTAGCAACAAGAACAACACGCTACGTGAAGCGATTCAGCACGATTTGCCGGCGATATTTTTGGAAACCAACTTAAAAATATGTAGACCTTTTATCTTACTCTAGCGCGTGTCGCAGAGATTATAAGGGTGCCGAATACTTTCTCACTCGCACTCATGCATCGTTTTTGTTCAGGCCTTGATTATATCACGCGCTCTTTGCGTAATGCGTGTTGACTTGTCACAGCAGACACTCTGGAAATATTGAGGGTAATTAAAAGCTTTTTTTATGTTCTCCTGTCAATACTTCTACATTCGCAATATTACTCTTCGTCTGCTTCCGCAAAGGTTTAGGCATGTTAATGTTAATAAAACTACACGTGATATTGAATTCACACTGAATTAGGGGCTCAGAGAATGTGGCAGCCGGGGAGGGAGGGGGGTGTTAGTTCCAGAAACCACCGCGGTTACGTAAGACGTGATAATATAAAAGTCGCACTGTAGGTCGGTGTTTCCAATCCATCATTCATTCGCGCATATTATATTCAAACTGGCAATTCAGTTGTCCCACGCATTTTGAACGGTTAGCATAATATTATGTTGTAGTATAAGCACAATACGTAAATTATCGCGAAAATTATAATAAGTTCCTTGACATACAAGTACATACATAATAAGAAATATTTTAATTATTATGAATTATTCAATTAAGCATTTTCAAATATCTTTTATACATATATTACGGGAAGGCTCAAACGCCTAACGTATTCGAATTTCAAAATTTTGGTTGTATTTAAAGCAACCTCCTGATTATATATAAAAATAGTGTAATAATATTAACTTTAAATATATATATATAAGATAAGAAAATATATTTATCGATAGGTAAGCTTCATATTTTGTATTGTGTAAAACATGAAACGTTTATTTAAAAATACGTATAATACGAGTATTTAAAAAAATAACTTTAATAATCTAAACTAGATTAAAATTATTATTAATACTTACGGCAATATTTATATAACATATTATATAATATGTGTGTGTGTGTGTGAACCAAAAAATGCATTAATTTTTGTTAATTTTACATTCTTAAAACCTAATACAGTCTTATATACATCTTCCCACATACAAATAATCAATAAACTGTGTGTAAAACATGTGTTTTTATTCCACCACGAATGGAAAGCGTTTCCAAATTCACTGAACAACAACCATGTACTGAGCATAGACTATAGATATCGTACTGAGATATTTTCGAGTTTGTTTTTTTTAAAATTATTTCATAGGAAGAAGCGTCACATGATCTTGAAGAGTGTTGTTTTAAAATAAGCGAGCAATTAATTTATAATGACGTAGATTTTTTTCTTTAAGAATTTCTTTAGAAATTAAGATGGAAAAAACATTCGACTTTCAATACCAAATATTTTTAATCTTGTTTCGGAATATTCTTCAAAAATAGTTACAATCTTGGTTGTATCTCGGTCTGTCCTATTAGGCTATTTGCAGGGCTCGAAATAGACCGAAACGCACCGGAGCGCCGTTCCGGTTTATTAAATATCGTAGAAAAATAATTTGATCGTCTGAGCTAAATTTTTACACAATACACATAACATTAGATAACTATGTTAATATTTTCGTAAAATTATCGAGCGCTCCGGTTCGTAAAATTTACCGTTTCGAGCGCTGGCTATTTGTAATGAACACACTTACATATATTTTTTAATTGTCAGTAATTTTTAGTGGTTTACGAATAAACATAGTGATACTAAAAATGGCAAGAAAGTTCATGAACTCATTGCTTTGGATATTAATAATAATAGTGACAGTGTTACCAACGATACTATGCGAACAACCATGCCATTACCTCATGAGCGTCGACATAACAACTGGAATAAAGTTGCCAAACGGTCAGTATGTCCATGATGGCTTAACGTACTCGGAAAACCAAACATTTCAATACACGGAGAAGGACAACTCGACTCATTTAAGAGGGTGTACGTGCCTTGTAAAAAACTGCACGAGAAAATGTTGCCCGATAGGCCAATTGTTTGAAAGAAATTCCTGTGTGGAGAGTAATGATAGCCTGGTAAATCCGTTCAATCCACCAGTGCATCATGAGATGATTCTTTCGGAAGATCTGGTGGCTCGTAGGCATTTTGGATTGATCTTTGGAATCCCGTGTGTTGGAATAGGATCGTTCGTACTGGACCCTTTTGATTCGCCTATGGATGAATTTTTTCTTCAACCGGTAAGAATAAATTGTATAAACAAAAACAAAATAATATTGTGTTAAACCTAGGCCAAAAGTTTACAGAATGCTGTCTTCTATTGAAGGTTGAGTATTTACACTTTACATAATAAAATACACATACAACACAATATTTATCTCTCTTTGGAAGTCCGAACAGCGGAGCAAGGGATTATCGAATGTCTGAAAAGGAATGTCAGTATCTTCTACACTTTTATTAAATTACATAAACTCAATCTTATGATGAAATATATCAAGTACCTACCTACGCACGTTGCGTACTGCCGAAGGGCGGCAATTTGAGGAGAAATAGCAAATAATGCAACTACCTATTAACTACACTATATTCTTATTTATGACATTTAAATCTACGATCTATGACTAATTTATCACACGTGTATGCAAAATACCGTAAAGCATTGTTTCAAAGTAGAAATAGGAATAGGATAAGAAAGTGTCATAGTAAATATACACGAGTTGAAAATGTCACTCTGAGGCGGACGAAACCGGTCCTAATTTATTGATTAAAAGTGGAATAAGTACTAAAAAAAATTGCGTTTTATTAAATAAAACAATAAGTAAATATAATAAATACTTAAATCGTTTCTGCAAAAATATAATTGTTTGTAAGAAGAACCGAGTCATAAAGCTATAACGTTTTAAAAATTAATTTGTGTCATAACTTTGTTTCACAGATAGTAAAAAAAGGCGCAATTTCCTTACTCCATCGAGACATTTCGATCATTTAAAGTCGCTTTATTCAGAATGATATATATTTAAAAGGTAAAATAAGTCATTATTTTTATTATAAGTAATATGAATATTTTGATGACGGTAAAATATTCATTTCTTTTCTTTATTCCATTGAAAAAATATTTTTCTATTTGGGGGCCGGCTATTTTGGCTGGCACCCGGGCGGCAGTCACCTTTGGCGCGGTCCTTCTCAGTTGGTCAATAATTAGTCCAGTCTTACGAAAATGTCTTATTGAAGCATTATTGTCATTTGCATGGTCTCAGCTATTCCTCGGCTTGCCCACCGGGCTCGGGGTGAGTGTTGTGTTCCTCTGAAATGCAGTTTCCTAGGTACTTCAAGGCCGGATACAAATAACGGTACATTTTTTACTGCTAGGCACTGTTGCCATCTTTCTCTATGCTGATTATAGTACAAAGCTGTAACAATTATAGTATTTCTGAAACATATATAGTACAGGAACGTTTTACGTCTTGAATCCTTTAAAATTATAGTATTTTGGCATATTTGGCGTAAAACTATAGTATTTTACATTTTTCGCGAAATTAAAATGATAGTTTTGTACTATAATTTTATTATAGTACGGTTGGTATCACTGCTGCTAGGGAATATAATGTTCTGTTCACAAGCTCGCATTATATTTTTAATTGTATCAACTGAATTTGATTACTGAATTGCTTTATTTAGACTAGCGATTTCCAAACTGGGAGGCGCGAAAAGCTTAACACAATTAATGTAGTCACAGGTTTGCAGTTTGCAAATGCATAGTTATAAAACAGCCGCTAGTTATAAACAACATAAAAAAACAGTCCTATAAATGGTTGTTTGCAAACTTGTCTGAAAATATGGAGACTAATTTTATAATACCTCACTTATATAGGTACTATTGTGAAGCGCGCTGGCTACCTCGAAAAAAAAATATGAAATAAAGGGTCAAATCATAATGTTGAAATTTGAGGAAAATTTGTTTTGGAACGATAATTTTGT
The DNA here is from genome assembly GCF_057557595.1 of Rhyacophila brunnea. Lineage (NCBI taxonomy): Eukaryota > Metazoa > Arthropoda > Insecta > Trichoptera > Rhyacophilidae > Rhyacophila > Rhyacophila brunnea. Next base: position 37,707,302 of record NW_028232827.1, on the reverse strand, counting down.
TGTTAAACTTGTCTATTTGGTTGAAATTCAAAAAAATTGAGTGAATTAATCACTGCAAGGACCACTAGTGCATTCACTGATTTAAAAAAACAAAGTGACGGCTAATCATATAATCATAAAAAATCGGAGCTTTGGAAATCAAAATTACAAAAAAATATGTTCGCCATATTTCCACTTTTAAATGTTTTCTGCGCCAGATATATTGAAGCAACCATAAATCTATTTACTGAGTTCTTGATTAGTTTGCTAATGCACTTTTCCCAATATTTTATTAATGTAAAAGCGCTGTTTTGTTTCAAGGCTATTACATATTTTAAATATGTGGTTGTGCGTTGCCATTTGATGTGATACCTATATGATGATTGATATACTTAAATGATAACTCCTGTGTATAATTTAGGAAACACTACATAAGAGCACCACCAGGGCTCGAAATAGACCGGAACGCACCGGAGCGCACCCAGTTCGTGAAATTCTAAAAGATACCGTTCCGGCTCTTGGATTCTTTAATAATTGCGTTCTGTTTCGTGTTATTCAGATAATATTATTGCATGTAGTTTTTCTATTAATAATATTAATAATGTTAATATCAAGTTGTTCTTAAAATTTAATATTAACGAAGTAACATTTTGCCGGGCGCGCAAGAATAAAAATATCTATGTTTAGGTATGTCATAAATTATTTCTTCCCAACCGGTGTTCAGCAACTATGCCCTTTTTATGGATTTTAGGGTCTCTCATATTGTCCGAATTATTGCGTCAATAAAACAAAAGCATCGGACGCGCACTGACCGCCCGTCATCCAGGCGAACAATAGTGATTTATTGCAGACAGCTTGCATTTATTTTACTTGCATTGTTTGTGAAGTTTTTGTACTTAACTTAGACGAAATTTTGAAAAAAAATCACTTATTTGGTCATTCCTAAAGGATGACATAATATGTCCCAAAGTTAGTACGTATCTTCTTTCTCTTTGAACTGGTCGCATTATTTCCTTGTAATTTAATATTTCCTATAATAAATCTCAATACAAAATATTTATAACGTAGATATATTATAACATAAGTGACAATAAAATATCACCCAAATGTTTTTTATGATAAAATTAATATTAATATTGATACGTTTGAAAATTTAGACCGTATACCTATTTCTCGTTGACTTTTTATTATTATTTTATACTACTTACCTACAAATCCGTTTATTAAGAAATATCTGTTATCTTAGTGTAAATTATTATTAATTGTACGATACTTAGTGTAGTGAAATATTAGTGTCGTGTCGTGTCATATAATTACTAAGTATATTAATATATAACTAGCTGACCCGGCAAACGTTGTTCTGCCATATAAATTATTTCTAGTGAATATTTTGGTTGTTAAATAAAAAATAACAAATGTATCGTAAGTGTGTGGGGATGGGATCTATGACAGAAAGAGGAATGGAGCGCTGTAGACGATGACCGCCGATAAAAACAAAAAAACACCAACCATTCATTTTCTCAATTCAAAATGAGTAATGATGTTCATTATGAATGAATTACCTGTGACAGGATCTAGTTGTTTAATGATTATGCAATATCCGTCTTGTTCCTTCCAGAAAATTAGTGGATATTGGAGAGCGTCGTATGAATGGTGTGTGTCAGCGATGAACTCCAGATTATTGTTTCTTCAGCCTGTGGGCCTCGTAGGGGCGGCCAGGTCGAGCGGAGCCAAAAAATGTATGGGGACCACCATGAAAGCGCGGAGAGTGAGCGGTAGACAGTCTGGCCGCTCGTCGAATTTGCAGCGTTTCGAGCGGCTAGCTAGCGGTGTGTCAAACAAAATTGACTGTTCCCTCACCCTTCCTTTCCCCGACTTCAAAAAACGTCTGCAATTGGTAGCGTTAGGTAGCCGCTGCTATGAATCTTTTGGATCACAAAATAGTTTGTGTTTTACGCGCGTCTTAGTTTGCTATTCATTTTTATTTGAAGGAAAATACCTACTAAGCCCATATTATTATAAATTACACTAGCATGTACCTATACTTTTAAATTTTTTTTTTTTAATATGTACAGGTATAAATAATCTAATGCATTTAAGTTTTGTACTATGTATTCCATTTGAGTCGTTTTTTGCGACCCGGTTTTTGACTTACGGCATCTTCAGGCACTATGCGCACTCATCAATAGTAAATAAACACTGTCAATAAATGCAGTTAATTATATCTTATATAATAAAATTAATACAACAAAGTAGGTACCTACCTATTGAGTCAAGATTACCTACATATTGCCTGAAGATGTCGAATGCAGAGATGCAGAATTCCTCCAACTCACACGTACGTGTACATATAAAAAATAAACTACCAATATTATGTGTCATCACTGTCATCTTCAATAATAATTGGATAGGGAAATAGATACGTTGTTATTGTTATTAGGTACGTTGGTAGTATTCTTTATCAAGTCTCTAAACCCGCCACTGATATAGGTACACTGATGAAATTTATTTACGATAGTTTTAGATTTAAAATGCACATTAACCTTGATTTTGATATTAACAAGGTACACAATATGTAACAGAGCAAGGTTCCAATGAATTCGGCGAATGGCTGATAACCATTCCTCGTAGGTAACCAAGCTTCTTTGCCGGACGAACTATTTGGCGTATGTTTTTGGTCCGCGCACTATGTAAGATATAAAAAAAGTCTATAGGTATTATAGCAGGTACGTCCAAAATATTGTAATTTTGAAATCGGAAATGTCTATTTTTAACTAAATACAAATACATACCTACTATAATTACGTTATTCCTGCTCCATTGTATTTTTTTAATTATGCGAAACATAAAATGAAATATTATTATTATTATTATATTGCTGGGGACAAAATAATTTTGTTATGGGTGTAATAATAATAATGCCGATTGCTTACGCGGCAACTAATAACTATCTTATTAATTTATTACGTCAGGTGTCATGTTTTTTGTCAAAACCATACGCGGTCAGCGCTGTGAAACCTTTTATTATTTTATTATATTATTTAATTCTGAATAAAATAATGTATAATTAATTTTTACCAGATTTTATATAATATTATTATTAACGTTTCAAAAAATGCGCTTGTGCGTTACTAAACATTTCAAAGTTTTCAATTCTTATTGTTTTTTTTAGTAGTTCGGCATTTTTTCTGGTTCGGTTAATCTTATAGGTATGCTGAGAATTCACTGTTTTTGTGAAATACGGGATTTTTACATATACAAATAAAACCCGCTTCTGTGTGGGGAATTATATACATAAACCTTTATCAATTTTGATCTAGTGACTGTCGGGCTATGTAAATTATTTATGTTTATTTACATAATATTTTCCATATTTAGCTTTGCATGTATAATAAAATGAACACTTTATAAATACACACTTGTTTACGTAGGCGAGTGTAGTCAAGATCTCAATAATTCTTCTTCTTCTTGGTCGTACACTCATGGCTGAGGATCGTGACCAAATTTGAATTTCGTCTTCCTTTGAGCGACCAAGACTTTCCATCCTTCTCGATCTTCCGCTTCTCTCAGGGCAGAATGGATGGTGCAATAATTCTTACATGATTACAAATTCACCAATACTAAAAACGTTGTGGAACCGCCATCATGTGCCGAGTTATGCCAAGTCCCAAATCAAGATAAATAAAAAAACATTATATAAATAGTTTTAAAGTTGCATATCAATTGTTTGCAAACATTTGTATAAAAACAATTCATAGATACTATTGTAAAAAAATGTGCATTTTTTTTGTATTTCGCCACGAATAGAAAACGTATGCAAACGCACAAACAAACATGCGAGCGTGGACGTGTCTACAGATTTTGTTTCACTAAAAGTAACGCCGTGTGGTCTCGACGAATGTTGTTTTGATTAAATCTCATAAATCTGTATGATACGGGCTGCCCAGACTACATTTAATTGATAACAATGTGTGCAGGTGAATACGTGCGTAGACTTACAAATGTTTGTAATGTGAATTTGTTAAGCGATATCAGTTTACAAACAATGTGGGTATTTTACAAAAAGATCATACAATACCCTCTGGTTATAATCCAAACAACTCTGTTCAGGTTCTCGATTTCTTTAAATATATTAAATAAATTTTTATATTGAAAAGGTGACGTGCCACTGGCTCAAACCGCTGGTAAAAGACGCTCCTACGTGGGACAGGCCAAGCATTTGGAGCGGATAATTAGTCTAGAGTTCATCGCGCGTTGCATGAGCGTTTCCACCAGGTCCGCGGCCTTAGAATCACGATTTCTCGCGTCGATGTGCGGTCGCCAACCATGATTCTAGCAATGTCGTCAACAACAGGCGCATTGAATCGACGCACGTGCTCTCCAGCTGGTGTTTTATCAGGATTGATGACAATAGCGTGATTGTCACTTTTTCTTTCTTTTCTAGATGCCTTTATGGATACCTCGCATTTACTATCGAGGTTTCTTAAGGACTTTGGCACGCAAACTACTCTACTTGATGCTAGTCAAATGAAAATTGTGCCGGCTGAGAGAATATGCCTTATTGAAAACTGTTCTTCTACCCGCATCGGGTATTGCTAATTTGAATTCGGCCAGGGGCTATGAAACCGCCTTGCAAAAACCCTGGAAAATTCTTAGTAGCGCAAGGCGGAGGTGATTCTGATGAATATTTTGTCGTATTCATTGGGAACTGAGGACTGCGATTTGCAGTCGAGTTTTTTCCCGTTGTAAAAGAAATGTCACATAGGACTGGTATTCTGAGCATATACTTATCCTATCTTATATGATTGCAGTCACTGGATCTGAAAGGCATGAATCATCATTACATATTGTCTCCATTGATTATTTTTATTCTTTTTATTACATCAATACAGAAATTAAAAAGTGCATCTCTTCCGGCCTCGTTTGCCATGGTCCCCGGAAGGTCTCGAATGTCCGCATCTGCCATCTGTAATAAAAAGTTCAGGTTGTGCCGGTCCTTGCTAAAGATTTGACAATCTAGGAGTAAATGTAGGACGTCCTGGTCGCTTCCGTCGTCGCATGGACACTTTCCATCATATGTTATTTTAAACCGGTGCAGGTATGCTCGCATGACTCCGTGACCAATAAGAATCTGAGTCATCTCAAAACACAACCCCTTATGCACCCTGACGTCTCGTGCTGCTAAAATTGAAGGTTAAAACTTTCGGGTCAACTCCCCTGTCGATGAGTTTATGTATCGTGAGTTCCATTCGTTTTTCACCATATCTGAAATTGTAATTTTCGCGTAGCTCAGAGGAAATTTGTCATAAGCTATCGTGGTCTTGGGTTCAGAGGCACCATGCCGAGCCAATTTGTCGGCTCTTTCATTTCCTTCTATCCCGGTGTGTCCCCTTATCCACTTGAAGTGCACCTCGGGGTGGCGCAGTCTCAGTATTGCGGACTCGCTGTGAATAGAAAAGACAATCGGATTAGTAGACAAGGGATCTCCAATTGCTTGGATTGAGCTTTTGGAGTCCGAATAAATACAAATACTATGGTTTTCGGTGAGCTTTCGTTAGGTTGGATCTGAGCCTGCCCACTCCAGAGCGCATTGGATGGCATAGAGTTCGGCCTGCATTACCGTACAATAGCTGTTAAGGCGGTACTTACGAGCCGCTAACTCGCCGCCATTAATGTATGCCACAAACCCTGCACCAGTACCGCCATCAATTTTGCTCCCATCCGTGAAAATCGGCATGTTATTGCATTCGTTGCTTTCCAACGTTGCAGGATAAGAAACCACTTCAGAAAATAGTCTAGCCGGATGTGGCAGCCTTTTATAGTCCACCGGTTTTTCGTAAAGCCTGTCGTCAGGCAGAAAACCTGCGAGGCCCTCCTCGCCCTTCTTGGCTCTGTAAATGAGAGCGATTTGTTTTAAACGTAAATCTAGAGGCATAAGTCCTGCTAGGGCTTGCGTTGAATTGAGCGAAGCCGTGCGGTAAGCTCTGCATATTCGTATTGCTAGTGCTCGCTGAACCGTATTGAGTTTTTTTGCTATGTTTTTCCGTTTGGCAGCTTCATACTATATGCTGGACGCATACATGATCATAGGCTCAATAGCACAAGTGTAGAGAATTTGAAGAGCTTCAGAAGATACACCCCATGTGGGTTTGGCCATTCTTGCTAGTTTGAGCGAAGTCACCGCTGCTCTTTTGCAGATGCTGTCCGCGTGCTTTGACCAATATAGTTTGTCATCGATTACTACCCCTAAAAGTTTAAAATCCCTAGAAAAAGATAGAGGTTGCCCACTCATCACCAGCGAAAGCGAAGAGACGCGCCTCCTAGTAAAAAAATAAGGCCTTCGTTTTCTCCGCGGAGAAAGACAGTTTGACCTTCCTTCCCCAGGCCTCGACGCTCTCCAACACGCTTTTAGTCATGGTTTGTAGAGAACCAAGTTCTTTGGATCGAGAACTATGTTCCACAGTTATACAGGGACACAAGACGAACCTTGTATGCATCCCTTTGATGTCTCTTTGGTAGTAGATGCTCCAGCATATTTGACGAAGACTTCTCGGTCGGATAGGTAGTTTTTGATGAGCCTGAAAATGTTAGCGGGACAATTTTTAGATTTCAACTGTTGAAGAAGATATGGCCACCATGCGTTTTGTCAAACGCGCCTTTGATATCAAGAGATACCGCCACTACGAGCTGACCATTGCGGTTAGCCCCCTTGATTCTATCAATTGCTGCATGAAGCGCGTCTTCAGTACTCTTTTGAGGGGTGAAACCGTACTGGTATTCGCTGAGCAGATGTTTAGTCTGAAGTTTCCAGGAAACTCGATTAATAAATAATTTTTCGAGTACTTTACCGAACACGGGCAGCAATCCAAGGGCCGATATGACGAGACGTTAGCGTAGTCGTCCTTTCCCGGTTTGGGAATGACCACTACTCTAGCTACCTTCCAGATTTTTGGAAAATGACCAATTCGCAAACAAGCATTATAAAGAGCGAGAACTAAGCTAGGAACAGTCAAGAATGAATTGAGACAGATATCCGCCGTAAAGCTGTCGTGTCCCGGAGCTTTAGCTGGATTAAACAGCCTCATTGTTCTTTTGACCTCCTCGAGAGTGAAGTTCTCATCGTCATCTTCCTTTGAAGGAATCGAGGCGGAATTTCGGATCAATGTCTATTGCTCCGTTTCGTTTGCAATATTGTTGTCTGGAAAAAAATACGCAAGAAGAGCCTCTGCAGATTCGAGAGCCGAAGAGGTCATGCGACCGTTGATTGTCAGAGTTTCAGGCGGCTTGAACGCCTTACTTTTGAGCAATCTCTGAAGACTAGACCATACATTCTCTTTTCCCTGCGCCGAGCAATGGCTCTTTCAGCTTTCTAATTTCGCTTCCGCAATCGCAGTTTCATACTTATTCTTTGCGGCTTCAAAAATCTGCACTGCAGCATGGCTGCACTCGAACCCGCTGGAAACCAACATTCAGGCCGCCAACTTCCACCATCTGGTGATACAAGGAGGACTCCACCTCCAGAATGTAATTAGATTTGCCCTGGATGCGACCTTTTGTTTTGAACACAACCCTGAAGGAATCGTTCGGTGACGTTCTGATGAAGGCATTTTGATAACGTAGTGCAGTTATCAATTGTCCCGCATCAAAATTTTCCTCAATACCCTTTAGGACAACCCTCGGCCTTTTCAGTGAGCTGACCGATGCGGTGAGAACCTCCAAGCCGCTGACAGCGTCCACCAGTCTCCGGGAGTCGTCCTCGCTCATGACTTTGACGATGCACTTGTTGTGAGTCGCCCTCGCCAATGACACGATAGCGATCCCTAGACTGGAGACGTCCACCGTTTCTATGATACATTTCTCAACCTCCTCGCTCGTCTTGCTATTGTCTTTGCTTGTTAAAATCACAGCATGACGTGAACGAACTTTTTCCGATGCAGCTGCAGTCGAAGCCGGGAACTCCAAGACAGGTGTAATCTCAGGCTTCTCAGAAGATCGTGTAGCCCCGGAAACTTCCGCAAAGGAACGCTTTGCCGATACGGGTCTATTGGGAATGACAGTTTCGGGTCTTGCGGAACTGGCTGAATGCGGCTGCGCTGGCCGCAGCGAAATGTTGCTAGCACTACGCAAATTTTTAGGGGTAAGGATTTGCGGTGGCAGTTCACTCTCCATGTGCGCAGGTGCTTCGCTAAAGATTCTTGTGACAGGCCGGCGATCAATTGAGAGCTGCGCTGTGTGACGCTTTTCTTGATTGAGCAGATCTCTGGTCGCCTCAGCACGCGCCTTAGATTTGATGAGGGCGCTCTCAAGCTCGCGTTTTTCCAGCTCTGCAGCCTGACACGCAAGCCTGATTACGCCCAGACTATTCGATATCGATTCCTTCGCTGACCGACTGACATTTTTGAGGGCTTCCAATTCTGCGGAAGCCTTCGTGACCTCTGTGATGATGGTCACGGAAAACGTAACGGCTGTCACGGTCACTGTCGTCAGAGACGGAGGCGTCTTTTGACAAGTGGAATTAATCGTTGAGCCCTCGGCAGATTTGGCAGGCGATTTTTTACCCATTTTAGAATACAATAACAAGATGTTACCTACTTTAACAAATTTATTTAAAAATAAGCTATTGGATCAAATCAGTTTGGCAACGCTGCGATTTAGGGTAGGTGGACAGACGTTACTAAACGTTATTAGAGCATACGTTGGTAGGTAGGTACTATTAATTATTACAAGTTACTAGTATTGCTAACTCAATTCCCTCAGAACATCGCAATAGCAATAATCGTCGTAGATAATAATTACTACAACAGATATGTTTTGTAATGAAGAATATAAAACCAATTTGTTTCAGGATATTGTTATTAGGTAGGTAAAAAAAAGGTTGACTTAAGGGCTGCAGTTCTGAGAATTTGTAGCTTTGTGTTTGGAGCGAAGACTTTTGTGAATAGATTAATTTTTTGAAGGCTGCGAGGTTGTTGAGTTGACGATTATTTTTGTAGGTAAGTATGTATGGAATAATTACTTATCGGGCGGTCGGATCGTGCTTTCTAGAATTAAATTAATAAGTACTTATATTGTTATATATTATATAAATGAAGTAAAGGCTAATGCTATGTTTGGAGGGGCTTTAAGTCACATATTATATAGTGTTGGATATTTTGTGAGCTACCTACTGAAAACCTATGGTACAGGACTAGGTATGTACTGAATTAATTTATTTTAAAATTTAATTTGAATTGAATTTATATTTGAGAGGGCTAGGCGAGTGCTGTTTAGTATAAAGTTTCTGATAACGAGTTATGGGTTTAAAAAATTATGCTGATGGAGCTCAATAATATATAGTACCTATACTGATTGCAATGGAATTATTTAAGAGCGAATTGGTAATAGAATAGAGTAGACTTTACCGTTTGCGTACGAATAATATTCTTACTGTGATAGCTATGTGCGGGCGGTAGGTATGGTATTCTATCAAGGTAACGTATTGTATGCTATCGGTAGTGAGTTGGACTTACTTCGTTTTTAGTTAATTTTTTGAAGTTAGGTCAATTAAGTGGTTTTACAGAGATAATTAGTATACTAATTGTAATGAAATGATTTTAGTGAGATAAATTGAGACTGTAATTTATGAACTTTAGGTATTAAATAGTGATTGATTTAAGGTAATGGTTATATGATGCAATTGTTTAATAGATTACTTAGCTTTCGATCCCGTGCATCCTGGGAGGCGATCTCTGGACACTCCGCGAGAGCTGGGGCAATTGACGCGGGCAAGCCGGAAATTATAGAATGCTCTGTCATATATTGTTTTCACGATGAGCGCGTCTCCTTATTTCAAACTTATCCGGGAGCCGCTCCTGGGCTCGCAGCAATCTCGCGAGAAAGTTTGTCAGGATGCACGGTATTCGCGGCAATATAAATGAAGCGAAAGCCGAACACAATAGTCAAATATTTTAAAACAAACTTTTCAACTCAGAGCGAGGCGGCTGGATTCAAATGGTTATCGGCTAGAGAGCAAATTCAGGTAGAGAAATAAAATTCGGGTCGGAGCGATTTGCGGATACGTGTGTACGGTCCGAGCGCTAGGAAGCAAGTCCGTGATTGTCACTTTGCAATTCGTGCATGTGTGCTTTGAATAAGTTCAATAATTCATTGTGCTCATTCAATAGGGCGTCCAGTTCGCCTACAATGCACCTGGCATTATGCGAATTGAGGTTATTGTAGCCGCAACGAGCATCCACACGATTGATGTCCTCACCGCCCATGAAGTAGATTTGTAAAAATTTATGTGGTTCGTTTGGCATTGGCAGCAATGAGCCTACTTTGTGGCCTTTGATTTTGAACGTAAAATGGAATTGTTTGCCATTTGCCGCAGTATTGTGAACTATTTCTGTTGCTCCGAACGAAAAAATTTCTGGATAGAGATATCCTAATCACCTAGCGATATGAAATATACTTGTTGACCTATTCTCATACCTAACAAATATACATAAAAAAATCATAAAAATCGGTCGAGCCATTTCGGAGGAGTGCGACCACAAACACCGTGACATGAGATTTTTTTATATATAGAGATATACCGACTACAAGGGAAGTTAAGTGCTTCAATAGTGGAACTAAAATAAATTTGTTTTTAATATTTTTATTTTATGGCGGTTTAGTTTTGTGTTATAGGTAAATTATTCTACAGTGGCACCATGGGTACGGAAAAAGCGACTTGAAGTTGTAGTGGTATTGTTTGTTAGCATTAAATTAGGCATTGCAGCAAACAATTCCAATACATACGACAAACGCCAATGGTGCCACTGTAGAATGATTTACCTATACCTACCCAGTAAAAATCTTCAAAATTACTATGCCTGTGGAGAGTTTCGTATTTTATTTTATAAATCTATATATATAAAACAAAGTCGGGTTAGTTACACCATTTATAACTCGAGAACGGCTGGACCGATTTTTATGATCTTTGATTTGTTAGATTTGTCTCCGCCCCGATTAGCAGAATAACTATTAAAATATCGGATAAATCACGGAAAAAATACATTATGAAGACAATTCATTTTCTCATACATTTTGACATTTTGAAAAATGACCTCGCGCATTCTAAAATAAAAGAAAATCACAAAAAATTTAAATCCATATACAACGATACATGACAGAAAGAATAAACAAGAAACAAATGAAAGGCGTTGTGTGCATTATCTATCCTTTGACAGTTGATTCAGTTTAGCCTCAGATAATCCCGAAAGACTTTGTTGTATACTCCGGTGAATTTTGGAGGAAGTTGTCCTGCCTGAATCTTTTTTACTTCTTCGACAGCGTCCAAAAATAAAGCCAAGGATAAAATTACATGATCTCATTGCTGGTATTGCTCATTATTTACCTACCAATTTCAAAATCCATCCTTCGAACTTCATTCGACAATCGATCTACGTGAATAATCGAGCCGATTACCAGCTAGGTGCGCAAATAGCTATTTCGATCGTGATTTTCAAACGGTAAGTTGCCTTCGAAGATGTTCACTTTGTGAGGTTATCAAATTTGTGATTGTGTGTGCATCGATAACTGCTTCATTATGTAATTTTGAATTATGTGATTAATTTTCTAGTGTTTATTATTCGTCGATTGCTTAAAATCGAGACGGAGCGCCTCACTTTCATTCGGTTGAACCAAGCCAAACTGCGATCGGAGGAGTATATTCATTTACGCGATGCAATCAGCACCGTAGGAGATGCAGCTAATGTTGGTCGATTGACTATTCTATCGGCGATGTACATTGTCAGCCCACGTCATATGCATGAATATGCGCAAGATGCAATGACATATGTTCGTCATTACGGTCGTCCAGATCTATTCATCACCTTTACATGAAATCCGAAATGAATAGAAATTGTTCAACTGCTACGCCCCGGACAAACATCAAGTGATCGGCACGTGTCTTCAAACAAAACATCCTGTCGCTGATGAACTACATTGTTAAGCATCGCGTCTTTGGGAAACTCGATGCTGGATGTATTCTATTGAATGACAAAAACGAAGCTTGCCGCATGCACACATTCTTATTTGGTTAGTCGAAAGAATTCGACCAGACCAAAAAGATGACATCATATGTGCCGAGATTCCTGATCCCGAAACCGATCCAGACCTGCATGATGTTGTAATTACTTAAATGATTCATGGACAGTGTGGCGCCATCAATCCCCCCCAATCAGCGTGCATGGTCGACGGCAAGACAGTGTTCCAAGCGTTATCCATGAAGTTTAACGGCGGAGACTATCACTGCCAATGATGGTTATCCACTGTATCGGCGTCGATCACCCAATGATAACGGTAGAACTATCTCAACGAAAATGAAGTGAAACGATATCGCGGTCGACAACACTTGGATTGTTCCGTATTCGCCACTTTTTTCCAAAACATTCAAGGCGCATTGCAACGTGGAGTTTTGCAATTCAGTGAAATCCATCAAATACATCTGCAAATATGTCAGAAAAGGCAGCGATATTGTAGTTTTTGGCGTTCAAACTCCCAATACCAACGATGAAATCACGCACTATAAGTTGGTCGATATGTGACCTGCAATGAAGCAATTTGGCGTATTCTCTCATTCCCCATTCATGAACGTCATCCCACTGCTGTACATTTGGCGGTACATCTGAAGAATGGTCAACAAGTTTATTTCAACGCATCGAATGTTGCTCAACGTGCTGAAATATCTCCAGCGCCAACATTGACCAGTTTCTTTTCGATTTGCCAAAGCGATCCGTTTGCACGAACGTTGTTCTACTCTAAGATGCCACATTATTACACTTGGAACGCTTCATCGAAGAAATTTCAGCGTCGGAAGCAAGGCGATGCGGTTCCTGATCATCCGGATGTGCATTCTCATTTACAGTCGCATTTACACAGTTCATCCAAATAATGGCGAATGATTCTACTTGCGGTTGTTGCTGGTAAATGTTCGTGGGCCGACATCATTTGAATCACTTCAAACTGTCAATGGTGTAGTGTGCCCAACATTTCATGCTGCATGTCAAAAGCTCAATTTGCTTAAAAATGATACTCATTGGGACATGACAATCGCTAAAGCATTTGTTTCTGCATCTCCAAGTCAGATACGCACATTATTTGCTATCACTATTTCGACATGCTTCCCATCGAATCCACCTGAACTGTAGAACAACTACAAGGATGACATGTCAGAAAACATTTTACATCGAATTCGTGTCATTTCAGGGAATCCTGATCTCGAGGTGAATAAGGAGATACATAACCAGATTTTCCTTTTGATCGAAGACATGTGTTACCTCATGTGCGGCAGTTTGTTAGTCAAGTTAGGAATGCCAATGCCACATCGTGGAGTGAATTACGCTTTCCATCTAGAATTGGAACGTGAACGTGAAAATGATCAAGATCCATTGAACTAATTAGTTCGAACGAATGTACTAATGTTGAACCCCCAACAGAAGGTAGTGCACGATACAATAATGAAGGCAATTGATGATGGAAATGGTGGCTAATTTTTCCTCGATGCGCCCAGTGGAACTGGGAAGACATTCCTCATGTCTTTGATTTTGGCCACTGTTCGTGCGAGATCCGAAATTGCTGTAGCAGTTGCTTCTTCCGGGATAGCGGCCACGTTGTTAAAAGGATGCCGAACGGCTCATTCAGCGTTGAAATTGCCGTTAAACCTTCAGACGACTGAAAAACCGATATGCAATATTGCGAAACATTCAGCAATGGCCACAGTTTTGGTAGCAAGTAAAATAATCACCTGGGATGAATTTAGAATGGCGCACAAACGCGCATTGTGAGAGATGTTTTGGAGGCGCAATGATTCTACTATCTGGCGATTTCTGCCAAACACTACCAGTCATTCCAAGATCGACCGCTGCCGATGAAATAAATGCTTGCCTCAAACCATTGACTCTGTGGCGCTATGTGAAGAACCTTCAGCTGACGACAAACATGCGAGTTACATTGCTAAACGATCCGTCTGCCGAAGATTTCTCTAAGCAATTTCTGACTATCGGTAACGGCCGTGTTCCTGTCGACTAATCAAACGGATTGATTTCGTTTCCGCTGAATTTTTGCAATTTCGTGTCAAGAATTGGTTGAGTGAACGAGCAATTCTCGCGGCAAAGAACAAAGATGTGGATCACTTAAACTTCACAATTCAAAATCAAATTGTTGGTCTACTGCATTCCTTCAAATCTATCGACTGTGTAAGTGCTCGGCCGTAGTAATTTGGCGGGCGTGGTGCGGCGGCGTCTTGCGAAACTCAAACATATAGCCATGTGTATTATGCCCGAAAAAAGACACTGTCTAAGAACATTTTACACACGGTTATACGTTTGAGTTTCGCAAGATGCCGGCACGCCACCCCCGCGCGACCACTACGTTCTTGCACTAACAAACGAAGACGAA